>NC_080165.1:29471633-30082552 GCF_950295315.1 Erinaceus europaeus
AAGTTAAAATGTGAGGATGGTTTGGGATAGGCACTAACATCAATCTGACTTTTAATGCCTGAGACTGTGTGAGTGTGTGGGGTAACTTGCCCAGGATAGTGTGTACAGTGAAGGCCAACCTGGTTGCAGCACCCCCAGCACCATATGGGACCTAGGGACGCAACCCAATACTCTGGGTGGTGGAGTGGTGCTGTGGTGTCTTTCCTTTATCTCCCCTCAAAAAAAAAAAAAAAAAAGCAAATAAGGGGCCAGGCGGTAACACAGTGGGTTAAGTGCACATGGCGCAAAGCGCAAGCAAGCACCAGTGTAAGGATCCCGGTTCCAGCCCCTGACTCCCTACCTGCAGGGGGTTCGCTTCACAGGCGGTGAAGCAAGTCTGCAGGTGTCTATCTTTCTCTCCACCGCTTTATCTTCCCCTCCTCTCTTGATTTTTCTTTGTCCTATTCAACAACAACAGCAGCAATAATGACAATAACAAGGGCAACAAAATGGGAAAATGGCCTCCAGGAGCAGTGGATTCCTAGTGCAGGCACTGAACCCCAGAAATAACCCTGGAGGCAAACAAACAAACAAATGAACAAAAAAAAAAGTAAAGGAAAGAAAGGATTAAAAAAAAATGGGCCAGGAGGGTGCCTTCACATGCTGATAAAAACAAACAAAAATATAGTGACCAGGAGAATAGCTAAGTTGGCAGAGTGGGCAGGGTAGAGAACTTGACTACCTTGGGTTTGTTCCCGTTACAGCCCAGGTGCACCAGAGTGGTGCTCTGATGTCTCTATTTCTGTCTGTCTCTCTGTCTGTGTGTGTCTCTCTCTCTTTCTCTCTCTCTCTCTCTCTCTCACACACACACACACACACACACACACACACACACACACACGTGAAACTCTGTGTCATCTGCAATAAATAAAATACATCTTTCTAAAAGTATAAATAAAATTGGATGATATTCATGTGTTTTGCATTAACTTTAATGTTTAAAATAGATTCCATTTGAATATTTAAGTGTATATAACAAAGTCTGAACATGACTTCCTAGAACAGAAGAACTATGGAGAGAGCAAAAAGATCCATAGTTGTCCAGAGTAGAGGAAACTGTGCAGAGGTAGAGCATATTTCAGTGGCACAAATCTACCACATTCTATGACAGTGGGTTGTGTGATTAAATATTTATCTTCTACTATATACAAGGACCCAGGTTCAAGGCCCCAGTCCCCACTTGTGGGTGGGGGAGGCTTCATGAGTGGTGAAGCAGTACAGCAGGTGACTTTCTCTCCCTCTCAATCTCCCCCTTCCCTCTCAATTTTTCTTTTTTCTGTTCACAACAGACAAACATTTGTCTTATCTCACAGAATGCACATTACAAGTGAACCTTAAAGTCACCCATGAACTTGGGCTTGATGCACCAATGATGATCAGAGAATTGTAAATAAAGACAACAATGAGATACCACTATTCACCTGTGAGAATGTAATATAATAGAAAGGTCAGGAGCAAGTATTGGTAAAGATGTGGAGGAAAGGAGCCCTTTTAAACTGCTGGTGAAAATGCAAATGGGCCTGTGGAGAGCAGTCTGGAGAATTCTCAGAAAGACAAAAATGGACCAATCCTATGACTCAGCATAAGTCCTGGGTACTTATCAGTACATAAACAAATAAACAAGTACACCCATCCAAAGAGATGTGTGAGGGGACAGCAGTAGTGCACCTGGTTCAAGGACGTGGGTTCAAGCCCCTACTCACTACCAGCAGGAGAGAAGTTTCATGAGTAGGGAAGTAAGTACTGTAGATGTCTCTCTGTCTCTATCTCCCCCCTACTTTCTCAACTTCTCTATGTCCTATTAAATAAAGAAAAAACAAGAAGAAAATTAAAAAAGGCCAATGGGAGTGGGAGATTCATTGTGGAGGCACTGAAGCCCAGCAATAACCCTGGTGGTAGTTAAACAACAATAATAAAATAAAATAGATCTGTGTACACCTATGTTCATAGTAGCACAATTTGTAATAGCCCAGATTTGGAAGCAACCCATATGGCCAACCACAGTAGTAGCTAAGAAAGTTATGGTGCATGTATACAATGGATTATACTACTTATCTATTAAAAATAATAAAATCATCTCCTTTAACTCATCTTGTATGGAACTTTTTTTTTTAACTGGGGGATTAATGGTTTACATTCAACAACAAAATACAGTAACAAAAAAATAAAATACAGTAGTTTGTACATGTATAACACTTCTCAGTTTTCCATATAACACTTCAACCCCCTGTAGGTCCTCTGACACCATGTTCCAGGACCTGAACCCTCCCCCCAACCCCAGAGTTCTTTGCTTTGGTGGAATACACCAAACACAGTCCAGGTTCTGCTTTGTGTTTTTTTTTATTTTTTAACTCCTTTTTTAAAAATTTATTATTGGTGATTTAATAATGATCAACAAATTTGTGTGGTAAGTTGTATGGAACTTTAAGGAATTATTTTAAGTGAAATGGGCCAAAAAAAAAAAAAAGGACAAATATTGGATGATCTCACTCACAAGTGGGATAAAACAAACAAACAAAAAAACAGGATAGAAAAGGAAAACACAAAGTAAAACTTGGACTGGATGCAGTAAATTGCATCAATGCATGAGACTTTGGAGAAGGAGAGAAAAGAAGGGACCTGGGGAGGTTTTGGGTCCTGGTGCATAATAATGGGAAAGGACCTAAGTTGGGAGTGAGAGTGTTTGTTTACAGACATCTACCATGGAGAGATGAGAAATTGTGCCCAGGTATCAAAAGCTATACTGTGGTCATCTAGTAACTGCCCCTCCAAATTTAAAATGTGTCCTAGAGCCCCGCTTCCCCAGAGCCCTGCCCCACTAGGGAAAGAGAGAGAGGCTGGGAGTATGGATTGACCTGCCAATGCCCATGTTCAGCGAGGAAGCAATTACAGAAGCCAGACCTCTCACCTTCTGCACCCCATAAAGACCCTGGGCCCATCTCCCACAGGGGTTAAAGAATAGGAAAGCTATCAGGGGAGGGGATAAGATATGGAGTTCTGGTGGTGGGAATTGTGTGGAGTTGTACCCCTCTTATCCTATGGTTTTTGTCAGTGTTTCCTTTTTATAAATAAAAATTTAAAAAAAGGAAGAAAAAGAAATACCATTATCTTATGTCCAATTGCTCTATATAATAATTTTATATTTTATAAGATTATAATTTCAAATTCAGATAGGAAAGATTGTTGCCAATATTTTCCTCTAAGTATTTGATAGTTTCCGGTCTAACATCCAAGCCCTTGATCCATTTGGAATTTACTTTTGTGTTTGGTGAAGTATAGTGGTTCAGTTTCATTCTTCTGCAGATTCCAACCCAATCTTCCCAACACCATTTGTTTGAATAGACTCTCCCCATTTAATAGTCAGGGAACCTTTGTCAAAAATTTCAGATTCTTCATTAATTTAAACCATCCTCAAAATTATTTGGAAACAATACACATCTTTTCCCCAGGTTTCTAGCAACAATGTTTTCTGAACATATCCACCAGCGTTATTTTTGTATGCTGCATAAGTGGGCTGTGACAGAGGTCTTTAAGTGTTACCTTACTTCTTGCAAAGTACTTTAGAAAACCTGCAATATTCACATCAGAGAACAATTCTGCCACTTTAACTTCTCACAAAGAATTACTGTGTTTCCTAAAGACAAGAACTACTTGCTGTGATCAACTACAAAAGGCTAAACACAAGTTTTTGTCACCTTTACATTAAAAAAAATTATTATTTGTCCTCTCCTAAAATATGGGATTCAAGGGTTTTTTTGGTTTTTTTTTAGGCAGGCAAGAATTTTATTGAAAGAATTCTATTCACTAATAGCAGGCAGTCAATATTCTTGGGGAAACAAAGGAACAGGATGATTGATCCACAGGGCAGAAATCTATAGCAAAGTTTTCAGATGTTGCCCAGGTTGCTGTGTCTGGAGTCATGAGTTGACTAAATCCTTTTTTTTTTTTAATGTTGAATTACTAAGGAAATAATGATTTGTAAGACAATTGTTGCCACATGGTTTGACTATCTTGATGGATGGAGTCTTTCGGGCAGTTTCCTGCACCCAACGTTGTGTAGGCCAGTACAGGTAGTGATTGTGGCACCATTGTCTGAGTCTTGCCTGCAGGAAACATTTCTATAGACAATTCAAGATGACAGATTAGTTATTGATTGGTGTCACATTCACAGTCTGTTTGTATCACGAGTCAGTTTGCTTACTATCCACTCACTTTGTTGTTCTGAAGTCTTTCTGGAACCTCCTGCATAGGGAGTTTGCTCCAATGAACTGCCTTATCTGGGGCATGTAGGGTTTTGGAACAGACCCATGGGAATGAAAAGGGATAGGGTTGGGGTGGGGCTCTAAGTCTTTTGGGACAGTTAAAAAAACAAATTAGTAGATTTTATTTTTAAAAAACATCTTTTGTATAATTTTCTTATTGAGAATGTGAGGAGGTCAGAAGACTGTTCTACCATTTATGATGTTCTGTTTACTTTGATCTTCATTGCTCTCATGTGCTGCTGAAGATCACACTCTGAACCTCGTTCATTTAAGGCAGTCTACCACTTAAACACCTTTCCAACTCCAAGCCTAAAAAAAATTTTAGAGCAATTTTAGTTTCACAGAGAAGTTGATTAGAAAGTAAATAGGATTCTCACACAACCCTCCCCATACACTCATTTTTTCTTCATTACTTATAACTTCAATTAGTGTTACATTTATTACAATGGATGGATCAACAATCACTAGGAGATATACGGCATAGAGAATATTTTAACCACTATTTAATCTTTATTCTGATGAGTTTAGTACCAATGCTGTACCAGTTCTCCAACAGGTTTTAATCATATCAAATGTTAAAAACAGCAGATGTCTTGGGGGCTGCATAGGAGAGTGGGTGGTAAAATATTACAAACTCAGGAACTATAACAAAAGCTCAAGGTTGGACTTACAAAAGCATCCTACCTTTTTTTCTCAAAGCATAATCAATTTTTTTCATAGATATTTCTGATGCATGAAGAGTTACAAAATCAATAAGGCTTGATGATTAGATGCCGGTCCCTCTTCGGGCACCAGATGCCGCGCTAGCTTCGCGAGCAGGAGACAGGCGATGAGGGACTCATGGCTGAACTGGGAACGCAGTCTAATTTTTATTGATGAATGAGGATGCAGTGCAATCTATCTAATCTCTATTCATTAGAAAATCCTGTCCTTTATATCTCCTGAGGCTGAAGTGTCAGGTTGGAAGAGGATGTATGTTGATAGGGAGTGGAGAGAAGGAATAAAGACCTCTAACCAGTGGGGATTAAACCAGTGCGGGTCTCAAACAAAACAACAATTATGTAAATAGACCACAGCATTAAGCAATGCAAGTGAACCTAACGTGATGATCAAAACAGAAGGGGTCTTAGAAGCAGAATTAGAAGCAGACCAACAGTTAGAGAGATAGCTGCCTGTGCAGGGTATATGCCTTACCATGCTCTTGTTTAGGGTTCAAGCCTCAGCATCACATGAGAGGTGTCATAACACCAGAATAAGCTCCAGTGCCAGGTTATCTCTATCTATCTATCTATCTATCTATCTATCTATCTATCTATCTATCTATCTACCCCATCTATCTAGTATGTAACATGGTGATTATAGTTGACAGTGCCATACTGTCTACTTGAAGTTATCCAAGAGAGCATAACTTAAATGTTTTCACAAAAAAAAAGAAAAATAGGCCATGAGGATGCTATAATGAACCCAATGGTAAAGTGTACAGTTATCAAATCATCACATTATACACTTAAAAAAAAACACAGTTGTGAGGTGTTTACTACACCAAAGTACAAATTTTAATAAAGTAATTAATGGTCTATTTTGTTTATTCCTTGGTGAAGCCTAATGATACAGATCCTTTTAATTACCCATGAGTCTACAATTGTTCTCTGCATGTTAGTGTGTTTCTAAAACTAGTTGCCCCCCTCCCTCCTTCCTGTGCCTTTATTAGTTTGCTCTGCCTCAAGAGACCTCATTATAGTCTTGAATGTTACCATGTTCTCCTCCTCAGTTTTATGGTAATCTATCTGATCTCTTTAAAAAAAAAAAACGAATATAAAAAAATCTACATTTGACTACATTGTCCCTTCCAATAATTGTGACATAGCCCCAATTTTTTTTCACTGTTTAGGGGGTTGATAGTTATTGTCAGATAGGTACAATATCTCATCTCCCCATGATAGATTTCTGCAAGACGCTCTCTCCTCCAGCCTAGGTCCTCTTCCATCATTATGCCCCAGGTCCCCAACACCCTTCTGTCCCACCCTTCTCCCTCCTTCCCTAGAGTCTTTTGCTTGGGTGGAATACACCATACTGAGATAATATATTCCTCTACTATTTCAGAGACACAGTTCTGGATTATTTTCTTTTTATTTTTTTTATTATCTTTATTTTTATTAGATAGAGACAGCCAGAAATTGAGAGGAAGGGGGAAATAGATAGAGAGACGGAGAGACACCTGCAGCCCTACTTTACCACTCGTGAAGCTTTCCCCCTGCAGGTGGGGACCGGGGGCTCGAACCCCAGACCTTGCATGCTATAACATGTATGCTCAAACAAGTGCACCTCCAACCAGCCCCCAGTTCTGGATTATTTTGCTCTACAGCACACCAGATTTATTTTGCTGTAATTATTCTGTGCTTAGGTTTGTCTTATAATTTCATTGACTTGGGTAGGCATTTGGTCCACTCAAGTTATTCTTGAGGACAGGAATTACCTTGTCTTTGTCATGGCTCCAGGTTTTCTTAGGTTGTGCTGTGTATAAATCAATAAGACAACCATCAGATTGACATTTTTAGTAGGCAGACATTCCACTTACTACTGTATACCTAGCATGTAGTGAATACACACGGCACAGTGGGGGCCGGGTGGTGGTGCACCTGGTTGAGCATGCGTGTTACAGTGCTCAAGGACCTGGGTTCAAGCCCCCAGTCCCCACCTGCAGGGGGAAAGCTTTATGATTGGTGAAGCAGGGCTGCAGGTTTCTCTCTGTCTCCCCCTTCCTCTCGATTTCTGGCTGTGTCTATGCAATAAGTAAATAAAGATAATAAATAAAAAAATATTTATCTTATGTAAGCACAGAAAAAGAAACCACAATAGTGTGCAGCTATGCAAAAGTGAGCTCTGGGTTCTAAACTGATCTATATATTATGCCAAAACAATCATTCTATTAAATAAAAAAAAATCCAGTTAGTAAAGTAGCATTGAATTATAATGCAAAGTATAAAATAAATATCCATGATTCCATTTGAATGTCTCTAAGTGATTGAATGAATAAGTAAATAAGTGGGAGGAAAAAAATACACCTTTTTTTTTAAATGTAGAAAGTTTAAAAATTATATAGGTTTTTATTTTTGTCCTCAAGGAAATGAAATGGAATTCCTTGTCCTTAAGTGTTCAATGTACATAGTACCCTCTTTACAAAGAGTATAGGATGAAAAAGGTCAGAAATACAACCACTTCACAGTGGAGAACCTGAAAAACACAGCCTTAGCTAGGTGGTCAAGTTTGGTATCACTGTGATGAGTCATGCTGACATTATGTCCTGCTGAAACAATGTGATGAGAATGGCACATTACCTCTGTAGTATTCCTTCTTCTAATTACAATTCTAGTTTAATCCAAAGAAAATATCCAGACAAATTTCAGCTAAGGGCAATTCTATAAAATCCCTGACCAGCACTGCTCAAAGGTCATGAAAACAAGGAAAGTCTGGGAAATTGACACAGGCAAAAGAAGACTAAGGAGCTATGAGGACAAGATGTTATGTGATGTGTCAGATTGACTCCTGGAATAGAAAAAAGAGACTAGGTTAAACTAGGTTAAGCACTAGAAAGGTACAGAGGGTAAACTTTAGCATATTTTGGAGGGATCACAGTTCAACTGATAGTATGGTGTGTGGTCAAAATTCTCCTTTCAATCTAGTTCTCTTTTTTTTTTTAAGACCATTTTCTTAAAATTATTTATTTATTTATTTCCTTTTGTTGCCCTTGTTGTTGTTGGATAGGACAGAGAGAAATGGAGAGAAGTGGGGAAGACGGAGATTTTATTATTTAAATTTATCTCCAATTATTATTATTATAGACTTCACTTCTATCACATATAGCATCACTTAATATTCCAATTAAGTTACAGTGTATTATAGACATTAGATTTGTTTCATTTAATAACATGCAGAGGTGATTATTTAATATTTGTACATAAATTACTCATTTTTCTAACTACATTACATTATAACTGATTATTTAACTAGTCCCCTTGCTGATAGGATTTAGGCAATTTCTAGTCACTTGATGTCGCAGTCAATGACTTAGTGAATAAACATGTTCACATTTTATTTCTCCCCTAGGTAAGTATATTTATAGAATAAATTCTTAGAAAAATAATTAAGGGTCAAAGAACATGAGATATTGCCAAATTCCTTATAGAATCCTGGTATAATATTTAGTCCCATCAGCTTTTTATAAATGAACCTCCCTGCTCACTGGGAAATATAACATGTGTTGTATTTGACTGTGTTTAAAGAACTGAGAATTGAATCTCACTGTAG
The DNA here is from genome assembly GCF_950295315.1 of Erinaceus europaeus. Lineage (NCBI taxonomy): Eukaryota > Metazoa > Chordata > Mammalia > Eulipotyphla > Erinaceidae > Erinaceus > Erinaceus europaeus. The sequence continues at coordinate 29,480,243 of NC_080165.1, forward strand.
TTTACTTTGCATTTTACTTAGAAATACACTTGAGCATCTTAATCTATTTCTGTTTTGTTTATAAAGCATCCTTTACCCTATTTTCTACTGTGTAGTTGATCTTTTTCTTACTGAATTGCAGTACCTAACTTAGGCACTAGGTATATTATCACTGACTAGTGTTTGTTTCTTTATTTATTTAAGAGAGAGAGAGAGAGAGAGAAACTGAGAGGGAAAGGAGAGCTAGAGAAGGAGAGAGAAAGGGAGGTTCTTGAAGCATTGCTTTGCCTTTCAGTTACCCCATGCAAGTGGGAACTTGGGGCTTAAATTCAGGTCCTTATGCATGGTAACAAGTGTGTTCAGCCATGTGCACCTTCACCTGGCTCTCTGACCAGGATATAAGTTACAAGTATTTCTCCCATTTGTGGTAGTATAAAGGCTACTTTACTATGAATTGCAGTATTGTCATTTGACTCTGTAGACACATGTGATAATTTGCACAGTTTTTTTTTTTCCTCCTGAAATGAACTTGGAGGACAACCACAATATATTTAGATACAACTATAAATATGATTTTATTCTCTTGGTAATGAATAAGTAGGTTTCTTCATTATTGTGGAAGCTTTATAGAGTACTTGTCATTCTACCAGCTATAAAATTAGAACAACTTGATACTACTTTTAAATCTCTGCCTTGAATAAGCTAATTTTTATTATTCTAGCAAGAGCTAAAGTTTGGTTACTAAATATCTTAGTATCCAGGGTCAGGCAGTGGCACACCTGGGTAAGTGTACACATTACAGAGCACAAGGGACTGGGTTCAAGACCCTGGTCCCCCACCTGCAGGGGAAAAACTTCACAAGTTGTGAAGCAGGGCTACAAGTGTCTCTCTGTCTCTTTCTCTCTCTAGCTCTTCCTCTACTTTATCTCTGTCTCTATCCAATAATAAATACATAAATAAAAGATTTATTTAACAAGTTTTAAATTATCTTGGATTAATAAGTTATACATATTCCTGGAATTATAGTTTTCACAGAATCTTTTGGTCCAAAACGGCAAAAAAAAAGGGGGGTGGTGGTGGTAGCACATCTGGTTGAGCACACGTTACAGTGTGCATGGATCAAGGTTCAAGCTCCCAAACCCCACCTGCAAGGAGAAAGCTTTGCAAGTGTTAAAGCAGTGCTGCAGGTGTCTCTCTCCTCTATCACTCCCTTCCCCTCTCAATTTCTGGCTGTCTCTATCCAATAAATACATAAGGATAATTAAAAAATAAACAGGTTAAGAAAATGAAAAATCATGCATTAAGACTTCATAAGATTTTGCTAAAAATATTTATACACAGTTCTTTCATTTCAGGGGACATTTCATGGGACATTATCACCTGCTCTGTTTTCTGATATTAACAGGTGTATGTCTGGGCCTTCACTCCAGAACACTGCAGGCATTTTATTCAATAGAAAAACTTCCCAGCAGCCATCTTGGCCACAACTGAAGGCACTGAGCTGACCACCAGAGAAGAAAGGTTATAGAGAAACTATGTGTTTCACATCACCACATTCCCACCTGCCTTCCCATGCTCTACCTGGAGTCCAGGGAACTTCAAAGAAGCCCACAGGACATTTACCACAGTGCCTTCACAGGTAGCCACTCCACTCCCTCACCTCAGGGAAGAGGTTGCAGAGCGAACATTTTGAAAATGATTTTCTGCTGCTCCAAACTTTGTGGTCTATCACGACCCTGAAGAAATGTGAAAAGATTGGAATTACCCCCCTTTTTCTTTCCCTGTGTGCCTTCAATTAACTGAATGAAAGCAAACCCATGGCTTTAGACCCCAAAATAGCTGGAGAAAAGTGACGCAGATTTCACCAAGATGAAAGAGTGGAACCCAGAAGCCTAATTAAAAGCAACTGAGAAACCAGTATTCGATACAGAGTTTACTCACCTGAAAAAATAAACCAAGAGCTACAGCGAGGCTTTGCTGGAGGGCTGTGGGAAAGGGGCTGAGAGGTCTTGGGAGGGTCACAGGAAGGCCCTCCCTGGCGGGGACACAGAGCCTCACTATTCCTTCCCTCGTGGTGTCAGGGGAAGGTCAGTGGAGGCCACCACCATGCTGGGACCTCCTGATGGTAGTCAGGGCAGCAGGGGAAAAGCTCACGTGCCTTGGTGGCAAGAGTGACATTTCAAGCCTCAGATACCCTGCTTTCTTTCCTATCATGAAGTGTGCATGATTAGCCAAACATTCCTGCCCACCCCACCCCGAATTTTCCAGGCTTCTTTTCTCCCCTCCTTTCTTTACTGCTTCTCTCCTACACACTCCCAAACCCTTCACCTTTCTCAGAGCAGAGCACTTCTGTGCATTCAGCATATGGATTGTTTTTGATGGCAGGAGCTTTCAAGGACTTACTGAAAGAATTAGTCTCTCTCCACCAGAAGGAAAGTTCTCTTGGTTTTGAGATAAATCAAGACCCAAGGTCGCTCAAGAAATTAATGATTCTCTCTTTCGTACACTGCATAGTTTTAGCCTACAAATCAGCTTCCAGAACAGAATGCTGGCAAATAAAAACAGCTTTGGTGATCCCTTTACATGCAATGGCCATCTTGTCCAAGATTTCATTTGGAGGCAAGAGAAAAGACTTAATCTAATTTTCTTGGCTCTTAGCCTCTAGGGGATACGTCCTTCATAGTTTTTCTTTCCAAATTTGCTCTTCACTGCCTGCAGAGAGTGGGAGGTGGGGGAGTAAAGGAAGATATATTTGGTGTCTCCACACAAATGCTGTGGTTTTGTTGCTGCAAATAACCAAAACAGTGGAAGCAGAGAGTAGATGCTTTCACCTCCGTGGTGATCTTCTTTACTTCAAGCTTTGTCAAATCAAATCTGAGAGTATGAACACTGGCTCTCAGCTACTGTTTCCTTATTCAGAATGGACTTCACAAAGAAGGGTCCAAGCAGAGTATTTTTCATGGACATTACTGCTATCATCCCTTACATACTTAGACAACACTAAATTCTTCATCTTCTGTTGGCTACTGCAGAGAAGTTTTAAATTTAGCAACAAAGATAATAGCTTTTATATTTAAGGCCTCAATAATTTCAAGGGAATATGTTGATATAAATACAACAACATTCACCACTGTTCCCAGAGAGCTGTGCTTTTTTACTTTCTGTCTTTCCTTCTTCTAACAGAATCTCCCTCTCTGCCTCTACCTCATCTTCCTCTGTTTCCCATCATGATCTATCTGCCTGAAGTTAAAGTCAGAGTGCAAAGACTGTCACCTTTGGTCCTGAACATCTAGGTTACTGGCTGTGTCAAATTATTTATTTTTGTTATTTATTCTGGGGACTTATGAGGCAGAGAATGAACCAGTGATATTTTTCAGTATAGTCTACACAGTCTTTCTCCTGCTTGACTTTTTCCTCCTTATCCATGATTTCTCACCTAGATCCCTCTCTTCTACTACAAGTTCAGCATAAAGTATTTTATAAAGGTCCCTAAATGATCATGTATACACTTTACCAAATATAATGAGCCATCTAAATTATATATGTGCTTTAACTTAATAAAAATTATTTAAGCATTATGCTGTAAGTTGCTTTCTTTTTATATGATTTTCCTTACAAAAACTGTGCTTTTTTTTAGTTCTTACCACAGTGCTGGACATTTATCTTGTGACTTTCAGTGGCCCTGGAGAATGCCAATAAGCTATGCTGGTCTCTGTCACTGCTCATTTGTGTATACCCAGAGAGAGAAGATGGAATATTCAGAAGTATTTGCTTTAATAGGAACAATTACATAAAGTCACATCTTCCTGCTCGTTTTTTTTTTTTTTTTTGGTCCTTGAATAAGTATATAGCCTTACTAGAAGTTAGGCTTGCATGTGGCAGGTGTCTCTGACACACACACACACACACACACACACACACACACACACCTCCTGTCATTGTTGCGGTAGTGTGGTTATGGGTTATCCTGCATATGCCATCTTAGAACTTCTGCAGTTAAAGACCATGTCTGATGGATTGTGCCTGGGAGATAGGGAAACTCATAATTATGTAGTGAACGAGTACAGGAATAAATAGGTACATTATTAATAATATTTTATATGTTTAACAATGCAGGATAAGAATCGAGTTTCCATTCCGGATGTGCCACTGTCAAAGGGGTACAACTCTCTGTTACTTTCTTTATCAAATGGGCTACCATAGTGGTCAGGATGATTATATGGTATGTTAAGACAGAGAAGCTCCAAAGGAGTTCTACATTTGGTAGATGTTCAATAAAAAGAGACACTTATTCAATCCAGGACTGTAAGGATTGTGTTACACTGGAGCCATAGAACTTCTTCTTCTTGTAGCGTTTGCCCTTCTTCCGTAGCCAGTTAACAGCGTCAGCCATAGAACTAGTAATGAGGGAGTCGGGCGGTAGTGCAGTGGGTTAAGCACAGGTAGTGCAAAGCTCAAGGACTGGCATAAGGATCCTGGTTCAAGCCCCCTGCTTCCCACCTGCAGGGGAATTGCTTCACAAGCGGTGAAGCAGGTCTGCAGGTGTCTATCTTTCTCCCCCCACCCCCGTCTTCCCCATCTCTCTCCATTTCTCTCTGTACTATCCAACAACAACAACAACATCAATAACAACAATAGTAATAACTACAACAATAAAACAAGGACAACAAAAGGGAATAAATAAATATATTTTTTTAAAAAGTAGTAATGAATAGCTGCAGTTGTAGGCATTCAGGGAATTACAGAGATTAGAACAGTTCCTTCTTTGTACTTGTATGCAAATGTGTTTCAAGCAAATAGTAGCTAAAAGCAGTAAATGTAGCTGCTCTTAGTAATTGACCACAAAAATGATTTCACCCAGGATGTACTGACTTGCAAATTTAGTGACTTAGCAAATTTAGTTTGCTAGGACTCATCTCATACTACCAGCAATTACAAGTATTTATCTTGGGGGTGGGAACACAGAGGAAGGGGCATATTCAGATTTACATTCAGATTCTAATGTATTCAAAACTCAGTTTTCATGGGCTGGCCATGGCGTACCCTGCTGAGTACACATGTTACCAGGCATAAGGCCCGGGTTCAAGCTCCAGGTCTTGACCTGCAGAGGGAAACCTTCACAAGTCATGAAGCCGTGCTGCATGTTCCTCTCTTTCTCCCTCTCTATCTCTCCCTTTTCCCTCAGTTTCTCTCTATGTTGATGCAAATAAATACATAAAGTAAAAAAAGGAAAAAAACTGAAGAAGAAACTTTTTCATTTTCAGTTGTCAGTTGGCTGGTTATATTAATGTTATTACAGATTTAGGAAAGACAAGCAAAAGAAAGGAAGTAAGTGGGAAAATATACTGTGAGGTTACATGTTTTGACTAGAACAAAGGTCAGCTAACTATGGTCTAGGGGCCAAGTCCAGTCCACAATTTGGTTTTGCAAATAAATATTTTTTTTACCTTCTTATTGGGGGATTAATGGTTTACAGTTGTACATGCATAACATTTCCCAGTTTTCCACATAACAACTCAACCCCCACCAGGGATCCTCTGCCACCATGATCTAGAACCCTCCAGAGTATTTTATTTTGGTGCAATACACTAACTCCAGTCCAAGTTCTGCTTAGTGTTTTCATGAAATATAGCCATACTCATTGGCTTGAGGATTTTGTGGCTACTTTCAAAGTATAGTGAAGAACTGTGATAGAGGCCATTCTGTCCCCCAAAGCCTAGAATATTTAACACCTGGATATTTATTTATTTATTTATTTATTTGCCTGTGGGGTTGTTGCTGGGGCTCAGTGCCTGCACTACAAATCCACTGCTCCTGACTGCCATCTTTTTTCCATTGCTGTTATTGTTGTTGATGGATAGGCAAGAGAGAAATAGAGAGAGGAGGGGAAGACAGAAAGGGGGAGAAAAAGATAGACACTTGCAGACCTGTTTCACCGCTTGCAAAGTGACCCCCCTGCAGGAGGGGAGTGGGGGGCTGGAACAGGTACCTTTATACCGGTCCTTGTGCTTTGCACTGTGTGTGTTTAACCCAGTATGCTATCACCCAGTGCCCAACACCTGGCTGTTTATAGAGAGGTTTTGCCTTGTGTCTGATCTAAGAAGAGTGGCCTGGACTACCTCTACTTACTCTGATTCAACAGTAAAAATTAGTCAGGCATCTTAGTTGGCAGGTGGAACATGTAGCAGGGAAGTAACAGGTCTGAGAAGCAAAGTCTAACATTCATTTCTGTGAGTTTTGCAAGTCTGTATGAGATTAAAGAAAAGAAAAACTTTGAATAACCCAGCATACAGACCTAGACCAGGTAATTCATTCCTGATAAATATTTGTTCACAAAAGTCTCACCTGAGGCATTCAGGTTCTTAAAGCTCTACTTTCCACCTCTTAACAAAAAACCAAACAAACAAAAAGAAATGGACTTTTAGAGAACCTAGGAGGCCCCCATACACGTCTAAATTACCTATTACAGGTCTCCATTCACAACGTAGTGGCAGGATCCATAATTTATTAAGGAATGCCTGGAGTGTACATGAAACTACAAACATGGCATGTGAAATCTGACCTGAGCTCATAGAGCTCCCCTTTTAAACTCCTCAGAGCTTGTGGACATTTCTGGAAATCGCTTACATTCTCCAGAGGCCCAAGAAACTGGAAATGTGTCCATAAGAAAGTCTGCCTTTACCCAGCTTAATTTCCAGGTGGTCCCAGCTACATTTCCCACAAAAAGATATCCATCCTCCATTGTCCAATGAGAAAACAAGAGTCAGGGACATTTGTTAAGCCATCAAGAAAGAACATGGACTGAGAGAGTCAAGAAGCTGAATACAGAGAATCTGGGTTCCATTCATTTCCTGTTTAAAGAGAATGGAAGCTTGGTTAACTGAGTATTTTCAGCTCTGTCCTGAATTTTAAACTAGAGGAATGCTAACAGTAACTGGGACTATCAGGTTGTTTAGAGGGTTGCTTTAAGCTTTTCTAGTCACTCTCAGAAAGTTTTTTGATGATACTTTAAAGAATGCTTTTATTATATTATATTAATTATATATATTATATTATATTACATTATATTATATTATATTATATTTTAATTTAGACTTGGATGACCACAAATCTTTTTGGATGGGTGTGTTGGGTTCCTTAGGATATATTCCCAGGAGAGGAATTGCAGGATCATAAGGTAGGTTCATTTCTAGCCTCCTGAGAGTTCTCCAGACTGCTCTCCACAGGGGTTGGACCAATTTACATTCCCACCAGCAGTGCAGGAGGGTCCCTTTGTCCCCACAATCTCTCCAGTATTTGTTACTGCTACTTTTTCTGATGTATGACATTCTCACAAAAGTGAAGTGGTATCTCATTGTTGTCTAGATTTGCATTTCTCAGACAATCAAAGACTTGGAGCATTTTTGCATGTGTTTCTCGGCCTTTTGGATCTCTTCTGTGGTGAATATTCTGTCCATGTCCTCTCCCCATTTTTGGATGGGGTAATTTGTTGTCTTGTTGTTGAGTTTGACAAGCTCTTTATATATTTTGGATATTAGCCTCTTGTCTGATATATGGCAAGTAAAGATCTTCTCCCATTCTGTGAGGGGGTCTCTTGGTTTGGGTAATGATTCCTTTTGCTGTGCAGAAGCTTTTTTATCTGATGTAGTTCCATAGGTTTATACTTGCCTTAGTCTTCTTTGTAATTGCATTTGTTTCATTGAAGATGTCTTTAAAATTTATGCGGAAAAGAGTTCTGCCAATATTTTCCTCTAAGTATGTGATAGTTTGTGGTCTAACATTCAAGTCCTTGATCCACTTGGAATTTACTTTTGTATTTGGTGAAATATAGTGGTTCAGTTTCATTCTTCTGCATGTTTCATAGAAGCTGGAAGGGAGTATGGGTGTTGGCAGATCAATCCATACTCCCAGCCTGTCTCTCTTTTTCCCTAGTGGGGCAGGACTCTGGGAAAGCGGGGCTCCAGGACACATCGGTGGGGTCGTCTGCCCAGGGAAGTCTGGTTGGCATCATGTTAGCATCTGGAACCTGGTGGATGAAAAGAGAGTTAATCATGAACCAAAAGGCTGGAATATTGCAGATGAAAATTTGGGGTCTTTGTTTTGAAGATAGCTAGTAGACCTATTTTAGTTATATTCCAGAATGCCCATAACTACTCTATTTTTTTTTGGGGGGGGGGAAGAACTTTAGAGAAAAAAGATTAGAAAAGTAATCATTTGGGGTTGTCACAGGGACTTTACTTATATGTGATTCCACTTCTCTAGACTGGTTTTTCATTCAGAGAGAAAGTGTGTGTCAATAAGGCAGAGAAACAGACAGAGGGGAAGAGACATCAAAGAAATGAAGCTTTCCCCCAATGCCGCTGTAAGATTCTCCATGTGGTGCCAGGGCTCAATTTGGGCTGCTTGCATGGCAATACAAGGGCTCTACCCAGTGAACTAAATCCCCCATGATGGCTTTTATCTAATCATTTTCTTCTTTCTAAATGTTTTCTTTAGTGTTTTGGTGAGAGATGGCCTTATCACCTCAGACTGGAGCTTGCAAACCTATTTTTTGATGTAGCTGGGGTAAAGACTTCAACATCCCTTTATCTTTAAACTGAAATGTACTTGTTCTATTTTCCACTCTTAAATTTATTGTCCTCTTTCTAGAAACTATATAATCTCACTGGAATGGCCGGATAACAGGTTTTATTTTTCTAGGTGTGGACCCTCATGTGCATTTAATCAACACTTTTCCTTTTCCCTGTTACACTTTCCTGTGTCGATGTTATTTTCCAGCTATACGGACCCAGAGGTTAGAGAAAGATAGCTTCCTCACCAAGACGACATAAAAGCATCACTCTATATTACATCACACTGACATTTATGAAGACACATTTAATTACTAAGGACCACACCTTTGCAACATCTTGGAGTCAGGACTATACTTGAGTTGAAGGTAGTTACCAAACTGTATCTGCACTTGGCAGAGTAAACAATAAAGGATTAGAAGTTATTTTCCAGCCTCTACTTTTTTAGAGATTGGACTCTGGCAGGAAAACTTTTTGTTTTGCTACCTTAAGCAAAGCCCCATACCAGACTGTCCACGGGGACCACACTTTTGCACATTTTCAGATAGTATTGTTGGCTTCAGCATTAGCAGCTTACAGCTAGATCATGGCCATAAATATCAGGCAAACACTGGAGAATATTTTCACTCCGACCAAGAGAAAAGCAGAATTTTGTGGTCACCAAATTAAAAAGCTTCTGCACAGCAAAAGAAAATACCACTAAAACAAAGAGACCCCTTATAGCATGGGAGAAGATCTTCATATGCCATACATCAGACAAGAGGCGAATAATCAAAATATATAAAGAGCTCACCAAGTTCAGCAGCAAGAAAACAGATAACCCCATCCAAAAATGGGGAGAGGATATGGACAAAATATTCACCACACAAGAGACCGAAAGGCCAACAAACATGAAAAAAATGTTCCAAGTCATTGCTTGTCAGAGAAATGCAAATAAAGACAAGAATGAGTTACCACCTCACTCCTGTGAGAATGTCAAACATCACAAAAGGTAGCAGCAACAAATGCTGGAGAGTTTCTAGGGGGAAAGGGACCCTTCTGCACTGCTGGTGGGAATGTAAATTGGCCTAACCCCTATGGAGAGCAGTCTGGAGAACTCTCAGGAGGCTAGAAGTGGACCTTCCCTATGACCCTGAAATTCCTCTCCTGGATATGTATCCTAAGGAACCAAATACACCCATGCAAAAAGATTTGAGTCTACTTATGTCCATAGCAGCACAATTTGTAATAGCCAAACCCTGGAAGCAGTCCAGGTGTCCAACAACAAATGAGTAGCTGAGAAAGTTGTGGTGTATATACACAATGGGATACTACTCAGTTATTAAAAACAGTGATTTCACTTTCTTTACCTCATCTTGGGTGGAGTTTGAAGAAATCATGTTAAGCGAGGTAAGTCAGAAAGAGAAGGATGAATATGGGATGATCTCACTCATAGACCAAAGTTGAAAAATACTGTCATGATGCCAAGCTGCCTTCCTTGGGCATTATGAACTTAACAGTGTGTCCTGGAACCCCACTAGGGAAAAATAAAAACAAGTTGGGGGTATGGATCGACTGACCTGTCAATGCCCATGTCCACTGGGGAAACAATCGCAAAAGTAAGATTTCCCACCTTCTGCACATCATAGAGATCTTTGGTTCATACTCTCAGAGAGATAAAGAATAGGGAAGCTTTCAATGGAGGGGATGGGATATGGCACTCTTGGGGTGGGAATTGTCTGGTACTTGTGCACCTCTTATGCCACAATCTTGTCAACCATTATTAAATCATTTATAATAATAATAAAAAAGAAGTTGAAAAATAAGAAAACACAAAGCAAAACTTGGACTGGGTTAGGTGTGTTGTAACAAAGTAAAAGATTCTTGGGGTGGAGGGTGGGGGGTTCAGGTCCTGGAACATGATGGCAGAACAGGACCTAGAGGGGCTGAACTTTTATGTGGAAAACTGAGAAATGTTACACATGTACAAACTACTGTATTTTACTGTTGACTGTAAACCATTAATTTTCCCCAATAAAGAAAAAAATTAGATAAATTCTCCAAAATATTAGTAGTAAATTTCTATAGATCATGTATTTAGAAAAAGTTTAAACTCAGTTTCTTCTGTACAGATTTTAATATTTTATTTTGTTTCAATTTCTGTATGGCTTAAACTTTTTAAAAATAAATTTGCATGATGTTTCAAAAAACACATGCATGGGAGTAAAACATATCTTCTAGATGGTATCACTATTTGGCTCTATAATGCAGTGTGTGTGTGTGTGTGTGTGTGTGTGTGTGTGTGTGTGTGTGTGTGTGTGTGTATGTAGGGGAACACATTCTTATTTTGTGTTATTTTACATTATTTTATTGGAGGGGAGATGGGACCTGAGCATGACCGATTTCATTGCCTCCAACATGACTTTTCCTCTAGACAGAGAGATAGAGGTAGAAAGAGAGATAGGGAGAGGAAAACTACCTCAATGCCATCCTGTCAACATTCTCTGGGGCTGTGGCACTCCTGTGTGGTGCAGGGCCTCTCAACCTAGGTCACGTGCACAGCAAGGCACTCACGTTATCAGGTGAGCTTGTCCCTCTGATACTTATAAATAGTTTCCATTTGCAGGGTTTTTGTCTACTTGTTTGTTTGCAGATCTGTAAAGTGGGACTTTGTTCCCTGATGCTTTCTTCCTGAAAGATGGCACAAGTAGTCCAAAGCTAGCTCAAAAGTGATGCTAGATAAACAGCAGATAATAGAGGAATTGAGAGATATTTAACCAGGTAAAGCTCACATTTTATCATACATGAACAGGTTAGAGCCTGTTGCCACAATCTGGGAGCACTATAAAAAGAGGAAACACCAGAAGCAACCAGTTGAAGGGTTCTGTGTTATGTCTCTTACTCTCTCTCTCTCTCTGGGGTGGGGAAAAGTCCTCCAGGAATAAGGAATCATGCAGACACAAAAGCTTAGTGAAACCTTGGCAGAGACACAGAGAGAGAGAGAGAGAGAGAGAGAGAGATTAGGCCTTCTGATAACCAGGAATTTGCCAATTAGTTTCTAGGATAAGATTATAAGAACTACAATGGTTATCGGTGTTGGAGTGAGTGGGTATAGGGATCAGAATTTTGGTGGTGGGTGTGATATGGAACTATACCCTATAATTATAATTTTATTTATTCCCTTTTGTTGCCCTTGTTTTGTTGTTGTTATTGATGTCGTTGTTGTTGGATAGGACTTAGAGAAATGGAGAGAGGAGGGAAAGACAGAGAGGGGGAGAGAAAGATAGACACCTGCAGACCTGCTTCACCGCTTGTGAAACGACTCCCCTGCAGGTGGGGAGCTGGGGGCTTGAACCAGGATCCTTATGCTGGTCTTTTCGCTTTGCGCCACGTGCGCTTAACCTGCTGCGCTACCGCCTGACTCCCCTATAATTATAATTTTATGATCTTGCTAACTACTATTATATCATTAATAAAATTTAAAAAATAATTTCTCCAGGACAAGGGAAATGCTGTTTCATTTTAGGTTCACAAATATATTCTGTCTTAAACTTATCCTATGTAAAGTCTGCCAAATTCTGAGACTTTTAAAGACTGCATATAAGTTATGATCAGTTAAAGAGCTTGCAAGACATCATTTCCTTTTCAGTGTAGATTACAGCCAACTTCTCCCTGATTATTATTTTTGTATGATGACCCCTGCCTGCTACTGAATTCTCATTGTGTCAGCAAGTATGACTTTGAAAACTGACATCTGAGGTCAATGACATCCCAAGGATAATTATTTATGTTTCTTTCGCATTTAATGGCTCAGTGACTAAAAATTGGCACAAATAACTCTGGATGCCAACATCCCACTTCTATCTTCCACGTATGCTACCTGATACTTGATGCTGAAAACAGAACACTAGGTTTAGATAAAAACAAATAAACACACAAAACTTGTACAAATCACCGAGTGATGATTCTATTAAATACTATTCTTTCTTCTTCTTTTTTTCATTTTAATCAGAGTACTGCTCATCTCCGTCTTAGGGTTGTACAAGGGATTAAACCTGGGACTTCAGAGCCTCAGGTATGAAAGTCCATTGTTTACCTCATGCTATTTCACCGGCTTTTTAAAAAATGTGACACTAGGGAATGAATCTAGGGACTTGTGATACCATCAGTGTGCAGCCTCTATTTCTGAAGGTAAGAGCAAGAGGGAGAGATCTCACCAAACCAGACCAATATATGGAGCTCTGCTAGTGCTCCATAATTCTTAGACCCAGGGCCTTGTCCATAGAAGACATGCACGCTACCTGATGAGCTATCTCCTGGCCCCATAGGCTACCGTTATTGACTGATTTACTTTATTGTTTATGTTTTAGTAGAGGAAACTTGTCTTTAAATGATCCTTTTCTCCTGCTTCCCTGAGTAAATTTAGTGCTACTGATCTTTAGAACCAAGATGCACCTTTTCTAGTTGCTGTTTATATTTAACATTATTGAGTACAAACTCAGTAGAAAACATAGATGTAGACTGACCAGAAAGTTCCACATCTGTTCATCATTTTCAGGTTAGCAAGTAGGGGAAAGGGAACGTCATGATTAGTGACTTGTATAGACATTGTTGAACAAATTGTGGGGTAATATTTGTAGCCATGCCCAGATTCTATACAATGGTTCATTTTAGTGATAGGAAAATAAATTAGGAAGAAGTGAATAAATCAGGAGAGATAATATCAGTACCCCAGGGGTTGATTCAAACAACAATGGGACAAGCAGGGACTTTAACTTTGTGCTAAGTCCAGACTGGGAAACCAAGGAGCGACTTGAGAGCTATTTCTAGTTTTTAAATTTTGTTTTAAGGTGTAATTAAAATCTTTCATTATTTTGGCCAGTTTTGTGTGTGTGTGTGTGTGTGTGTGTGTGTGTGTGTGTGTACGTATGTTGTTGTTGCTTTCTTCTGCTGCTTGACCTTTATTTTATTTTGTGAGAAGCAATTCTGACTCTGAAATGAATGAGTCCTCTATGTGTCTTGTCCCTGGAATAAATATAGCAGAGTGTCAAACGCTAAGTGCCCTGCTCTGGCATCTTGTCTCCATTCTCCTTTCTTCTAATTTGTTCACACATGTAGTCTGTAATTCAGAATCAAGACCCGTTACTTCCTATGAGTTGTTATTTCATCTAGTTTATAAGATTCTCAGATGGATCAAGTCACAATCTCCCATCTGTCCCTGAAATATTTGACAAATAACTATGACTCTTAGGAAAACTCCTTATTACCTCCCCTGATTGGTGACTCTTTTTCTTTTACTCAGGGATCATGTTTCATTTTTACAGAGAATGACAAGCTTAGTCTTCTCCTTCAACAAACACAGACAGAACAGTGTAATTATTCACTTAGTTCTCAGCACTTGTTCAGCAATGTCTCAGTGTGGAGAAGTACCAGGCAGGGCAGAATGTAAGAGAAGCTTACCTTTTTGTTGAGTTTTAGGAATCTTCAATTCAGTGGGGATAGACAAGATGGCCACATAGGGAAAAAATGAAAAGGGAGAATAAAAGAAAAAGAAAACAAAGATAATGGTGACAAGATTCAGCGATTCTTAATTAACTGCCAGACACTGTACTAAGCTAATTATGTGCAACATCCTATTTAGATCTTTCCACAATCTTATAAATCATGGGCCATTACTGATTATGCTTTAGGTAAAAAAAAAACAAAGGCTAATCGAGAGTAGTAAATCGAGAGTAAGGCACCAAAGTAAAAACCCTGTGATGAGAGGGAGGGTAGACATTAGGCTTCCCGGGGTGGCGGGGTGTGGGGGGGGTGAGGAGGAGGTGGGGGTGGGTGGGGGGGATGGGACACAGTCTTTTGGTGGTGGGAATGGCGTTTATGTACCTCCTATTAAAGTGTAGTCATATAAATCACTAATTAATATGAGAGGGGAAAAATTGATCATTTGTCTCGAATTTTTTAAAACACAGATTGAGTCTTTTTAATACATAGGCTGAGTCTTTGATATGTTGACTCTCTCAAAAGCCTAGACCAGGGAGTACAGAAGCAACCGGTAGCACAGCTATATGCAAGATGCTGGGTATTACATGGCAAACCCTAACAAAGGGACTTTTCAAAGTTAACCCTATCACCAAATAATGAGATGATAACAATAACTAACCATTGTCTTCTTGAATCCTAAGACGGCAGGAACCTCACATTTCCACTATACAGCCCGTATTTCCCCCAGTCCTGGAACCTTAGGGCGGGGCCCACTTTCCTGCATGCTTCTCTCAATTCAAATTAAATAATATTGCATCTGCGGATGGCAACCTAAACAACGCAACAAGTGTCACCCAAGCATGCTTCACTTCAGACTGTGTCCAGAGACTTCAGGTGTGGAATGACAACCTTTCAGCTTCATCATTCAGCCACCAGGTTCCGGATGCCAGTATGATGCCGACCAGACTTCCCTGGACTGAAGACCCCACCAATGTGTCCTAGAGCTCCGCTTCCCCAGAGACCCACCCTACTAGGGAAATTGAGAGGCAGACTGGGAGTATGGATCGACCAGTCAACTCCATGTTCATCGGGGAAGCAATTACAGAAGCCAGACCTTCCACCTTCAGCAACCCACCATGACCCTGGGTCCATACTCCCAGAGAGATAAAGAATGGGAAAGCTATCAGGGGAGGGGATGGAATATGGAGATCGGGTTGTGGGAATTGTGTGGAGCTGTACCCCTCTTATCCTATGGTTTTGTTAATGTCTCCTCTGTTAAATTAAAAAAAAGGGCTCTGAAATATTAAATAAGTCAGCCCAAATCACACTGCTAGCACTTCTAAGTGATGTGTGTCTTTGGGGCATGAGCTCATAATCATCTACATGTCTTTACAGGGAGTAATAAATAAGAAAAATTCATATGTAAAAATATAATGAAAAATTAAAACTTAGTAACCCTTTGCTTCATGCCAAAATCAATGCTGACTCTCTAGAATTAAGAAAAACCCTGGTCAGAGGATTGAAGTTTGATAAGTTCTCCCTGGGAGACATTCCTTTGGCTTAGATCAAACCAAGAAAGATCTTTGTACTTCTAATATAGAATACAGACCACTGACTGGACAGAACTGGTCTTTGATAACTGTAAAAGAGTCCTCCTTGGCCATTAGTCACCATACAAAATGCTTTTGATACATACATACATATGCTTTTGATGACATTGACTGCCCTTTTCTATACATGTGATGTATGACTACATATGTTTATTATATGTTCCTCAATTGCCCTTGCTCATTCTTCTTTTCCATAAGTATGAATGACTTTCCTGGAAAATTTTTAAAAATTAATTATCTAACTAATTTCTTTATTGGGGGATTAATGTTTTACAGTCAACAGTAAATACAATAGTTTGAACATGCATAACATTTCTCAGTTTTCCACACAAAAATACAACCTCCGCTAAGTCCTCTGTCATCCTTTTCCAGGATCTGTACTCTACCCCCTGCCACCCACCCCAGAATCTTTTACACCAACTCCAGTTCAGGTTCTACTTGTGTTTTCTCTTACGATCTTGCTTTTCAACTGCTGCCCGAGAGTGAGATCATCCCATATTCATCCTTCTGCTTCTGACTTATTTCACTTAACATGATTTCTTCAAGCTCCATCCAAGATTGGCTGAAAACGATGAAACCACTATTTTTAATAGCTGAATATATATATATATATATCAATCATAACTAGCTCAGCCACTCATCTGTTTTTGGACACCTGGGTTACTTCTAGGTTTTGGTTATTACAAATTATGCCGCTAAGGACATAGCTATACACAAATTATTTTGGATAGGTGTGTTGGATTTCTTAGCATATATTCCCAAGAGAGGTATTGTAGGATCATAGGATAGGTCCATTTCTAGCCTTCTGAGAGTTCTCCAGACTGCTCTCCACAGGGGTTGGACCAATTTACATTCCCACTAGCAGTGCATGAGAGTCCCTTTGACCTCACAACCCCTCCAGCATTTGTTGCAGCTACTTTTTCTGATGTATGACATTCTCACAGGAGTGAAGTGATATCTCATTGTTGTCTTTATTTGAATTTCTCAGACAGTCAAAGACTTGGAGCACTTTTTCATATGTTTCTCAGCCTTTTGGATCTCTTCTGTCTGAATAATCTATCCTCTCCCCGTTTTTGGATGGGGTCATTTGTTGTCTTGCTAATGAGTTTTACAAGCTCTTTATATATTTTGGCTATTAAACTCTTGTCTGATATATGGCAAGTAAAGATCCTCTCCCATTCTGTAAGGGGTCTCTTGGTTTGGGTAATGGTTTCTCTTGCTGTGCAGAAGCTTTTTAATCTGATGTAGTCCCATAGGTATATGCTTGCCTTAGTCTTCTTTGTAATTTGATGTGTTTCATTGAAGATGTTTTTAAAATTTATGCGGAAAAGAGTTCTGCCAATATTTTCCTCTAAGTATCTGATAGTTTCTGGCCTGAAATCCAGGAATTTACTTTTGTATTTGGTGAAATATAGTGGTTCAGTTTCATTCTTCTGTTTGTTTCAACCCATTTTTTCCAACACCATTTGTTGAAGAGATTCTGCTTTCCCCATTTAATAGTCTGAGAACCTTTGCCAAGATAAGGTGTCCATAGGTGTGAGGGCTTACTTTTGGGCTCTCAATTTTATTCCACTGGTCAGTGTGTCTATTCATGTTCTAGGACCAAGCACTTGTGATTACAATGGCCCTATAATACAATTTGAGATCTGGGAGTGTGATGCCTCCAGTTCTGCTCTTTCTTCTCAAGATTGTTTAGGCAATTCTTGGTCTTTTCTAGTTCCAGATAAATATTTGTAGCATTTATTCTATTCTCCTAAAAATGTGGATGGGATCCTGATGTGAATTGCAATAAATTTTTATATGGCCCTGTGTAGTATATTCATTTTGATGATGTTAATTCTTCCAGCCCATGAACATGAAATATCTTTCCAATTCTGTGTGTCTTTTTCTATTTCCCTGAGTAATTTTCAGTATACAAGTATACAGTATATAAGTATACAATTTTCAGTATACAAGTCTTTCACTTCTTTGGTTAGGTTTATTCCTAGATATTTTACTGTTTTTGTTGCTATAGTACAATGAATTGATTTCTGGATTACATCTTCTAACTTAGTGTTTGCTGAGAGGAATGCCACTGACTTTTGAATGTTAATTTTGTAGCCTGACACTCTACTGTATTGCCTGATGGTTTCCAAAAGCTTCTTGCTGGATTCTTTAGGTTTTTCTATGTATACCATGATGTAATCTGCAAATAGGGAAAGTTTGACTTCTTCTCTTATTATCTGTATTTCTTTAATTCCTTGCTCCTGCCTGATTGCTATGGCAAGACCTTCCAACACTATGTTGAATAGTAATGGTGATAGTGTGCAGCCCTGTCTAGTACCTGATATGAGGGGAAATGCTTCCAGTTTTTTCAGATGTTGGCTATAGGTTTGCTATAAATAAACTCCACTATTTTGTGGAGTTTTCCATATATTGCCATTTTTTGTAGTGTTTTGATAATAAAGGGATGTTGTATTTAGTCAAAAGCTTTCTTTGCATCTATTGACATACCATGTGGTTTTGGTCTTGCTTTTATTGATGTAGTGGATCACGTTGATTGAATTAAGTATATTAAACCAACCTTGCATCCCTGGGATAAACCCCACTTAGTCATGATGAACAATCTTTTTAATATATTGCTATATCTGGTTGGCTAGAATTCTGTTCAGTATTTTATCATCTATGTTCATCAGAGATATTGGTCTGTAGTTTTCTTTTTTGGTTTCATCCCTGTCTACTTTTATATCAGAGTGATGTTAGCTTCATAGAATTTGGAAGGGAGTATTCCATGTCTTCAGTCTTCTTGTAGACTTTTAAAAGTAGAGGTATTAGCTCTTCTTTGAAGGTTTTATAGAATTCATTTGTAAAACCATCTGGTCCAGGACTTTTATTTTTGGGAAGGTTTTTGGTAACTGTTTCAATTTCGTTGGCTCTGATGGGCCTGTTCATATTATCTAGTTCCTCTTTATTTAATTTTGGAAGTTTGTAGCTATCTAGAAAATTGTCCATTTCTTCTAGGTACTCTAGTTTGGTGGCATATAGTTGTTCATAGAAGCCTCACATGATATGCTGAATTTCTGCACTGTCTGTTGGGATATCTCCTCTTTCATTTACAATCCGATTTATTTGAGTCTTCTCCCTTTTTTGTTTTGTGAGTATGGCTAAAGGTTTGTAGATTTTGTTCACTCTTTCGAAGAACCAGTATTTACTTTTGTTGATTTTTGAATGGTTTTCTTATTTTCAATGTTATTTATTTCTGCCCTCACTTTAGTTATTTCTGTCATTCTTGTTGCTTTAGGACTCCTTTGTTTTTCTTGTTCTAGGTCTTTAAAGTATGCAATCAGGTTGTTTATTTGTGCTTTTTCTTATTTCCTAATGTGTGCTTGTATGGCTATGAATTTCCCTCTCAGAACTGCCTTAGCTGTGTCCCAAATATTTTGATAGCTTATTTCATCATTTTCATTGAACTCTCAAAATATTTTGATTTCTTCCTTTATTTCCCCTTTGACCCAGTAGTTGTTAAGTAGTATACTGTTGAGCTTCCACATTTTGGGATTATTACTAATCTTTTGTTTATTGTAAAGTGTTAGTTTAATTCCACTGTTGTCTGAGAAGCTGCTTGGGATGATTTCAATGCTCTTGAATTTGCTGATGCTGTCTTTGTGGCCTAACATATGGTCTGCCCTTGAGAATAACCCATGTGAACTTGAGTAAAATTTGTATTCCAGTTTCTTGGAGTGAATGACACTGAAAATGTCCAATGGTTTTAGTTTATCTATCTCCTCATTTAGCTCCCTCATTTCTTTATTCATTTTCTGCCTGGATGATCTGTCAAATTGGGAGAGTGGGGTGTTGAAGTCTCCTACTATGACTGTGTTGCTGCTAATATATTGCTGTAGCTCTTTCAGTGGATGTTTGATGTATTTAGATAGCTTCTCATTGAGTTCATAGATGTTACTAATTCTCAAGTCTTCTTGATTGACTGATTATCCGAGCATTAAGTAGTGTCCATACCTATCTTTTAAAATTTTATTTCATTTAAAGTCGATGGTGTCAGATATGAGAATAGTTTTTCCTGCCCCTTTTTGTGGGCCATTGGCTTGTATGATAGTTTTCTATCCTTTCACTTTGAGTCTATGTTTGTGTTGTTGAGTTAGGTGGGTTTCCTGTATACAGCATATTGTTGGATTGTGTCTTAAGGGAGTCTTAGGGGGAGCCTTCTCCTCCCCTCAGAAGTCTTTTTGTTGGTAAAACAGACTGGAGGTTGTGCCTCAACCAGTAAACTGCTGAATGCTAACCAGTTGCTCGGGAGTAGAAATGGGCCTTACCCCCAGCATTCTCTCCTTAGTCTCTTCTCTGTCCACGAGCCACATGTATTTACACTCACTGGTGATTTGGTTGGTTCCCAAAGTTGTTCTATTTCTGTCTTTTTGCAATCCCAGGAGATCTCCTTTGATATTCCTCAATACACTCTTAAGTATCTATAGATTGTTATATAATATTCAGCATAAAACTGTACTACTATTTCCCCTTTCTTAAGCTTCTTTTTGATAACCTGTGCTGACTAGACTAGCTCCTCAACTTAGAAGTTGTCTCAACCATAAAGTCTTTCTTTTCCATTTAACTATTCTTTTGACTTCTGAACAACAATGCCATAGAACCCTACAGAGGGGACAAATGAGAAGAACTCACATAAAGCAGAGGTTACATAAGTAAGCTGGGCTTTGAAAAATATGCAAGTTCAGAGGGCAAAGGAAGGGCATCTCAGAGAGCAGGAAAGAATGTTGCTGGCTGCATTATGAAGAGCAAGCCTAAATGCCAAGAAAGCTCAGCTGAGAGTTTTAGGAACATCTTGTGGGCTTTACAGGACAGGGGACAGATCCAAGCCAGAGAGAAGGGGAGCCTGGGAGTCATATAGATGTTGCCTTAGGCTGGGTTACCTTATGAAGAATAAAGCATTGGGAAATCCCCTAGTGTATTCCAATTTGCATTTTACTTTTTCTTTTGAATGCCTTTTCTTACATGATAAGTTGTATTCATTTTTGTCATCAATTACTTTGAAATCATGACTCAGAAAGGTCAGAGAAACATCTGGAGAAAGGCGATTGCCAGGAAGGCCAGGGACAGATTTGATATGAAGAAGGGGAAGACTGAAGGTTTCCCCAAAGGTCCTGCTCTGGGAATGTGGAAATATGGTTTTGCTGACATAATTAGGAAGAGGAGCCAATTTAGGGGAGGATGACCTCAGTTTTGGATGAATTGAATCTGAATTGACATCAGACCAGTTAAGTGGAGTTCTCCAGTCAACAACCTAACTACAAGAAGAGGACAAGGATGCAGATACAGGTATGTTTTTATCTTTCTTGTCATTTCAAAGACATTCTGTACCATTACTCCCATACATTGATTTTTTTTTTTCTGTAAATATGGTGCCTTGACTTTTCCAGAACCACTCAATCTACTCCACAGTCTTGCACAATTTCAGCCCTGCCTACACAGCTAGTCTCCACCATAACCTTGGTCAAACTGTTCCTCTTGGGAAAATGTGGCTGGTACCTTGCCAGAGGTCTGCCCTTGGTGGTTCTTCACAGATGGCCTATTCTCCATACAGAAGAAACCTGACATGAGTTTGATCTGTAAGGATGCTCTGTCTCTCCAGGGGTGGCTGCCAAAATTTCAGCAGAAATAGACGGTGACGCTTTCTACTCACAGATAATTGTGTGTGTGGCTGACTGCTGACTGGAAATGTGAGTCTTGTCAGTCTCACTGAACTCACTCTGAAAACACAGCCATAGTGTATTATGGTTGAGGTCCTGTGCTGGCCGGAGGCCTGGTGCAGTCCCTGAAGCAGCTTCGAATGCTCTGACTGGAACATGGCCCTTATCACAAACACTTCATCCATTCAGCAAATCTCATCATGACCTGAAAGTTGACAAAATCCTTTGCTAGAGGCTACAACCCTGCTCTGTACTATCCCCAGTGATCAGAGCCTGCGGTGTCACAAATAAGTGTGTTCTGTGTTCCAGGGCCTCCCCTAACCACTCCAGCTGGGACTCCTCTTCTGAGAAGTGCTAGAGAGACATGGTAGTTTTGGGGATAACCTGTAATTGCAGGTAGGACATGCATGACCTCTGCATGTTCCATCCTACTAACCCAGGCAGAGTTGGGCTGCTTGAAGCCTCTTAGAACTGTCCTCATGGTGTGTTAATCTAACTACCAGAAGATGAAGGGGAACAAAAGCTGAACAAAACCCAATGGTACCTCAAATGCTGAAGCCCCAAAAGGTTATGATATTGCGATATGTATCCCAGTGGGAACACACAAGAGGACTTGAGTCAATATCTCTGGAATCCCTTCACAGACACCAAACTGAGAGAATGTTCACCTAAGAAGTAATCCAGCAGGCCACCAGCCATGAAAAAGTTTTTAAAGTCACTGATCATCAGAGATGATGCTACTATGAACATAGATGTACATAGGTTTCTTTGCCTAAGTATCTTTGTTTTCTTTGTAATAGCCCAAACTTGGAAGTAACCCAAATGCCCAATTACAAATTAGTGGCAAAGAAAGTTGTATATATACACAGTGGGATACAACCTAGCTGTTAAAAATGAGTCATCTCCTTTGCTTCATCTTTATGGAGTTTGAAGAAATCATGCTAAGTGAGATAAGCTAAAAAGAGAAGGATGAATACAGGATGATCTCACTTACTGGTGTAGTTTAAGAACAAAGACAGAAAGGGAAAACACAAAGGACTGGGTGTGATGTATCGCACCAAATCAAAGAACTATGGTAAAGGGGTAGGTAGAAAGGGCTTTGCGGACCTGGTGCATGATGAGGGAAAAGGACCTGAGTATTTTGCAGACACCTAGCAGGGGGGGATAAGAAATAATACCCATTTATCAACAACCACATTGTAACCCATTACCCTTCTCCCCAATAAAATGACAAAAACAGAAAAGTCTTTCTTTTTTTAATATAATGACCTATGATTCTTTTTTTTAAAAAGTAGTTTTTATTTACAAAATTGAATCACCGACAAGACCATAGGACAAGAGGGGTATACAATTCCACACAATTCCTACCACCAGAACTTCATATCCCATCCCCTCCCCTGATAGCTTTCCTATTCTTTAACCCTCTGGGAGTATGGACCCAGAGTCATTATGGGGTGCAGAAAGTGGAAGGTCTGGCTTCTGTAATTGCTACCCTGCTGAACATGGGCATTGAAAGGTTGATCTACACTCCCAGCCTGTTTTTCAAGGGAACCCAGAAGGGAGGTTGATAACTTGACAGTTGCTTTGTAAAAACAGAATGTGAGATTCCTTGTGGCTTAGAGGCAATAAGATGTTCCCCTTTTCACAGAACTGTGATTCCTCCTTGTCAGGTTATTTGTAAGCAGTCACTGCTTTTTGTTGTTGCTGCTGTTGCTGTCTAAACTGATAAGAACAATATCTCAGAGAGAGATTTAGATTTCAGATAGAGATATAGATTTCCAGGTTAGCCAGCCTCTGTTCAAGGCCTAAGCTACTATACCAGATGGTAGAAAAAAATTCCTTTACACACACACACTCATATTCTTTCATATATAAAGTGAACAAATTCTATAAGATGAACTATAATGTTCTACAACTCTATTATTCCATAACAGTGGAGTGGGCCTCTGGTCTTTTCTGGAAAGCATTATTTGTGGCAGATTGGATACGTGACAGTGTGTACTGTGGCAGCAGTGGCAGAGACCTTAAATCCAACAGCTTGTGCATGCATTTAACCTTTCTAGAAATCATCTTGGCAATGTGCATAAGAAAATTTAAATTTTAAATTTTTTAAATGATACTTACCATTTTACCTTCTAAGACTCTGTTAAAGGAAAGTACTCTAAAATGCAAACAAGTATATACATTTTTAACATCATTTAGGTGTAAATATTTATTAATATCTATTATGTATTATAACATTATTTCAAGATGCAAATAATTGGAAAAAATAAACTAAAATAGGGTAGCGACTAAGTTCATACTGCAGTGTTATGTAGTTATTAAAAGGCATATTTTTAAAGGAAATAATTGTAAAGAAAATATGTACTCATGTTTTATATTAGACACATAAGATAGGTGATAGAATATACTAAAAGAAAATCAGGCCTTGAGTACAGAAAAGCAGCAGAAGTCTGAGTCAAAGCAATTTGGTTGTGAGGCTACCTTATGTCATGTCTCTCAGAGACCCAGTGCATCATTCGTCTATACCCCTGCCCTACACTGCTAAAGCTGGAAGTTAAATACTGGAATGTTTTTACTTTTTTCCATGCATCCACAAAAGACATACTTGAAGTTAAATAATTCATCCCCTAACCTTTGCACTTTTCACACACAGACTGCATGTGACCACAGAGATAAAGGCCCACCCAGATGCATACAATGCACAATCCTATGATTTTTTTTTAAAATTGCTTTAGGGTAGGGGGATAATGGTTTACAAAACAGTTTTAGTCACACAAATGCGTTTCTTATCTCCCTATGTTAGGTGTTATTGTGTTGTAACTTTTAACTTAAAAAGGAGCTTTAGGACTGTGACACATAAAGGATTGACTGCAGTGCACTGGGAATGGGTTTAAACAAATCAAGGTTATTAGGGCAGTACAAAGGTATGAGGCATATATTTTAGGTACTGAAAAATAAGCAAATATCATCAGGGGTTAAGAGTACACTAGTTTCCATAAAGTCTGTGAATATTTATCAAAAGTTCGGTCTCATGAGATAAACAATTACCAGCCAAGGTATAGGTTGCTCATGGCTGTATGGGAGTCTTCAGAGTTTACTGGCAAGCTGAGTCACACGTGTTCAGTTCCCAGGAGAAGTAGCCATGATGGACACCTGGAACAGCCTCCGCCGAGATGCATCTGACCAGGAGAAGAAGCAGCAGCCAAAGAGACTAGACTTCCAGCGGGCTGTGCTTTTAAGTATATTCAATCCACCTACAATGCCTTGTAGACCCACACAGACCGGATGTGCCCACAATCCACTGTGCGCCTGGGCAGATCACTGCATGCTGTTGCCAAGGCTGACATCAGCCAAGCTCTGTGCTGAACATGGTCGCCGATATGCTGCGTTACCACATTAGTGTATCAGTTCCACCACCAAATGTAATCTTCATCCCCCATCTTGTACCAGCGCTGACTTCCCCTACTATCTCTCAACTTCACTCAAGGATCTTAGAAGACTACAAAGTACTGGCTTCTAAAACAAACATTTTGTTATAGGACAATTAAGGTGATTCTTTCATTGTATGTAGCTTACTTCTTAAAACTGAGGATATATACAACTAACTGGAGAGCACTCCCTGATGCTGTGTCCCAGAATATTTCTCACCTTTGAAGCTGAAAATAAAGCTTCTTTATTCACTTTTCCTTGCCACAGTAGTGATTATTATTTCAGTCAACACAGGTAGAAAGTGAGTTTATAGTAGTCCTTATTTTTAGGAAAAAAACTATAATTTATGTGTGCATGTTTAAAACACTGGAAGCAAAATGTTAATAGCAGACCTGCCAGGAATCACAGATAATTTTTAAATTCACCACAATTTCTGAATTTTCCTGTGAGTTTGCATATATTTTATACTAAAATAAATAAGAAGAAAAAAGGGGCTCAATAGAACTTCTTCTGGAAAGATGGAGTAATATATTTTTCCTAACATGCTTTTTAAACTACAACTAATCTTGAGGGTGTGCATCTCTCTCTTTTAAACAATAAAATACTTTGGGAAGTAGAGAGAATAAGAATTGAATCAGCTGGGAATATTAATACCCAAGTAATAACACACAACAGTGAGTTCCTTGATCTTTCTTTCTTTCTTTTTTTTTTTTTTTGCCTCCAGGCTTATTGCTGGGGCTCAGTGCCTACACCATGAATCCACTGCTCTTGGAGGCTATTTTTCCCCCTTTTGTTGCCCTTGTTGTTGTAGTCTTGTTGTGGTTATTATTGTTGTTATTGATGTCATTCATTGTTGGATAGGACAGAGAGAAATGGAGAGAGGAGTGAAGGGGAGAGAAAGATAGACACCTGCAGACCTGCTTTCACCGCCTGTGAAGCGACTCCCCTGTAGGTGGGGAGCCGGGGGTTCTAACCAGGATCCCTATGCCAGTCCTTGTGCTTTGTGCCACCTGCACTTAACCTGCTGCGCTACCGCCCGACCCCCTCTTTTTGTTTTATGTATATCAGACATAGAACTGAATAAGGCAATATCCCAGAAACATTAGCTAGCATGCACAGATACTACAGATTCTCAACAAAAGCCTCATTTCTCTAGCTAAAGGACCAGGTAAAGGATGTCTAGGAATACAGAAAACTTTCAGACTGTAACTGTTCTACTCCAATATAACACTACAGAAAGATTTTGACCCACTCATTCTAACAAAGGTCAAATAGAAAGCCCGATCTACCCTGCCTGTCGAGCCCTAGCCCCCTACCAGGTGGTGTCAGAGAATACCTAGGGTGGAGCAGACTTTTCATTTATGTTAATAGTGAAGACTGTCTTTCCCCCACATGCCCACACCACCCACAGTGTCTGCAATAACAGTTGGTAAATGGATTTTTATCCCCACCCATCAGTAGTATGGTCCCACCTCCTACTTTTCCCCCTGACAAAGCACTGAATTCCTGTTAAGATAGAGCATTTAAGTAAGATCTAGAGTTTCATAATGTAGTACACAAAACATACATCTCACAACCAAAAATTGCTCAGCACAACAAGAACCAGGAAAACTAAAATTTGAATGAGGAATCAAGACTGAGATAATAGAGATATTAGAATTATATGTCAAGCTTCTAAAATTACCATGAGAAAAATACATTAACAGCATTTACAAACATGAAATAAGGAAGTAATACATAAATTTAACAACTTAAATGAAACGAACCAACTACTATTATAACTCACCCAAAATAAAACAGATAATTTGAATAGATTTGTAAGTACCTATTAAGGAAATTGAATTCATGATTTTTAAAATTCTCTAAATTGAAATATCCAGACATACACATTTTCATTGGAGATTTTATCATCTAAAACTTTAGCACTAAAACTAGGCAAACTCTTTCAGAAAACAAAAGAGGAAGAGATACGTCTTAACTTATTTTATGAAACTAAATTACCCTCATACCAAAATAAGATAAAACATAAAAGAAAATCGCTGGACCAGAAAAACAGCTCACATGTGCTTGGCTCTTGGTGCCATACAAGAATTCTTGTGTACCAGAGGAAGCACCATTGTTGTAGTTTTCTTCCTCCCCTCAGTATCTCTCTCTGTCTCTCCACAGAAATGATAAAGAAGCCTGCAGCAGTCAAATTATACAAGTATGAGGTCTCTGCACAAAAGAAAACTATTAATAGATATCCTTCATGAACATAGGTGCAAAAATCCCTAACAAACATAAGGAAATAGAATTCAACAACAAATAACAGACTAGTTTTTCTTTCTCTTTCTTTCTTTTTTCTTTTCTTCTTCTTCTTCTTTTTCTTCTTCTTCTTCTTACTAATTAATAAGACAGATAAATTCAATAGTTTTGAGAGGGGGTCAGAAAACAAAGATCTTGTGGTACCATGATTTTAGCTCTAGCAAAGTTACAAATACTGAGAGAAAATTAAAGTACAGAGTATAAAATATCAGTAATCCAGAAGAAAACAGGAGATCACACCAAGATGTTTTATTGGACATTAATGATACCCATTGACTGCTTAGAAGAAATATATGTAATTTTGTTAACAGGTAATGTGACCCAACAATTGTATGGAAAAAGGGTCATCTTTCTCAAAATATTTATCAATAATGGTATACTTAATTATATTGATTTTTTTTACGACAAGTAAATAAGCTACACCTGCTTTAAAAGGGGTTTGGATCTATACTAAAAATATTACATGTCTTTATTAAAAGCATTATGCAATTTCCAACTAGAATGTTAATTTTTAGCATGGATAGAGTAAGGCTGGTGAAGAAGCACGGTTAAGGTTTGCCTGAGAGAACCAGGTTTAGCTCCCAGTATTGCCATATGCCAGAGTGGTGTTCTGGTCTCTCTCTGTTTCATAAAAGAAATATATATTTGGGAGAATTAAGGTATGGTATATTACAATTTTAAAATCAAAACTCTACATCTATAAAACATCAGTATTTAAACTTTATGGGTTAAAGGTCTTATAATAGCTAGAAACCAAAATCTCTGCAGAAGGCAGTATGATTGGAAGTGGTATTGGGCTATTATGAAGGAACACTTAATTTTTAAAATTAATTACTTAATATTGAGTTGCAAAATTATGAGATAACAGGGATATAATTCCACATCATTCCTACCAGTAGAGTTCTGTGTCCCAATTTTTTCCATTGGAAACTACAATAGTTCTCCTAAGGTCACAGGTTGATCCATACCCCCAGCCTGTTTCTGTCTTTCCCTACTGGGGTTAGGGATGGCTCCAGAGGGGTAACATTCCAAGACACATTGGTGAGGGCATCTGCCCAGGGAGTTCAGGATGGAATCATAGTAGCAGCTGCAACTTGTTGCCTGAAAGGAGGTAAGATATAAAGCAGGACAAAATGATTAATGAACAGGAACCAAAAAGTAGGAATAGAGCATAGGGGTCTTGGGGTGGAAAGGAGATAGAAAGTCTATTTTATTTATGTTCCTAGGGGCCCATGACTTTAGTAATTTTTACCTGTGCTTGATAGTTAACATGCAGGTGGACTAAAACTATTGTCTGGGAAGATGGTGTCAAAGTTGAGAATGGGGCTAGGAATCTGGATTAGGGCAGAGAATAGTTCCCAAACTTGAAGAAAAAAATATAAAATACAATTAACAGTTTATCCCATATAACTGACTCATGGTATATTTATATTTGTATTTGTATTTATATATTTATATTTATATTTATATTTATATTTATATTTATATTTATATTTATATTTATATTTATATTTATATTTATATTTATATTTATATTTATATATAGCACAGGAGCCTGTGTAACCTCTGAATCCCTGTCAGTTTGAGCTTGCAGTCCATGATCACAGCTAGGAATATTTTAGACTGTACTCATTTCAGGACCAGTATTCTTCAAGTGGCAGAGTACAATGACCCAGCCTCCCATAAAGAAGCACTTCTATATACTGTATAGTTGATGTCATTGAGTTATGTTATAGCAAGAATATATCTATATTAACCCTAAATTTTAAAAATCTATACAGCTGGAAAAATTATGGAATAATAACTGAAATATTTTTCATTATTCCTCTTTGCATCTGGATTTTTTCCCTTGTCTAGTCAACTAGTCCTTGTGATTTCTCTGCACGTGGACAGTAAGAATTTAGCAGGAATAAGGAAGGTCAAAGGAGAACTCCTGAATCTGCACTGTAAAAACTAGAAATCACATAGAACAAGAAAGACTTCTATGATCAAATAAGAATTCTCACACTGCAAAAAGCATTCCCTGCACTGGGAGATAGAGAGAAGGAAGGATAGAGACAGATAAATCATTGTGGTAAAAAAAAACAAGAGGAATTGTAGTGTCGGGATACTGCCTAGCATGCTGACCTGGGATTAAGAATTTACAGTCTCCCTCTGACATATAGTCACACTGCTACACACTGTTAGTGGCAACGGCTGCTCCATCTGCCTCTACTGACTTGTCCTGGTTAGTCCAAATGTTATATCATTCAGGGAAACCTAATTATGTTCTGGTTAAGTTTTTTGTTTTCTTTTTTTAATGGTTTATAGTTCTGTTTATAACTGTTATAAGAGAGCATGATTTGCTAATAACTAGTATGCCATTGTCCCACCTCCAGAAATATGTACTACCTTTATTTTAACTTCTGATAGAACATTATCCTGAACTCAGGCACTATGGATAAAAAAAAAGGTGAATAAGAAATCAGTGGAACACTTTCCCACCTAAACCTCAAGGACATCTTTGATGATACAAACCCAATTTCAAGGAAGACTAAAACAAAAACAAATCAATGGGACTACATCAAATTTAAAAGCTTCTGCACAGCCAAAGAAACCATCACACAAAGAAACCCCTCACAGAATGGGAGGACATCTTCATATGTACATCAGACAAGAGGCTAATCTCAAAAATAAATATACAAAGAGCTCAGCAAACTCAGCAACAAAAAAGCAAATGACCCCATCCAAAATGGGCAGAGAATATGAACAGAACATTCACTACAAAAGAGATCCTAAAGGCTAACAGACACATGAAAAATTGTTCTAGGTCACTGATTGTCAGAGAAAAGCAAATAAAGACATTACCCCTGACAACCTCATTCCTGAGAGAATAACATATATCAAAAAGGATAGCAGCAACAAATGCTGGAGAGGCTGTGGGGACAGAGAAACCCTTCTGCATTCTGGTGGGAATGTAAATTGGTCTAATCTCTGTGGAGAGAAGTCTGGAGAACTCTCACAAAGCTAGACATAGACGTTCCATATGACCCAGTAATTCTTCTCCTGTGGATATACCCCAAGACTCCATAATACCCAAACAAAAAGAAATGTGTACACCTATGTTCATAGCAGCATAATTCATAATAGCTAAAACCTGGAAGCAACCCAGGTGCCCAACAACAGATGAGAGGCTGAGAAAGCTGTGGTATATATACACAATGGAATACTACACAGCTACGAAGAACAATGAACCCACCTTCTCTGACCCATCTTGGATGGAGCTAGAAGGAATTATGTGAGGTGATCTAAAACGATATGGGATGATCCTACTCATAAACAGAAGTTGAGAAAGAACAGAAAGGAAAACTCAAGGCAGGATATGACTGAGTTTGAAGTAGGGCACCAAAGTAAAGATCTCTGGGTTGAGGGTGAAGATGGTTGTTCAGCTTCACTGGGGGGGGGAGGTGATAGGGGGTGGATGGGATGGGACACAGTCTTTTGGTGGTGGGAGTGGTGTTTATGTACACTCCTATTAACTTGTAGTCATACAAATAACTAAGAAATATGAGAGAGAAAAAATTGATTGGATGTCTCAAACTTTTTAATGCATATACCACAGGATAAGTCTTTGATATTCTGACTCTCTTAAAAACTTAGACCAGGGAAAACAGATGCAACCATGGCATTACTCTATAAGACACAGCTATATACAAATATTGTCAAAAGATATAAATTATGGTGATGGTGTGTATGATATAGCAACTCCTAACAAAGGGGTATTTCAAAGTTATCCCAATTGCCAAATTATTTGATTACAGCAGTAACTATCAATTGCCTTCTTAAACCCTAAGATAGCAGGAACCTCCTGCTTCATCTATAGAGCCTATATATCCCCCAGTCCTAGAACCTCTATGGTGGGGCTCACTTTCCTGCATACATCTCTCAGTTCATACCAAACGATATTGCATCTGCGGATCCCAACCTAATCAATGCAACAAGTACCACCTCAGCATGCTTCACTTCAGACTGTGGCCAGAGACATCAGGTGGAGAATGTAAACCCTGCAGACTCATTACTCAGGTGAGACCTTTCATTTCATAGGATTCTCTAATTCCATTTCAGGTGGTTCACTTCCTAACAAAGTCCCAAAACCTAGATATAGGCCAGGTCCCGTAAGGTAGAGCATATGTTCACATGTATCCATAAACTAGGGCAAAATATATATCTGAGAGCAAAAATACACAATAGTCTATAGTCAGTATAAGGTTCATAATGAATTAGTGTCCACTTAGACTTAGATACCCTCCTCACCTACTTCCTATTAAAGTTCTTTCACTCACTCCATGGCTAACCTTATCAAAGCAAGTACTGCAAAAGTTGAATAAGGGTAAGAGACTGACATACATTAACAGTGACTCTTTAGTCACTATCAGGCCATTCCACAAGATGGGGCCCTAATCGGGGAGTCCTGAGATTCCAAACAGACTTTATGGGCCTAGAACTTGAATAAATCCCCCTCACCATTATTACTGGTCATTAAATAGACCCCTTTGTGGGCTCCCATAGGACCTTGCCCTCAATTTGGATCAACAATGGTAGAGAATGTTCCATTCTCCAAAGGGAGGATGGACAACATACATACTCTATGGTACATATGAGGAAGATGGGTCCTGATATTGGGGCATCTTGGAATGTTCCTACTCATGACCACAGAATGTGAGCTCAGATCTACAGGGATGCAGAGGTCACACAGGCTCCTAGCTAATTATTGGCCCCAGATCACATCAAATCAATGGGGTTTACAGTAAACAGTATTTATACCTCTTTCCCATATTTGGGAGCTACTCTCTTCCTTGATCCAGCTTTCTGGTCCTTTTTCCAGCCATGACATAATTTCCCCAGACAATAATTAGGATCTGCCTGCATATCAGATTTTAGGCTCAGGCTAAAAACAAAACAAAACAAAACAAAACAAAACGACACTAGTATAGCTACAGGCCTTTTGAAATATAACTAAAATATGCCTACTAGCTATCTACAAAATGGAGTAACCCCTCAACAATTCATCTGCACTATTCCAGCCTTTAGGTACATGATTAGTCAACAGTTTGTTTGGCTTTGTATGTTAACTCTCTTTTCAGCCACCAGGTTCCAGATGCTAGCAGGATGCAACCAGACTTCCCTGGACAGACAACCCCACCAATGTGCCTTGTTGCTCTGCTTCCACAGAGCCCTTCCCCACTAGGGAAAGAGAGAGACAGGCTGGGAGTATGAATCAACCTGTCAACACCCATGTTCACTGGGGAAGCAGTTGCAGAAGCCAGACTTTCAACCTTCTGCATCCCACAATGATCTTGGTTCCATACTCCCAGAGGGTTATTTATAAAAAGAAAACCTTGACAAAACCATAGAATAAGAGGGGTACAACTCCGCACAATTCCCACCACCAGAACTCTGTAGTCCATTACCTTCCCTTATAGCTTTCCTATTCTATATCCCTTGGTAGCATGGACCAAGGAACATTATGGGGTGCAGAAGGTGGAAGATCTGGCTTCTGTAATTGCTTTCCCAATGAATATGGTCATTGAAAGATCTATCCATACTCGCAGCATCTGGAGCCTGGTGGCTGAAAGAAGAGTTAACATATAAAACCAAACAAATTGTTGACTAATCATGAACCTAAAGGCTGGAATAGTTCAGACAAAGAGTTGGTGGTAGTAGAGGGTGTCTCTGCTTTGTAGATAGTTAGTAGGCATATTTTAGTTATATTCCAAAGGGCCCGTGACTAAACTGGTTTTTTTGTTTGTTTGGGACACACATATATAATAATAGTAATAATAAAATAAAATAGAGTAAAAAATCCTAGCTGTCAGTCTGCAGCTTGGACTGCTCCAAATTGGCTGCAGGAAGCCTGAGCTAAGACAGCCAATTGTAAGATATATATATATAACCTCCAGGCAGTTTTTTCCAGGCAGGGATGAGGCTCTGACTGGTTAGGTATTTTGTCACTCAAATAGAGCTCCAGCCACTTAAAAAAGAAGACAACTTAAACTAAAAGGAAAAGGCTCAGAATGACACCCTTGGTGGGTCAGGAATCTTGGTAAATAAAATAGCTCAACCCCTGGGGGCTGGTTCTGGGGTGGGGGGGGCAGGGTGAGCTCAGAAATAATCCAAATATTTTCTTTCTTTGTCCCCCTGGCCTCCATTTGTCAGCCCAAGAGTGAGTTATGGAACTCTATTATCATGTTACCCTGGCCAGCCCGTGTTCACCCTTCTATAGACAGCCCACTATTCTACCCTTTCCAGAGAATTCCAGGTCTCAAGCTGCTGCATCTTGGAGATCACAGCAGCTGCTTCTCTCAAGTCAACATCTTGGCTCCTCCCTTAATCTTGGTTCTCTTTATTTTCAATGTTGTTTATTTCTATTCTAATTTTAGTGATTTTGGTCCTTCTGGTTCCTTTAGGGTTCCTTTGTTCCTCTTCCTCTAAGTCCTTAAGACACACAGTAAGGTAGTTTATTTGAGCTTTTTCTTGTTCTCTAATGAGTGATTATATGGCTATGAGTTTCCCTCTCAATACTGCTTTGGCTGTGTTCCAAATATTTTGATAGCTTGTGTCTTCATTTTCATTTGTTTCCAGGAACATTTGAATATCTTGCTTGAGTGCCTCTTTGACCCAGCAATTATTAAGCAGCATATTGTTGAGTTTCCCAATTCTGTGATTTTTAGTAATTTTCTGTTAGTTGTTGAATGTTAACTTTACTCCACTATGGTCTGAGAAGATACTTGGGATGATTTAAACGCTCTTGAAATTGTTAATACTGTCTTTGTGGCCTAACATGTGGTCTATCCTTGAGTATGTACTGTGTGGATTTGAAAATAATGTGTATTCTAGTTTTTTGTAGTGAAGAACAGTGAAAATATCCAGAAGGCCTAGTCTGTCCATCTCTTCATTTAATTCTCTTGTTTTTTTGTTGATTCTCTGCTTCGTTGATCTAAGTGTGAGAGTGGGGTGTTGAAGTCTCCCACTATTATTGTATTACTATTAATATATTTTTATAGTTCTTTCAGTAGGTGTTTGATGTATTTGGATGGGCCCACATTGGGTGCATAAATGTTAATAATTGTTAAATCTTCTTGGTTGATTGATCCTCTAATCATTATGTAATGACCTTGCTTATCTCGTATTACTTTATTTAATTATAGTCTATCATGTCAAGACGAGAATGGCTGTTCCTTCCTTTTTTGTGGTCCATTAGCCTGTATGATAGCTTTCCATCCTTCACTTTAAGTCTGTGTTGTCTTGTTGGGTCAGGTGGGATTCTTGCAAGCAGCATATGGTTTGGTTGTGTTTTCTAATCCATCTTCCCACTCTGTGCCTTTTAGTGGGTGAGTTTAAGCCATTGACATTTATTGATATTATGGATTTAAGATACGGCAGTGCCATTACTCCACAATTTTTATTTACTCTGATATGTAGCAAGTATTATGGTGATGTTCTTGTTTATAAGGTCTTTTAGAACCTATTTCAGGACAGGCTTAGTAATGGTTGCCTCCTTTAACTGTTGTCTGTCTGAGAAGGCTTTGATCCCTCCATCTAGTCTGAATGAAAGTCTGGCAGGATATATTATCCTTGGTTGAAACCCTTTTTCATTTAGGGTTTGATAGATATCTTGCCATTCTTTTCTGGCTTTTAGAGTTTGAGTGTGGAAGTCTGCTGATAGTCTTAAGGGTTTTCCCCTGTATGTGACATTTGTTTTTCTCTTTCAGCCTTTAGGAATCTTTCTTTATCCTTACTTCTTTGCATTGTAACTATGCTTTGTCTTGGTGTCTTCAGGTCTGGTTTGATTCTGTTTGGGTCTCTCTAGACCTCTTGAATCTTAATGCCCTTTCTGTTATTTAAGTCTGGGTAGTTTTCTTCTATTATTTCCTCTGGATTTTTTACTTCCCGTTCCTCTCTTTTTTCCTCTGGCAGGCCAATTATACGAATTTTACTTCTTTTAAGATCATCCCATGTCTCTTTTGTTGTTTTCAGTGTCTCTCAATCTCTTTTTGAGCTCTTTTACCTCTTTCTTTGTTTTCTATAGCTCATCCTCTGTCTGGCTTATTCTGTTTTCTGCTTCCATTAGCCTGCTTTCCCTTCCCTCAGCTTCTTTCTCCAGTTCAGTTGTAGTATTAGCTTGTTCTGCTAATTGGCCTTTTAACTCAGCTATTTCAGCTTTCATTCCTCTAATTACTTCAAGGTAGCTTGTGTTTTCCTTGAGGGTCTCATCTGTTGTTTCCCTAGTTCTGATAGCCCTTTCCTCCATTTTTGTCTTCATTTCTGTGATTATTAGGTTTATTATTGCTTGCATACTTTTCTTATCTATGGTTACTTCTGACTGATCTGGAGTTTCTTCTGAGCTCTTGTTCTAATTCATTGTGATAGCAGTTTTATTTGCTCTTGATTTAACTATTTTTTATTGATGTGTTTTTTATTTTTCTGTTCTGTCGTTCTTCAGTTGTTGTGTTTTGAGTACAAGCCACACTATATTAAATACCTTTATGACAAATGTAGTCACCCAACCTCAGAAATTACAATAGTAATTGAAGCAAGGATTGATGCAATTCAGCCAATAACAGTTAGCCAAACAACACCTCCAGTCCAAGAAAAATATCTACCAATTCCAAAGGAAAAAGGAAGAGAAGGGAAAAAAGGGAAAGCAAGAATAGACAATTATGCAAACCTACTGTCTTCTGTAAATTCTAGGGGTAACACAAGGAGAAAGGGATATATAGAAGACACACACACACAGATTCCAATCTGAGTCATATTTCTTCCCCCAAATATTTCTCAAAGGAGTATCAGTGAATTCAGAAAGCAAAAGAAGGAGGAAGGAAGAAATGAAGATAATAACAAGAAAAAAAAGAGCAGTGAAAGGAAAGATTTTTTTTTTTAATTTTTTTTTATTTAGCTAGGAGGAGGGAAAAAGGAGGAGGGAAGCGGTAGACAGAAACAAATTCCTCTCACACTGGATAGGACACCCAGTCACCTAGCAATATAAAAAACAACAACAATTAATTTTGGTCAATCTGAAGGGTGGGGAGGGACACACGTATATAATAATAGTAATAATAAAATAGAACAGTTAATTTTGGTCAATCTGAAGGGGGGAGGGACACACATATATAATAACAGTAATAATAAAATAGAACAGAGTAAAAAAAAAAAAAAAACCTAATAGTCGGTCTACAGCTTGGACCACTCCGGATTGGCTGCAGGCAGCCTGAGCAAAGTGAGCTAATTTTAAGAAGTGTCCAAATAAATAAATAAATAAATAACCTCCAGGTAGTCTTTCCCAGGCAGGGATGAGGCTCTTATTAATCAGGTATTTTGTCACTCAAATAGGGCTCCAGTGACTTTAAAAAAAAAAAAAAAAAAGGAAAACAAAAAAGAAAAGGCTTGGAATGTCATCCCTGGTGAGCCAGGAATCTAGGTAAAGAAAATAGCTCAGTGGGAAGCCTGCTTGAAGTGGCTGTTCAGCCCCTGGGGGCTGGTTCTGGGGTAGAGGAAAAGGGTGAGCTTCATAAATAATCAAAAGATTTCCTTTCTTTTTCCCCCTGTCCTCCGTTTTATAACCCAAGAGTGGTGTCACCCTTAGGACCCCTTATTCACCCTCCTGCTGACGGCCCAGTATCCTACCCTAACCAGAGAATCCCAGGTCATAAGCTGCTGCTTGTTGGAGCTCATGCCAGTGGCTGCTTCCAAGTTGCCATCTTGGCCCCTGTCCCTCCCCACAGTTCTTATCTCAATACTAAACCAGAGAAAGTATCTGTAATAAAGAGAGCTTTGTCCCCCTAAAAATCCCCACTTGTAGACAACCTCTAGCATGAAAACACCAAAGTAAATGTAATGTCATTAAAAATAAAAGGAGGAAGAAAATAAAAATAAGCAAGTTTGATGCCAATTTATAACTGATTCAAGTTTACATAAATTCAAATGGGAATTTTTATTCCAAGATGATATCAAGAAGCAGTAGCATTAAGCATGTTCTAGGCAACAACATATCTGCTGGCTACTGCCAAGGAAATTCAACTGAGAACCAGCAAACCTAAATTCTAGTCACTCTGTGACTTTGGAGAATCATTTAATAATTACGGAATAAATTTCTTCTGGTAGAAGCAAATGCTTGAGAAAATAACCTGCAGGGTCCACTTGTGAACAAGCATTCTAATCTCTAGCCTATTTTGTGTGGTTCAAGTAATTTGACTAGATTTGCAAGAATCCCTGAAATAGATAGGAAACATTGTGGTCAGTACAGGAAGATACAGGAAACAGACTATCACAATCTGTAAATACTTGATACAAATTGTAGGACAGCCTGTAGAAGACATATGCTAATCAATTCCCAAGCAATTACAACATACTAATAATGATTAAGTATTGCCTGGCTAAGATGTAATTTGTTATCACATCTTTAAAGTCTATGTTAACAGTCAAAAATTACTTTTGCTTATAGTATACAGCCATAGTTGTTTTAGATAGCCAAACTAGTTCTCCACTAAATCAAGCATTAAAATGAGATGACACTTTCTCAATTCACAGTTTTCTTTGAGGGGAAAAAAAAAGGACAAGAAAATTAAAAGCAACTTGGCTCATGAGCTGGGAAGAATGTCTGAGGTAAAATATCCACAAGGTTGACTAATCTGCAGGAAGGGAAGTAAATGGTTATTTGTGAATTTTTTTTTTTAAAGTTCATCAAACTGTAGAAAATTACATGAATGTGTACTTATGTTTTGCATCAGTAGTAAAATTACATTTTCTAGTGAATATATAATTTGTGACTTTAAAATATAGATCTTTTAAAATACACTAAGTAAACCTTCAAGGACTATAAAAATGTTTTATTTATAATGTTTTCATGAAGCTAGCGAGATATTGTACCCATCTGTCTCTTTCAATAAATTTTTAAAGCCAAATTTATGGACTATAATTAGGAAACAAAAGGAATAGTGTTTTTACTACTTTTTTTTTTTTTGGCCTCCAAGGTTATTGCTGGGGCTTGGTGCCTGTACTACAAATCCACTGCTCCTGGAGCCTGTTCCCCCCACCTTTTTTTTTTTACCCTTGTTGCCCTTGTTGTTGTTATTATTTTTATTGTTGCTATTACTGCTGTTGTTGGATAGGACAGAGAGAAACTGAGAGAGGAGGGTAAAACAGAGAGGTGGAAAGAAAGATAGACACCTGCAGACCTGCTTCACCTCTTGCAAGGCAAGTCCCCTGCAGGTGGGGAGCGGGGGGCTCAAACCGGGATCCTTACACTGGTATTTGAAGTTCGCAACATGTGTATTTAACCCATGGCACTACCACTTGTCCCCCTTTTTACTTCTGTCTATTACCATGATTTTGTCATTAGTCTTTAATACATTTTAAATAGCATTCTTTATTTACTGACTTCAGCAAATGTTAAAGTTTTGTAGATTTTTTTCTTTCATTTTTATTATTTCATTGGGGATAATTGTTTACAGTACATTTTTGGGCATGTGGGTAAAGTTTCTCATCTCATACTGGCAAATATACATATGTATTAACTAAAGGAAAATTGTCTCTATAACAAACTTTGTTAGAATCATCAAATAAGTAAATGCAGTAAAACTCAAGGCCAACTTAGATCCCCTTAAAATCCTAGGGGTGTTTCCTCCCCAACTTGAGGCCAGACCCCATAGACCAATTTAGATACATTAATTGACACTCAATGCTTTAACAACTAAGAGAATATCAAGCTCCTCAGATAAAGAAGGGACTACAAAAGCTGGAAAATGCAAGAGACTGGCTCACTTAGTGGTGGACCCTTTAGTCATTACCAGGTCACCCTATAACCTGGGGTCCAAGTTAGAGAATCCTAGGATTGCCCTGTATAAACATAGGGCCTGGACTTCTAACCGACCGCTGTCTCCACCATCACTGCTTTCGCTGTAGATATGATGGTCCTGAACCTCACATCCATCAAGAATGTCACAATAAACCCTTTCAAGGGCCTCTCCATCATATGACACATATGATATATGACATATATATATATATATATGACATACTTACAGATTATATGATCATATATAGAGAATACCCAAATCCAGTAGAAAACTGTTAGAAATTATTAAGTAAAGAGGTAAGGCAGCAGGCTACAAAATTAATAAGAAACATTTCTATAATTGTTTTTTTACTTTTTTTATCCTCTTTTTTTATTAGATAGAGACAGCCAGAAATAGTGAGGGAAGGGGGTGATAGGGACGGAAAGAGACAGAGAGACACCTGCAGCACTGCTTCACCACTCGCAAAACTTTCCCCTTACAGTAGGTGGGAATGGGGGCACAAACCCAGGACTTTGCACATAGAAATAGGTGTGCTCAACCAGGGGCACCACCACCCAGCCCCCAGAAGTATTTCTATATGCAAGTAATGAATTAGAAGAGGAAAAAAATCAGGAAAGTAATCCTATTTACAACAGTTTCAAAAAGAATTGTGTATCTATGTATAAATCTAACAAAAGAGACAAAGAACTTGTGCATTGAAAACTATGGATCACTCTGAAAAGAAATAGAAGAAGGATAAAGGAAAGGAAAAGAAATTCCATGTTCATGAATTGGAAGAATTAGCATCATTAAAATGACCATCTTATCAAGTGCAATATGCAAATTCAAAGCAATTCTTATCTAAATCCCTATGAGCTTTCTTAAAGAACTAGAAAAGTGCAACAGTTTTTCTTGAATTATAAAAGACAGAATTGCCAAAGAATTCTAAGAAAAAAGAATGCAACTGGAGAAATCACACTCCGTGGTCTACAACTATATAACTGTTGGGAAGCTCCCCCTGCTCTGATGTTGTGGTCTATTTATATAATCATTGTTTTGCCTGAGACCAGCCCTGCCAGCAGGGGGTTAATCCCACTGGTTAGAATCTTCACAACAGCTGCTATGGAAGCTTTCTACCTTCGAGCCCTTTTCTCCACCCCTTCTCCTAGCCATTTCCTTTTTCCACTTCCGGTTAAAAATATATAAAAAGGCTTTGTCTCTGATCAATAAAGGCATTGCATTGCATTCCCACTCCACCATGAATTTCTCTCTCCCATGATGCTAGCCCAGCATATAACAAG
Source organism: Erinaceus europaeus (assembly GCF_950295315.1). NCBI lineage: Eukaryota > Metazoa > Chordata > Mammalia > Eulipotyphla > Erinaceidae > Erinaceus > Erinaceus europaeus. The sequence continues at coordinate 29,520,411 of NC_080165.1, forward strand.
GCTATAGTTATTAAAACTGTATGGTATAGGGGCATAAGCAGACATTTAGATCAATGCAATATAATTGAGAGCAATTTTAATCCTGTAATCTTTAGATTTATTTTTTAAAATAGGGGCAGAGAAACAGAGAGCAAAAGAGAGAGGGGCCACAACACTAAAGATGTCTTCCATGCAGTGGGGGCTAGACTAAAACCTGGGCTCTGCACATGGCAAAGCAGCAAACTATCCAAATGAGCGATTTAACCAGCCCAAAAGTAACAGTTATGCAAATCTACTATAAAGTCTACTATAAAGTCCAGGTATAGCAAAAGGAGAAAGGAGAGAAGAGAGAGACATACACAGAGAGAGAGGCAGTCCACTCCAAGTCAGATTTCTTCCACAAGATAATTCACAAATGAGTGTTAGTGAATTTCAGAAAGCAAAAGAAGGAAGAAAAGAAGAAGAAAGAAAGAAAAAAAAGAGCAGTGAAAGGAAAGAGTTGTTTTTTTTCTTTTGGATTAGCTAGGAGGAGAGAAAAAGGAGGGTGGAGGGAAGAGGGAAAGAGAAACAATTTCCTCTCACACTGGATAGGACACTCAGTTACCTATCAATCTAAAAGGCAAGAGCAGTTTATTTTGGTCAACCTGAAGAGGAGGGAAAAGGGACATGTGTATATAATAGTAATAATAAAATAAAATAGAGTAAAAAACCCTAACAATCAGTTTGCAGTTTGGACCGCGGCATATTGGCTGCATGCAGCCTAAGCAAAGACAACCAATTATAAGAAGAATCAAAACAAACAAACAAAAACCCTCCAGGTAGTCTTTGCACGCAGGGCTGAGGCTCTGACTCGTCAAGTATTTTATCACTCAAATAGAGCTCCAGCCACCTAAAAAATAAATTAGAAGAGAAAGAAAAAGGCTTGGAATGACACTCCTGCTGTGCCAGGAATCTTGGAAAAGAAAAAAGCTCTGCAGGAAGCCTGCTAGGAGCAGCTGGCCAGCAGTGGGACTGGTTCTGGGTGTGGGGGGAGGGTGAGTTCAAAAATAGTGAAGCCAAATATTTTCCTTTCTTTGTGCGTTTGGCCTCTGTTTGCCAGCCCAAGAGTGGGTTATAGAACTCTTTTTTGGTGTCTACCTGCCCATCCCATTCACCCTCTCCAGAGAATCCCAGGTTTTAAGCCGCTTTTTTTTGGAGCTCAATCCAGGTGTTGTTTCCAAGTCTCTATCTTGGCTCTGCCCCTCCATCAGTGTTTCCTTTTTATACAAAAAAGAAAGAAAGAAAGAAAGAAAGAAAGAAAGAAAGAAAGAAAGAAAGAAAGAAAGAAAGAAAAGAAAAGAAATGATCCTGGAGTGGGGCAGTAGCACAGTGGGTTAAGTGCAAGTGGCGCTAAGTGCAAGGACTAGAGTAAGGATCCCAGTTCCAGCCCCTGGCTCCCCACCTGTAGGGGAGTTGCTTTACAAGCGGTGAAGCAGGTCTGCAGGTGTCTTTCTCTCCCCTTCTCTTTCTCACCTCCTTTTTCAATTTCTCTCTGTCCTATCCAACAACAACAATAACAATAATAATAACCACAATAATGATAAAACAACAAGGGCAACAAAAGGGGAAAAATGGCCTCCAGGATCAGTAGATTAGTGGTTCAGGTATCCCCCAGCAATAACTCTGGAGCCAAAAAAATAAAAGAAATGATCCTGAGTTAAGCACACATAATGCGAAGTGCAAGGACCAGCTCAAAGATCAGGGTTTGAGCCCCTGCCTCCCCACTCTGCAAGGAGGTCACTTCACAAGCAGTGAAGCAGGTCTGCAGGTGGAAAAAAAAAAAAAGAAAAAGAAATTTACATGTGCTTGAGCATAGACATTTCTAGTTGTTTATGGTTTAAATGATTCCTGCCTCTTTTCCTTTTCTTTCTTTTGTCCTTTCTTTCTTTCTTTCCTTCTTTCTTTCTTTCGTTCTTTCTTCCTTTCTTTCTTTCTTCCTTCCTTCCTTTCTTTCTTTCTTTTTTTTTTGTTTGATTACAGATAGGCACTATGAACCTGGAATTTTTTGGGGGGAGGGGGTAGTTTTGATTTTCATATATTGGTTATAATTACAAACTTTTTAAACCTATGAAACAAGATTACCAGGAAGGTTAGCAATGTCACGGCATTACGTTGGTCTTGACATCCAGCTCTCTGGTAGGAATCCTGCTGCACAGAGGCTATAGAAATTCTACAGTTTCTCCAAAACCTTTTACTAACCTGATGTGGTTTTTGCATTTTTATCAGTGTTCTATTTCTTCCATGTCATGGGGACCCTCCAGATTCAATGCAACAAGCTTGGCAGCTGTAATCTACGCACATTCTCATGCCGTGCGGTAGAATTTAAAACCCCTCTCCTGTGTCAAAAATCCTAAGGGACCATGGGAAAAGGTTAATTTATTAGACATTTGAGTCAGATTTTATTTGAACAGTTCCCCTCACTTTTCAGGAAGGGAAATAACTCTTGCGGCCTTTAAACCCATCAAGGCATCTCTTCTCAACTATGTATTCAGCGACACCTCGTTGGCAGCATGAAATCCAACTTGGTGGGAGCTTTGCACATGAAAATTGGCAAAAGCAACCAATTAGGATTTCTCCACTGCCCCACACCCTCACTCCCACCCTCTAATCTAGTTGTTCAACATTTATTGGTACACTTCTGCCAAAGGACTAACAGCTAGATTTACTTGAGGGGAAAAGATTTCTGAACTTGGTATGATAAAGGCTTCCTTATTTTAGCTGAAGTGTACTATTTAAAAGGTAGCTCTGTCCCTGTTTACTTGCTTCGGATACTACATTGCTCTCGAGCTACAGACCTTTATCTGACCTTGAAGTTCCTAAATGATTTGATCCCTGTTTATCTCTCTTATTGGAGTTGACCTGGGGTGAGTTATGTTCAACTTTCCCCAACAATCTTAGTCTTCAAAGTGACTTATATTTCCATCTGCAATGGGATCTTCTCACACTCTGTCCTTATGTGAATGTTTGCCATGGACCATCCCTGTTATATTACTGAGAATCATGCATCCTGGGAACTTACTGAGACCCAGTCAAATTTGTTTTATATGAAAACATTCTATCAAGTATCACCAAAGTTGAGATTTCACTATCTCTTTTTTTTTTTTTGCTCATTTTCCTTGCCCAAAGTTAATTCTTACATCAGATGCTTTAATAACATCTCTACTTCATAGCAAAGTACTTATGACAGTTTTAATTATAAACTCATTTTGTGATTACTTGTTCAATGTGGTTTTCCCCACTAGCATGGGAGTTAAACATAATGCTTAGCACCAGATCCTTAATGCCAAAACATAGAGTTCAAGACTCAATAAGTTTCAACAAAGACTCCTGTTACAACTCACCTCCAAAGTTCATTTCTTCTGTAATGTGTGTGACCCAGGTTTGAGTCTGGCTTCCACAACACTGAGGAAGCTGCAATGTCTCTCTCTCCTGCTTTCCCTCTGTCTTTTCTCTTTCTCTGTTTCTATCTGAAAAGGTCACCCAGAGCAGCGAGGATCTGGTGAATACAAAATAAAAAATAAAAAAAGATAGAGAGAGAGAGAGAGAGAGAGAGAGAGAGAGAGGATAGTAAAAAAAGGAAACAAGAAAAAAAGGAAACTTGTGAGAGAGTGAATGGGAAAGATAGCTCTCATTGTACAGAAAACTTGGGAACCACAGCTTTAAAAATTTAAAACCATATAAATTTGTGCCTTCTTTACAATTATAACTCAAATCTCAAACATGCAGTTTAAGTTGTCAATATATTCCCATTCTAACTGGTCACTTAAGCATATGCTTTCATTTTAGGTAAGACTACATTCCTATGTGAGGCTTATTTTGTAATGTTTGATTTGCCGCAGTCTAATTGAAGTAGAAAAGCATCTCATTTTAGAACCACAAGCCAATTCTGAAGCATATCGTCCTTTATACAGAGGTGTGTGTGAGCAAGAGTTCCCGCTGGTTGACTGTTTCCACTACTGTTGGAAGCATGGAGCAACATGTCCTCACTCCCATTATACCCATTATGCCCAGGAAAAGACTGGAAAATGTAATCCCAAGCACACTCTCAATTTATTGACAACAATAATTAATTAGTGTTAAAATGGGAGCAGCAGACACTCTGTGTGAGACTTGCTTATTCATTTATTTTTCATGTTCCTCAATTTGGCAACACTTGTGGGTGGGAAGTTATTTTGCTTTAAGGAATTAGTTTCTTTTTCTTTTTTCTTCTTCTTCTTTTTTTTTAACAGGGATCATTTTGCATACTGCAAGGAAAAGCAGTTTCCCCCTTACCCTGTCCCAAACAATCACCTCATACATTCCCATTGCTGTCTGCTGGAATCACAAGAGATTATGCCAACTGGCAACAGCGGGTGTGCATTTTTAACTCACTGGGGAGTGAAGCAAGGAAAACATTTTTGTAAGGCTCTTTAAAAATTATTTGCAAGGGAAACAATTAAAAAAATGTGTGGCCATTTTCTTGATGTTGAAGAAATGCTATACTCAACATCGAATTCCATTGGGCCAATTTTCTCAGACAAGATTTATGAAATAAACGTTGCCAAGCATACAGAAATCTAAATAGTAACATGTTTCACTTTAATAGAACTTTAATTTAATAAGAATAATACCCCAAATACCCAGACAGTTTTATAGCGCTCAGGTCATGGTATCCTGCTTTCTCTTTGGAACCCTCAGGATGATGAATTTGTTCTTGTACATCAGCACCAGAAGCTGCCTGGTAACCAGCTGTCAGGATGGGTCTGGTTGGGCCTTCAATCTTGTGAATTAGTTGCAAGTTCTATTTCTCAACTAGCACACATTTGCCACAACTCTAGGCAGATACTCTGGTTTCTACTCAGAATTCAGAATTGGCAAACCTGAAGTTTGGGAGTAATTCCTTGCCTATACTTACTGACAAGCCACAAGGCCACAGCTCATTTTCAAGGTCATTTCGATGTGGGAGGGTTTTATTTTTATTGTTCTTTAAGATCAAATATCTAAACACAGGAGATTATAAAATCATGGGGTAGAGGAAGCAGCTCCAGACCCTGGTCCCTACTTGCACGGTGGCAGCTTCACAGGCAGTAAAACAGTGCTGCAGGCATCTTTCTGTCTCTAGCCCTACACAGTGGCAGCTTCACAGGCAGTAAAGCAGTGCTATAGGTATCTTTCTGTCTCTAGCCCTATCTACCCCTCCCCTCTGTCTTCATCAAATAAATAAATACATATTTTAAAATAATAATAAATAAAATCATAGGGGAGGGGCTCTAGATACACATCAATATGCCAACAGGTTGATATCTCTGAGTTTCACTCTATGCTTTTTTTTAACGGTTTAACATTGTTTCACAAATTATTAAAATATTACAAATTATTTAATTATTTACAAACTATTTACAATTTATTAAAATATTGATTTAACACTATTTTACAAAATGGCATTTATGCATTGTCAAGGCTTAAATACAAGGGCGTCACACATGCCAGGCAGGCAATCTACTTCTTAGTCACCTCCCTAGACCTTCTTTTGAAGCTTTCTAACCCTTCATTGATTTGTAGTAGACTGTAGCTACCTTGGGAGTAGCATATCTGTGGCATATGTGTGGCATATCTGTGGCATATGTGTAGCATATCTGTGGCATATGTGTAGCATATCTGTGGCATACTCTTCCTCTCTTCACATAAAGGATCAATAACAGCTCATCACAGCACCACTGAGACTAGATACAACCTCAGAATTTTCCTCAACATAGAGCTCTAGAAAGTAAGCACCTACCTATCTATAAAGTGAACTCAGCAATGAAAATTACTTCTTCCCCACACAACCTGTCTATGCATTTAGACAGTTTAAACAAAACAAAATATTCCTTAAAATAACAGGCATTGAGGAGGTGGAGAAGAACTGATTGTAGATATATTGATTTTAAATTACCAATGATGAACTATGTTAAAGAAACACTGGCTTATAACATTATATGGTCTTAGGTACGCAGATATATAAGTCAACATCTATAAATACCATATCACGCTTATCACCAAAAGTCCATTTTCCTTCCATCACCATATAATTGACCTCCCTTCCTATCTTCACTTTTGGTGATTACCATTATTAGTCTTAGTCTAAAAGTTTGCTTTACTTTGAATTATTTGAAAAATTAACAATGGCTAATCTCTGATGCCTCTCCACTATGTACTAAATTGAATGGTTAGTATTACTCTGAATGAAATTCATTCTGCTAGAACTAAGTTCCGTGAATTCAGGGTTATCAGGCTCCATCCTTGATTCCAATAAATGATGAAAATAAGTGTTGGTGCTGTATAGCTGACTATGGACTTGAATTGAATGCCTGCAGGTGATTTCACAATCCAAACCACAATCCAAAAAAACTCTGGAAGGGAAGTGGAACATTTTCAGAACCCAGAAAGCACTTAAAAAATCAGACTGACAAAATACGCCACTAAGGCTTCTTTCTAAGCACTTTAATTGCAACTAGAACCAAGTAAGGCCCAGCATCACAAAGCAAGGCTGGTAATTCAAGGTTTATCCAAATAGGGGCATGCTTTGGTCAGCAGAACTGGACAGGGAAAATCTCCCAAGAACAAGCTGTCTCATAAGATTTCCGTTACCTGCTGTTGCAAGTGGGGCTGAAATACCTCCGGGGCAGCCTTTCCAATGGTGGTTTTGGCACTTGTTCCCCTACATGGAGCCCACAAGTACAGGAGTGCACAGAAATCAAACATCTTGGGAGGGGAGTTGATTGAATGTTTTCAAACCTCAAAAAAAAAAAAAAAGAAGAAGAAGAAATGAAAAAAAAAATCAGTTCAGGTAGAGTTCAAGTGTTGGGGTCAAACTTCAGGGACCCCTGGGACTCCTTTGTAGCCAGCCTATTAACTTACTGCTTGAAATTGTACCCTGGAGAGCTTATCAAGGGCAACAGTCTAGTTCCTAGCACTGCCCTGTCTTTGTTTTGTGTGGTCTGTGTGTCACAGAGTGAACCCAGAATCATGCTGCATTCTGTCTGCTATAGGAAAATGTGAGCCAAGTCACATAAGACATTTGCATTCACTCAGGGTCAGGTGTCTTCTTTATTTTCCACACTTCCTTTTACTTTCCTCTTGAAATCAGAACTTCAAATGGCTGACCCTTGTACAGAACTGTTTTTCCTGCAGAGATAGTATCATTTCAAGCTGCTTTTTCACATGAAATCCTTTAAAGATCCTTGATGACACCATCCTCCCCCTTCCAAGTTGCTGACAGATGAAGCTGGAAAAAAAAAAAAAACAGTCCAGTGTGTGTCTGAAAATGAAGAAAATCCAGGGTTTCTTATCCACTTTGGCGTTCTTTCCAGATGTTATTCAGCATGGTGGACTTCTGAGTTGAATTATTATTTTTCAGAATTAAAAAATAGGCTTCATTGTCAGTTGATTCCAAGAATAACTCATAAAATGACTGTTGGGGACATAGCAACTGCAGTGTCACTGAGGGGTTCTGCCTTGGTTTCACATCTCTTCCTTCTATGTGGTATAGTTTGCTGCTTGCTCTCCGGGAAGAAACTATGGCTTTTTGCTAATCCTTACAGGGGCAGACTAAAAACTTAACTGCCCAAGATAACAACAAGATGACAACCAGAAAAGAACAGGAGGAGGCAGGAAGAAGTCACCATGTCCTCTCCTGACAGGGAAAACCACTAGCATTAAGAGCCAGGAGAGAGACCTCATTTTGTGATAAGAGGCTCCTCAAGGCTTCCCAGGTATAATGCTTACTCACTCACACATTCACCAGATATTTATGGACAGTTGATTAAATGCACTTGGTGAGAAGTACAGAAAGGAGCGTAGACTTCTCTGATCCCATTAAGTAGAACCTCAGAGAATAAATAAAAGAGTATTATAATAGTTTAATATTTGGGTCACTGACAGAAAATGTATCTTCAGGGGGCCAGATGGTGATGCACCTGATTGAGCCATATGTTAAAATGTGCAAGGACCTGGTTCAAACTTCCGTTTGCAGGGAGAAAGCTTCACAAGTGATGAAGCAGTGCTGCAGGTGTCTCTATGTCTCTCTCCCTATCTCCCCCCTTCCTCTCAAGTACTGGCTGGTTATCCAACATATAAAGATAATAATAAAAAAAATTCAAATGCATCATCTTGCTTTAAAAGAGCACATTTAATGAAACCAGAAAGTTATTGTCAGTGCTTCCTGGGGTCTGGGAGTTCTTTGTGATTATAAAGTGAAAGGGGAGGAAGTGAAGTTTTGTCCTTAAATTGTTTTAAATAGATTAATAGATTACGGAAATTTGTACTATTAATATTGGTTTCAGGACTCTCTTCGGCAGAAAATGGTTTTATGTACGGTGGCATTGTATTAACATGCAACCTTGCCCCGGCCAGCAGGGCGGTGAGCAGGAGCTAGGAACCCAATAAAACCTAGAATGATAGGGACACGAGACACGAAGAACGACAGCAAGACAGGTTTCTGATCAAGCTGCAAAATTTTATTGTGAACACAGGCATTATAAGGCTTTGGGGAAGGAGGGGGGAAGTGCTGGAGGAGGAGGAGGGGGAGCAATCTTCAAAGGGGAATGTTCCTTGCAACATACAATGGATGAAATCATGTTTGCTACCACAACTATGTGTTGTGTCACTGTTTCTGATAAATGATCTACCTGAGGGGAAAATGGCCTGCCCAGGGGGGAGAATGAAACTTGTCTCGAGGGCTTCCATTGTTTCAAAGCTTATCATCTATCAAGCAGAGAAATGGTTCCTGGCACAACCTATGCATGCATATTCTCTTGAATAGTTTAAATCATCTCTGGAATACTTATAATACCCAACACAATGTAAGTTATAGGTAGAAAGCTTGCACACTGGGGGTCGGGCGGTGGCACAGTGGGTTAAGCACACGTGGCACAAAGCGCAAGGACTGGTGTAAGGATCCCGGTTGGAGCCCCCGGGATTTCCCCTCCTCTCTCCATTTCTCTCTGTCCTATCCAACAACGAACAACAATGGTAATAATAATAACCACAATGAGGCTACAACAACAAGGGCAACAAAAGGGGGAAAAATGGCCTCCAGGAGCGGTGGATTCATGGTGCAGGCACCGAGCCCAGCAATAACCCTGGAGGGAAAAAAAAAAAAAAGCTTGCACACTGTATTGTTTAGGGAATAATAACATGAAATAAGTCAGTACGTGTTCAGCATGGATACACCACTGTAATCCTAAACTACACAGAACGGATTTCCAATCTAAGGTTTCTGATATCCAAGGACACAAACCTACGGGTATGGGTATGAAAAGTCAGTTGCATATGTAAACACACAAACTTACGTAAATGTGTATACATACATTTTTTTCTACCTGGAAACAATAAGATTGGATTTCAGCAAGAAGGGGAAAGGCAAATAGAGCAAGGTGGTATCTGTAAGTGTTGTGCTGTGTGCATAGCCTAGGCTTTGCTAATGTGTGGCATTAACCCTGTAATTGCTTTTTCATTCAGATTGTGGGGTGAGGGGGGGAGAAGAGTGAGAGGAAGAGACTGCATCACTAGAGTTTCTCTTAGTGTTTTTGCACCTCACATATGATACCTGGGTTTGAAATTGAGCCTTGGGTGAGGCAAGGTACAACCTATAGCTGATTTGCTATCTTTCCAGTTAATGATGACATTTTTTAGAGTTCTATTTGAACAGATTGGCAGCCTGTAACACCATGTTCTGAAAGCAGCTATGGAATAGAGCTCAGGTCTTTAATTCATACACCTCCTCCCCTGCAGTGCAAACACAGCAGGGCTTGTCTCTAATCCTAGAGCTCTGAGGTTCTAAAGGTACATTTTCTTAGGTTCAGCTAGTCTCGGCTCTGTTAGATTCATTTAGACTATGTGGCTACAATATAAATCTTTATATGAGAAAGAGAAGGGGGACAAATTAGATACATAGAAGGAAGTGTAAATGAGGAAGGATGGTCATTTCTTTTGCTATATATGGCTACCATACTAGGTCATATTAAGAAGAAAACCAGGTCTTTGGTTTCATTCTATGACTGATATTGAAATGCACCATGAAGGATCAGTTGTGTTGCAACATGCAGGGAGATGAGCTGGTAGTCTGAGCAGTCCAGAAGTTGTGGAATCAGGAGACCCACAAACAGTCTCAGGAACTGAGAAAAAGACGCTTAAGCTTAAGAACTGCCAAGAAGTTGTCAACAAGATTTCCATGACATGGGTCTTGTATTTTAATTCTTCACATCTGCAGAACTTCTTGAGGTTTTAAAGTAGGACATTTTTACAGAAAGGAAACAAGCAGAAGCACACGAATATCCCACAAATTCCCCACCAAGTTCATGCAGTGGCTGTGTTATTTCTACTTTTTGCTTCTGTTAGTAATATTTCTTCTCCCCAGAGTCAGTTTGGTGAATCCTTTCCCTCAACAGAAGAAAAATATCAACTGAGATAAGACACTATTTTAGAACTAGGTTGGCACAGTCTTTTGCTGGAAAGGACCAAATGGTAAATATTTTCAGTTTTGTAGTCTCTCCTTTTATAAATTTACTGTTGTTTAAATATTTTTATTTATTCATTATTGGATAGAGTTGGAGAGAAATTGGAGAGAGATACAGAGAGACATCTTCAGCCCTGCTTTACCACTCATGAAACTTTCCTCTTGCAGTTGGGGACCAGGGGCTTAAACCTAGGACTTTGCAGGCTATAATGTGTGCACTTAAACAGGTGCACCACCACATGACCCCTAGTCACTGTCTACCCTATGAAAACAGCTGTAGACAACAGAGACAGATGGTGTGGTGTGGTGTGGTGTGGTGGTGGTGGTGTTGGTGGTGGTGGTGGTGGTGGTGGTGGTGTGTGTGTGTGTATGTGTGTGTTTGTGTAGAATGAGAAAGAGGGTGGAGAGAGAGAGAGAATGTGAGTTCTAATAAAATTTTATAGATAACCAGATTTGGCCCACCAATTGTTGTAGAGGATTCCGTTTCTATTTTGTTTTGTGGTTTTTAATAAGGAAAATTAACTATAATGACAATTTTCACTTCTCCAGGCAGTCACATAGCTCCTAGAAATAGGAATCTTCTTTTCTACATGATGTTCCAGTCAGGTGTGCCAGTATGGCACTATGTACTACGTAGAAACTGGACTCATGGCTTCCTTTCCAGCTTGATGACATGAGGGATATTTTAAAGATTTGACCTCTGAAACCTGTGGCAAAAGTCTAAACAATTTTTTATCAGGGTCCTTACTACCAGACGTAATAGACATGAGGAAGTTTTCACTTCAGTGGCTGAAACTTAAAAGCTCCACGAGCTTCACAAGTGGTAAAATATGGCTGCAGGTATCTTTCTGTCTTCTGCTCCTTCTCTATCTCCCCCACTCCTCTCAATTTCTCTCTGTCTCTATACAATAATAAATAAATATATATGTATTTTTAAAAAAGCTCCACCACCATTCGATACAAAACTTTCTTCTTTCCTGATTCCATTTGGCTGAGATATGGGACTCTGTCCTAGGCAGGCCCAAGAAATCATCCCTGCCATAATGCCATTAACAGGAAGAGAAATAACAGGTGAGTAGAAGCCAGTCCCCCACGTCTCATTCTCTCCATATTTAATATACACAGCAACTACAACTACACCAGCCAGAGCTTTCATGAGGTGAACATGTGCTCATTTAGCCAAGCAGGTGAAACTGATTTATGCCAGGCTTCCAGGCCCAGGAGCTGCCCAAGCAGAAGGGGCTTTGTGTGAGAAAGATGGGATTCTTCTGGATTGAAATTTGTGAGAAATTCAATTTGGATGTCTACCCTTTTCACCTCTGAGGCCAGCCTGGGGCCACCTGAATCAAGACCAGATGGATTCTCAGGCCTAAAGACAACAAATAGCAGTTCAAAATCCTGTCGGCAGAGGACCACCAGAGCAAAGGCTAGAAAGGCAGCTGGCTGATTTCTAGAACTCATTGTGATGCATATTAATGCTCTCAGATCTTGGGATGGAGCCCCATTTCCCACTCCCAGAACCCAAGAACATCACATCATTGTGAGATGGTTACTTGAACTACTTAAGTGAAGCCCAGAATCTCCTGCCCTCTTCTGCTCCTCGGTCTCCACAGCTTGACCCTCACTGGGCTAGGTTTTTTTTGGCAAGGCAGGCAGGTGCCCTCCCAGCACTGAGATCTGAGCTCAGTCGGGAGTGTCAGCAGTGACCTGAATACTTGGGTGGCCTCTTTCACACTCTTGCTTCCCCTGTCAGCTGATACATCTACCACCCACACACTGGAAGGTTCCAGCAAGCTCAGAGATTCTTGAAGGAGGTAGCGCTGACCTCCTGTGTTCCCCACCCCCTACCAGTCAGGCCAGCGCACAATTAAAAATCTAGGGCTCTGCTTTTGCATCAACAATGAGGAAGGCGAACATTCAAATATGTGGCCTGTGAAACATTAGCTTCCAACTGATCATTCAAGGAAAGTCTTGTAAACAAATGCTAACTTAGATGTCTAGGAGTTTCTTCTACATTTCCTTGGAAAAGAGAAGAGGGATCACTGGGTTATTTTTCAGAGCCTGGTTTTGTGTGGAGACTCTAATCATGTGAACATCCCCAGAGAGGACTTATCTTCTATACTCTCGCATTAAATTGCCCTGCATCAAACAGAGACCAGGAGATCTCTCATCAGCTACAGAAGTTGTCAAGCAGTGACTCCATGGGCATGAAAACCAAGACTGGGGAGGTCCATAGGGTATAGGTTTCCATTTCTTTTAAGCATCAAAATGAACTGATTTAGTTTAAGTGCAATATGCTATGAAATACTGAATTTATCATTTTATATTGCTCTACATATATAAGGGTTAATGCACCTATCATCAAAATTCTAGTGCCATCCCCTCGTCCTTTAACCCCTATCCTATGCCCCTCTGTAATCACCATAGTTTCCACCAAGTCTAGTAGTTTTGCCAATTAATTTGTATAATGTATACTTGAGTGAAACCATATAATAATTGTTTTTCATGTCCATAGCACACATAAATTTCATTTAGCATGATCACCTCAAATTCCATTTATTTTATCCAGAAAGGCATGATTTCATTTTCTTTAATGGCAGAGTAGTATTCCATTGGATATATGCCTCAGTTTCCTTTTCTTTTTCTTTAATGTTTTATTAATTTTTTATTATCTTTATTTATTTATTAGGTAGAGACAGCCAGAAACTGAGAGGGAATGGGGCTATAGGGAGAGGGAGAGACAGAGAGACACCGACAACACTGCTTCACCACTCACAAAACTTTCCCCCTGTAGGTGGGAGAAACCCAAGGCCTTGCACATTGAAACATATGCACTAAACCAGGTGCACTACCACCCGGCCCTACATCTGTTTGTTTTTTCTTACTACTGGGGCTTCACAGAGGCTTCACGCCTACATGATTCCAACAATGCTGGCAGATTTATTTTTTTTCCAGATAGAGGATGAAGTGCAAAGAGGGAGACAGACAAAGAGGAGAAATACCACGGCACTGCTTCACATCTCACAAAACTTCCCTTTTATGTGGTGCTCCCACGTGGCAGCCAGGGGCTCAAATCTGGAACTTCACATATGTGTTCTACCATGTGAGTCACCTCCTGACTCCCATTCCCATTTGTTTCTCTAGGCAAGAAATAACCACTCAAAGGACAAGCTTAAATTCTCTAAATGTACTTCCATAGTGATGCCGAAGCTAATTTGAGTCATAACTCAGGAAAAAGAAAAAAAAAAAATCCCTGCAGCTTGTAGACTGACCCTTAAGTCTGGCACTCTGTGAAGGTGCAGGTGTTGAACCCCCAGGATCCAAAACACTCTGCAGAAGTCATGCCATCTGCTGTTCCCCACAGAAGTGGGAGACATAGTTGAAGGAGGCTTCTACTCTGTCCTGTGTTCCTGCTTACGATATCACAAGAAATGGGTATGGGAAGCAAGCAGAAAGTGTGAGTATTCAGGGTGTTCAGGAATACATTTAAGCAGTTTTTCCTCAGGAGTGTTCCCCACAAGCCAGGGACAAGTTCAGACTCATTTTCCCTTGAAGTCTTTAAAAACATTGAAAATCCTTACAGGAATTGGGGTGCAGCAGCTATATGACCTGCCAAATAAGTGACAGAGGGGAGAATGTGACCCAGAAGTGGGAGAGAACATAAAAGGGCTCTTTTTTATGCTGGGAATCCTATGTGAATGTATGGCAGTCTCAAAAACTTATATGATCAGTTTTGTTCTTACTACAAGGCGGAGCAAACACTTTACACACATCACACTCCATCCTCGTGGTGACTTTTACTAAGTCCACTCAGAGGGGAAGATTTAAAACTTAAGGCAGTGATGACCTAGATATAAAGGATGAAGTTCACCTTGAGGTTCATCCAGAGAATAAATCTATCTATCTATCTTTCTTTCTATCTATCTATCTATCTTAATTTTTTATTATCTTTGATAGAGAGTCAGAAATCAAGAGGAATGGGGTGATAGAAAGGAAGAGAGACAGAGAGACATCTGCAGCCCTACTTCACCATTAACAAAGCTTTCCCCCTGCAGGTGGAGACTGAGAACTTGAACCTGGGTCCTTGGGCACTGCAATTTGTGCATGCAACCAGATGCGCCACCATCCAGTCCTGAGCCATCTCCTCTACCTGTGTGGCACTAGCTGCATCTGTGTGGCAGTCACACTCCCTGGGGGCTACAACCGTTGATTTTTTTTTTCTACAAAAGGTTGTTGATAGGGGTCAGTGGGTCAAGATACTCATTTAGGAAAAATCTAGATACAGTTACTAGTGTAGACAAAAGAAACTTCCAGAACTAAGAATAGACTGTCATGGAGCCAGCTCTTTCCTGCACACACACACCACATATAAGCACACAAATATACACACACACACACACACACACACACAATCCATATACTCACATACACAGACCTATGTACATTGCACAGACACACTTGTATATTTATATACTGCAGATACAGAGGAGTGCTACATATGCATGCATGTATATTCACATGCAGATGCATCCATGCACAGAAACGCACAGAAAGAGAGACACACTTAGAAATGTTTCCATATCAAAGAGAGGCAGTGCCTACTGAGACAGTGAACTTGAGTCTATTTTCTCCTGCCTTCTCAACATCTCACCTTAAACTAGAGATGAGATGAGGGGAAGGAGTGGGTGGAGCAGGCACCCTAAAGTGTCATAGTCTCATAAGAACAGTTATATCTGAAACCGGAAGTATAGTGTAGCAGTACTGTGGCAGGGGCTGGCCTGTTAAGGGAGAAATGCAGTTTGTTTCTGTAGCTTCTAGGACTCCCAACTCAGCTTCCCAGACTTAGCATTACAATGGCCTCTGCAGGTATGCTGGGGAGAGATTACATGTGAGACAATAGTGGGAGTGACATCAAGTCGTCGCCCCCCCCCCAGGCTCCAGTGTGCCCCAAGTCAGAATGAGTTGAACTGGACACTAGAGACAATATCCTGGGAAGTTATTACGTTTCAGGAACTGGGATGCTGATCATCATGTGCTTTGAGCCTAAATCAGAAAAGGCCCCTCCCACCTCCACTCCCAGTTCAAATATTAGAATCGTATTAGAATCGTTCAGATATTAGAATCGTTTACAATGGTAAAAGACTTCATTTAAGCCCTTAGTTTGAAATATGTGGCTTGTTCATTTTAGATTTTGGGGTACATAGAGAACTAAAATACAAGATCAGGAGACATGACTAGTGACCCTTACCCATGGTTTCTCTTTACTATTATTAAAATGTCAAAGAAAGCTGAAGCCCAGGCTCAAGCCACACAAATTAGAAGCTCACATCATGGTGTCAGGACTGGGAACTAGGCAGTGGTGCACCCAGTTAAGCGCACACATTACTATGCACAAGGACCCAAGCAAGGCCCCGGGTCTGATCCCTTGCTCCCCACCTGTAGTGGGGACTCTTCACAAGTGGTGAAGCAGATCTATAGGTTTCTATCTTTCTCTTTCCTTCACTATCTCTCCCTCCTCTCTCAATTTCTCTCTGTGCTAGCACATAAAGTGGAAATGAAAAAAAAGGCTGCTGGCAGTGGTGGATTGATAGTGCTGGCACTGAGCACCAATGACAACTCTGGAGGCAATAAATAAATAAATAAATAAATAAATAAATAAATAAAAGACATAATACTTTAAAAAGTCTCTAACTACTCTGCTACCAGGTGGGAGACACACTGGATAGCATGGAACTTGGTTGGGGTCCTAAGGAAGTCTTTCAGGCATGACAAATCTCAGAATTTAGTCAGAAAACATGACTAGGGGACTAGAACCAACAGAATAGGGAAGAGAGAGAAAGACTGACTCTGCGCATGTGCCTCAGACGAACTATATATATATATATATACATATATATATATGTGTTTATACATATATTAGTAGTCTGTTTATTGTATATAGTATTGTCTATTGTATAAGCACACATTATAGTGTGTTTTGTTTTCTTTTTGTTGTTGTTGTTTTCTTTGCTTGGAAATAATTAGTTCTCTTGATTAACTAAAATTAAAGGAAGTTTCTCTGTTTATCAATGGCAGGAATTAGCAGAATTAGGTAATCCTCCACTTAAGCCACAGGGGGCACTAGTGCTTCTATAGCAAGCAATGAAGACAAAATAATCACTCAGAAGATCTGTTATATTTAACATTCAAAGGAAAGAAAAGAAAGGGAGGAAAGGAGGGAGGGGAAAGAGAGAATCATCTCCTAAAAATTCACATCAGCATGTGTCTGGAAAGCTACAAACATTGAAACAAAACTTGTAAGTCCCAGGGCTGGTAGGTATGCCTTTTGCCCCAAAGAGTCTTTGAAGTCATCACTATCTAGAAAGCTTTTAAAAAATAAGCCTGCTTGAAGTCTGCTTTCAGCCCAGCAGGATTCAGGACTGTGGGGCCCTGCCTGCCCAGTGAGGTTGCAAGTGATCAGAGGAAGGGCTGTCTGTCCCCTGATTTGATGACTAAAAAGCCAAATTTGTCTTGACATGATTTGAGACTTTCGTATCAGGTGTTGCTTGGAGAGGTAACATCTGTCAGAAAGGCTGCTATGTTCTTTTCCTTAACATCTGTACTTTGCAAAGTTACAGTTGCCAAACTCACTCTGTGGTGGTTGAGTCAGAGGCAGAACTGGCAATTTGTAGACATCATCTGTGTTTTCATCACCTATCACAAAGCATTTATAATGCACTTCATATCTGCTGTGTATTTCACATTGTATCAATTTTCTCCAGGTCTACTATTTTAAATGATTCTGTTGGGTAAAATTACAGAAGTAATTTAGCAAAACAGTCTCAGACAAACTATCCACATTCTGTATAACAACTCATAAAACAAGTTTGCTTTTTTGTTATATATGATGAAATTGAAGTCCAGGAAAATTCAAACTTTCCATGGTGACCGCAAATTATTTTCTTTTAAAACTTTTTTGTTTATTGAATTATTTATTTGCTGGATAGAGACAGAGAGAAATCGAGAAGGAAGGGGGGGGAGAGAGAGAGAGAGAGAAGAAAAGAGAGACAACTGCAGCACTGCTTTAACACTTGGAAAGCTCAAACCACCCTCCCCGCCCCACGCCACCCCTGTAAGTGGGTACCAGAGACTTGAACCCAGTTCCTTGCACACTGTAATGTGTATGCTCTGCCAATTACAGTGCCACCTAGCCCTTGCAGGTTATTTTCTAAGGTGGATTTTGAAAGTAATTAGTCTCTAAGACATATATATATGTATGTTTGACAGAGCATTATTTTTCAAAGACAGTATTTTATTGTTCTTTTGTTACTATTTATTTCACATTTTTATCAATAGTATCTTTTCATTTTGTTATTCTACACTGATCTTTGAAATGTCACTGTGCACAAAAAAAATCTCATTTTGATTTCATTTCAGAATTTGAACAGTACTTAAAAATCATAGAGGTTCAATTATTCTAATTTTGAAATCTATTTTTGGTATTGCCTTTTTCAACGATTACTGTCCCTGATGTGTATGTACTCAGTTTTGAGAATAAATGTCTTTACAACATCTCTAGGAGAACTGGGGAAAAAGCCATCTTTGTCTTATGGGTGATGAAATTGAAACAAAGATTGAGTAACCAGTTAATAAGTTCAGGAACAATCTTAGAAGTCTGTAGCTTTGTGTACTTGTGTTGGGATAGGGGATTCAGGAAAGTGGCAGGAGTAGGAAACCACGTAGTGAGTAGTGAACCAGGAAAGTGACTTTAAACCTCCTTTATTCCAACAGTGAAAGTGAAATAAAATCTGCCAGGCTTAAGGTTCTACTACTAGGACTGATAAAAAGAGATTATGACTGGAAGATGTTTTGGAAACAATTTGCTATACACATGTGAGTATATATGATTATGCTTTGTTATATATGACACATCTGAGTGTATTTTATTACATAAGTCCCTAAGTAACCTATCATTATTTAAGTTAGACTGAAATCATTTAATTTCAGAAATGATAAATGCTTTTCTAAATTTGATGGAAACAACTTTGCTCTAGGTCCCTTAACACCATATAAATTATTTTAACAACAATTTTATAAAGAGAGTTTTCTCTTTATAAAGAGAATTTTTTTTTTATAAAGAGAATTTAGGTAAGAAGTATTTATAAAAAACAAACCTCTAATACCTATAATAAAAAGTCATTGTAAGGAAACATTCCATTTTCTGAACTTGGATGGACTTAGATCAACCCAAGTCCTTCAAATAAAGATATATGAGATGAGACCACCTGGATGAGAATTATACTACTTTCTATCTCAAGAAATAATATACTTTTCCCTCTTTTTTCCTTGAGTTTGTGGAATAAATATTGAGAAAACTATTACTCCTTTAAAAATCAAGAGACTTAAGAAACTCCAAAAGAGAAGCTTAGTGATTTGAGCCCAAGTCCAAGTCATGGTAGGGTTTTACCCTTCTTAGATGAACTGGAATTGGCTCATCCACGGCTTTTCTTTGAAGTTTGGAGAAAGGTGCTAGTCTATGGAAAATTTCTTGCTGCTTCCTTGGAAACTAGCACAAGGAAACAATCAGAAATGTGAACCAGATTTGCATACATGGCTAGATATCCAAGTGTTGTATAGAATAACAACCCTAGAGACTGTTTGAAAATATGTTATGTATTCATGTGTGCAGTCATTCATAATAGTATTTTTCCAAAAATGCTAATATCAGAAAAATATTTTATGCTCGATGAAAGGATAAATAAAATGACTCTGGTTTTATAAATGTATATGTGTCCAGAAAAAAGATTAAAAGAAAGCATGTAGAGCTAGGTAAACAACATGTGTTAGAGCTTTGGGATATAGCATGCCAAGGCCCCAAAGATACCAAGTTCAATTCCCAGCACTACTATTACCCATAGCTGAGCAATGCTCTAATATCTTTCTAATATCTTTCCTTTTCCTCCTCTCTCTCCCCCCCACACTTCTCCCTCTTTCACACACACACACACACACACACACACACACACACACACACACACACACAAAAAAAAAGCAGATAAATAAAAGTATATTCAACAACTAACTATGGGTTAGTTAGTGATGGGTATGAGGAAATTCAAATTCCTATTATACTTTGCTACAGTTTATATATTTTCTGTAGTAATCATATATTATAATTAGATATGAAGTTTGTTTTCATCAAGAAGATTTTTTCCCCCAGGGTGTAAGTTCTCTTTTGATTCAGCAATAAGTCTGTGTAGATGAAGTTGTTTATTCAAGACTAACTGCCTTTCTATAGGCCTTCTTTTAGGAAAATGATCCAGCTGTTGCTAGTAACATCTGCCAGATTCTGTTCTGTGCCTATGCCTAGCATAGCAGCATGATCTCCTACCACATTCAGGACTCCATAAAGAAGCCTCATAAAGGGATCTGAAATGATAAATGTACTTATTCAGGTGGCCAGCAAGTATTCATTGACTTGCTACTCTACTAGATATATTTCAGGTATTTTAGTTCAGGAAACCACTATGATAAGCTGGAATTAGAGCTCTAGAGTCACAGATTGAGGCTTCTTTTTCTCCAAATAAATATTCCTCAACTGTGTTAGTTCTTCTCTGGACAAGTTAACAAAACTCTGTGAAAGGTGATTTTGAGTTACTAAGTTGTAAAAGTAGGCAGTGAGGGTGGGGAGAATGGTTATGCAAATGGCTTTCATGCCGGAGGTGTTGTGGTTTTAGGTTCAATTCTTAGTAATAGCATAACCCATACCTGAACAATGCTTTGTTAAAAAAAAAAAAATCAGTGAGTGTGATCTTAATTTCAAAAGAAGCACACTGAATGATCTTCACCTTTTGGCAAAACATCAGTGAGTACCAAGTACAACTTACTGCGAAGTTAAAAGCATCTAGAATATTCGTATTCAACAATCTAGCTACGTTAACAATTGTAATCCATGGGTTGAATGTTTACAAGAAATTCTACATTTATCAAAAACATATAATAACAATAATTTCTGTGTATAGGAAATATTCTATATATGCAGAATCATCTTAACAGAACTTCTCAGGCTTTAATGTGCCTAAGAATTCCTTGGAATCCTGTTAAACGCAGACCCTGAATCAGCAGGGTTTACATTTTAACAAGACCCATGTACTGTGATGATAACAGTTCATGGATCACACATATTTTCAGTTTCATCTCATAGAGAGAAATAAAACCTTGAAGAAAAAAAATTTTGAACCATCAAAAATTTAGAACGCCTCCTTTAAAATGAACTATTGATACCTAGCTAGAAGGAGAAAGCTCAATTACATTGAATGTAAGATCCCAGAAATAAGAAGTATATAGTCTATGATTTCATTTATATGAAGTCATATAACATCAAAATCAATGTATGGTGACAGAAATAAAATGAATATTTTTTGACCAGATGGGGTATGAATGTAAACTTCTTGGAATGATGAAAATGTTTAACATGCCTAAAGAGGCTGGTGATTATATGGGCTTACACAGGTATCAATATTTTAGTTGAATTCTAAGAACTATGCATGATTTATATGTGATTATATTTCAACTTAAAAAATTAGAGGAAAAGGAAATCTTATTTTAAAGCAAGATCATATGCTTCAGGAAATGCTTCAGCATGTGGGTCTCTGGGACATTGTCTTTGGAATTCCATGCCTGGGGAAGGTAGTTATAGCCAAGAGCCTTAGGGGATTTAGGGTTTAGGAATGAAAGTTGAAAGGATAAAGGGCCGGCTTGTAGACTACAGACTTAAGGTGGGGTAAATAAGTGGCCTATCTTGAAAAGTGAAAACTAAGTAACTCATGAAGTGTGCAAACATTTTGCAAACTACAGTATAAATGTCAGGTGATATCATCATCATCATTACTAGGAATAATGTACTGGTTCCCAAGGCACAGTCTTAGTGGGTTTGATAAATTAAATAAATGCAGTTCCAGGGGCCAGGCAGTGGTGCATCTGGCTAAGTGCACATATTACAGTGCGCAAGGACCCAGGTTCAAGGACCCAGGTTCAAGCCCTGAAGGGAGAAAGCTTTACAAGTGGTGAAACAGGGCTGCAGGTATCTCTCTCCCTCTCTATTTCTCCTTCTCTCTCAATTTCTCTCTGTCTTTATCCAATATTAAATTAAAAAATATATTTTAAAAAACTGTATATGCTGTTAATTTTTTTTAACTTTTTTTCCTTTATTGGGGGATTAATGTTTTACAGTTGCCAGTAAATGCAATAGTTTGTACATGCATAACATTTCCCAGTTTTCCACATAATAATACAAACCCCACCAGGTCCTCTGTCATCCTTTTCCATAACCTGTATTCTCCCCTCCACCCACCCCAGAGTCTTTTACTTTGGTACAATATACCACCTCCTGTCCAGGTTCTGCTTAGTGTTTTCTCTTCTGGTCTCTTGAATGAGATCAACCCATATTCATCCTTCTGTTTCTGTCAGCCAGTCAGTTATTTCTTCATCCTGTCAGTTTGCACACAGAGAGCACCCCTGGGTTCCAGACACAGAGCAGCAAACACCTTCAGACATTCCTCCCTAGGTTCCCAGCAGGATAGGTAGGTATGGAAGAAATGGTTGTCTAGGCCATAGAAGGAAGTGAGGAAGACTCTGAGGGAGGATAGAGGCAGCATTTGGGAAGCCTTGGAAGGAGGTCTTGAAAGATAAAGCTGGGAGAGCATATTTGAAGACTCAGACTTAGCCTTTTTTTTTTTTTTAATTTTTATTTTACTTGATAGAACAGGGAGGAATTGAGAAAGGAAGGAGAGTAGAAAAGGAGAGAGAGACTCCCATAGCGCTGCTTCACCACTTGTGAAGTTTTTTTCCCTCTACAGAGAAGGACAGGGGGCTTGAAGCAGGGTCCTTGTACTTGGTAACACATGCACTTAAGTAGGTACACTACCACCCAGCCCCTTCAGATTCAGTCATTTTATTTTATTTTATTTATTTTTGTCTCCAGGGTTATCACTGGGGCCCAGTGCCTGCACTATGAATCCACTGCTCCTGGAAGCTATTTTTTCCCTTTTTGTTGCCCTTGTTGTTTATCGTTGTTATTATTATTATTGCTGTCATTGTTGTTGGATAGGAAAGAGAGAAATGGAGAGAGGAGGGGAAGACAGAGAAGGGGAGAGAAAGATAGACACCTGCAGACCTGCTTCACTGTGAAGCAACCCCCCTGCAGGTGGGGAGCTGGGGGCTCAAACCAGGATCCTTACACTGGTCCTTGCACTTTGCGTCATGTCTTTTTCTTTTTTTTTATCTTTATTTATTTATTATGTATAGGATCAGTCAGAAATCGAGAGAAATGGGAAGATAAGGAAAGAGAGAGACAGAGAAACAACTACTTCACCACTCTTAAAGTTCTCCTTCTGCAGGTGAGGACTGGGGGCTTGAATGTGGTTTCTTGTGCATTGTACCATGTGCACTCAACCAACCAGGTATGCCACAATCTGGCCCCCAGACTTAGTCTTTATTTATTTATTTTAAACATTTTTAAACTACAGAATTACATGTTGACAGGGGTTTGAATCTACACCATTCCCACCACCAGAGTTCTGAATCTTCTCTCTCCCCACTACAATCCACCACAGTTCCCCTAAAGCTGTAGATATGGGCCAACCATCTTCTCTACAACTATCTGTCCCCATTTATATAAAGTTGCCCCTTCTTTTCCTGATTCAATCCTCTTTCCCTCTAAACCACTCATGACATCAAAGCTACCTCCATATGTCCCTCTCCTTTTCCTTTTCTCTCTCTGGGTGCTGATGGAGCTGGAGTGTAGAGTCCCCTTATCTTCATCCTATCACTCCTCCCTCATTGGGAGTATGAAGGTTGCTTATGGGGAGCAGAAGGTAGGAGTTCTGGCTTCCGTAGCTGCTTCTACGCTGAGCATGGGCATTGACAGGTCAATCCATATCCCCTACCTGTTTTTATCTTTCCCTAGTGGACCAGAGCACTGAGATTATCTGCCCAGAGATATTATCTTTTTTGGATAAATGTCTAGGAGTGGGATTGCTGAGTCGTAAGGTATTTCCATCTGTATTGGCTTAAGGATTCTCCATACTGTTCTCCATAATGGTTGTACCATTTTGCATTCCCACCAGCAATGTATTAGAGTTTCTTTCTCTTCACATCCTTTCCAACATTTATCTTCTCCTGTTTTGTTGATGAAGGGCATTCTTACAAGTGTGAGGTGGTATCTCAGTGTGGTTTTAATTTGTATTTCTCTGGTGATGATTGAATTAGAGCATTTCTGCATATGTCTGTGGGCCATGCATATCTCTTCTTTGGAGAACTGTCGATGCATGTCCTCTGCCCACTTCTTTATTGGGTTGTTCTTTTTCTTTTTGTTGAGCCTAATGAATTCTATATAGATGTTTGATATCAAGTGTCTGTCTGAAATATGATGTGTGAATATGTTCTCCCATTTGCTGGGTTTCCTGTTTATCTTTATGGAGTTTTCTTTTGATGTATGGAAGCTTTTTAATTTGATATAGTCCCACTTGTTCAATCTTGCTTTTGTTTCCTTTGCCCATGGGTGAAGTCTCCAAATATGTCTTTAGTGTTAATGTCATGAAATGTTTCACCGATATATTCTTATATGTATTTTATACTTTCAGGTCTGATATCCAGATCTTTGATCCATTTTGGGTTAATTCTGGTGTATGGTCTTAATTGGTGGTCTAGTTTCATTTTTCTACATGTGGCTGTCCAATTCTGCCAACACCATTTGTTAAAGAGACTTTCTTTTCCTCAATGGGCAGATCTGGCCCATTTGTCATATATAAGGTATCTGTATATGTATGGATTGAGTTCTGGGCTTTCTATCCTATTCCATTGGTTCATGCGACCATTTTTGTCTCAGTACCACAATGTTTTGATTACTACTGCTTTGTAGTATAACCTAAAATACAGTATTGTGATGCCTCCATTTTTCTTCTTTTACCTTAGGAGTGCTTTTGCTATTTGTGGTTTTTTGGTTTTTTTTTAGAGTTCCACACAAATTTTTGAATAATCTGTTCAATTTCCTTGAAAAATGTCATTGGGATTTTAATAGGGATTGCACTGTGTCTATAGATTTCTTTTGGCAAAATTGCCATTTTAATGATATTTATTCTCCCAATCCATGAACAAGGGATGTTCTTCCATTTCTTTGTGTCATCCTCTATTTCTTTTAGGAGTGCCTTATAGTTTTCACTAAAAAGATACTTTACAGATGTTAGATTTATTCCTAGATATTTGATCTTCTTGTGTTCAATTGTGAATGGTATTGCTTCCTTCAGTTTCATTCCTTCTGACCTATCTTTTGCATAAAAAAATGCCACAGATTTATGGGTATTGATTTTGTAGCCTGTAACTGTCAGGCCAGTGATGCAAGAGATGATCCAGGAACTGACCTCATGGCAGCAAGGTCTTTCAAATCATTATTCATCTGAGTGCCCCAGATTTGGGCGGTAGCACACCGGTTTAAGCGCATATGGCGCAAAGCACAAGGGCTGGTGTCAGGCTTCTCATCAGAGTGTGCATGCTCACTGAGGCCAGAAAATGGAAGAGGCAAGTCAGACATGGAAGTGGCTTGACAATACATGGTTAGGAAAGGGGCAGAGAAAGGTAAAAAGGGGGTTGGGAAAGGTGTGAACTTCCATAGCAACTGTTGTGAGGGGTTTAACTGGTAGGATTAATAATACCCTGCAGGTAGGGAGGGTCTTGAGGGTAGAAAAAGATTATATCAAATGAGCAGAATGGGTGGGGAAATAGGGAGAAGACGTTAAGGTATTTGTTAGACAAAGCAGAACATTGATATGTAGATAATAAGAAAGCGGGCCATTGTATGAAGGAATGCAGGGTGAAGCAGGGGAGCTGGCTTAATGTTTCAAGGAATTCGAGCCCCTGGAGGCATAAAAATGCAGGGTTTCTGGAGACAGGGAGTGGCTGACAGGAAAGCAAAAACTGGGACCCATACTTTCTTCCCAGCTCAACCATAGCAGAGGGAGTCTGACAGGGAGATTCGTTACCTCAGTTCCCCACTTTTCAATGGGAAAAGCCTCACCACACTCAACCTGGTTCTCACAGTATTCCCAGCATGGTACTTTACTGAATTTATTGATGATTTCCAGTAGTTTCTTGGCAGAGTTTCTGCGGTCTTCTAGGTATATCAGGATATCATCTGTAAATAATGAGAGTTTAACTCCATCCCTTCCAATTTATATTCCTCTGATATCTCTTTCTTATCTGATTGCTATGGTAAGGATTTCTAGGACTACGTTGAATAAAAATGGTGAGCATGGGAAACCTTGTCTAGTTCCTGATTTTAGGGAAAAAATTTTCAATTTTTCCACATTGACTATGATGTTAGCTATGGGTTTATCATATATAGCTATTATTATGTTAAAGAATTTTCCTTCCACTCCCAGTTTCTCAAGGCCCTTTATCATAAATGGATGTTGTACCTTGTCGAATGCTTTTTCTGCATCAATTGATAGAATCATGTGATTTTTATCTTTCTTTTTGTTGATATAGTGGATTACATTTATTGACTTATCAATATTAAACCATCCCTGTTTCCCAGAGATGAATCCCACTTGATCTTGGTGAATTTTTCTCCTAATATTTTGTTGTATTCGATTAGCCAAGATTTTGTTGAAGATCTTTGCATCAATATTCATCAGGGATATAGGTTTATAGTTTTCTTTTTTGGTGAGGTCCTTTCTTGCTTTGGGGATCAGAGTGATGTTAGCCTCATAAAATGTATTTAGGAATGTTCTCTCTTCTTCTATTTTCTGGAAGAGTTTTAGAAGGATGGGTGTTAGTTCTTTGAATGTTTTGTAAAATTCATTAGTATAGCCATCAGGACCCGGGCTTTTGTTCTTGGGTAGGCTTTTGATTCCTGTTTCAATTTCTTTACTAGTGATTGGCCTGTTAAGTTTATCTGCTTCCTCTTGTGTCAAGGTTGGTAGTGGGTATGACTCTAGGAATGTGTCCATTTCTTCTAAGTTGCCAAGTTTGGTGTAAATAATATTTTTGCATAATCTCCTGAATCTCTACCTCATCTGTTGTAATATCTCTTTTTTTATTTTTGAGTGATTTTACCATAGCATTTTCTCTTTTTCTCTTGGTGAGTGTAGCTAGTGGCTTATCTATTTTATGTATCCTTCTAAAGAACTAACTCTTGGTTTCATTAATCTTCCTAATGGTCTTCTTGTTTTCTATTTCATTGATTTCTGCTCTGATTTTGACTATTTCCTGTCTTCTGCTGACTCTTGGTTCTTTTTGTTACTCCACTACTAGTGATTGAGGTGAGCTGTTAGATGGTTTACTAGTGATTTCTCCTGTTTATTAATGTGGACCAATACTGCTATGAACTTCCCTCTCAGCACTGCTTTTGCTGCATCCCATAGGGTCTGGTAACTGGTTTCTTCATTTACATTGCTATCAAGATAACTTTTAATTTCTTTTTTGAGCTCTTCAATGACCCATTTACTGTTCAGCAACATATTGTTTAGTCTCCAGGCTTCACAAGTGGCAAAGCAGGTCTGCAGGTATCTTTCTCTTGCCCTATCTCCTCCACCCTTCTCAATTTCTCTCTGTTCTATTCAACAAAAATGGAAGAAATGGCCACCAGGAGTAGTGGATTCATATTATCAGTACTGAGTCACAGCAATAACCCTGAAGGAAAAAAAAAGTTAGTTGTTACAGATGTGAATGCATAGAATGAAACTGAATGAATATCACAGACATTCCAAATTGGTTTTAGTTGGTGTGTTTGTAGAAATGGTAGAAATAATTGAGTATCAAAGTCCAATCTATATTCAGTGAGTTCTCAGTGGAATTAGAATGGGTGGAAAATTACTGATTGAGTGCATAACAGCAATTGACCATAAGAGATGCATGCTTCTGGTACTTGTTTCATGCTTAACACTTATCTGACAGTAACTTATTAACCACCTGCTCAGAGTGGAGATCTTGGCTGTAGCAGAAAACTAGGCATAGACTTGGCTCTATGGGTGCTTACAGCCTGTTTGTGCAAGATTTACTTATCCTAGTATAAGTGTGTGCAGGTGTAATCATCAGTTTGTGCATTAGAGAAGACAGAGATTGACAGAGAGGGGCCAGGCAGTGGTGCAGCTAGTTGAGCACACACAATACAGTGTACGGTCTTGGGTTCAAGTTCCCAGTTCCCCACCTGCATGGGAGAAGCTTCTTGTTTGATGAAACAGTACTTAAAGTTAGTCTCTCTGTCTCTCTCTCTCTCTCTCTCTCCTTCCCTCCCTCCCTCCCTCCCTCCAACTTCTCTCTGTTTCTATCCAAAAATGAATGATAAAAAATAGAGACTGAGCAAGAAAGAATGATAAGAAGAGCAAGAACAGTGTGAGTAGTCTTGGGATAGATAAGTAAACAGAATTTTTCAAAATGATTTATTAAAGAAAACCAAGCCCAGGGCACTAAGAAGCATATAAGAGGGGCTGCCGGGATAGCCTGAGGGTACTTCTTCCTGAGCTAGTGCTCTCTGGGTTGGAGAGAACTCAACTGGAGCTGATCTAGGCTGCTGTGTGGGAGAGGGATCAGGAACTCGTGCTGCACCAACTTCCGCAGGAGATACACTCTGGAACTCTCGGAGCCGGAAAGCAATTTCCAAGTGTCTTTAATCAGAAGAGCAGCTGTTTTTATACTCTCCAAGTAGGGTGGAAACAGGATGTGATATAGAGAGGGTGGAGAGAAAAGTGACTGGTGAAAATCAGAGTGTGACAAAGAAGGGATCAGTGTGTGACAAGGAGGGGGTGGAGCAGGAGAGAATCCTATCATAGAACCACCAATGCCCTGGAGTGCTTTATGTAAAAGTGATTTATGTAAATAGACCAAAGCTTTGGATCAGTAAAATCCCTATATAGGCATATGGTTAAGCAGAAGCCAGGGGGAGATGGCAACTACCCAACAAGGGGCTTCTGATTCAGAATTGCAGATTAAAGAATGGCTTCTTGCTGGAGTAACACCTAAACTAAGACTTGAAGAATGAATGGATTAGATGGGTAATATAAAAGATTGAAAGGTTTTGTGTTGGAGGAAGGAAAGTGTGTATCAAAGATTCCAAGTAAAAGTGTTTTGGCATAAAATATATTGTGTGATGAGGAGGCTCTGTGAGAGTCAATGGGGGATAGGGGAGATAAAACCAGATTCGACCTCCATGTCTGAGACAGAGGCTTCACACCACATTCCCTCCATTCATCTGCTGGTGTAACAACCCCTAGAATCCTCTCCTGTGGTCTGTTCACTGGGAAAATCTGAAAGTCCTCAAACTTTGTCCCCTCCACCACCCTTTATTTCTTCCTGGTCTATGTAATTGCTATGTAATACACAAAAAGACCCAATTGTGGTAGAGGTGGAGAAACAGAAGGTAGGTTGACCTCTCCATTAAAGTTGTAAGCTCTTTGTGAACAATAATTAAAGTATTTCCATGTCTTACTTATAAAACAGGAGGGAGTGCACAGTAAGGCAGTTTCACTAGCACTCGGGTAAATACCATTTTGTACTCTATGATGTCAGTAGACTAAGATCTATTCCCCGCAGACAATGGTTTGGATTCCAGATTTGGGATAGTTGAGATGAAAAGTCTTCTAACACTGCCTGGATAGAAATCCAAATAAGCATTTAATTTTTTTTTTTTTTTTTTTTACAGATGTAGAACTCAGTGATGAAGAGACCCACAACATGATGAGAGAAACCCAAGATATGATCAGAAATTACCTAATAGAGGAGGAAACAGGGCAGAGGTGATTCAGCATCCCAGCATTTGCTAAATGTAACATGACTAGCCAAGTAAGAGAAGTTCATTATTGAGAAAATATGGAAGATCAGCCAAGAGGTTGGGTGATGGAAAATTAACAATAGTTGAGACATAAAATTTTACAATGTATGAATTGTAAAATGATTGGATGTTTTTCATATTTTAAGAATGAAGTTCAATGGACCATCTCTTAGTATTATCTTGAAAGCTTATACTTTTTATTAAAACCATAAAATCTGTATTAGTGAACTAGGAAAGAGGTACATACCTTCAACCTAAACATACTACCACCTGAACAAGTATGAATTTTCTCACCTTCTATCCTTAGTTTAAGGAGTCATAATCAAGTTAGAGTTCTCACTTACAAACTTTGTATAGAAAAATCAAACAAATTATAGGTTTAGATGGTTTACATAAGGTCATTTTTCAGTGGCTACAAAGCAGAAACAAAGCTAGCCACAGGACTTGGGAAAATGGTTGATACATATATCTTGATGTTGCCTAGCTAGAGGGGCTGAAAACTGACTGGAAACAGACTCTAACAAATCATGTGATCTATCACAGGCTAATTTGGAGAACAGTGGTGATCAGGAGGGATGGGGCCAGCTGGATACAGGCTTGATTTGAATCCTGGCTGTGGTCCTCTCCAGATGTTGCTCTATTCATTTCTGCCTTGTCTGCCTCACTTACATCTATTTCTTTGACTCGGCCAGAATCTCATGTACTCATGTAATTGCACTGAGCATGATGATGAGAGAGCACTAGAGTTTGGAATCACAGATGCCAAGATCTGTCACACTAAAGAGCATTGTGTACTATGAACAAGAAACCCAAAGGAATAAAAATGTAATAAAATAATAACTGGTTATGAGGTGTGCAGCAAATCAAAATTTCCATGATACAATAAATAATAAAAATGTTTCTCAAGAAATATCTACATTAATAGGAAGAAATAGCCTGTTCTTAAATCAGTTTAATTCAGTTCAATTGACTATTTATTGATATCTTCTTATAACTGAGGTACTGTGGGGTGGGGGGGGACTGGCAATAACAAGATGAATCCATAAGGTTACATTAGCAACAACTACTTCTCCTTATCTCCAGTGCTAATATAATGGCAACATTTAAAAGGAAACTGAAGATATCATTTGATTACCAGTTACAGGCCACATTCTAGGCTTTGAGTCTATAAAGCATAAAGCATATTAAGGCAAGCTTCTTGCTCTTAGGAACCTATTGGCTATAAAAGTACTGAATTTCTTTGTTTTGTTTTTGTTTTTTTGAGTTTGAGCCCTGATAGTACTTGAGAAGACCATGGGAAGGACCAGAGAAGCTCCACTGACGGTGGAACATTGTTTTGGTACTTCTACTGTCCTTTCATCTTTCTTCCCCTCTTTCTTATTAAATTAAAGAAAAAAAGAAAGAAAATTTAAAAAATTGGTCCATGAGTTAAGGTAGTTCAGTGATAACCTGTGTGCAAGAGAGCTTGAGATAACTCCTTGACTCTTTCTTTCCTTCCTTCCTTCCTTCCTTCCTTCCTTCCTTCCTTCCTTCCTTCCTTCCTTCTTTCCTTCTTTTCTCTTTCTTTCTTTCTTTCTTTCTTTCCTTCCTTCCTTCCTTCCTTCCTTCCTTCCTTCCTCCTTTCCTTTCTTTCTCTTTCTTTCTTTCTTTCTTTCTTTCTTTCTTTCTTTCTTTCTTTCCTTCCTTCCTTCCTTCCTTCCTTCTTTTCTCTTTCTTTCTTCCTTTCTTTCCCTCTCTTTCTTCTTCTCCTCCTCTTCTTCCTCCTCCTCCTCCTCCTTCTCCTCTTCTTTCTCTTTTTTCTTTCTTCTAGTGTCTCACTGGAACACTTTTATACTCTGGCTTATGGTAGTGTCTGGGATACAATCTGAAACCCTGGAACCTCAGGCATGAAAGTCTTTTGCACAATAATGTGCTAGCTTTCCACCATCCCCACCCTTCCTTCTGCAGTAAAATCACAAATTTTAAAATGATAAAAGTAAATACATAAAGGGCTGTGGAGATAACGTAAGGGTAATGCAAAAGACGTTCATGCCCAAGGTTCTCCAAATCCAGGTTCAATCCCTAGCACCACAAATGCCAGAGCTGAGCCACACTCTGGTCTTTCTCTCTCTGTGTATGTATTTTTCTCTATGTGTCTTTCTCATTATGATAAATAAATAAAACATTTTTTAAACCAGCCCCTTACCCCACCCCCCAGAAAAGGATAAAATAGAACTATTTACTAAATAGTATTTATATTAAAAAAAGAAAAATGTAGGTGGCTGGGAAGACAGCATAATGGTTATGCAAAAAAACAAAAATGTAGTGGTGAGACTCAAAAGTCCTTATTAGTGGCTTATGTACACTGAGGGGATCAGATGAGATGAAAACTCTAGCATTACATTCTCCTATGTTTGTTATGTTTCCTTAAATCATTGATAACACAGAATTTACTATTGTATGACACATTATTCAAATAGCTAGTGCAGGGATCTGGTTTGATATTAATGATTTAGAATGGAAATTGTTCAACCAATAGGCTTAAAATAATTAGAAATGTTATCCCCTTCAGCGTGAGCAGTGCTTAAACTAATCTGGGCCCTTATTTCTTTAGTTTCAGAGTAGTAGTATTCTAGAGATCTCATTTGAGTTTGGTTTCCCTTTCTGGAGTAGAATTTTATGGCTTCATGTGACTTTATACGAAGGGGCATCATTATATGCAGATAGACATACATGTGGGCTATCTTTGGAATTTTAAGTTCAGCCACTGAGCAAATAAATTATTTTGTAGTATAATAAAACATATTTATTAGCATTAAAATGACAGTCTTCTTGTTAAATTTTACAATGTTAAAAATGCAATGAGATTGCTTAGATCCCAAATAATTTATAGTGCTTTATATTTCTCAGTTGGCTTAAGAATATGAAGCCAAGACCAACAATCCAGTAGAAAAAAGGAACAAAGAACAGCAATAGAAAAGATAATAGAAATAATTTTCTTTAACACATATGAAATGATGCTCACTACATTCAGTATGAAAAATGCAAACTAAATCTGTACTGTGATATCTTTTTTCACCAATCACATACGCAAAATTTGTTGTATTGTCCATTGGTGAGGTTGATGTGTATTTGTGTGTGAGGGGGGAAATCAATGCTCTAATTATCACTGGAGTGAGTATAAATTACTACAGTGATATCCTATTTGTCAAAATTATAGAAGCATATTACCATTTAAAGCACAGATACACTTCTGATATACTTGTACAGATGCAAGATGAGTACTGTTTATAATATAATATTAGAAGTGCTCAAGATTTACATTAGTAGGTACAATTAAATAATGTGTAGATGTGAACTTGTTTAAGAAAAATTAGGAGACACGTATGCACTGATATGGAAAAAAATCCTCAGGGACTGAAAGTCATTTCAGTCTTCGAGCACAGAATTTGTATGCCTGAGACCCCAGAGCTGATCCCTGGCCCCACATATGCCAGAGTTGAGAGCTGCTCTGATCTTTCTCATTAAATAAATAAATAAGTAAATAAATAAGATTTTAAAATATTAAGAAAATTAAAAAAGAAAAATCTCCAAATAGATATATCTTTGCGGAGGAAAACCAAGCTTCAAAAGTTGAGTGTACTGTTTGTTCCTTTTATGTTATAATAAATAAGGAGAGAGCGCCTGGTGGTAGCGCAGTGAGTTGAACGCTCTTGGCATGAAGCGTAAGGACCCGCAGAAGGAACCCGGTTTGAGACCCCCGATGCTCACCTGCAAGGAAGTCGCTGCACAGGAGGTGAAGTAGATCTGCAGGTGTCTATCTTTCTCTCCCTCTCTCTGTCTTCCCCTCCTCTGTCAATTTCTCTTTGTCCTGTCCAGCAACGACAATAACAACAACAACAATAATAACTACAAGACCGATAAACAACAAGGGCAACAAAAAGGGAAAAAATAGCCTCCAGGAGTAGTGGATTTGTAGTGCAGGCAATGAGCCCCAACAATAACCTTGGAGGCAAAACAAATAGATAAATAAATAAAGAAATAAGGAGAGATGAACTATTCATATCTAAATACCACATGAATATGTATAAAAATGGAAAGAAAATCATGGGATGGTGAATTGTACCAAAGTAAAAGACTCTGGGGAAGGGTGAGGTGGGGAGGGGTTTGGGGGGTGCAGTATTCAGGTCCTGGAGCATGATGGGGGGAGGAGGACCTAGGTAGGGTGTTAAGATTATTACATAGAAAACTGAGAAATGTTACACATGTAGTTACTACAATATTTTACTGTCAGCTGTAAACAATCCTCCCAATAAAGAGAAAAAATAAAAATTAAAGAAAAGTATGGAAATGTGGTAG
Organism: Erinaceus europaeus; assembly: GCF_950295315.1. Classification (NCBI taxonomy): domain Eukaryota; kingdom Metazoa; phylum Chordata; class Mammalia; order Eulipotyphla; family Erinaceidae; genus Erinaceus; species Erinaceus europaeus. The sequence continues at coordinate 29,554,049 of NC_080165.1, forward strand.
AGAAAGTCAGGAGGACTTCTTCTGTATCTTTTATTTGTTTTATTTTGAAAAAAAAAAACAATTGAATTTGTTACTAATTGAAATGATTATGATTTTAAATATTGAGACAGCAGATTTAGGAGCTACTCTCTGCCCTAACCCAGTTTTTTAGTCCTATTCTCAACTCTGACACCATCTTCCTAGACAATACTTTCATCCACCTGGGTGTTAGCTATAGGCTAAGGCAAAAATTAGTAAAGTCATGGGCCACATAGAATAAACCTGAAATAGACATCCTAGCTTCTTAACCATACAAAGACCCCTAGCTTCATTTGTTCTATTCCTACCTTTGGGTTTTTGTTTATTGAACAATTTGCTTTATATCTTACCACCTTTCAGCCACCAAGTTCAGGTGCTACATGATGCCATCCTGACCTCCCTGGGGCAGAGGACCTCACCAATGTGTCCTGGAACCTCACCTCTCTAGATCCCTGACAGATGAAGTGTGATTTGACCTTCCAACATCCATTTCCAATAGAGAAGCAATCACACCTTTACGCATCCCATAAAGAATTTTGGTCCATTGCCCTCAACTTGGATCAACAATGGTAGAGAGTGTTCCAGCCTCCAAAGGGAGGATGGACAACATACTCTATGCTACACCTGAGGAAGATGGGTCGATATTGGGGCAGCTTGGAATGTTCCTACTCAGGACCACAGAATGTGAGCTCAGATCTACAGGGATGCAGAGGTCATACAGGCTCCTAAGCTAATTATTTGCCCCAGATCACATCAAATCAATGGTGTTTACAGTCAACAATATTTATACCCTTTCCCCATATTAGGGAGCTACTCTTTTCCCTGATCCAGATTTTTGGTCCCTTTTACAGCCAGGACATCATCTCCCCAGACAATAACTTGGATCCATCTGCATATCAGATTTCAGACTCGGGGGAAAAAAGAAAAAGAAAAAAAAAAAAACTAGTATAGCCACAGGCCCTTTGGAATATAACTAAAATATGCCTACTAGCTATCTACAAAATGGAGGACCCCCCAACACTTCATCTGCATTATTCCAGCCTTTAGGTCCATGATTATTGAACAATTTGTTTGGTTTTGTATGTTAGCTCTCTTGTCAACCACCAGGTTCCAGATACTAGCATGATGCCAACCAGACTTTCCTGGACAGAGGACCCCACCAATGTGTCCTGGAGCTCTGCTTCCCCAGAGCCCTTCCCCACTGGGGAAAGAGAGAGACAGGCTGGGAGTATGGGTCAACCTATCAACGCCCATGTTCATCGGGGAAGCAATTATAGAAGCCAGACCTTCCACCTTCAGCATCCCACAATGACCTTGAGTCCATACTCCCAGAGGGTTAAAGAATAGGAAAACTATCAGGGGAAGGGATGGGATACAGAGCTGTGGTGGTGGGAATTATCTGGAGTTGTACCCCTCTTATCCTATGGTTTAGTCAATATTTCCTTTTCATAAATAAAAAATTTTAAAAAAAAGAAAGAAAAAAAAGAATTTTGGTCCATACTCTCAGAGAAGGATAAAGAATTGGAAAGCTTCTAACAGAAGAGATGGAACACATAATTCTAGTGATGGGAACTGTATGGAATTGTACCCCTGTTATCTTACAGTCTTGTTAATCTTTATAGAATCACTAATATGTTTTTTAAATATTTAAACAAAATTTTTGAAAAAAATGAGTTATAAATATGCTTTTAATTGGGTTCAATTTGAGTTTATTTATAATATAATTAAAAATCCTCTACTAGAAAACTCAGCATGTACTTCATCATGAAGATTAATTTTTTATATATTTTATTTATTTATTCCCTTTTGTTGCCCTGTTGTTTTATTGTTGTAGTTATTGTTGTTATTGATGTCATCGTTGTTGGTTGGGATAGAGAGAAATGGAGAGAGGAGGGGAAGACAGAGAGGGGGAGAGAAAGATAGACACCTGCAGATCTGCTTCACCACTTATGAAGCGACTCCCTTGCAGGTTGGGAGCCAGGGTCTCGAACCAGGATCCTTGTGCTTTGTGCCACCTGAGCTTAACCTGTTGCGTTACCACCCAACTCCAATGGAGTTAATAATTAAGATTAATTTTTAAGTGTTTTTTAAACATTCTTTAGAGTCATCATCATAGCTTATTTGGATAATGCACAGTTTTGTCATATACATGACCCAGACACAAGACTGGTCCAACTGCTTTGAAAGAAGCAATGGTACCGTGGTCTCTTTCTCTCTCTGCCTCACTGTCTTACTGTTTCTATCTGAAAAAGTCAGACTGAAGCACTGAAACCCTGGAGATGACAAAAACATATACATATTCTTTATTCATTACTTAGATTAAAGTAGGCATTGATAAATCAGATTAGCCAAGACATAATATTTCAAATAAAAACAACTTTTTATGTTAAGTGTTCAAACGATATACCAAATTCGTATTGTAATAATCTTGCAATAACCTCCTAATAGGCTTCTCTCCTATCTTCAGTTCATTCTCAGCCTAGAAACCAGAATCATCCTAATAAAGCACAAATAAGTGTGCATCAGTCTTCTGTTCAGAATCTAATGTTTTCTAGTCTTACTGTTGGCAAAAGTCCTTATAATAGTCTCTACTTAGGACAGTAGCCTCCTAGAACCTCCTGTGCCAGACAGCACTGTGGTTTCATAGATACAAAATTTAAAAAATTTTTTTTATTTACAAGAAGGAAACATTGACTAAACCATAGGATAAGAGGAGTACAGCTTCACACAGTTCCCACCACCAGAACTCTGTATCCCATCCCCTCCCCTGATACCTTTCCTATTCTTTTTTTTTTTTTTTTTTTTTTTTAGGAAAGGATTAATTAACAAAACCGTAAGGTAGGAGGGGTACAACTCCACACAATTCCCACCACCCAATCTCCATAACCCACCCCCTCCCATGATAGCTTTCCCATTCTCTATCCCTCTGGGAGCATGGACCCAGGATCATTGAGGGTTGCAGAAGGTAGAAGGTCTGGCTTCTGTCATTACTTCCCCGATGAACATGGGCGTTGACTGGTCAGTCCATACTCCCAGTCTGCCTCTCTCTTTCCCTAGTAGGGTGTGTCTCTGGGGAAGCTGAGCTCCAGGACATATTGGTGGGGTCTTCAATCCAGGGAAGCTTGGCCAGCATCCTGATGGCATCTGGAACCTGGTGATTGAAAAGAGAGTTAACATATGAAGCCAAACCAATTGTTGAGCAATCATGGACCCGAAGCTTGGAATAGTGGAGAGGAAGTGTTAGGGGGGTACTCACTGCAAACTCTAGTGTACTTCTGCTTTCAGGTATATATTTTGCAGTAGTTTATGGATACGTGTGAACATAAGCTCTCTCTCACAGAAACTGGTGTATATTTAGGTCTCAAAGTTTTTCAAAACACAAACTGAATCTTTTTAATATATAGGCTGTGTATTTGATATGCAGGCTCTCTCAAAAGCCTAGACCAAGTAGATTAGAAGCATCAAATAGCACAGCTATATACAAGATACTGGATACTGTACAGCAAACCATAACAAAAGGACTTTTCAAAGTTAACCCAATTACCAAATAATGTGATGATAACATTAACTATCGATTGTCTTTTTGAACCCTAAGACAGCAGGAACCTCACATCTCCACTATAGAGCCCCTACTTCCCCTAGTCCTGGAACCCTCGGATAGGGCCCACTTTCCTGTATGTGTCTCCCAATCCATACCAAATAATATTGCATCCGCCGATCACAACCTAACCAACACAACGATTGCCACCGCAACATGCTTCACCTCAGACTGTGTCCAGAGACTTCATGAGTGGAATGACAACCCTTCAGCTTCATTACTCGGGTGAGACCTTTCCTTTTATAGTACACTCTAATTTCATCTCAGGTGGTTCACTTTCTAACAAAGTCCCATAACCTTTCCTATTCTTTAGCCCTCTGGGAGTATAGACCCCAGGTCATTGTGGGATGCAGAAGGTGGAAGGTCTGGCTTCTGTAATTGTTTCCCTGCTGAACATGGGTCAATCCATAGTCCTAGCCTGTCTCTCTCTCTTTTCCTAGTGGGGAAGAGCTCTGGGGAAGCAGAGCTCCAGGTCACATTGGTGGAGTTGTCTGTCAGGGAAGTCTGGTTGGCATCATGCTAGCATCTGGAACCTGGTGGTTGACAAGAGAGCTAACATACAAAGCCAAACAAATTGTTTAGCCATCATGGACCTAAGGGCTGGACTAGATTTTAAAAATGGGTAAATTACTTGAACAGATATATGTCTAAAGAGAAATTACCAAAAAGCATTTAGGAAACTGTTTTAGGGGCTGGGTGGTGGCACACCTCTTTGAGTGCACATATTACAGTGTGCAAGATCCCAGGTTCAAGCCCCCGGTCCCCACCTGCAGAAGGAATGCTTTATGAATGGTGAAGCAATGCTGCAGGTCTTTCTGACTCTCTCCCTCTGTAACTCTCCCTTCTCTCTCAATTTATGGCTATCCCTATCCAATAAATAAATAAAGATTCTTTAAAATACTGTTTCACAGTTTCTAACTAGGAACTTTGAATTGTAAATGGTCACTGTAGTAAAACAAAGAGAGTAACAAGTGTTGATGAGGATGTAGAGAAATCTGAAACTTTTATCACTCTTGGTGGGATGTCAAATGGTACAGATAACATAAAAACAGCAAGGAGGTTACACAAAATATTAAAAACAGAATTACCACTGGATTCAGAAATTCCCTTTTGAGTATATACCCAAAAGAATAGAGAGAAGGGTTTCAGGATATATTTGCACATCAGTGTTCATTTGAATATTGTGTACAATAGCCAAGAGATGGAAGCAATTCCAAAGTTCATCAACAAATGAATGAATAATAAATATGTGGCATATAAACACAGTGCTATATTATTCAGCCTCAGCAAAGAAGGAAATTCTATCAAATGCTACAACAGAACCTTGAGGATATTATGTTAATTAAAATAATTTAATTGCAAAATAACAATTACTCTATTGTTTCAGGTAGAAGAATTTCCTAAACAAGTAAAACTCATAGAAACAGAGAGCAGGATAATAATTACCAGGAGCTTGGAGGAAGGGAAAGTGGAGAGTTGTTCAATGGGTGCAGTGTTTCTACTTTGCAAAATAAAAAAAAGTTGGTTACACAGATTTTATTGCACACCAATGTGAATATTGTTAACATTGTAATTATATTGTTATAATTGATATAAAAGTAACTAAATATAAGTAAAAGAACTTTGCATATGAAACGGCTAAAATAGCAAAAACATTTTGAATGTAATTAAACTTTGATGTCAATGTGTGATTAATTGAATTCATTTTGGGAGAAAGGGAATGAGATTATAAGTAAAATTAAAACACTACAAAATTACTCCATTTCTCCACACATGCACACACACACACACACACACACACACACACACACTGTAGGCTGTGCCTTTCACTTAAGAAAAGATACTGACTATTATTTAAATGCATGTATTAGGCAAAGCTTGGAATCATATATCTATCTAGACTCCCATTCAGGTAGGGCTTTGACAGCTATTAAAAAAATATGGACTTTCAATCTTTTTCGGCAATTCTATTTTGAGAGTCTCACTCCTCCCACCAGTGGGAAGTGATTTCAATCTCTGATTCACAATGTACAAAATTCAAATAGGGTCACAAATAGGAGTGTTGTGCACTCCTTCTCTCTAGTGTTAATATTTTCAAACTTTATGTTAACATATGGAGAAGATACTGAACTCACATTTCCAATCTTTTTGCCCCCAACAATCTAGATGCTCATCCATTATAAATTTAATAACTTACTATAATTTCTCTGACTTGTGCTTTCAAAAGTAAGCCTTATGTCAATGTTAGGGCCAAGAATTTGCTCTGAATTCATCTAATCTAGAAAGAGGATGACCCGTCAGCCTTGAGCAATACATGTATAGGTATGATCAGAACTTTGAGAAAAATGGTTTTTAAAAAAGTGCAATAGTGAAAAGTGACAAGTTCAGTGGTGCACCAGTAGGATGTAAAGATCACATGCCCAGAACAGGGATCTTTTCCATTACTAGGAATAGACACAAAGTGAATTTGTTGGCGTCAACCCCATGGCATTAGCTACAAAGGAGATGAAACCAGCAGACAATTTCCTTAGAAAGAGCATGTTTCTGCAGGGTCGGGCCTGGTTAGTACTTGGATGGGAGAAAGAGCATGTTTCTTCTATGAATATTTGTTAGGAGACAGAGAAAGAAGTAGGAAGGAAGGAGGGTTGAGAAGAAAAGGGAAATGAGGGAAGAAGGAAGGACAAAAATGGAATTCTAGCTGTTCTTTGGTTATAAGTTGTGAATAATAAGCACTTCATACACCTTTGTTTTATTTAGGGAAATTTAGACACATGCAGATAAATTTTTCCACCAGGGTTAGCTGGGGCACAGTACTGGCACTATGAACATAATTGCTTCTAGTGGCCACTTTTTCCACTTCTCATTTTTATTTCTTTTGATAGAACAGAGAGATATTGAGAGAGGAGGGGGAGACAGAGAGAGACAGAGGGGGGGAGAGGGAGAGAGAGGAAGTTACATACCTGTAGACCTGCTTGTAAAACATTTCCTCTGCAGGTGGGAACTGTAGGCTTGAACCTAGGCTTTTCTACATGGTAACATGTGCCCTCAACCAGGTATGCCACCTCCTGGCCCCCAATAGAAACTTTTTTAATGGAATGGCTACATAAATGGAAGCTATTTAAAAAAAAAAAAACAATTTATTTATTTATTTGTTGAATCTGGATAGAGACAGAGAAATTGAGAGAGGAGAAGATAAAGAGAGACACCTGCATCACTACTTCACCACTTTTGAAGCTTCCCTTCTACAGGTGGGGACTGGGGACTGGAACCTGGGTCCTTAAAGATAGTAACATGTGTGTTCTAATGTTCTGAATGTACTACTGTCTGGCCCCCTGAAGCTATTTCCTTATACTTGTTGAAGTGTACTATTTTACAACAGAAGTTTCAGTTTTAACACTATAAATTAAAAAAGGATCAAGGTTTTGACTCTACTTGACTTTGATTGGTTTGTGATTTCTGAACTGCTATGAAATAAAAATATGTCCTCAAGCAGACATGTTTTAAGTGATAAGTTCACCTAATTCATAAATCAACACATTTTATAATGACTAAGTTTTTTTTGTTCTTAATAGGGATGAATATGTACAGCAATTATTCATAAGGTAAAATCTATAGGAAATGCAGAAACTTTCCAAAATTCATTGGTTGTTACATTAGATCAAATATGCATGCATGCACATGCATACACTCACACACATTACACTAAAACAGAGAAGCTAAAAACAAATAATAAATTGTTTTATATTACGTGCTATAGCCTGAAGTCAGAGAATGACTTTTCTTTTAATTAAAAAACCTTGTAACAGCCATAAAAATAAATGGTGGTCAGGAGGAAAACCTAATATATATTTTTAAATTAAATGATCAAAATAACATTTTCTGACCATAGTGCATTAAAATGGGAGGATAGTGATAAAAGTTTTACTTACTAAACAAAATATCTCATCAACTAGATATATGTCTAGGAGTCTTAATTCTTCAATCACTAAAAAAAAAAAATTAAAAAAAAATAAAGCCCAAATATCAGAATACTTCAAAGGCAGCATATACCGGAGCCTACAGGATACAAGTAAAAAGTACTTTTTAGAGAGAAAATATTAAAAATAAAATATTTTGAAAAATTAGCACTCTGCAACACTTGTCATTTCCTGTTTTGTTATGCAAGCTATTCTTACAGGTGGTCCAGGAGTGTTCTGCATAAGGGATATTCTGAAAGGGGTCTGGGAGGAGAGACACATAAGGGAAATGTGCATATGAGACAGAAGGCCTGGTGTACATTCAATACTCTTGTGTGGTTCACTCTGATGGAGATGCAAATCAGGAGACCCATGCACAGCTAGAACAAGAACACTATAGTCAGATGACCTCCAGTGGTCAGTTTAGCAGGCCTCTGGGCTTTGAGAAGATTCTAAAAGCAGGTGAAAGCAGGAAAAAACCCAAATTAAACATTAAGATGGTCTGAATACACTAGTATGCCTCCCCTAGGCACAGGGGAAGCAGGAAGGGTGGACAATAAATCTGGGCCCTGCAGTCAACAGAGCTAAGCACCATCTACCTAAGACTTATTTAACAGTACTCCACAGTGGGGTCTTTTTCCTCCAGAGATTATACCACTGACAGTATTTCCATAGTTCACATTTTCTTCAAATTCATAAAGATTTGATAGAATTCACTCTCTTGCCAAAGTATGACTTAAAGTTATTAAGAGGTTGTAATGTGTTATAGAGAATTGGCACATTATTAACTCAACAAAATCACCTAGAACATTTCCATAAGTACATACAAATTGAAAAAAAAATGGAATGGGGGGCTGGTCAGTGGTTCACCTGGTAGAGCACATAAGTTATTGCGCTCAAGAACCTGGGTTTCAGCCCATGACCACAATATGTGAGTATCTTCAGGGGAAGCTTCATGAGTGGTAGAGAAGTGTCACAATGTCTCTCCTTGTCTCTTATTCTTTCAATAAAAAGAAAGAGAAAAAAAAAGGAAAAAAAATGACTATTGGGAGTGGTGGATTCATAGTATTAGCACCAAGCCCAAGTGATAACCCTGGTGAAAATGAAATAAAATGAAAGAAAGAAAGAAAGAAAGAAAGAAAGAAAGAAAGAAAGAAAGGAAGAAAGGAAGGAAGGAAACCCTAATGTGAATGAACTTAAACCGTATCACGTTAAATCAAAGAAGACTGATGAAGAAAGGTAGATACCATGTGACTTAATTCATATGTGGTGTGTAAAAGAAACAAGCAGCAAGGCTGGGCAGTGGTGCACCCTGTTGAGCACACACACTGCAGTGCTCAAGGACATGGGTTCAAACCCCTTGGTCCTCACTTGCAGGCAAGAAGCTTGAAGATTCAATGAGCAGTGAAACAATGCTGCAGGTGTCTCTTTCATCTCATTCTCTCTCTACCCCCTTCCTCTCAATTTCTTTGCCTTTATCCATAATAAAATAAATTAAATTAAAAATAGAGGGCAAGCAGATGAAGTAAATAATAATGACAAAATAAACTGAAGTCGGGTCAGCCTTGCCTTATTGCCACTGTGTTTCTGTCAACTACACCAAGTATGCTACAGAGAGAAATGGAGAGTTTGTGGTTGGGAAGGATTAAATGATGTCAAATCACAAAAAGAATTGAGTTGAAATCCAGGGTCCACAGTGGAAGTATAACTTTGTATAAGTACCACACACTAACTGATCGTGCCACTGGAGCTCCTAAGTATAACTGAAAAACTACAGGACTGACTGAAGGGTGGGAGCAAGTATCTAAAATAAAGGATCAAAGGCAGTCAAGAACAATGGGCCTGATAAATAGCATGCCCTGGAGCACAAGTTTCAAGGCAGCAACTTAGAAAAATAACACACCAGAACACCCAGCCTCATGTGGCCAGCAGTACAGGAAATTCACTTCCTTTCCCCAAATTCCAGTGAAGAAAAGAAATGTTGCTCCCTGACAGGAACAAGAAAGTTATGCCATTGACTTATTCACATAGACTAGTCGTTCGGACAATCAAGTTGTTTCTTTCTTTTCTTTTCTTTTCTTTTTCTTTCTTCCTCTTTCTTCCTTCCTTCCTTCCTTCCTTCCTTTCTTTCTTTCTTTCTTTCTTTCTTTCTTTCTTTCTTTCTTTCTTTCTTTCTTTCTTTCTTTCTTTCCCAAGAGAGTACTAATCAGCTCTTGTTTGTGGTGGTGCAGGGGATTGAACCTGGACTCCAGAGCCTCAGGTTTGAATCTCTTTGCATAACCATTATGCTACCTACCCCCACCCAATCAAGTTGTTTCATAAGAGTATCTGAGATTAATTGAATGCCTTCTTTTGCTTCTTCTCACTTGTTAGCTGTGGACTCTGGTATTCCATGAACAGTCGTGGTTAATGCTGGTTAGAGGAGACCATTCCCTGCTGGGATCGGGTCAGAACTCCAGTAGCCTGGAGGGTGTGTGAGACTCAGCACTCTCTTTCTCTTGAAGGTTCCATCAGAAGATAGCCTGAAGTCTTTGTAAGACTCCCACATATCATGGGGACTCTGGGGGCCAATTCCACACAGCCAGCCTTTCTCTGACCTGGTTTCTGGGTAGTGAGATAAGCCTTGCAGCCGGCCCAAATTAAAGCAGCCCATCACTACACTGCCCCCATACAATTGCTCAGCGGTTTTCTGGTCTATCTGCCCATCAGCTGTAATAGCAAAGAGCTAAGGGAATCTCTGCACATTGCTCAACTTTATTTCTTTTTTTCTGGGAGATGTGTTCACTCTCCCTGACACACTTCAAGATGATATAAAGAGATCATAGTTGAATGTGTCTAAAAGAAGATAGAGATTTGGTATCAGTGTTAACTCTTCTATAGCATCTTCTATAGCATCTTAGGATGCTTATATCTTACACAGCTTCATAATTTACTGCAGGGCAAGTGGGTGATTTTATTTGCATTTTACAGGTAAGAAAACAGAGCTGGAGAAACAAAGCACCTTATCCAAAATGCTAAATGCTGGAGATCTTTAGAGGTGAAGTGCTCAGTGTCTCATTGGCCCAGGATTCCTGAAGAAACGCAATGTTAAAAATCAGTGGAACCGGCCTTCACCAAAAAGTTAGTACTAGAAATATTCACGGTGGCTGAGCAGTAGAGCACCAGGTTAAACCACATGGTGCAAAATGCAAGGACCCTTGCAAGGATTCCAGTTTGAGCCCCCAGCTCCCCACCTGTAGCCAGGGCACTTCACAAGTGTCAAAGCAGGTTTGCAGGTGTCTTCTCTCTATCTCCCCCCTCCTCTCTCAATTTCTCTCTGTCCTATCTAACAACAACAGCAACAATAATAATAGCAACAATGTGGCGGGGGCTGGGGGAGTTTTCTCTTAAACCTATCCCAATAGAGAAATATTCTCTTTTATAGAGTAAGGACTAGATAGAAAGTGAATTAATTTAAGGGCTGGAGAAAGGATCACCCAGTAAAACATGCATTGTACTACATGCAAGGCTCTGGGTTCTAGCTCCGGCATCAGCAGAGCTCTACAAGTGGTGGGACGGTGCTATAATGTCTCTCTTCTCTCTTTGTCAGTCTCTCATACCTCTCAAAAAACTGAAAAATAGTGCTGCGTGGGTACACTTATCAGTTTACTCCTTTGTGCACAATTTTAAAAAACAAATACATTTGATATAGTGCTACTCATTATGAATGTGTGAATGTACATATATACAGGAGTTGTGTGTAGGATGTATATAGATTTCTCTATGGGAATGTATTTGTGTGTTTTGGTGTCTTTATGCATTAGTAATATATATATTATATATATAATCTATATATAATATATATATTATATATATATCTCCATATATATATATATATATATATATGGAGAGAGAGAGAGCTGGGTGTGAGATAGTGAATCTCTCTGGTAGAGCATATGTATATGTGTTTTGAATGTCTGTGTATGGTAAAATTATGTAGTGTGTATGTGAGTGTGCATGTAATTATATTTTAGGAATTGGGCAGAGGGTGTAAGTGGATTTATCTGATGGAGGAAATGTATGCTTTGAGTGCCACTGTTTGAATAACTACACAAATACACAGAATAACTTATCAACTTAGAGAAGGAAAAGAGAAATCACATTAAGCATAGAATTTAGTGCTATCTCAGGAATGTAGAGCCGGTATAAGACGAAGAACTTTGCAACAAAGAGAATTTTGATTCAGAAGGCTAGGGCCATTCAGAGATCTATCGCCTCTACTTCTCCACTCATTCTTGAAGGAAGGTTGGTTCCTTATTTTGTTGTTCACACATGTTCACTGCAATCATAAGGAATATTTGAGAAGAAGCTGAAGAAATGGAGGCTTGTAAAAAGTAGATCTAAACTGAGGGCACGGCAATTTATAGGATTTTTTTTCTCACCGTTTTTCTATGACAGTTTTAATCCCTTTGCTATTCCTTATATGACTCTTCAGAGAATCGTTATTCATGACAAACAGCAAAATTGTTCATCTCTGAAACACCAGACAGTTCTGTGACTCTGAAAGTATTATGAAAATTATAAATGATAAGGAAAATCTGTGCCAAATTTTTCATATGGCTCTCCAAGAATTATATGGGCTGGGAAGCTGACCCTTTGAGAGTTAAAAATGTTTTTAAAGAGAGAGAAGACTTGATGCACTAAAGCCAACATGCACTAAATCATATTTTTGGTGCAATTATCTCTCAGAAAAGATCCTTAGAGTTGAAGTTCAAGCCAGAGGTCAGGAAGATGGTTGGGGGAAACAGGGTCTCCCTTGTTAAAAAATAAAGCAATTAGTTTAATATATACTGCAGGGAAAGGAGAGAAGGGAAGGGAATTTCCCCTTGTCAAATGTTAAACATTTAGAGTGCTGCTAAAAGTAAAAGTAATAAGGCACTCTTCATGAAAAAAAATTGGCCATCTACCATGTCTAAATGCAAACATGTGTGTTCTTTATTTCATTTAATTCATTTAAACTTCTGTTAACTGGGGATATTTTATATGCATTCTTAGTTGTTCTTTTTCTCACTTGAACAAAAATGTGTCTGGGGACAAGAGCAGTGCCCATGATTGCAAGTACATTCAGATACCATAAAAGATTTAACAGCTCTTTTCAGTATGTTTAAGCCCTACCAAATGGCTAAACAAACTTTAATTTACAGTTCACAAGCTGAAGCATTCAAAGGGCCATAATATTTTGCTGCCACTAATTTATATCTCTTAGAGAGACATTAAATTTAAAATGTACCATTTAGAAGTTCCAAACCCCACATTCCTTAGTGAAACAAAAGGATATCTTTATTTCTGGGAGTACACATTCTTTCACATAGAAAGAAGAGTTACTTTGATTGCTTTAAGAGGTTTTTTATCTCAATGAAGACTTAAAAAAAAATTTCTCCAAAATAGATTATTCTGACCTAGCCAGAATACAGAGTTTGTTTGGTTCTTAGAAAGAGAGTGAAATAAATTAGTTTCTGCAGTAATTTGCATGAAGAATTCTTAAAAATATGCCAAGTTTTCATTCACTCAGAGGCCTTACCCAAGAATATACACAGTATAACTTCATTTAACAGAAGTCCTAGTCAAATGCATTCATAACTAATATTGAGCATCTCAGATAAATTCTCAGATTCTTTAACTCACATTAACTTGAGTAATGAATACTTTGTGTTGAAATTTTTGATAGGAAATATTACAGGTGAAATGATATACAACTAAAACAGCAGGTTAAGAAGGCTCTCTGTGTGTGTGTGTGTGTGTGTGTATACACACACACACACACACACACACACACTGTAATTTGAAAACACAGTATATGGGGCCGAACGGTAGCACAGTGGGTTAAGTGCACATGGCGTGAAGCACAAGGACTGGCTCCCCACCTGCAGAAGGGTCACTTCACAAGTGGTGAAGAGGGTCTGCAGGTGTCTTTCTCTCCCCCTCTCTGTCTTCCCCTCCTGTCTTGATTTCTCTTTGTTCTATCCAACAACAATGACAGCAATAACAACAACAGCCACAACAATAAACAACAAGGGCAACAAAAGGGAAAAAATAGCCTGCAGGAGCAGTGGATTTGTAGTGCAGGCACCGAACCCCAGCAACAACCCTGGAGGCAAAACAACAACAACAACAATAACAACAAAAAACAGTATATATCTTTATATACTTATCAGTATGTGTCTTCATGACCAGGTACAGCAGCTCTGAAGATTTTGTAGAAATTGTAGCCTTCTGTCAGACCCAGATTTATATCAATTGTGTCTGAGAACATAGTAGGACCCCAGGTCATTTTTCAACACAACTTCCCTCTGTTCCCATTAGTGGATAAGGACACACGGTTCTCCAAATGCCTGGGGCGTGGGGTTAACTATGAAATGCTGAGCCCACGTAGTCTTAGTAAAAGTAGTGGGGAGTAACTTCCACCTATTCAGAGGATATAGGATATAGTAAATTAGCATAACTGAGTTATTCTACCGGCTTTCTGCTACTTGCCAACTCCAGGTTCATTGACCAGGTTTAAATATAATCATTTGAGTAGACTGAATTCACTCTATATGAAAATATAAAGGGAAAACAGATCTGGATCTTTCTTACATTTCTAGAAACTGCTGGCCTTTTGCCGATGGCATATGTAAAACTTTAATCTGCTAACCTTCTAGAAGGGATGATTTCACTTCACATTGGTATGTTGGACCCTTTTGATAAAGGCAGCGTGTTTATGTCATTTTGATACTGTATGGTGCAGCGTGTTTATGTCATTTTGTTACTGTCTGAGCTTTATCTTCTGGCAAAGCCAGCAATATTGAGCTGACATTAAGGTAGATAGTTAACCAGGGGAATACTCGAAGCAAACTGTCAGATCATTCTGTTTCTGCTGTCCACATGGTGAATTTCACTGGACACTTGCTCATTACAAAACTTTAAAAATATTGTAAACATCCTTCAAAGCCAAACCTCACCCCACTTGAATGACTAACATAATGTGAGTGGCTATGAGTTTATAAATCTGGAAGTCACATTCAATCACTAGCAGCAAAGAGAATTTACTTTCACGGCCAGGCCTGTTTTTTTTTGCTTATGACAGGATTTTTTAAATCGCTAGTGTAAATTGCTATGGCACAGATGGAAAACTACCAAACAAATACTGACTGCTTCACTTTGTGGTGATTATTTTTGTTTGCACTTGTTTTTTAGAAAGTGGCATTTAAGAAGCATAAAATGGTATTTTCCACTATTACAGTACTTTTTTATGACTTGACTACACACAAGACTTAAAACAAATTATTATTATTTTTTTTACCAAGGAGTAGACCTGTTTGAAACAGGCATAAGTGAAAATGATAACTTATTTCTCTGTTTTGATCATTTCAACTATTGCTGGAATCTTTACTCTTGTGGTTTGTGAGCATTGCACTGGAATACTCAGATACCTACAAACAGGCACATTAGACTCATGCGTGAGAAGCAAGGAAAGAAGGATCCAAACATCTGGGTATTTGATCTATGGCATAGGTTCCTCTCTTAGCACTAATTCCCAGCATCCTGTGGACAAGGCTCCAGTTACATGTCACCACACAAACTCAGACGCTATGCCACGATTGCTGGCAAGGTGTGAAATACAAAGAAATACTATCGGGCATTTACCATTTTGACTAGAAGGGCAATTAAAGCAACTTGACCCACTGGAGACATCAGGCAGGGACTGACATGGGGAGCAGGGATGCAGCTGTGGTCTTGAGGAGAAGGAGGAATAGGAGTGAATCAGGTAAAACTAGCTAGAAACAAGTATCTCGGTAGGTAGTATTATACACTTCCTCTCAGCTACACAAAAGCAGAATATTCTATATAATGCTGCATATGCCAAAAGGGAGTCAAGAGAAGAAGCAATGACCATTCAATATATGGTCTCTTTAAAATGTGAAAAGAAATTTTATTAATTTAAAATAAATATTAAGGGGCCAGGCCATGGTGCACCCAATTGAGCATACATGTTACAATGCTCAAGGGCCCAGGTTCAAGGCACTGGTCTCAACTTGCAAGGAGGAAACATTCCAAGCAGTGAGGAGGTGCTGCAGGCTTCTCCTTCTCTTCACTCTATCTCCCCTTCCTTCTTGGTTTCTCTCTGTCTCTATCCAATTATATATATATATAGACTATTGAAAAACAAAATATATGTCCAGAGGAGAAGCAATTACAGAAGACAGACCTTCCACCTTCTGCACCCTTAACAATACTGGGTCCATACTCCCAGAGGGATAAAGAATGAAGAACAGAAGGGAAAACTAAAAGCAGGATTTGACTAAATCTGGAGTAGGGCACCAAAGTAAAAACCCTGGGGTGAGGGTGGATATTTGGCTTCCTAGGGTGGAGGGGGATGGGGGGCAGTGGGGTGTGGGGGTGGGATGGGACACAGTCTTTTGGTGGTGGGAATGATGTTTATGTACACTTATATTAATTTGTAGTCATAAATCACTACTTAATTAATATGAGAGGAGAAAATGGATTGAATGTTTCAAACTTTTTAAAGCAAAGACTTAGTCTTTTTTTTTTAAGTTGTTTTTTTTTTTTTTTAAAAGATTTTATTTATTTATGAGAAAGACAGGAGCAGACAGAAAGAACCAGACATCGCTCTGGCACATGTGCTGCCGGGGATCGAACTTGGGACCTCATAATTGAGAGTCCAAAGCTTTATCACTGTGCCATCTCCCGGACCACAGACTTAGTCTTTTTAATACATAGGCTGAGTCTTTGATATGTTGACTCTCTCAAAAACCTAGACCACGGATAACAGAAGCAACTGGTGGCACAGCTATATACAAATAATGCCAAAGGACATAAATTATGGTGATGATGGGTATTATTCAGCAAATCCTAACAAAGAGATTTTCCAAAGTTAAACCAATTACCAAATAATGTGATTATAACAATAACTATGTCTTCTTGAACTCTAAGACAGCAGGAACCTCACATCTCCACTATACAGCCTTTATTTCCCCCAGTCCTCAAACCTTAGGGTGAGGAGCACTTCCCTGCATGCTTCTCTCAATTCATACCAAATAATATTGCATCCGCCGATCCCAACTTAATCAATGCAAGGAGTACAACCTCAGCATTCTTCACTTCAGACTGTGTCCAGAGACTTCAGGTGTCGAATGACAACCCTTCAGCTTCATTACTCAGGGGAGACCTTTCCTTTCATAGTATTCTCTAATTCAATTCCAGATGGTTCACTTCCTAACAAAGTCCCAAAACTTAGATATAGACCAGGTTCCGTGAGATAGAGCATATGTTCACACATATGCATAAACTAGGGCAAAATATATACCTGAAAGCAAAAGTACACAATAGTCTGCACTGTGTACCCCCCCACTCTTCATCTGCACTATTCCAGCCTTTAGGTCCATGATTGTTCAACAATTTGTTTGGCTTTGTATGTTAACTCTCTTTTCAGCCACCAGATTCCAGATGCTAACATGATGCTGACCAGACTTCCCTGGACAGAGGACCCCACCAATGTGTTCTGGAGCTCTGCTTCCCCAGAGCCTCACCCTATTAGGGAAAGAGAGAGACAGGCTGGAAGTATGGATCGACCAGTCAATGCCCATGTTCATCGGGGAAGTAATTATAGAAGCCAGACCTTCCACCTTCTGCATCCCACATTGACCTTGGGTCTATACTCTCAGAGGGATAAAGATGGGAAAACTATCAGGGGAGGGGATGGGATACGGAGTCCTGGTGGTGGGAACTGTATGGAGTTGTACCCCTCTTATCTTACGGTTTTGTTAATGTCTCCTATTTAAAAATAGATTTAAAAATTTTTTTTAAGGAATCCAACACACCCATCCAAAAAGATCTATGTACACATATGTTCTTAGCAGCACAACTTGTAATAGCCAAAACCTGGAAGCAACCCAGGTATCCAACAACAGATGAGTGGCTGAGCAAGTTGTGGTATATATACACAATGGAATACTACTCAGCTATAAAAAATGGTGACTTCACCGTTTTCAGCCGATCTTGGATGGACCTTGAAAAAATCATGTTGAGTGAAATAAGTCAGAAACAGAAGGATGAATACGGGATGATCTCACTCTCAGGCTGAAGTTGAAAAACAAGACTAGAAAAGAAAACACAAGTCGAACCTGAAATGGAATTGGAGTATTACACCAAAGTAAAAGACTCTGGGGTGGGTGGGTGGGTGGGGAGAATACAGGTCCATGAAAAATGATGAATGAAATAGTGGGGGTTGTATTGTTAAATGGGAATCTGGGGAATGTTATGCATGTAAAAAAAAAAAAAGAAGTAGAAAAGCAAAGCAGAAATTGACTGAGTTTGGAGTATGGCACCAAAGTAAGAAAGCAGAAGTACACTAGAGTTTGCAGTGAGTAACTCCCTAATACTTCCTCTCCACTTTTCCAAGCTTTGGGTCCATGATTGCTCAACAATTTGTTTGGCTTTGTATGTTAACTCTCTTTTCAGTCACCAGGTTCCAGGTGTCATCAGGATGCCGGCCAGACTTCCCTGGATTGAAGACCCCACCAATGTGTCCTGGAGCTCAGCTTCCCCAGAGACCCACCCTACTAGGGAAAGAGAGAGGCAGACTGGGAGTATGGACCGACCAGTCAATGCCCATTTTCAGCGGGGAAGCAATTACAGAAGCCAGACCTTCTACCTTCTGCAACCCACAATGACCCTGGGTCCATGCTCCCAGAGGGATAGAGAATGAGAAAGCTATGGGGGAGGGGGTGGGATATGGAGATTGGGTGGTGGGAATTGTGTGGGGTTGTACCCCTCCTACCCTATGGTTTTGTTAATTAATCCTTTCTTAAATAAAAAAGAAAAAAAAAAAAGAAGGCTAGAAATGGACCTACCTATGATCCTGCAATTCCTCTTCTGGGGATATATCCTAAGGAACTCAACACACCCTTCCAAAAAGATTTGTGTATATGAATGTTCTTAGCAGCACCATTTGTAATAGCCAAAACCTGAAAGCAACCCAGGTGTCCAACAACAGATGAGTGGCTGAGCAAGTTGTGGTATATATACACAATGGAATACTACTAAGATATTAAAAACAGTGACTTCACTGTTTTCAGCCGATCTTGGATGGACCTTGAAAAAATCATGTTGAGTGAAATAAGTCAGAACAGAAGGATGAATATGGGATGATCTCACTCTTAGGCAGAAGTTGAAAAATGTGTTGAAGATCAGAAAAGAAAACATAAGTAGAACCTGAACTGGAGTTGGTGTTTTGCACCAAAGTAAAAGACTCTGAGGTGGTTGGGGTGGAGAGTACAGGTCCAAAAGGATGGCAGATGACCTAGTGGGGGTTGTATTGTTATGTGGAAAACTGAGAAGTGTTATGCATGTACAAACTATTATATTTGCTGTTGAATGTAAAACATTAATCCCACAATAAAGAGAAAAAAAAAAAAAAAAGAACTCACAAGGAACTGATTCTGCTTCTGGTTGCCAAGTGTCAAAGGCTGTGAGAAAGGGGAGACCCTCTGCTGAGTCTGTTAATTGAGCCCTTGTCATTCACTCAGAAAACATCCTTTATCTCACAAATGGTTTTCAATAAATGCGTGGAATTCTCTACTACACACAAGTGACCACCTCAGGTACTGCAGAGGTATGTGACTCCTGGTGCCAGTTGTCAAATTCTATAGGGAAGATTAAGCAAAAAAAAAGAAAGATAGTTTCCAATGGAGAGGATGGGATGCAGAAATTTGGAAGTGGGAATTGTGTATGGAATTGTACCCCTCTTATCCAATGAACTTGTCATTCATAATTAAATCAATTTTAAAAATAAAATAAATATTAAACAGATATAAAGGTCTGGAAATAACTTCTTTGCCAATTGTGCATTTTATTTTAATATTTATCACATGTCAATGTCCCCTAAGCCTTTTTCCTACTTCTCTTTATGCTTATCAGAAATACTCCTACAAGATAGTCTAAGCTGAAGTCGGACTTTCTCTTTGTCCATCTCTATCTCTTCTATCGAATTCTCTGGAAATAATTCAGCTCTTCTTGGACTACTGCTT
This sequence comes from Erinaceus europaeus, assembly GCF_950295315.1. Taxonomy (NCBI): domain Eukaryota; kingdom Metazoa; phylum Chordata; class Mammalia; order Eulipotyphla; family Erinaceidae; genus Erinaceus; species Erinaceus europaeus. Next base: position 29,573,689 of record NC_080165.1, read on the forward strand.
TTGTTACTATCTCATTATTATAACCCTGTCCAACAGGATGAAAAGCAGACCTGATTAAGACATAATCTCCCTCAGGAAGAAATTCCAATGTTCACATATTAATAATCTCCCCACATATATTTATGGGGATAAAGTATATATATATAAACATTCAAGATATTTCTCTAGTAAAATTTCAACTTCTTCTGTAAGTCACCAATGCCAATCATAAATCCCAAGACTGTAGATTCAAATCCAGTTTCTACATTCAGCTCAGTCTTTGGGTTTGAAGCAATGGCCACAGGAAAATAATAGGGATGATATCCTCAACTCTTTCATAGAACATGATAAATATGCAGCTGTTTTCTAATAATCAAGAACAAAACTACCACAATCACCAAGACCTGGGTAGAATTGTCATTAGATATAGTCCCAGATTTCTTAACTCTGACATTTTTAAAATTTCTATCAGCAGAACTGAATGAGCTCTCTTACTGCTCTATGTATAACTCAGGAGAGCAAGACATTTTTTGGAGGGTATAATACACAACCTGCAGAAAACCACAGTGCATGGTGATGTGAATGAGTGAGTGAGTGTATGTGTGTGTGTGTGCATGTATGTGTGTGGGTGTGTTTGTCTGTGTTTCTGTATTTGCCATTGGGATAGAACCCACTCAATAGAAGTACCGAAGCAAATGATCCTAGGTAATCATTTTCATCTTTCACTCTTCCCTCTTATCTGCATAGAAGAGTGTAGATGCTCTATGAGAAAAAGAAATTGAGCTCTAAACAGACAAGCAGTATCATATCTTTTAGTTTCTAAGAACAGAAACAGATCATTGTTATGTGTGTGAACAATGCCAGTGTGAAATGACAGGCATATCAGCTTGAGTTCCTTTGATAGTTTGTGGCATCAATCAACTTCCCTTGGTTGAATCCCCAGGTTTTTGTCACTCTGTGCTGTTGTACGGCCAGCAGATCTTGCACACCTAATCTTTCTGTCATTACTGATTGGCTTTCATTCTAGAAGCTTTGGGCTTGAAGCTGAACATTTCTGACAAGTTCTGCAAAGATGAGATTTTTTACTAACAGGCTCTTTTGTCAATTAAAACTTCTTATCCGACAATCGCCATCAGGGGCTTTCCAGGACTCACAAGGTTTCCATTGAGTTTAGATTTCAAGAATGAAAAGGAAAAGACTTAGACTTTCTGAAATCATTCCTTCAATCATAGGAAAGGCACATTCTTACCAGTTCACATTTAAATAGTTGCCCAGAAAAGACATTTATATAAAGGGGGGAATTTCTCCATATTCTTCATGAGTGATTATCTAGTGACTTGCAATTATTTAGACAGCCAAAGCAAATAAATCAGACCTAAGACACCACTTTGGAGTCTGAATAGTCTAAATTGGCTGTCTAACCAAGCTGTTAATTCAGAATGATTCTAATTCACAGGAAAAATTATTGAAACTGCTGAAAGTTGGTCTCAAGTTTCTTTATAGTATTTTATATAATAAATCCACAGAAGTGTTTCTTGAGCTTACTACATTAATATTATACATCAATGAGTATGAGACTAAATTTTAACAAGGGGAAAAATGATTATCTCTGACTTTTTGCAGCCTAATTTATATTTACCAGTTTAGTATAAGATACCAGGTTTTGTTCTAATGGTCATTTAAACAATATTTCTGATTTTCAGGTCATATTTCCATTTTTATGGTGATTTAAGAACTTTAATAAACTATAATCTGAAAATCTCAGGACATTCTTCCCACACGGCGTCTGGACAGAACTCAGAGTCAAGAGTGGTTGATTTACTATATCACCAAATCCCTGTGGGTGCAGAATCACCTCTTGTTTCTACTACCTTTGTAAATTTTGTGTAATTTAACAATATCAGTGCAGTTAGGGTATGAAGTGCCAGCAAATATGCACAAATCAAGGTGCTTTACTCCAAAATCAACTTCCACTTTCTAAATGCATCTGGATAGAGGTAACATTTCAGTACTTGCAACTTGAGTTTGCTAACTCAAGTTTGCTGGTTTAATTTACTAAATTTATTCTCAAACATTTAGTTGTGTAATATGAAATACTTTCATGAAAACCAACAGAAATCGTGAAAAAACAACTGAGATGAACATGACTCATGAGCTGAATTACCTTGGACTTCAAGGAATTTCACATTTCTCCTTAGACCTGGGGTTTCCAATTTTAAGAGAGCTCTTCAGCTCAGAGATGTCTAAAGTAAGATCTAATTGTGCTGAAATAGCTGTAAACACCCCCCTGCCCCCCCAAAAAAGAATAATAGAAAAAGTAGAGGGACAGTAAGATAGCACAGAGGTAATGAATCAGGTTTTCATGCCTGCGGCCCCTTAAGTCATAAGATCACTTCTCAGAACCACCTAAGCCAGAACTGAGCAGTGTTCTGGCATCTTTCTCTCTTAAACATTTTTTTAAGGAAAAAAGTAGAAAGGGATACAAATCTTTAAAATATTAGGAAGTTATTACAGATAGAGTGTACTTCTATCTGTCCTCACCTGAAAACTATGAAAAGGTAGAAACTAAGAGATATGGTAAAACATTTTAAGAGTAACTTATTACAGGATCAAATTTTATTAATTATGCTACAGATATGTTTGCCTTATTTTCTTTTTTGGCATGACCTTTAAAGTGTGTACTTACAGGGATAGCATTATTATTTTTTTCTACATTTATTTTATTTTTTATTTAAAAAAGGAGACATTAATGAAACCATAGGATAAGAGGGGTACAAGTCCACACAATTCCTACCACCAGAACTCCGTATCCCAACCCCTCCCCTGATAGCTTTCCTATTCTTTAACTCTCTGGGAGTATGGACCCAAGGTCATTGTGGGATGCAGAAGGTGGAAGGTCTGGCTTCTGTAATTACTTCCCCGATGAACATGGGCGTTGACTGGTCGATCCATACTCTCAGTCTGCCTCTCTCTTTCCCTAGTAGGGTGGGGCTCTGGGAAAGCAGAGCTCCAGGACAAGTTGGTGGGGTCCTCTGTCCAGGGAAGTCTGGTTGGCATAATGCTAGCATCTGGAACCTGGTGACTGAAAAGAGAGTTGACATACAAAGCCAAACAAATTGTTGAACAATCATGGACCTAAAGGCTGAATAGTGCAGATGAAGTGTTGGGGGGTCCTCCATTTTGTAGATAGCTAGTAGGCATATTTTAGTTATATTTCAAAGGGCCTGTGGCTATACTAGTGGTTTTTCTTTGTTTGTTTTTGCCTGAGCCTGAAATCTGATATGCAGGTGGTTCAAAGTTATTGTCTGGGGAGGTGATGTCATGGCTTTAAAAGGACCAGAAAGCTGGATCAGGGAAGAGAGTAGCTCCTTAATATGGGGAAGGAGTATAAATACTGTTGACTGTAAACCCCATCAATTTGATTTGGTCCGGGGGCCATATTCAGCTTAGGAGCCTATGTGACCTCTGCATCCCTGTAGATCTGAGATCACATTCTGTGGTTATGAGTAGGAATATTCCAAGCTGCCCCAGTATCGACCCATCTTCCTCAGGTGTAGCATAGAGTATGTTGTCCATCCTCCCTTAAGAGAATGGAACATTCTCTACTGTTATTAATCCAAGTTGAGGGCAAGGTCCCATGGGGGTTCCACAAAGGGATCTATTTTGTTGTTCCTGATAGAGATGACTGGTAACAATGGAGAGAGGGATTTATTTGAGGTCTAGGCCCATCATATCTGTCTGGGAATCTCAGGACTCCCCGAATAGGGCCCCAGCTGATGGAGTGGCCTGATAGTGACTATAGAGTCATCATTAAAGTATGCCATTCAGCTTTTGCAGTCCTTGTTTTGCTAAGGTTAGCTTTGGAGTGAGTGAGAGAACTGTAATAGGAAGTAGGTGAGGAGGGTATCTAAGTCTAATTAGATACTATTTCACTAGGAAAACTTTATACTGACTCACTGCAGACTATTGTGTGCTTTTGCTTTCATGTATATAATTTGCCCTAGTTTATGGATACGTGTGAACACATGCTCTATCTCATGGGACCTGGTAAGGATAGCATTATTAAAGTCATTTCCCTGTTTCTTATCTTGTCTAAATAAGAGAAAAATCCAAGTGGTTAATGGAAATTTATGATGCTCAGGGACTGAGCAACCAAGGTTTTAATAGATAGGTTCCCCAAACCATTAATTACTCAAGTATAATTTCATTTATTACTTTTAGTTCAATCAGAAAGTCTAGAGAGAAAGAACAGAAACTTTTCTAGCTTGTATGTGAGGTCTTGAAGACAGTCCTTCAATAATCACAGATCTGAGTTAAATTGCAACAGCAACCAGAATTTCAAATAACAGGATTTCTGACATATATATATATATATATATATATATATATATATATATATATATCACATTTTTATCCATTCCTCAGTCTATGGGCACTTAGGTGATTTCAAGCTCTTGACTATTATAAATAACACTGCAATATACAATACATAGGATTGAACATCTTTTTGAATTACTATGTTGTGAGATAACTGGATTACATGGAATTTCTATTTTGAATTTTTGTGGAATCTCCACAACGTTTTCCAGAAGGTAACTTTTAACAAGATAGTTCTGGCCTTGGAGTGGGAATCCAACCTAACTGAAAAGCAGAAGTTCAGAACACACTATTGCAATGGATGAAAACACAGACTTCATGGCGGGACTTGAAGGTAGGGATGTATGAGGATGGAGATGCAAAGCATATAGAGTGAGGAAGAGGAAGACCTGCAAGATGACATACCACCTCATGCTGCTTTAACCATATGGTACCTTTACCATAGGTAACAGGTGGTGTTACTTGTCTGGATAATGAGCTTAGAAAGTTGGGGACATTTTTTTAACTTCAGTTCTAAATATATCATACCTGGATTTTTTTTTAAAAAATATTTCAGAGGGAATTTCAGATGGGTAGTGGGATACAAATGACTGGATCTCAGAAGAAGATGTGAGGAGTTATAGAGCATGTCAAAGGTTAAGCATAAATATAAATGAAATTACTAATCTATCTTTAAGTATAATGTTGTGAGCAAAATTAAAGTAATGGAAATATCTGGACACCTTCAACTACCATCAGTCATTCTCAATGCTTCTCCCTCTCCTTTTTCCTGTAGGCTTAACGCTTCATTATAATTTCCCCAGGCCCTTCACTTTGCCTGAATTCCTCTGGGAAATCGATGTGAGTCTGAGTTTCACACATTAGATAGCTTTCTTGGTTCCCAGTTGGAACAATGAGGGTTTTTCAGCTCAGCAAAAGCTCCAGTATTTTGTTATCCTCCACTGTCTGTTACTAGATTCCCACAAGAACACAAGTTACACTCTATCCAGAGAATTTCACTTAACCTTTCAGGTTGAAAAGACACAGGTTGAATAGGAGAAAATGATGGAAAAATATATTATTTATTGAGTTAGATAGAACCTAGATAGATGTTTTCCTTCTTCCAAAAAAAAAAGACAGGTGTTAGTCCTTGTTTAAGTCTTGCAACATTGTTAACTATCCTCCTGCTTCTTAATGAACAATAACTTAAATTTGCATTATTTATTGTGTATTTAACATTGAAAAAATATTCAGAGAATCTGATACTTATATAGACTTTGCTCTGTAAAGAGCAAAAATATTCAGGAACCAGGTGGTGGCACACCTGGTTAATTGTACACACTACAGTGTGCAAGTACCCAGGTTCAAGCCCCTGGCTCCCACCTTCAGAGGGAAAGCTTAACAAGTGGTGAAGTAGAGCTGCAGGCATATCTATGTTTCTTTCCCTTTCCATCTCCCTCTCCTCAATTTCTCTCTATCTCTATCCAATAATTAATTAATTTAATTAAAAAGAGTAAAATGTGGCATTTTGAAATCCAAATTTTTCAGGTAAAGTTTTTTTTGTTTGTTTTAACTTTAAAAGAAAGGATTTTTTATATCCTATGGAGTCAAGCACACTCATCCAAAAAGATCTGTGTACACTTATGTTCTTAGCAACACAATTCGTAATAGCCAAAACTTAGAAACAACCCAGGTGCCCAACAAAAGATGAATGGCTGATAAAGATATATATATATATACTGTAGAATACTACTAAACTGTTAAGAATAATGAACCCACCTTCTCCAACCCATTTTGGATGGAGCTAGAAGGAATTATGTTAATTGAGATAAATCAGAAAGAGAAAGATGAGTATGGGATGATCCCACTCATTAACAGAAGTTGAGAAAGAACAGAAAGGAAGACACACAGCTGAAATTGACCGAGTTTGGAGTATTTCACCAAAGTAAAAAAACTTGAGGGGGAGGAGGGTAGATTTTTAGTTACACTATAAGGGAGTGGGGATAGGGACACAGACCTTTGGTGGTGGGAATGATGTTAATATACACTCCTATTAACTTACAGTCTTATACATCACTAATCAATATGAAAGGGGAAAATGGATTGAATGTCTCAAACTTTTTGGTGCATAGACCTTTGCTTATAGCATATATCCCTTCAATCTAAGCATTTTAAAGTTTAAAATTGGTAACCTGACTGAATTTTAACAGTGGGCTTAAATCATTACTACATTTCTAATAAAGACTTTTTCTTTAAAATATTAAATCACCTATAATCTTAGATCAAGGAGACCAGTAGCAACTGGTTTTGTCAGTATATAAGATACAGTTATTTGTAAATAGCATTAAATCATGGTAAGGACTTGTATGGTACAGTAAAATCTGAACCATGGAATTTTCAAAGTAAGCCAAATTTCCAAATACCTCGATTATAACAATAACTATTTATTGCCTTTCTCCTTTTCTCTATAAAACCCATATTTCTTCCAGTCCTGGAAGCTCTGGGGCGTGGCTTGTTTTCCTTCATGCTTCTCTCTATCCATACCATTTGATACTATTGCATCTACTGATCTCAACCCAATTACACAACCAGTACCACCTCAACATGTTTCACTTCAGACAGTGTCCAGAGATGCCAGGCATGGAATGTCAGTCCTTCAGCTTCATTACTCTGGTGACACCTTTCCTAGATCATTGCACTTCTTAATTCCACTTTGGGTGGTGCACATTCTAACAAAGCCACAGAACCTCAATATAGAGCAGGGCCCATGAGAAAGGGTACATGTGCACATGCAGCCATAAGTTAGCGTAAAAGATATACCTCAAAGTAAAAGCACACAATAGTTTGCAGTGAACCACTAGGTGCAGCAAGCAAGTAGCAAGACCTAAAAAAGACACCATAAGGCATTTAACCAAAGACTTTCTACTTAGACCTAGATACCCTCCTTACTCATTTCCCTCAGTCACTCTAAGGATACCCTTGTCGGATAAAGTCTGGAATGGTGCAGATGAAGAGTTGGGGGAGTCTCCGTTTTGTAAATGGCTAGTAGGCATATTTCAGTTATATTCCAAAGGGTCTGTGGTTATACTAGTTTTTTTCCCCTGAGCCTGAAATCTAATATGCAGGTGGATCCAAGTTATTGTCTAGGGAGATGATATCATGACTGGAAAAAGGAGTAGAAAGCTGGATCAGGGAAGAGAGTAGCTCCCAAATATGGGAAAGCTGTATAAATATTGTTGACTGTAAACAACATCAATTTGACTTGATCTGGTGATGAAAATTATGTGGAATTGTATCCCTCTTACCCAATGGATTTGTCAACCATAATTAAATCATTAAAAAAACTTTATTTATTTGATAGAGACAGCCAGAAATTGAGAAGAAGTGGGAGACAGATAGAGAAGGAGACAGAGAGATACCTGCAGCACTGCTTCACCACTTGTGAAGCTTTCCTCCTGCAGGTAGGGACCAGAGGTTTGAACCCGGGTCCTTGCGCACTGTAACATGCGCACTCAACCAGGTATGCCACCACCCGGCCCCATTAAATCATTTTTTTTAAAAAAGAAAGGTTTCTAGACAGTCAAACCCTCTGGTTCCCTTTGATCATTATTCAAAAGCAGTGGTTATTAGGGAAATAACTTAGTCTTGTATTTATTCTTTCTCTTTCTTTATTTATAACCTTATAAAAGTTACTGTCTTCACTGATAACATGGGAACATTAACATCTGACTTGAAAAGATTATTTAATTATACACTTACAAACTCTCTTAGATTTACAAATGAAATCTATCATTTGTTGTTGTATGAATATAAATTATCACTGCCATGACTTTCCCCAAAACTGTAATCTTAATGCTGCTTTTCTTGAAACTATCTAAAATTTTTATAATCTGCAATCTGTAATTTAATATTCATTAGACTTAGAGGTAATTCAGGCATTTTGTTGAACATTAGAACATTAAGTGTGGTTCAAAATGAGATTAAATAGAATTTAAAAAGCCGGGGTTCAGGTGGTAGCGCAGCGGGTTAAGCTCACGTGGCACAAAGCTCAAGGGCCAGGGTAAGGATGCCGGTTCGAGCCCCCGGCTCCCCACCTGCAGGGGAGTTGCTTCACAGGCTGTGAAGCAGGTCTGCAGGTGTTTATCTTTCTTTCCCCCTCTCTGTTATCCCCTCCTCTCTCCATTTCTCTCTATCTAACAACAACGACATCAATAACAACAACAATAATAACTACAACAACAATGAAAAAACAAGAGCAACAAAAGGGAAAATAAGTATAAAATTTTTTTTAAAAAAAGGCCTCTAGGTGCAGTGGATTCATGGTGCAGGCACTGAGCCCCAGCAATAACCTTGGAGGCAATAAAATTAAAAAAAAAAAAAGAATGAGAAAGCCAAGTAAAAAGCAATCTCTCTCTTCCTCCTCCTCCTCCTCCTCCTTCTCCTCCCTCTCTCTCTCTCTCTCTCTCTCTCTCTCTCTCTCTCTCTCTCTGTATTTTTCTGCCTTCACAATTGATTTTGGGAAATAATTTAAACTACTGACTTTCCTAAGTCTCTAGTTTGCCTATCACCAATTTTGGGACTTGTCAGTCTCTATAATCAATTCCTCATAAAAATAACTTTCTATAACAGATACATATGTTTTAGATAGGTGAACAGACAGAAAAAATATTCTATTGGTTCAGTTTCTCTGAAAAACACTAATATACACTCCTTCTAAGTAGACGAATGAACTGTCTTTGCAACACCACATTACTGACAGAATGTAGTCAAGGAGATAGACACTGAAATATACTAAAAAAAAAAATGTGTCTTTGAATAATTTATTTAACCTCTAGAACATGTGCTTCTTTTAGTAACCCAGTCTCTAAAGACTACCAAATAAGCAAAGTGGCTGGCATGCAAGAGACTTTCCATTAATACTAGCCCTATGTCTTTTCTACTTTTCATCTTAAGTCTCTTCTAACCCATGTGAGCATTTACCCCTTAGAGATATTTGTTTCACAGTGCTGGTGGCTATGGGTAGGGGATGCAGCAGCCCATGGTGGGCACAGCTGATGTGTAAGCATTCTGACTACTAACCACAATTGCTACACATAGTGTTGTTAGACACCCTTAGGGACTTCACTAGCCTAAAAGGCTCCCCGAAGCAATTATAGATCATAAAACATGAAACAATAAAGTCATTTTTCAGAAAACAACTCTTAAATGTATTTAACTTCCCATGAATAATTTGTTCTTGCTCACACCCTCATTCACAGCAATGCCAGCAGACTCACAATAGTTCTGGGAGAACAGTCACTGCAAACCAGCCAGCACCCAAGCCTACAGAAGGATGAAGCAATTTAGTCAAAACTATTATAATTGACTTCTATGTATGATCACTTCTATTGCATCAGCCACTTGCTTCCTTTCTCCTCTCTGAAAACCTTTTCCAGATAGCCAAATAAGAGGTCTCCCTAATGAAATGTCCTCTCTACATCATTGCTGACTTAAACCTGAGCTCTTTATGGGCTATTACCATGTGTCAATAGAGGTGATGCCATGGGCAGATTGGTTATTTTTGAGAAGGAGAGTGCTATTTACATTGAAGAAAACACACCATATGAGAAATGGCAAATACTTTTCCTTTTGCTCAAAGATCATTTCTATGGAGCAACTGGGCAATAGATAAAATGGTAGATGATTTTTAGAGTTCCAACATGTAAACCATACAAAAGAACTGTGTTGGTATATTCCTGTAGCCCCAGAGAGATTCAGAAGTGGGTCAAATTAAAGAGAAGGAGAGGAAGTTGTCAGCATCACCAGGGATATAGATGTGCCTTGTAGGAAACACAGAATCAGAAAGAATGATGTGTACTTGCAGGTTCTCTCAATAGAGAGAAGGCTAGGGTTACTAACCACCTATCATTTCCTGCCTGGTTATTTAGACATGACACAGAATGGCATTCCTCTAAGAGGACTATTCATGAATTTTAATGTGCTACTATAATGTGCCATTTTAATCTCCTATCTACTCCTCAATAAAAATCAAAGTTATGGGGACAAAGAATCAGTTGGTGATGAAAGTGTCTGTAAGATAAATGGACTTTGATCTACCCTCCTAAAATGAGTAAAACTATGTGTTTTATGGCATGTGTATTTCACCACACTGAAAACAAAAGGAAAAACTAATTTATCGTATTATGTGTCTTTATATAGAACTCAAAATAGTTCAGTACTGAAAACCTTAAACAGCTATCTTTCAGGTCCTCCCCACAAAATATCTTTGCCATATTGCACTGCATAGTGTTCTAATCTGATGTCAAGTGTTTTCTCTATCACATATATACATCCATCAAAATCAATCTCTCTATAGATTCATGTCTACCTTGTTCCTACATATAGGAATGTGCACAACGACAGTGGACACTGTGAACTAAAAACAAGAAGTATTTCTAGTCACAATAGAAATAGACAATAAATACATATATGAACAAATGGAACTAGTGTTTTTCAGGCAGATAAAAGTAACTAAAAAATAAACACTTCACTCTTGGATATGGTAGACACACTGCTTGCTTTCAGGTGCCTTAGCACTTGTACGTCATTCAAATTTCTCCAGAGGCTGCTTAAACTTATTATTTGTTGCCCAAGTCCTCGAGAAACCATTAGCTGATATTAAGTGTAAGACCACTAAATTCTTTCCTAATGACAGCGTCATTCAGATTGGTTAGTTTGAGAGACATGCGGCTAACTTTGCACCGGGGACATTTTATAGAGAAACCAGAGCTGGTGATGCTTTTTTTCAGTACCCTCCTCAAGTATCCCAACAGGAGTTGTCTTGGGGCCATCAGGAAAGAAAGTGACACCAATGAAAGGCAATGCTTTATAGTTTCCCTTGGCTCCAGAATTCTTTTTTTTTTTTAATTTAATATATTTATTCCCTTTTGTTGCCCTTGTTGTAGTTAGATAGGATAGAGAAGAGACATGGAAAGAAGAGGGGAAGACAGAGAGGGGGAGAGAAAGATAGACACCTGCAGACCTGCTTCACCACCTGTGAAGCCACTCCCTTTCAGGTGGGGAGCCCGAGGCTCCAACCCAGATCCTTATGCGCTGGTCCTTGCGCTTTGCACCACTTACACTTAACCCGGTGAGCTACTGCCAGACTCCTGGCCCCAGAATTCTTAATGTCACTTCCAGGACTGGCTGTCTTTCATTTGTACTGTGACAGCTAAAGCTTGTCAATCACCACAGACAGCAAAGGTGGCATCTTATATTTATAAATCACCTTTTTATTCCCAGATCCTTGGCAATCATAAGGAAAGTCAATCACTTTTCCTTCACATGACTTAAGAAAGTATTGGAGAAATTATTGCTTCCTTAAAGAATATCCCCAAGTGAGAAATGAATACAGGTATTATTATTAGTAGTAGTAGTAGTATTACCTCCAGGGTTGTCAGTGGGGCTCGGTGCTGGCACTATGAATTCACTGATCCTGGCCATTTTTTTCTTTTCTTTAATTGGATAGGACAGAGATAAATTAAGAGAAGAGAGGGATATATAGAGGGAGAGAGACAGAAAGACACCAGCAGAGCTTCTTCACTGCTTATGAACTATCCCCACTGCAGCTGGGGAGCCAGAGGCTTGAACCCAGATCCTCACACTTAGTATTATATGTAGCTTATCTGGGTGCACCACTACTTGGCCCCCAGGTATTATTTTTACCCATGGGATGGATCACACTTTTCTGATCAATTTTATGTGCAGGTTTCCCTCTGAAATGTACAAATAATAAAGTAGGGTAAATTGTGCAAAAAAAAATAATGAATATATGAAAGATAAAGATTACAACACAAGAGGCTCAGTGGTGACACACGTGGTGAGAAGCACATGTTACAATGCACCAGCACCCGGGTTCAGAGACCCAAAGACCCCTCAGTCTCCATCTACAAGAAAGAAGCTTTACAAATGGGTGAAGCAGATGTGTAGGTGTCTCTCTTTCTCTTTCCTTCTATATACCCCTCTTCCATCTCAGTTTCTCTTTGTCTCTATTCAATAAATAAATAAAAATATTTTTTAAAAGATTACAACACACATCTCTTGTTTAACTCAATAACTGTTTAAATATGTACATTGAAAAATGCAAGGGACTTAGTTCACTTAACATAATTCCTTCTAGCTCTGTCCAAGATGGGTCAGAGAAGGTGGGTTCATTGTTCTTGATAGCTGCATAGTATTCCATTGTGTATATATACCACAGCTTTCTCAGCCACTCATCTGGTGTTGGGCACCTGGGTTGCTTCCAGGTTTTAGCTATTATGAATTGTGCTGCTATGAACATAGGAGTACACACCTCTTTTTGGTTGGGTGTTATGGAGTCCTTGGGGTATAAGCCCAGGAGAGGAATTACTGGATCATATGGAAGGTCCATGTCTAGCCTTCTGAGAGTTTTCCAGACTGCTCTCCACAGAGGCTGTACCAATTTACATTCCCACCAGCAATGTAAAAGGGTTCCTCTGTCCCCACATCCTCTCCAGCATTTGTTGCTGCTGTCCTTTTTGATGTATGCCATTCTTACAGGAGTGAGGTGGTTTCTTAGTGTTGTCTTAATTTGCATTTCTCTGACAATCAGTGACCTAGAGCAGTTTTTCATATGTTTGTTAGCCTTTTGGATCTCATATCCTCTGCCCATTTTTGGATGGGGTCATTGGCTTTTTTGGTGCTGAGTTTGCTGAGCTCTTTATATATTTTGGTGATTAGTTTCTTGTCTGATGTAAGGCATGTGAAGATCTTCTCCCATTCTGTGAGGGGTCTCTCTGTTTGTTTAATAGTTTCTTTGGATGTGCAGAAGCTTTTCAATTTGATGTAGTCCCATTGGTTTGTTTCTGCTTTAGTCTTCCTTGCAATTGGGTTTGATTCATCAAAGACGTCCTTGAGGAGTAGGTGGGAAAGTGTTTTACCAATGTTTTCCTCTAAGTATTTGATTGTTTCTGGTCTGACATCTAGGACTTTGATCCATTTGGAGTTGATTTTTGTTGCTGGTGAGATAAAGTGGTTCAATTTCATTCTTCTGCATGTTACAACCCAGTTTTCCCAGCACCATTTATTGAAGAGAGCCTCCTTTTTCCATTTAATCCTTTGGGCCCCCTTAGCAAAGATTAGATGCCCATAGTTGTTGGGATTTATTTCTGGGCTTTCAATTCTGTTCCACTGGCCTGTGTGCCTATTTTTGTTCCAGTACCATGCTGTTTTGATGATGATGGCTTTATAATATAGTTTAAGGTCTGGGAGACAGAGCTAGAAGAAATTATGTTAAGTGAACTAAGTCAGAAAGATAAAGATGAGTATGGGATGATCCCACTCATCAACAGAAGTTGAGGAAGAAGATCTGAAAGGGAAACTAAAAGCAGGACCTGATCAAATTACAGCAGGAACCTCACATCTCCACTACAGAGCCCCTACTTCCCCCAGTCCTGGAACCCTTGGATAGGGCCCACTTTCCCATATGCGTCTCCCAATCCATACCAAATAATATTGCATCCGCTGATCATAACCTAACCAATGCAACGATTGCCACCTCAACATGCTTCACTTCAGACTGTGTCCAGAGACTTCACGTGTGGATTGACAACCCTTCAGCTTCATTACTTGGGTGAGACCTTTCCTTTCATAGTATACTCTAATTTCATCTCAGGTGGTTCACTTTCTAACAAAGTCCCATAACCTAGATATACACCAGTTTCTGTGAGAGCTTATGTTCACATGTATCCACAAACTACTGCAAAATATATACCTGAAAGCAGAAGTACACTAGAGTTTGCAGTGAGTACCTCCCTAACACTTCCTCTCCACTATTCCAAGCTTTGGGTCCATGATTGCTCAACAATTTGTTTGGCTTTGTATGTTAATTCTCTTTTCAATCACCAGGTTCCAGATGCCACCAGGATGCTGGCCAGGCTTCCCTGGATTGAAGACCCCCACCAATGTGTCCTGGAGCTCAGCTTCCCCAGAGACACACCCTACTAGGGAAAGAGAGAGGCAGACTGGGAGTATGGACCAACCAGTCAACGCCCATTTTCAGCGGGGAAGCAATTACAGAAGCCAGACCTTCTACCTTCTGCAACCCTCAATGACCCTGGGTCCATGCTCCCAGAGGGCTAGAGAATGGGAAAGCTATCAGGGGAGGGGGTGAGTTATGGAGATTGGGTGGTGGGAATTGTGTGGAGTTGTACCCCTTCTACCTTATGGTTTTGTTCATTAATCCTTTCTTAAATAAAAAATTAAAAAAAAAAAAAAGAAAAATGCAAGGGAGACTGTCATTTCTCAAGACATTACAAGTTCTCCTGAGGAACCCTTGATTCATCCTCTTGCACAAGAAACCACCCAGCATACAGATATAGGGAAACAGTCAAAGGAAGAGAATTTTCTTCTTAGATGCAAAAGCAGACACACAATGCCACTTATTCCTCTATGAGTGGGGGAAACTAAATAAAGCATTTAATATATCATGTCTCGGTAAAAATGGAAGCAGCCACTAATCTTCATTGAATGCTTAGGATATCCTGAGTCCTGTTTGGATGTACTTTCCCTACGTTAACTAGCGTTATACTTGTTAGTATGTTAATAACGTGGATAATATCAGGTGACAACTATTGGAAATGGAAAATAGGAGTCACAGAAAAGCAAGATGGTTTGTATATCTTGAATTTGTCAGAATCAGTCTTCCACCATAAATAATATGGTTTTAAAGCATGAATTCTCCTCCTCCTCCTCCTCCTCCCCCTCCTTCTCTTCCTCCTTCATCTTTCCTCCTCCTCTTCCTTCTTTTCCTCTTTCTAAATCGTGGCTACAGGGGAACAAACTCAAATCATCTTGTTTGTATGTGCTCCACCACTATGCTATCCTGGCCTAATTTTTCACTTATCTATTTTTATGAGAAAGACAAGAGAGAGGCAGATGCCACCATATATAGTTTCTTCTGCTTCTGTCCTTCCTGCTTGCATGTGGTGCTGAAGACTGAACCCAGGATTGAAATTCCTCATGAATGAAAGGTTTGAACTCTACCACTAAGCTACCTCCCAGGCTGTCAGATAGTATATTCTTAGCCCCTATAATACCTATGATACTATTAAGGCATCTGTTTCATAAACAATCAAAATATTACACTCATGTAATTATCAAATCACCTTCTGTTTATCCCCTCCCATCTTCATTTTTATAGAGCGGGGAAAGGAGATAAGCATCACTTGAAAAATACATAAGCATGAGTGGACCCACATATTTGACAGTGTTTCTATGATGGGAAGATGAGGAAACAATGATTGGTGTATATGTTTTTGTGCATACTGGGCTCTGAAAGGAGCTAAAGTGCCACACAATTTTAAGAATCATTCTATTTATCTGTACTCAGACCTAGTCAGTAAGAAAAACAGAGCCCAGAGGACATTAGGCATAATTGTCAATTATCAAACCAGTGGACACTCTTCCTTTCTTTGCCTGGTTAACACTAATTTATTGCCCCCTACTCTAGACAATGTCCTACAGATAATGTTCCTTCTTTAAATGCCTCTTCCACTAGATAAGATTCCAGAATTCCATGGTCAGTATTAGCAGTCACAAAGCAACAGAATAGCAGATGATTTATAACAAAGGTAAGATGGAAATGCCTGAGAATGTTTGCCAGGTGTGGGGTAGATGATCAAATGTGAGCAATAGTTCTAGTGAGGAAACTGGAGCTCATTTATCTCTGTGTTTCTGAAGCATGGAAGTCTTAAGCATTACAGTACTATGAGGACCAGTGGTGGTGTGTCTGATAAAGCAAGCTTGCAGCAATGCACAAGGGCCCTGGTTCAAGGCCCTGGTCTCCACTTTCATGGGGGAAGTCCACAAGTGATGAAGAAGTGTTGCTGGTGTATCTCCTTTCTATCTTTTCCTTACCTCTCCACTTCTTTTTGTGTATTCAAAATTAATAAATAAAATGTAAAAATAAAATACAAAAATTACTAAGAATAGGTTGACTACATGGAACATAAATCCACAGTGTTTATCTCCATAGTAACAATAAACTTAGATGCATCAGTATTCTGGGTTTATTTCTCACTCATGTCAACTTTTGACAAAAAGGATGAGGGATGGACATTGTGTAATCTCCAAGTCAGCAGAGATCAACAAGTCCTCTAGGATTCAAGTAGAACTGGCTATGCCTCCTTCCCACATCCTGTACTGAGTTTAGGGCCTTACCCAAAATTTCTGCATACCCCATGGGAGTAAAATTTCTTTAGCCACCTCTTGTTCTAATTTCCTGGGCTCTCAAACCCATTCACCTCCAGTGACCATATCTTTATCACTGCCCTTTGCCAACCCAGCCTGCTTATCCTCTCATCCTTGATTTCACCAAATTGCACTCACATCAATTTGGTAGATAGAGTGGAGTTTTATTCAAGTTTAAAGAAGATGAGCATGAGGTGCACACAGCAAAGCAGATCATTTCAGACAAAATCTTAGACATTGCTCTTCCATACCTGCTCCAGGAAACTTTGACTGGAAAAAAGCCACCTTTAAGTTGGTTCATAAAATGTCACAAATATGTAATGATCTTGACCTAAAAATAAGAGGAAGTCAGTCCACCCCCAAAGCACTTGTGAAACACACTTATAGTGTCACACAATCTGTGAGATACCAGCTGGACTTCAGAATTCTGGTTTAATCACTGAAGAGAGGACAGGTGAATATCTGCTATATTCACCTCTATTTTCTTCTTTTTTTTTTAATTTAAGAAAGGATTAATGAACAAAACCATAGGGTAGGAGGGGTACAACTCCACACAATTCCCACCACCCAATCTCCATATCCCACCCCCTCCCCTGATAGCTTTCCCATTCTCTATCCCTCTGGGAGCATGGACCCAGGGTCATTGAGGGTTGCAGAAGGTAGAAGGTCTGGCTTCTGTAATTGCTTCCCCGCTGAACATCGGCATTGACTGGTCGGTCCATACTCCCAGTCTGCCTCTCTCTTTCCCTAGTAGGGTGGGTCTCTGGGGAAGCTGAGCTCCAGGACACATTGGTGGGGGTCTTCAATCCAGGGAAGCCTGGCCAGCATCCTGATGGCATCTGGAACCTAATGACTGAAAAGAGAGTTAACATATGAAGCCAAACAAATTTTTGAGCAATCATGAACCCAAAGCTTGGAATAGTGGAGAGGAAGTGTTAGGGAGGTACCCACTGCAAACTCTAGTGTACTTCTGCTTTCAGGTATATATTTTGCAGTAGTTTATGGATACGTGTGAACGTATGCTCTCTCTCACAGAAACTGGTGTATATCTAGGTTTTGGGACTTTGTTAGAAAGTGAACCACCTGAGATGGAATTAGAGTATACTATGAAAGGAAAGGTCTCACCCGAGTAATGAAGCTGAAGGGTTGTCATTCCACACGTGAAGTCTCTGGACACAGTCTGAAGTGAAGCATGTCGAGGTGGCAATCGTTGTGTTGGTTAGGTTGTGATCGGCGGAGGCAATATTATTTGATATGGATTGGGAGAGGCATACGGGAAAGTGGGCCCTATCCAAGGGTTCCAGGACTGGGGGAAGTAGCAGGACCTGACCAAATTGTAAGTAGGGCACCAAAGTAAAAACCCTGTGGTGAGGGGTAGACATGCAGCTTCCTGGGCCAGTGGGGGGGGGGGGGTGGGAGTGGGTGGGAGGGATGGGTCACAGTCTTTTGGTGGTGGGAATGGTGTTTATGTACACTCCTAGCAAAATGTAGACATATAAATCACCAGTTAATTAATATGAGAGGGGGAAAATCAATTGCATGTCTCAAATTTTTTCAAAACACAAACTGAATCTTTTTAATATATAGGCTATGTATTTGATATGCGGACTCTCTCAAAAGCCTAGACCAAGTAGATCAGAAGCATCCAATAGCACAGCTATATACAAGATACTGGGTACTGTACAGAAAACCATAACAGAAGGACTTTTCAAAGTTAACCCAATTACCAAATAATGTGATGATAACATTAACTATCGATTGTCTTTTTGAACCCTAAGACAGCAGGAACCTCACATCTCCCCTATAGAGCCTCTACTTCCCCCAGTCCTGGAACCATTGGATAGGGCCCACTTTCCCGTATGCCTCTCCCAATCCATATCAAATAATATTGCATCTGCCGATCACAACCTAACCAACACAACAATTGCCACCTCAACATGCTTCACTTCAGACTGTGTCCAGAGACTACACGTGAGGAATGACAACCCTTCAGCTTCATTACTCGGGTGAGACCTTTCCTTTCATAGTATACTCTAATTCCATCCCAGGTGGTTCACTTTCTAACAAAGTCCCCAAACCTAAATATACACCAGTTTCTGTGAGAGAGAGCATACGTTCACACGTATCCGTAAACTACTGCAAAATATATACCTGAAAGCAGAAGTACACTAGAGATTGCAGTGAGTATTCCTCTAACACTTCCTCTCCATTATTCCAAGCTTTGGGTCCATCCATGATTGCTCAACAACTTGTTTGGCTTCGTATGTTAACTCTCTTTTCAGTCACCAGGTTCCAGATGTCATCAGGATGCCGGCCAGGATTCCCTGGACTGAGACCCCACCAATGTGTCCTGGAGCTCAGCTTCCCCAGAGACACACCCTACTAGGGAAAGAGAGAGGCAGACTGGGAGTATGGACCGACCAGTCAACGCCCATGTTCAGCGGGGAAGCAATTACAGAAGCCAGACCTTCTACCTTCTGCAACCCTCAATGACTCTGGGTCCATGCTCCCAGAGGGATAGAGAATGGGAAAGCTATCAGGGGAGGGGGTGGGATATGGAGAATGGGTGGTGGGAATTGTGTGGAATTGTACCCCTCCTACCGTATGGTTTTGTTAATTAATCCTTTCTTAAATTTAAAAAAAAAAAAGAAAAAAAAAAAAAAGAAGCATCCAATAGCACAGCTATTGGGGGAAAATCAATTGTATGTCTCAAATTTTTTCAAAACACAAACTGAATCTTTTTAATATATAGGCTTGTATTTGATATGCAGACTCTCTCAAAAGCCTAGACCAAGTAGATCAGAAGCATCCAATAGCACAGCTATATACAAGATACTGGGTACTGTACAGCAAACCATAACAGAAGACTTTTCAAAGTTAACCCAATTACCAAATAATGTGATGATAACATTAACTATCAATTTTCTTTTTGAACCCTAAGACAGCAGGAACCTCACATCTCCATTATAGAGCCCCTACTTCCCCCAGTCATCTCTATTTTCTATCCGTAACTACAGGCAACCAGATGGTCCATATTCTACCTGTTTCTCAATACACTGAACACCACTGGTGCCTAACCTATATCCAAAGTCACTTTCTTTTCCATCTTCATTTTATTACACCCCCAATCTTCATACAGTGACTGCATCTTCTGCTGCAGAATAAATCATGATTTATCTTCACCAATCATCCTGACTACTATCTTAACAGGTTCAGTACATGAAGGAAACTTACAGTGTGTATACTAAGACCTTAGTTTTGGAGCAAGTAATGAATTTCTATATTGTTGGAGAAAAGTGGTTTCATAATAAGTAGGTAAAGGGGAGTAAAGATGGAGCAAAAGGTAAGTGTGTGTGTGTGTGTGTGTGTGTGTGTGTGTGTGTGTGTGCACGTGTGTACGTGTGTGCATATGAATGTATGAAAACTGGCTAGTAATCAAAGCTAACAAACTTTGGCTTCAACTAGCAGGTCTGACATCAATGGTATGATTGCTGCGAGTTCATTAGTGCTCGCTTGTTGAATGGGGTTTGGCAGTGGGCTTGTTTTCCATTGGCATGAGGGAGTTAAGAAAGAAACTGCCAACAAATGTTTTAGCCAACCAGATTACAATCAATATGCTCCACCTGGATTTGATGCCTACACAGCCATTTCAATTAACACCTGGAAATTTCCAGTACTTGGTGAGAAGCAGATGAAAAAAAATTAGAGTTGGGGCAAGTAAGTTAAGGGACTGGGCCCTGAGCTCACAAAGAGAGACTCAGATTGCAGCTCTGGCAGATGAGGTAAGCCCATGTGCAATGAGAGTAGAGGCTTGCGACGAGAGGGCATATATCACACTGACAAACACAGACAATATCCGTCTTATAGTTCTTGACAATGCAGAGAGAAGGCACTCGAACTTTCCAAACATCTGAGTTGTGGCTGGAGTCTTCGGACCATTTGCCCTTGTGTTCAGCCTCACGTTTTCCTCTGCACGCTTCTGTCCTCTCCTATGTTTGTATCTCACCATCATTGGGCACACATTTATTTAGCACAAATATTTTCTGCCAAGCCCAAAACACTCTCTTTCTCTCTTCCTACTCCACAATAAAAAATTATGTCTAGAAAAAGATATAATGCCAGCCAGCTCACAAATCTCAGCCTGGCCATCTCCAATCAGAAGAGTTGTTCATCCAACACACCACAGTGCTGGGACCATGAGTCTGGTACATTTCATTTCCAGAACAGGATCTGAGTTACCATAACTCAGTCTGGCTAAGTTTCATTTCCTTTGCCTTGCTGAGGAGTTCACACATTGACAAGAGTTTTCTGATTATTTTGTGGATGTAATGAGTTGGTTCCAAACAAAACCAAATACTCCTTTGGGTGTGATTTCTGACAACTATGAGTTTGTGTTTTTCTCTGAGTGGTTAGCGTCGACAGCATGGGTGGATGGTATATATGCAAAGGCTGTGGGAAGTTAATTTCATTCAAAAGACATTGGAATTATGAAAAGAAATAAAGATAAATTTAGATTATTTCTCCTCAGAGAAATTCTTGTGACAAAAAAAAATCAGAAAGAACCTCAAGAAAGCATTAACATGAGCTTTTGTCTCTTGACTGGACTCATAATCATGACCTCATGCGTAGTAAGCTTTGCTAAATGTTAACAGCAAAGAGTTGATGTCTTTTTCCATTCTTACTTCTGGTCAATTACGTCTTCTCTATAGCAAGCAGCTGTAAACTACCTGGGAATTAGCTAGGGAATAATAGCTAAATTGAGAATGTAATTTATTGGATATTAGTTTTCTATGTAGTCTTTTATAGAAGACTTCAAAATTGTGAAAACTTTAGGCCCCTCTCAATCCAAATCTGTTCCAATGGTTTGTTATAAAAAGTTGCTTCTATAATCACTCGAGAAGACATTCTGGTTCTATCATGTTCCTGAAACTCTTTATTTCTATTTAGTTATCTATAAAATGAAGGAATTAGCCAAAACCTTTAAAAAAAATTACTAGTGATTGAATGATGGTTTACAAGGTTGTAAGATAACAGGAGCATAATTCTATACTATTTTATTAAGGTCTACTACATCCCTAAATGAAGTGACTCTATAGAGAACAGTGCCACTTTTTACACTGCATAACACTGCATAATTTCATATCTTTAACAGATGAGGAAAAAATGACCAAGAACAACAACAGCGACAACAACAAAAATATACATAGAACCATAGAATTCCAGAAAGGGGCAATGGAGTCTAGTAGAGATGAGGGCAAAATTGTAATACTCTAAGTCTCCGCCTCCCCAGCTAATGAACCAGGACACCTGGACACCTGGACAGGAGCTGCAAACAAGGTAGTTAAGGTTAGCTTTGCAACTCTCAACCAAATACCATCTCAAGGGTATAATGTTGTTAACACTGAGGAGAATAAAAGAGAGAGTATAGTGGGATACATCTTCTAGAGTTTTATGGAATTTTCCTTCCTATATCCAAAATTTGGAGTTAATATTTTTGTACTGAATTAGATCTTTTAATTAGTAAATTTAAACTAACGACTGGAAGATATCAGGGGAGTTTCTTTACAGAAGTACAGTTAGAAAAATCATGGGATTTACCCCAGACCTAATAAAGGATAAAGGAGATGTCAATATAACTGGTTTGCAGCTCTACAGCAATGAAAGCCAATAAAATTATTATATAGTTATCATTAATTATAGTCTTTTAAAAATTTATTATTGGATAAGACAGAAAGAAACTGAGAAGGGAAAGGGAGGGAGAGAGACAGAGAGAAACCTGCAGCCCTGCTTCACCACTCATAAAGCTTTCCCCCCTGCAGTTGGGGCCAGGGGCTTGAACCTACATCCTTATACACTGTAATATGTGTGCTTAACCAGGTGTGCCACTGCCTGGCTCCTCGTTAATTCTAGTCTTTTATCTTAATGCTTGAATGATACTAGAGATTGAAATACTATGTGAACATACAGTGCTTTATAAATTCTAATTTAGTTATACTTGGAGATATCAATGTATTCAGATCAGTGGACTCCCTGGGTTTCCTGGATAAGAAACATTGTGAGAGCTTATCATCTCACCACCTAAAATTACTGACATTTCATAAAAGTATCAGTTTTTCTTAAAATATGAAAAAATCAAACATTATATTATTAGAATCAAAAAGTGTTACCATTGAATAAATTTAATCTAATGAATATTTACTTGTTTTTCCCACAGATAAGAAAAGGTTTTTGTAACAGACCTTGGGTACAGGACCTATAGATAAAATGCTTATGGAGTCATTGCTTTGACTATAGCATTTCTAAAAACAAAAAAGAACAACAACAAAAAGTATTAATATCAGCATTCAAATCTATTTGAACTGACATAGGCTATAAAATACTTAAGCATAAATGGAGTTGAATTGCTTTAATTTTCTCACCTAATAAATAAAACCATAAGATTCAGGGATCACTCTCTTTGGAGTCCCTGTCTCAAATATAACTCAAAGGTTTACTATATTCAAGGTGACTGCAGAACCTGAGTCTCCTTGGTATGACCACTGGAGAGAAAACTGGCCCATCATTCCTGCAGTTATTTCTACTGCCACATGGTGGTGCTGATGCAGCTTGGTCCTGCATGCAGCCGGGGTCACAAGGGGTCTTCCAGGGAGCTCCCTTCCAAAGCATTGCTTGCCACCAATCATACTTTATATCTGAGCCCCAAAGTTGGAGCTCTTAAACACATATTCTTTCATTCCAAGAAAGTTAGTTTCCACAACAGCAACCAATACAGACCTTGGAGTAGCATCCAACAGTTTACAGATACACATCTGGAACACCCCTTTCCTCCACATTGGCCGCCTCAGAAGAGTCTTGGAGCAGTATTTCCTTTCAAACCTTCAAAACACACAAATATTCAATACATTACCTTCTTGATACACTAATCAGTTAGCTGAAGAGTCCCCATGTCCTTCTCACTAGCAGTCACACAGAGGATAATACCAACAGTAGCACAAAACTGCAGTGGTTAACTGTAAGAACCAGCAAATGTGGGCCAAAAAAAGCCAGCATCACCTGTGCTTCTGACCACCCTCCAGTTATTATCAGACAAGCTGAAGTTTCTATGACATCTAGCTTACCCTTGATTCTTTCCCTCCAACCAAGGGGTAACTCTTGAGAGAACTTTCCAACAAATTCTCCACTTTCCCATTTCACAGCCTCCTTTGAGTACTGCCAAACAGCAGCAGTGGGAAAGGATCACACTCCAGCCCTGCTTTTGGAGTCCTCAGTATCACAACCAAGACAGCAATCACTAATGCGAGATGGTGAGCAGCTGTTGCAATTACTATGCAAAGGTGCAGCTGGAAGAAAAGGTCAAGGTAGTGCTGTCCCAGGGCCTGCCCAAGCTTCATAAACTGGCAGCAGAGCAGGTAGCATGGTGTGGATAGTCTGTGCTCCCTGAGTGTAGCCCCTTTGGTGACATAAACTGTGAACAGTTGTTCACTCCAAAGAAGCTCTGGTTGCTCACTTACAAACAAGTTTAATCCCCAGCATTTGCATATGCCAGTGCCAGATTGAGCTCTGGTTCCCTGTCTCCCTTTCTAGGTATAAATAAAAAAATTAAAAATAAAGAAATGCAGATTCTCCAATCCTGCTTGAGAGTTACTGAATCCTCCTCTTCTGGATAAGAAAAGGCATGCTGTGTTTTCACAGTCTCTGGGGCATTGCAATGCTACTATGTGGGAGAACCACTATTTTAGAGCAGAGGTTAGTAAGCTTGTTCTGGAAAGAACCAGAGAGTAAATATTTGAGGCTTTATGGCCACAAGGTCTCTGTTGCAACTTTCAGCTCTTCCTTTTAGCTTGAAGGAATCCCTTGGAGTACATGTCTGGTGGCTGTGGTTGTATTCCGAGAAACCTTGTGGACTCTGAAGACCGAATTTCATGTCATCTTAATGGGTCATTAAATCTTCTTTTACTATTGTCAGCCAGATAAAAAACAAAAGTAAAAACTCATCCCTGGTATAGAATTTGAGTGAGACCTGGAATTCTGAGTCTCCCTTAACCAGGGTTCAGGACAACCCCAGGTGAGTCACTGTAATAAAGATGGACTATGTTGTGCTATGAGCTGGCCACTTTCCAAGCAAGTACCCTATGTGCTGCAATATTCACAACTGCTTCAAGCACAAGAAATAGTTAAATGTCTACATTCAATAAGACCTTGGATGGGGGGCTGGCCCTCCTAGTCTCAATGTCAGTGAGATTAATGTGTCCTTTCCTCAGATGGTCTTCTGGCCCAAAACAGCACACAAGAAAGAGAAAACAACTTATTGTATTTTATAGCAATTATTATCTTTTTTAAAAAGTATATCCTTCTAGGTAAACAAAAAAAACCCAAAAATTATTCACACACACACACACGCTGACTTCCAGATGAAGTCAGCGTGTGTGTGTGTGTGTGTGTGTGTATGTGTGTGTGTGAATAATTTTTGGTTTTTTTTGTTTGGCTGGAAATCTCACTTGTGGAGAGGAGGACACTTTACTCAGGACTCTCAATGGGGACTCTACCTACTTGCTTTGAAACCAAGCTCCCTACCTAAAACAGTGGATGTTGTGAGTAATCTGACTTGATATTTGACTGCCTCTTTATCTACTGCTTTCTATTCCTGGAAGCTATATTTCTTTACTTTCCCCGTTGCTCTATACTATTAATGCTCCATCTCAAAATCAAAGCTACAGCAATTACATCTTATTTCCACACTTGCATAAAACAGTCACCTCACCTATATGCCTCAGAGGTAAATGGAGACAGCTCTGTCTCATAGAGCTATGGGGAAAGCTAAAGGGCTGACATGTGAAGAGCACCTAGCACAGTCTTTGGTAGAAAGGCCTTCTTGCTAAGCAGCGCCCTTCTCTGCAACAGTCTTTGCCATAGGAGCCTGAGTATCCCAAAGGTATGCTCCCCTCTAATACAGCCCCATGGAAGGGGTTGGTTGCTCTGGCTACCATGATAGTTCTGCTCATAGATGAAGCCCAGGGATTTTGCTGGAGTTGGGGTGTGTAAGCAGACTCCCCCAACCCTGTGCTGTGTCTAGGCTATGCCTCTGCTCTGTGCACTTCAGTTGTCAGCAACAGATTTAGCTCCAACTGAACAGGTTATCGAGTAAGTTAGCTCTCAGTTTATAGTGTAGTCTGGGAGGTGCATCAAAGAGTAAGCAGTGAGGCTGGGTGGTGGTACATTTGGTTAAGTGCAGATATTATCATGCCCAAGGACCTGGGTTCAAACCCCTGGTCCCCACCTGCAGCAGGGGAAAGCATCACAAGTGGTGATGCAGGTCTGCAGGTACCTCTCTCTCCCTCTCTCTCTCTCTCTCTCTATATATATATATATATATCCTCCCTCTCAATTTATCTATGTCCTATCAACTTAAATAAAAGTTTTTTTTTTTAAATCTTTAAAAAAAGAATAGACATTTGTCTTTCCTGTCCTGAAAGGCACTGCATGAAAGGAAAGATGAGGGGCCAGAGGAGAGCTTACCCAATATGGTGTTCACCTTACCATGCATGTGTTTTAGTTTTGAGTCCAGCACAATATGGCATCATCATGCCATCTGGAGGTGCTTTGGTGATATGGTTTCTCTCTCTCTCTAATTGCCTTTCCCTCTCTAAAATTGCTATCTGAAATGAAAAGATTGACCTGGGAACAGTAGAATCTTTTTTTAAAATTTTTATTTATAAAAAGGAAAAACTGACAAAACCATAGGATAAGCTGGATACAATTCCACATAATTCCCACCACCAGAACTTTTTATCCCATCCCCTCCCCTGATAGCTTTCCTATTCTTTAACCCTCTGGGAGTATGGACCCAGGGTCATTATGGGGTGCAGAATCTTAAATGCAGGAAGCCCCAGAACAACAAAAAGAGATTTTTTTTTTCAGTGCAGCAGGTAAGAATGAGGAGCATGAAACCACTGTTAGGCATCTTTGAGATGATTCAGAGCAGAATCAGTGCTACATCCTAGGTTAATGGAGAGGTAGTGATACTCGTAGGTGGGAAAGTCTAGGTGCTGATGGCACCTCACACTACATTCATTACCTCACAGGAGTTGTCCTTCTTCCACTGTGGTGTGGTTCTAGAACCTGGAAAATATGCTCTGTGCTCCTGAACTTTCCCTGTCAACTCCTGTAAGTTTCTCCTCTTCTCCAAAGCCTGAGGCTTGTAGCTACATCCTTCAGTGGGGCACTGATCCCCATTGCTCGCATTCACAAAGGAGACTAATATGCATGCTATAAACTTTCAAAACATGCTGCTTGGGAAAATGGGATCTGTCTGCTTCTAGAAATTAAGAGGTTGATGTAAGAGGCAGAGAGAAACGGTATAGTTTTTTCTATTTTGCTACTTGATTTTCCTGAATAGAAATTTAAGCTGGGGCCTGGTGGTGGTGCACCTAGTTAGCACTCATGTTACAATGCACAAGGACCTTAGTTTCCCCACTAGCAGGAAAAAAACTTCACAAGTAGTGAAGCAGTGCTTTAGGTATCTTCTGCCTGTCTTCCTCTCTATCTCCCCCTTCCCTCTCAATAGCTGGCTGTCTCCATCAAATCAATAAAGATAATAAAAATATTTTTAAAAAATTAAAGAAATTCCAAGCTGATGAAAAATGCAAATGTACATATTTTATCTGGATATTATCACATTATGTATTTATCAGAAATACTCCACAAGGTAATTCATATCTTTTCCATTTATAAATGAATACACTAAAACTCAATGAGAGAAAAACAAACTTCTCCAAACCCCACAACTAGACATTAGTAGAACAAAGCTAATTATCAGATTTGCAGATGACTCTAAGCTAGTAAGAAACTGTTTCAAAATGAACTGATGAGGAAGGAAAGAAGGAAAGGGAGTTCTCAAAGAGGGCAACCCTGGAATAAACACCCCCCCCAAAAAAAATACTGCTGGAAAATGATTACATGAGGTCACATGTGAATTGTTACTTTTGTGTGATTTCTTTTGATTTAGAATAATGGCTTTCCTTATTAAAACCAGTTTTCCAGGACAATACTTCACTTATCTTTCAACTATCACTTAAGATATCTGGTGGCATTTTCTTCCCTGGAAAGAAGTATTTGAGTTGAAATCTCTAATAATTTCATCATGACAAGCATAGGATATTATCTTCTAACCTAATCCTCAAAGACAAGGGCTCTTGTGAACACATTGTTTTTCTTCCTTGCCAATACTAGTTCTATTTCAGTATCACTCTGGTTGATTTTAACTACTCCTGCTTGGTCCAAGGTCAAGTCAAGCTCTTCTCTGAACCATTCAGACAAAACAGAGATGAGGGTTATCACAGCAGGAGAGTTCAAGGTGGATCTTACTGATTAGATTCTTTTGAAGTTATTGAAAGTCTCTTGCCATATAGGATTTTTCAAAGATATATAGTCAAATGTGCAAACTTCCTGTCAAAGCTGATATCAAATCCAAATAGGGAGCAGCTGGCAAACACTTTAAGAGAAGATAGTGCCAGACACAGACCAGTATGGTGGCCAGTCTTGGGTAAAGTAAGTTTATCATTCTTGTTTCCCTTAGCAGAAGTCAATAGTTGGGGAATCTAATTTAATATGTTACTAGAATTCATTGTCCAAACACCATCTTTGTGTATTCTATACATCTTATCTTCAGACTCTGTAATATGTTGTTCAGTTCTATGCCTAATTCAATAATGTTCTAATAGGCAGTATGTCTGCTAGACCATTTCTTTCACCTTTGACATCATATAGTATTTGTCTACTTTGATAAACTTAAAAACGTGAAATTGTGAAGTAGGATAAGAGGAGGAGGAGGAAAAAGGAGGAGGAGGAGAAGGAGAAAAGGCTTGTCTAGGATAGTAGTATTCTGATCTGTTTGAGTGGACAACACAGTAGTTCCCACACATGCACTGTTCATGTTATGATTAGTGTGTAAAGTACTTTCTCATAGAAGGGGTGACTAGCAAGACAGTCATTGGCCCCAGTTCCCCTCCTCCACTGACCCCATCATTCACTGCTGACTCAACTCTAATATCTCCTCATATATTTTGCTTCAACGTTTGTCCAGCAGGTTGTGGGTAAATCTTTGCTTCAGCATTTTCCTCCCAGCTCAGGGAGGGAGAAAGAGACAGATGGAGGACATTTGCCCCCTGGCCTTGCCCAGAGGCCCGAGACTGACTTCCCGCTGGCTGGCAGAGGGATGATAGATGGCATCCCTTCCTGCATGCGCAGGGAGGCTGCCTTGGCCTGATTCTGTCCAGTTAGCAAAACAGGGGGAGCTGCCAAGACAAACAGCTGAGGTATGAAAGTTAACAACTAGCGATCACTGCGGTGTGAAACAGACCCCTGAAACGAGACATCAAGGATGCTGCTTGGAATAACTGGAATGTCGAACATTCTTTCCCAGCAAAAGGACAGACAGCAGTGTGAGAGACACCACACAGGTCTAGTGGGCATATTCGTGTCCCAGCACCCGGGTAGGGGAGCCAGCCTCTGGCACAGTGACCTTAAGCACTGAGCTGGGGGAAAGGGGGTCAGAAGCAGAGGCCACTTCTCAGCCACCCTGTGCCAACATTCCCTGCCACCTCCCCAACCCCATCAACAAATAGCCTGGTGTAGAACAGGTCATATCAAAAGAGCCCTTGTAGTTTATAATCATTTTCATCTGGCTCCACCAAAAAAAAAAAAAAAAAAAAAAGAACCATAAAATGTCTGTGGAGTTCTTGAGCCTGTGAGGCCACTTTACATTAGTTAGTGCTCAAACGGGTTAGCAACTGACAGACGAGACGGGGATGGTTTATGGTCTTTAAGGCCTGCGCTGACATAGAGGATTGGGACAAGATTTATTCCAGGTTTGGGCCATCACTGAACACTGAAAACCAGTCATTACAAGCCAGATGACAACTGGAATGCAGTAATCGCTTGGAGGAATATTTATTTAGGTTTTTAAGTTTTTGGATGAATCTGGTTTTCAGAAAGTGAGGGCCTGCTAGTAAGTCAGACGATGCCATTATTACATCCAAACCATTATGTGTTCACTAGCCAATTATGTAATCCAATATGGAAAACCTAACCAGAAAGGAGGATAAGCCCAAGACACGAAGGCTTGTTAATACAGGCCTCAGCACCACAGCTTCATCAGTAGTAACCACATACCCTAAATATTATTAATGGACCCAAAGAACCCAATACTTGTAAGGTCTGGTCAGTACCATGAAGTCCTAGACCCACTGTGAGAGCAAATTTGATGGAGTAGCATTACATATTAGAGTACTTTTCTTCTGACTCACTCTACCAAATTCTAGACAACAGAGTAGTAGAAAGTGGCAAATATTTTTACTAAGTCCCTTGTCAGTCTAAAGATTTCAATTAAGTTTCCAGAAACACATCATCTCTCTCTACTAAAATCATCCCAAATGTTCACATTTCTGTTCTCAGGCAAGTTGAATTAACAACATCTGCTTCTGACAATATGAATGTTTCTCACTCCTTTCAGATAAGGGATGGAAAATGGACAGAAAAGACTGATATGCCACTCTTTCTATAAAATACGGCATAACACTTCCTGTATAATCTTCAATTCATTCTGCCCCACTTAACTATCTTGTTTTTCTTTCCTTCCCAGAACTCTAAGCAAGGATTTTTCTCTGATAATTTTTCTCCACAGGAAAATCCATCATTTTCCAAGTGCACCAGAAAGAAGCCTGGTCTGATTTATTTACCACTCACCCTCCTGGTAGCTGTCATATACTGCCTCATGTGTCACTCAAACTAACTCATCATCAACCATGGGTGCCTACCCTTGTCTGCAGTCTGGGTGGCAGTGACCACAGTGTAAAAATTCATGAAGTTATTTGCTTAGGCTGGCATAGTTCTGAGTCAATATTGCACTCTAGCAAAGTAGCTAATGTTCTCATACACAAACCTGAAGGTGTCTCCCTGTCTCTCCTACATTAAGTCTCAGATAAGTGAAAAGTGTCTGAAAATGCACTACAGTTCTGGAGCTGTAGGGCAGCCTAGTTAAGTTTGACAGAAGGCAACATGCCCTTCTAAGAAGAAGGCAGATCCTAACATCCTGGTTTACTGTTATTTCACTTGCTATTTCCAGGACCTGACTTAGAAACTAGGGCTATCTCTTCACTCAATTCCAGCTTAATCGATACTGTCTACCTTGTAGCTTTTAGATCTTGTTACATACATGTTTAACCAACTCTGAGATGAGATGCTAAAAAAAACCTTACTACTGTTTTTTTTTGTTTGTTTTCTGGGTAATCCTAGCACAGAACTCATTCTGCTTCTTAATTTCTGTAAGATTCCTTTTCCAACATGTCAGTAAAAAAAAAAAAATGTTTCTAAGATGACACTTAAAGCTAATGAAGTAGGCAAACCCTGACCTATGTTATTCTCTAGTTAAAGCTGATGGGCTTCCCATCACACACTGAATAACTGACCCATTGCTGCAGCAGACTCTGCACTTGGCCATGTTCTACACATACTGAAAACCTCCCCTACATTCTGAATCCCTCTGGATTCATGCTGTCATCAATAGCCTCCCTCATCCTCTAACCTTCAGTGGGATCTGACACTGGACAGAGATTCACCCACCTCCTTGCAAAATCCTTGCTTTTGACTTTCAGCAGACTTTGAATCAAGGTCAGGGTTCTTCTCAAGATAACCCTCTCTATTGACTTCTTAACCTTTATCTATCCTTATCCTTCAGTGCTTGAAAGTTGTAATAACTGTTATTGTTACTTGTTATACTTAGCTGTTTTGCTTCTCATGCCACATTTGCTGCTTTTAAGTTTATAAAGCATCCCCTTATGAATTCATATTAAATATTTATAATTGAAATATGGCATGTATTTACTGTGGGAACCTGACATGATGTGTGATTCTAATTGGAAGCTCTGGTCAATAGGTTGACCAGAATGGAGCCAGTACTATGCACTGCATTGTTAACAGGGTGCTACTGAAAAAGAAACGCTCTGTGCCACACTTCAGTACAGCATCAAAAATTATACCAGAGGGATTTTCCTGGGTAGCCTTGGATAGTCTCTGGCAGTCACTGTTGTAGATTGTTTGCTCTCTGCTACTGAACACTACTGGCCACTGGGCTGAAGTACTAAATGATGGAAGACTGGCCCAGTCTGAGTACTGCTGCATGGCCACTATTCACAAGTGAACTGCCTGACAAATCTGCAACAAGAACACACCCATATCAATAATGCAACTTTAAGGCATCAACATATAGATTAATGACCAAGTACCTTCCAGGTATCCTCAAACTCCCAGACATGCCACCTCCAGCTGGAGCCTTGGTCCTTATTTGTAATACTATGACTCCAATTTTCCTGTCTTTGACCTTTATGTAAATAGAGGTGTAATATAGTGCTTTTCTGGACAAAGCTTTTTGTTGTTGTTGTTTGCTCAGTTTGTGAGACACATCTACCTTGTTGCATGTGTTCATTCACACTGTAATATAGCTGTCCATTTCATGGACATATCACAGTGTTTCCCCACTCTATTATCAAAGAACATTCAGGTTGTTTAAACTCTGGGAACTATGAACATACTCATTCACATCTTTTTTCTAACATATTATAAGCACTTGTTTGTAAAGATACATGGCTGAAAACTTATATTCATCTTTATTCTGCCAAGCAATTTTCTGGAATGATTATATTAATTTCCACTCCAGACAAACTTATCTTTTTAGTAATTTTGAAGCATATGTATATGATGAACCTTTCCATAAAAATTCTAAACCAACCACAGGACTTAAAGATTTCCAGAACTCCAGGAAGTCCGGTGAGAATCCTTCAGCAGCATTTGTTGTTTCAATGTGCAAACAATCAGTATCTGAGTCTATGGATGGATACTAGTCCCTTCCCCCTACACACACACTTCACCCCTTCTGATCAGCCCTATTGTAGGAAAACAGGAAAAAAGGGAAGTATAGTTTGGAAAGAGAAAGGGTGATAAAGAAGGTGTAAAACTGTGGTATAGATTTCCATAGAGTGAATTTGAAATTAACCAAAGGTACAAGGGCAGAAAGCAATCAGACCACAAACATTTCCTGCTTCTGTCATGGACAGATTAAATCCCATAATCAAATAAAATAGACCCAGAAGAAAAATGTCTTTTACCCTGTATTATCTGTCACAAATGTAAATAAAGGCACAGGCTTCTTATTCAAATGAATGGAGAAGAAAATCCTAATAAGTCTCTCTCCAAAGGAGAATGATAAATGGAAAAAAAATTATAACATCCTCATCCATATCAAGTTAATATGTGCTAAATTCTACCGATATTCTCTACTAGTGTAGACTAGTTAATAAGGTCTATGAGTAATGAACTTACAGTTCTAACTCCCTACTCTAGTTGTCTAGGGCTGCTGTAATAAATCATCATGAACTGCATGGCTTAAAGAAATATGAACTTAGTCTCTTCCAGTTTTGGAGGCTAGAAGTCTGAAATCCAAGGGTCAGCAGAAATTATGTCCTGTGTAGATTCTGAGAAAATATCTCTTCTAGGTCTGAGGACTAGCTTCTGTGGTAGTTGGCAATCCTTGGCTTGGGGTTGCATCATACTACTTTTTGTCCATCTTCACATGGTTTGCTCCCTGTGCATGTCTAGGTCCAAATATTTATTATAAAGATACCAGTTTCATTAGATTTAGGCTAGCCCTACTTCAGTGTGACCTCATCTTGACTTTTTACATCTGTGAGACACTATTTTTCAAGACAGAGGTCACAGTTGCAGGTTCCAGGTGGAGATTAATTTGAGGAGAACACTTTTCAACCCAGGAAATCCCGTATATGGTTTTCCCCCATAAATTTAAAATCAAGCATGAATTTTCCTCCCACATAGATGTTGGAGAACATAACTCTTGCTATTATGGAAGAATTCTAGATGTATATAATGAGTTTTGATTTGGAAAAGGATGTGAGTTTGGAGGAAAGAAGCAGTACTTGACCCTTTTGTGATACACGTAGCTATTATTTTCATAACTCAGGAGACAGTAGAATTAGAGGAGGAGGCTCTCAGAGGACACCTTCTGGTGATGTTGGCCAAGGTTTTATAGGACAGTGAACTACCTTACAGACCTGGAGTATCAGGAGAAGGGAAAAATACATTCATCTTTAGGAAGAAATAGGGGATTCCTAAATTTTAAGGACTATTTTTAATTACCAATGGGCTTGTTCCAAACATCACAAAGCATTCAGCATTCAAGAGAGAATAGTTTCTGTGAAGATACACAGACACATAGAGTCATTATGGAAGATTTTTGGCTTTGGTCTATGATACAAATTTTGTGTCTGTCACACGTTTCCTCTATTGCTTCCTCTTTTTGTCGGGGCTCCTAAAGCCAGGCCTCACAAGGCATAATTTCAGGACAGCCTGTAATTGGGGTGGGGAGAGAAGAGATCCATTTCCACAGTGTGGGGTTCCCAGAAGTACAATGCAGGAACAAGCCAGGCCCAGATGAGAGGTGGGAGAAAGTTGCTCATCATGGCTACCTCTTTATTCTTCCATTTTACTGTATATGACAGACATTGAGAGAGGAGAGGGAGATAGGCAGAAAGGAAGACACCTGTAGATCTGCTTCATGGCTTATGAAACATCTCCCAGTAGATGGGGAGCAGGGGATTGAACCCCGGGTCCTTGTGCAGATCCTTGCTCATAGTACTATGTGCACTTAACCAGATGCACCACTGCCTGGCCCCCGCAGATGCCTCTCCATTCTGATCTCATGTTAGGATGACCTTGCACACTAGAATTGGCAAGGTCTAGTAACATTAATGTAACTAATTATTCTGGCCATGATTCCAATAAACTTTGGAATTTGACTGGCTGCTGAATTAACTGCCCAAGGAGATAACATTGGAGAGTTCCATTCTATCAAGTGTAATTTTATTTCATAAAAGGACCACACTGAGGGGGACGGGCAGTAGCACAGCAGGTTAAGCACACATGGCATGAAGGGCAAGGACTGGCACAAGGATCCAGGTTCGAGCCCTCAGCTGCTCACTTGCAGAGGGGTTGCCTCACAAGCGGTGAAGCAGGTTTGCAGGTGTCTTTCTCTCCCCATCTCTGCCTTCCCCTCCTCTCTCAATTTTTCTCTGTCCTATCCAACAATAGCAATAGCAACAACAATATAATAACAACAATAATATTAGCAACAACGACAACAAAATGGGAAAAATGGCCTCCAGGAGCAGTGGATTTGTGGTGTAGGCACCAAACCCCAGCGATAATCCTGGAGACAAAACAAAACAAACAAAAAAGCCACGGATGATTTAGCTACAAATAAATGCACTATCATGTATTCTCTGAAACACTCAAGATTCACTCTGTAAATTTGAATGATACATTTTAAGCATTTAGTACATTAAGATAACTGAAGAACTTTCAAAGACAGAACAACAACAGCTGGTGAAAAATCCACAGCTTAACTCTACCAAGGCAGGTAGATTTTCACAAAATAATTCTCTTTAAAACAGAAACTGAAAAGTCATGGTCATGTTAGGCCTAGTAGAATGTCGCTGCTCCTTCAGGATCCTTATAAAGGGGGCCTCTGAGATAGAATTTTTGGTTGGAGCTGTACTTGTAATAGAACTGAATTATTTTCTTTTTAAAAAACAATTTTTTTCTCAGTGGGGCTATTCCTCTGAACCAACTAAAACTGGTCAGCTCTACTCTGGCTTTTGTTCTGACTTTCCTATGCATGATACCTTCACCTAGGGAATTCTCAGCTGGGGATGAGCACATGCTGGCTGTAGGCTGGAGTCTAGGCAAGGATCACAGAAAAATCACAGAAGTGAACATGAGAAAGTCACTAACCAGGAAATTCAAATGGTGCTGAAAATGCCACCCAGCTGTCTTTAATTCTGTAGTGAGGTTGCATCTCAACCAAAGATATCCTCTAGAATCAGTACATCAGGAGGAAATAGGGCACCACTTTACTAATCTTCAGAAAGTCACACATTGAACATATCTTGGGGGTATTTCCTGCATTATTGGAAGTGTTGACTGTTATTTTGATTGAACATTAAATACAGTTGTTGACATAGGTTTAGAGGCCATTAAGCTATAAGAGACACATGTGGTTTAAAATACTCAGGGCCTGATTTATTTTGAACCATCTACTTTGGTTCTCAAGAGTATACACTCAGGAGAGGTTGTAATTTATCAGTGTTCAGTGTGGTTTTCCTTCTCTTAAATTCATAAAGCTGAATTCACAGAAGTGAAATGTAGTTTTGACACAATGCTACTCTATTTCAAATAGACACTCCCTTCTGAGCCGTGATGCTGGAAAACATTTGTGCAACCTGCACTGACGTATATCCAATTTTTTGTTTTATTGAAAACTAAACAACAATGCCAAAATTCAAGACAATAAAAGCAAAAAATAAAGAAGGGAAACAGCATCAAACTGCAATGTTTCAGCACAGGCAAGGAAACTGTTAGCAAAATGAAAAGACAATCTATTGAGTGTGGAGAAAAATTTACAAATTATAATCAGGAGTTAATATCCAGGTTCATAAAGAACTCATGCAACTAAGTAGCAAAGAATCAGATTACAAATGGCAAAAGAACCAGAAGAGAAAATTTTCAAAGAAAACATACAGAGGGTTAACAGGAATATAAAAAGATACTCAACCTCGCTAGTCATGAGGGAAATGCACACCCAAATCACAAAATATCATCACACACATGTTAAATTACTGTTATCAAAAAAGAAAAGAAACAGCAAGTGTTAGTGAGATTGGAGAAAAGGAAACCTTAGCAGTTTGGCTGGTGGGAATGTAAATTGGTGACCACAGTAACCACTGTGGAAACCAGTGTGTAAACTCCTTAAAGATTAATTAATTAACTAATTAATTATTTATTAAACTGAATTAAATTTGGGACTGGAGGATAGATCAACTAGCAGGATACACATCTTACCATGTGCAAAGTTCTGGATTTAAGCCTCAGCTCCACGTCAGAGCACAAGGAAATTGGTTGAAGCCTTGGCCTTCTTTCTCTCTCTCTCTTTCTTTCCCTTTTTTTTTTTCATCTTTCTCTTTCCCTCCCTCCCTCTCAGACTCTAGCTCTATCTGAATTTTTTTTTTAAATGTGTGTGAAATTATATGTGCTTAAGCTACCCACCTCGTATACTCACACACAATTAATAATGGAACTAATATATAATCTAGCAATTCCTCTTCTGATTTTTCTCCCAAGCAAACAAATAAGTAACTAAAAAAAATCTGCACTCCCACATTTCTTGCACATTGTTTACAATAACCAGTGCCCACCACTAGATGAATGGAGAAAATATATACATACACATAATGGAATACTAGTCCATTAAAAAAAAAAACTTGTCATTGTGACAGTATGGAAATGGAGGGCTTCATGTTAAGTAAAACGAGTCAAAAAAAAAAAAAAAACACTGTGACAACACTTATACATAGTATCTAAGTACGATCAACAAACTCACAGATATAATTATTTTGCTACCTGCCAGAGGTATGGGATAAAGTTTGGGGTGGTGGGTTGAAATGGTCAAAGAGAAAAAGTACTCTTTGGAAATTGAAGGGGAGAAGAGTGGGAAGAAGGAAGGAAGGAAGGGAGAACAGTAGAGAGGGAGGAAAGGAGGGAGGAAGTAAAAGTTTGTGGAATGGAGTAATAGCTCACTAGGTAGGGTGCATATATTGTCACGCATGCAATCCCCACACAAAGGTTGGCACCACAAGGAAGATATTATGGCTCCAGTTCACTGGTATCTCTCCTTGTCTTTGTATCAGTGTCTCTTAGTTATCTCTGATGAAAAAGCAGCCTGGGAGCAATGAATGTGTGTATGTACAAAAGGCTCTGACTTACCAAAAAAAAATTCACAAAATGAACAGGTACCATATCATTATGGCATACACCCAAAACTAACATAATAACATATGTCAAGTGCACCTCAATAAAAAACAAACAAACAAACAAAAAGTACAAGTCTATTTGTGTTTATTGGCTTAATTTTATTCTTAGTGGCAGAAAGATATCTAGAATTAAAACTAATTGACTTAAATAAATCATAGTTAAGGTCTAAATTACAGGTTATGAACTATAAACCTTTAAGATATGTTTTTATGAAAGATTACACTAGTGCAAATTATAGAAAAGCAAGAATAAATGTGCCATTAACCTAATATAATGGAACAAATTAAGTGTTAAGAGATGTAGGTAGATAAAATGATTCGTTACTGTATAATAGGCTATGAAAGAAAATCAATTATAATTTATTTTTAATGAGGATAATTTTCATATAGATAAATGATGGTGATATAAAATAATATAGAAGTATATGACAGTGGAGGAAGTCCAGAAAAGTTATAATAAATAAATACATAAATAAAAAGGATAAAAAGGTATGACAATAACCACAGAACCATTTACTTTTAAATACTGCCATCAGGGGTTGGGAAGTGGTACACCTGGTTAAGTGTATGTGTTACCATTCACTAGGACCTGAGTTCAAGCCTCAGTTCCCACCTGCAGGAGGAAGGTCATGAGCACTGAAGACATGCTTAAGGCATCTCTCTGTCTCTCTCTCTTTCTCTATCCCCCTCCCCTCTCAATTTCTCTCTGTCCTATCAAATCAAATAAATAAATAAAATTTAAAGATTTATATTGCCATCTTTAAGCAAAACATTAAATTTGAATACTAAATATTCTCTGAATATTAAATATGCACTATAAGAAAATTTCTCAATGAAAAACTTTGCCACACTGCATGACCTTCATAGAGTTCTCCCACCTCAAATGGTCATGGAAGAATTACAGTCTTGCAAAGAAATTTTCATAACCAACAGAAGCCAGACCTTCCACCTTCTGCAACCCACAATGACCTTGGGTCCATACTCCCAGAAGGATAGAGAATGGGAAAGCTATCAGAGGAGGGGATGGGATACAGAGATCTGGTGGTGGGAATTGTGTGGCATTGTACCCCTCCTATCCTACGGTTTTGTTAATGTCTCCTTTTTTAAAGAAAGAAAGAGAGAAAGAGAGAGAGAAAGAAAGAAAGAGAAAGAAAGAAAGAAAGAAAGAAACTTTCATATTCAATCTCAACAATTTTATTTCATTTCTCCTAGCCAAATTCCCCCTCTTACTTTTCTCTCTCTTAGAGTATGTCAGGCAGCCCCCCTGCTCTGATGCTGTGGTCTATTTACATAATCATTGTTTTGCCTGAGACCTGCCCTGCCTGCAGGGCATTGGTTAATCCCACTAGTTAGAACCTTCACAGCAGCTGCTACGGAAGCTTTCTAACTTCGTGCTATTTTCTCCATCCCCTCCCCTAGCCGTTTCCTTTTCCCACTTGCCACTTACGGTTAAATATATATATATATATAAAGGCTTTGTCTCTGATCAATAAAGGCATTGCATTGTGTTCCCGCTCCGCCATGAGTTCCTTGTCTCTCTCTCCAGCAAGCCCGGCATTCTGGTGCCCGAACAGGGACCTAACCTGCTCAACCCCCTGATAAGTATACAGTAAGAGGGATACATTTCCACACAATTCACACCACCAGAATCCCCTGTCTCCTCCTTTGATAGCTCTCCTATTCTTTATCGCTCTGGGAGTATGGACCCAGGATCAATATGGGGAGCAGAAGGTGGAACGTCTGGCTTCTGTGATTGCTTCTTCATTGAACATGGGCATTAGCAGGTCAATTCATGCACCCAGCCTGTCTCTTTCTTCCCTAGTGGGGCAGGGATCTGGGGAGGTGAGGTTCCAGGACACATTAGTGAGGTCGTCTGCCCAGGGAAGTCAGGTTGGCATTGTGGTAAAGCTGGATACTTGAAGGGCTACTTTACTGTATCATTTGTCTATGAAAAAAGAAATGAAACATTTTCTCCCAAGAATAAGCCACGTGGAAGCAAATCTGATTTGTCACAAAAATAGACTGATGGGGGAAATTCTTACCTTCTTAGAGAGACTAATGAGTTATTTGTGAGGCGTTATGAAGTCAATAATCCCTTTAAGATTACTGTATTCCATCATAGGGACACAAGTACAAACTCGTAAATACACAAGCAGATATATATACACATACAAGCAATAAATACTCACCCCTGCATACATTCACTTAGAATCAATACTTACTCATGTATACACATTCATACAAACACATACCAATTTCCAGGTACATAAATTACTTCCTCTTTGGTGTACAAATGTGGCATTGTAGGGCTGGGTGGTGGTTGAGTGCACATGTTACAATGTGCAAATACCTGGGTTAAAGCCCCCAGTCCCCACCTGCAGAGGGCAAGCTTCACAAGTGGTGAAATAGTGCTGCAGATTTTTCTTTCTCTCTGTCTCCTCTTCCCAAATTTCTGGCTGCCTCTATCAAATAAAGTTAACAAAAAAAAAAATTTTTAAGTTACAAATATGGCAGTGTACAAACAACTCACATATTCTAACCACTTATTTATACCACTGTAGTTAGCGTATGCAGTTGGTTGAGGCACCTTGCTCATCAAATCCAATAGACTGATTTCTAGCTAAAGGCAAAGGGAGGCATCGAGCAAGGTCAGGGCCAGCCTCTTCCACAATGCACTTGTTTAGTTTCTGCCTTAGGATTTTCCTAGAGATGCCCACTAACTCTACAGAACAAACTATGTATGAATAAGGATCATACAGACAGATAGGACCCACAAGGCCCTCAGTCAAGACCATTAGTCTTTTTCCACTTTCTGAACTAAGCCAGGATTTGAATTCAGGTCTCCAGAGAGGAGAGTTTGCCCAGTCATGTACAGTAATAATAAGTGTCACATAAACGGTAGGCTGGGGTTCCCAGAATAGAAAAGAACACTCAAGAAGTGAACTAGCTTTCACATTCCCTGCATGGCCCTGCAACTCAAAATGGTCCCCTAGAGGGATGTTAGTTTATTCATTTGTTTATATGTTTGGTTTCTTAGTTTTACCCAAAACCAGTGAAAGGAAAAAAAAGATACACACAATAATAGTACATTCTTGCCGTATTTCTTACCCATTCAAAACTAAGGAAGCATCAGAAATCTTATGGGAAAACCATTTCTCAGGAAAGTTCTAACCTGATTTCTCAACTGCAGTGGTCTAGAGTTTCTGCCTAAATTTTAGATAAGATCCCAATTCCTGGTTGCTTGGCTGTTCACATTTCAAATTCTTCTTGAGCTCACATCAATCATCCTAAGAGACTAGCAAAACATTTACATAAATAAATTTGTTGTTCTTTTTAACATATCTTTGATCTGAAAATTTAAAGCTTCTATGTCTTTTAGGAAAAACGCATATCCTAGCAAAGTCCTTTCCCTCTCCCTCTCTCTCATAATCCAAAATCTTCTCTCACCAACACCACAGACTCCAATACTGAGCAACTAAACCAAGTGTGCTCTAAACAAAATGTATGAGGAAACCACAGAAATGAAGACAATTAGGGTAAATACGACCCAGTGATCAAATGTAGCTAATTTGTATCCATAATATTTGGGAGTTACACAGTCTGCTTCAATTTGAAAGATATCTTCCAGACCACACTGGATTTTTCCCAAGGAGACAGCCTTTTGCTTTTAATTATTGAACTTTTAGAGTTCTTGCTATAATTTGGGGTTGATTTGTAATTCTTGAAGAAGAAAAAAAAAATCCAGCCCATAAATCCTTCTGTATTCCGTCACTTGCAATAACTGGCTTCTGTGGCCCAATTCACCATCAATTAACTACATTTTTCAGAGGGAGAGAGTAGAAGTGGGGGAGGACTTAAAGAAAGGAAGCTCACAACAAGCATGGCCTCAAATTAGTGGTATGGTTAGTGGACAATCTTGGCAAAGAGCCATGACTAAATAAAATGTTTAAGAAATGTCTCAAAAATAGAATATGCAGTTAGGAAAAAGTGGATTCTAAACAGCCAAGAATCCACCCTCTTGCTTTCAGCAAATTTGAACCTTCCTGTGGTAAATAGTACTTGGGAGTTTGTTAATATTATCCACATTTTTGGAAGTATATTCTAGGGTTCCAGCTATTATTGTCTGTGATTCTTGTGGTAAGGAAGTGAAATATGCCATTGGTCCTCACACTCCCACCCAGTGTATGGCAGTGAACAGGGATCCCTATAGCAAATTGTCCTGTATTCTCCAACCTGACCCTACAACAATGATTAACAATAGGACTCACTCTCTCTATACAGTAAATAAGGGGACTCCAAACTCATGATCCCACTCTACTTTGAAGTTGTCTTACATGCTTATGTACTCTCCAGCACTCACCACTTATTAAGCAGTGACTTGTCAACCAAGCTTTTCATTGTCTGACTTCTGATACTTTGACTGTGCTTGGTGTGTATGGATGGTTCAGGCATGGTACAGTAGTGCAGGGAAAGCAGAAGTAAAGAGCCTTGCCAACTCTGGGGCCATAGTTCCTTGTAGATACAATTAGCCAATTCCTAGTGATAGTAAAGGAATCACCTGCAAATAAGCCTTGTATATGCAGGTTGACCTTCCAGATCCCAACATCAATCTTCTCTGATTGAGGAGAATTTCTTTTCTTTTCTTTTTTTAATTTATTAGTGATCTAGTATTAATTTGCAAAATTATAAGATGACAGGGGTA
Organism: Erinaceus europaeus; assembly: GCF_950295315.1. NCBI lineage: Eukaryota > Metazoa > Chordata > Mammalia > Eulipotyphla > Erinaceidae > Erinaceus > Erinaceus europaeus. Next base: position 29,615,908 of record NC_080165.1, read on the forward strand.
TAATTCTATACCTTTCCCATTACCGGTTCTGTGCTCCTGTTTCCTCATTGGAAACTACATTAGTTCTCCCAGGATCACTGATGTGGGTTGACTATTATTTCTATAACTATCTACCTATATTTATATATATTTGCCCATATTTTCTATGGTTCTGCCTTCTCTTCCTTTCTAAGTCATACCTACTGCTTCTGAGTGTCCTTCCTTTTTTTAAATAAAAAATATCAACAATACCACAGAATAAAAGGGGTAAAATTCCACACAATTCCCACTACCAGAGTTCCATATCCAGGAGGCTTTCTTACCCTGGGCTACTATCCAATTACTTACTCACCTCCCTGCCAGGTACTAGGAATGCCTCCGTTGCTCAGAGTTCATGGAAGCTTTCATTATGGCTATTCCTGAGCTTTCTTACCTCCATAGAAACTAAATTTTACTGCCTCTGCTTCTCTGTATGGTTCTATGTGGTATGGTGCATTCCCTCCAGTGAGTATACTGTTTTTGTATTTAAACATATATACTTATATATTTTAAAAAATAGTTAGTCAAGACTGCATTTTACAAGGTACATATAGGAAGATCACCTTAAAAGAGGCTGAAACTGTGGCCTCAAGGAGACAAGTTTCCCTGTATCTCAAAGGCCAGGTGACCTGAAGTTGATAAAAACTGGGCTAGGTAATATCTAACACTCACTGCTTGAAGGAACTGCTTTGCAAAGGACAGTTAATGTGTTATAACTGAATTCAAAAAGATGAAAAAGACAATGGTCAGAGGCTCACTCTCCATTTCCTTTTTTTTTTTTTTAGTCTTTCTCCTTTAGAATAATGAAAAGTTAAGACCCATTACATGATGTTTTAGGAGGAAATTCATGGGAATTCTAGCACAATCTGGAAAGAAAAATCCAGGAAGTGGGAAGACCTAACAATCTCAGTCCCCCATCCTGTTTGCCTTATAACCCAACAACCCACCATCTGGTTTCACACACACACACACACACACACACACATACACACACACACAAACACGCACACGCACACACGCGCACACACAAGCATAACACATATAAATGTGCTCTGAGACAAGGGAGCAAGGAGGTAGGTATGAGCATGGGTTCTTGCTTCCATGGAGCACGGAAACCATAGTCTTTCCTTTCATGTAAAAGCTGGCATGACAGTGTTTGACTCTGTGGCACCAAGCAGTACACCCATCCCCAGCTTCAAGGTGTTAGCACACATTCCCCCAACAGTAGAACTGTTGGTATGCTTCTAAAAACCCCTTCTGTTTCATTAGTTTAATACCCCCTGCTTAACACTGTATTCTATTTACATAACTACTGTATTCTATTTACATAACCACTGCAGGGCATTGGTTCAATTCCCATTGGTTCATGATATGTTTTTGCTCTGCCCCCTCTCCTTGTCACACTCTGATTTTCACCAGTCACTTTTCTCTCCACCCTCTCTATGTCACATCCTGTTCACACCCTACTTGGGAAGTATATATAAAGACAACATTGTTCGTTTTAGTTGAAGTTTAGCTTAGCTTGGTATAGATTGCGCTGCGTCCTGCATGAATAAAGAGATGCTGTGTACAACCCAGTCATGAGTCCCGGGTCATCTGTTACCCGCCCGTGAAGCCAGCCTGTCGAAAACAACATATGGCGCCTACAACGTGGGACCGGAACTGCACAACTCCCAGATAAGTGAAGACTTTGCCTACCTATGCACTATGGTCTTCTCTTCTACTTATGAAGAGGTTTGCCAAAGCCTCTACTATTTCATCATGAGACAGTTACTCTGTCTCTGGGACATTTTGCTCTGGGCCATACTTTGTTTCCCTGACCGGGAACTTTGGTTTCTTGTGACCCCAATCATAGAGCTTGGGAGATGCACTGAGATTTCTCCTTGGACTTTCTGGATTCCCTCTCCCATGTTTCCTGAGGAAAAGGACTACATTTTGCTCCAGGCCACAATTTGGTTCTTTATGACTGTGATTGTAGACCTTGGGATATGCATGGGGATTTCCCCTGGAACTTGCTGGACTTCTTCTCACATGTTTCCCATGGAGAAGGACTACTCTAATTTGAGGAGCATTCTCCAATACCCTGGCAGTCCCCAAGAATGGAGACACGTGGTTAGTTCTACTCTCCTGATTGGATTCTTTCTTCGATGGGAAGACGCTTTTAAAAGTAGATGCCTGAAGCAATACAGCAGGAACAGTCAGAAGCACCATAAATGATTGATTTTTGAAGAGCTTTTTGGACTAGGATGCCCTCCGGGGACTCATGATACTACATGGTGAGATCTGCATAATCTGGTTCAAGTTGCGTTTTGTAAGAGAGTGATTTGAATGACTGAATTTTTGCTTGACATTGACTTAAAAAAAAAATGCTGGATGCAGCCATGATTTCTAGAGACATCCAGAAACAATCCAAAAAATTGTTTTTCCCTCCTTTGATTTCTTTTTTACATCTTGGCATAAATCTGAAACGTTTAATCCTGAAACGGTATGAGTTATGGGTGGGGCAGATAGTGCAATGATTATGTTAATTATTCTCATGCCTGAGGCTTCTACCGTGGTTCTTCTGTTTACCTTTCCACATTTTATTGAGTTTAAACTGTTTAAACAACCTTAAAATAATACTAGAAAGGACTTCCAATTATAATGGAGTTATCAATTATAGTAAACTTCTAATCTGCTACAAGTTTTGTTTGACAAGTAAGTGAATTTCAGCTGTCAAGTCTTCACATGAAAAAGCATCTACTCAAATGGAATTCCTGGAAATCCATTTGGATCCTGTTCTCTGACATCGCCCACAAGATGGAATGACTACAACACACCCCCGGAAACCAATGATGTGACCTGGCACGACCTGAAGAAACAGATTCACAGACTCCAAAGATCACTCTCTACAGAAAAGCAGAATTCTGGTGACCAACATTCCCCATCGAGATAGACATGCAGTGTTTCATCCCTTGGCATTTTCTTCTGTGGTCAGCTACTTTGGACTGACACCTCCATCGGACTTACTGGTACACGCTGCTGTGTTTCTCAAAGACTAACTTCAGCCAATTGCCTTGAGACTTTATAGACCATGTCCCCTCGCCTGCAGGCTCTTCTCACAGAGGTAGAAAACTCCCCCTCCTTATTAGGTTATGCCCACAGAGGCAGAAAACGCCATTTGAGGCAAGAGATGCCCCAGAGGCATGAAGCGCTCCCAGAGGCAAGAAATGCCCTTTCGCCTGCTAGGCCTTGCCCTTTGAGGCAAGAAACGTTCCTCTTGGCATCACACTGGTTATTGCTGCTCGCCTATTTTGTTTTCCATGTCTTATGCCAGTTCTTTTGAAAACGCCTGTACGATATAGGTTTCTGTTCACCCCACAATCCTGATACTATGGCCATTAGTTAAAAAGAAAGGGGAAATTGTTGGTATGCTTCTAAAAACCCCTTCTGTTTCATTAGTTTAATCCCCCCTGCTTAACATTATTCTATTTACATAACCTCTGTTAACAAGCACCACCCTCCCTCCAGGGCATTGGTGGTTCAGTGGTAGAATTCTTGCCTGCTCAGCCTCCTCTCCTTGTCACACCCTGATTTTAGCTAGTCACTTTTCTCTCCACCCTCTCTATGTCACATCCTGTTTACACCCTACTTGGGAAGTATATATAAGACAACATTGTTCATTTTAGTTTAGTTTAGCTTAGCTCGGCTTAGATTGTGCTGTGTCCTGTGTGAATAAAGAGATACTGCCTACAGCTCAACCATGAGTCCCGGGTCGTCTGTCTCCCGTCAATGAAGCTCAGCCCGACATGGAACTGTGTCACTTTTCGTATCATCAAGATTTCATCAGCCACTTTGGTATAATTCAGATGAAGAATAACAATCTGGTCCTCTATCAAAGAGCAGGGCATATAATTGAGCAAATCTGCCTACTTTTCAGGAGTATAACCATGACTACTGTATTGATCATGAACTAGTGTAGCTTTGAAAGTAGCAGAGACCCAAAAACTCATGGGTTAGAGCAGAATCAAACCAAAGGAAAAACAAACAGAATTAAAAAGAAAGAAACATCATTTCTAGACACTGAGGAGTTTGTCCTCTCATAAACCACCACTCAATTCACTACAGCTAAGTCACATCCTGGAGCACCCTGTCTATACCAGGCAAGGACTGAGGGCACAGCAACTTATGGGGTTACAATGCAGGACAATTTAGTACTTTCTTACCTGGTAAACTACTCTTTACAAAACTAGCTAGTAAACCTCCAGATTCTAGTCAGGGGGAATAATTTCAAAAGTCTCTGACAGTGTGAAGACAGGATAGATTAAGCAAAACAACTAGATTCCAATTTCACCGAGTAGCTGGTAAATTAGCTACCCTAAGCCTCATTTTCCATACTTACTAAGTGACTAAAAATGGGTGAAGTGTGATGACTGTCCTAGACTGGGTCTGCCTGGCACTGGGAGTCTTGCAAGGCCATTCAGCTAGAAGAGAGAGATTAAAAAGGAAAAGAGATCGAGTGAATCAGACAGAAGGAAAATCCCAAAGAAACTTTAGCACATGAGCAGAATTAAACTAGGATATGTACATGGAAGCTTCATGGAAAGAGTTTTGAGGGGAAAAAAGGTAAATTTTATGGACAGAATGAGAAGACTTATGAACCCTGCACAGGCAGGATAAACAGTGTATTTCCATAATATTAATGACACAGAGACTTTAAATGTCTTTGCCTGCTTGTGTATGTGAACAAAAATCTACAATCCTGAAATGTCTCTTCACCAAAGGTTAATTTCATGGGTACCACCCTGAAGACAGGATAAGCTTTGCCTTTTAGATGTTTGCCAGCAAATTTCTTCCTTAAGGGCATTTCCCTCAATTTAAAAGGGAAAGACTTAATCCCCCCTATCTCTTCGTGTGAGAAGATAGAAATCTTCATGTCTTTATTTGCTTTGCCATTGTCCTCTTATTGAAGCTCCTCACTGCTGCAGCTAAATTTATTTATTTATTTTAATATTTATTTATATATTTATCTCCTTTTGTTGCCCTTGTTGTAGTTATTATTGTTGTTATTGATGCTGTTGTTGTTGGATAGGACAGAGAGAAATGGAGAGCTAAGGGTAAGACAGAGAGGGGGAGAGAAAAATAGACACCCGCAGACCTGCTTCACTGCTTGTGAAGTGACTCACCTGCATGTGGGGAGCCGGGGGCTCGAACTAGGATCCTTATGGCAGTCCTTGCACTTTGTGCCACATGTGCTTAAACTGTTGCACTACTGCCTGACTCCCAGCTAAGTTTATTTAAACAGTGAAGGGCCAGGCAGTGGCATACCCAGTTAAGCACACATGTCACCATGTAGAAGAACCCAGGTGGGATCCTGGGATCCTGTGATCCTGTAGGGGAGCACTACATGAGTACTGAAGCAGGCATGCATATATCTGTCTTTCTCTCTCCCTCTCTATCTTCCCCTCCCCTCTCAATTTCTCTCTGTCCTGTCAAATGAAAATTGGAAGAAGAAAAAAAAAAAGATGTGAGTGAATTACTCCGTGTTTTTTCTGGGTCTCTTCATATGTGCATACATATGCAGAATGTATATATGTTATTAATAAATTTCCTCCATTTGTCATGTGCTTATGTGATTATGTTTAGTCCTCTGAAGGACCTGAAGAAATATAACATGATTTCTTTTATGCCCCAACATATACATGTAGGGACTGCATTAGGACTCAGGGGGCTTACTTTGTGAATGTCCTAACTACATATCAAAACCTTTTGCAATTTTACACCCCTTTTTTTCTGAATAAAACCAATATGAGTTATCTGAGGTCAATAAAAGTAAAAACTGACCTTAGGCTTCTTGATTGTAACAACCCTTTCCTAGGAGCAGTCATAAGTGCTACATCCTTACGGCTTTGATTGAATGAAGACAGTCTTGCTGATAAGTGGACTTCTGCAAACTCAACAAGATTCTATCTTAGTTCTATAGGTGAGGCACTAGATATAATGAGAAATTCCTGAAGTTACACAATATGATATAAGAAACTGAATCTACTTAAAAAGAAAACAGCAACAATATTATTTGGCCAAGGATCATGAAGAGACTAACAAAAACAGGTTCCACCTGAACTATCTGACATTCCACAGACACTCCGAACCTGAAAAAGTAGGATCTGTAGTGTGGACTCAAGATGCACTGCAAAGCCATCCTGTCAGTGAGAACAATCTGGCCACTCAGTGTTAGAAATTATGGGTTGGGGATGTCACTTTTTTTTTAAAGATTTTATTTATTTATTAATGAGAAAGATAGGAGGAGAGAGAAAGAACCAGACATCATTCTGGCACATGTGCTGCTGGGGATTGGACTCAGGACCTCATGCTTGAGAGTCCAAAGCTTTATCACTGTGCCACCTCCCGGACCACAAGGATACCACATTTTTACAAAATTATATACTGATTATAGTATACTACTCATCTTGTGAGAAGTGTTAGTCTCCTTGCCATAGGAAGAATCCTCATTCTCAATGGAAGGAAAGCTCAGGGTAATTTCTCCTGCTGGAAAAGTAGAAGTATCTTGATACCAGAAAGTTTATCAGCCAAGCAACCAGATGGGGTAAATTTGGACATGCAGAGGGTGGGCAAAGATGACTAAGATATAAATGGTCACAGAAAGCAGCTCCATGGGTGCACTTTATTGGAACACCTGAAATTTCCCCTCACTTGGATCAGAGTTAACTGTAATATCCAGAACCATCTCCCTCCAAATTCTCAGGATGGGATCCCAAAATGTCATTTTGATCAAATAGATTATAATCTGGTGATCAATTCCCAATGAGTGCTTGTTGGTGTTTTCCTCTGCTCTTTTCAGAGTTTAGTCTTGGGCAAAATTAGAATTCAACATAAATTCTTGGCTCATTTGTTTTTCTAGACCTTAAATTTTGTTAAAATCAAAGCAGCAATGAGCTGTCAGTTTCCACTCATTTATTCAAAAGATAAGGAACAAGTGTCAGAGGATGTGGAAAAAAAGAGCCGTTGTGTACTGTTGGTGTGAGTGTCAGCTGGAGTAGCCATTATGGAATGTTGCTCCAGATGACATTTAATTCATATAAGGATGATGGGGGTGGGGAGATATGGCATCTATCCAGCTATACTGTTTTGGGGTCTTTAACAGAAGAGTAGGAAGATACTAATTTAAAGGAATATACAGTTGGAAAGATATCCTACTGGGATGGTATTGCCTTGCCACACATGTGACTCAGGTACAAAGCTCAGCATCACATGGGAGTGTCATGGCAGGAGAGGAAGCCCTAATGCCTGAGGTTTCTGTTTCTAAATGAAAATGTGAATCTAGGAGGAGTGAAATCACATGTTCCAGGCTGTTGGTTGACAAAGTATAGAAGAGAAATACATGCATCCCAATGGGGCATCATTTAAAGTAGCCAAGACTTACAAATAATTTAAGTGCCGATCAACAGATAATTAAAGAAAATATGGTATAAATACACATGGGATACAACTCAGCTATTAAAAATACTCAGTGATTATTATGCTTAGTGAAATATGTCAGATGGAGAATGAAAAATATCTAATTTCACTCATATGTGGTGCATAAATAAGACAAGTGACAGACTGGTGGTCGTGCATCCGGTAAAGCACACACATTATTATGTGCACAGACCCAGGTCAGGCCTCTGGTCTCCAGCTGCAGAGGGGAAATTTCACAAGCAGTGAAGCAGCACTGCAGGTGTCTCTATTTCTCTCTGTCTATCACCCCCTTCCCTTTCAATTTCACTCTGTCTCTATAACGGAAGAAAAGAGAAAGAAAAATAAATAATAATAATAATAATAATAATGGCCACCAAGAGAGGTAGATTCATGCAGGCACCAAACCCCAGTAGTAACTCTGGTGGCAATAAAAAGTAAGACAAACAGGGACCAGGTGGTGGTACACCTGGTTAACTGCACAGGTTACAATAAGGATCTGGGTTCGAGGCCCCCATACCCACCTACAGGGGGAAAGCTTTGTAAGTGGTGAAGCAGTGCAGCAGGTGTCTCTCTGTCTCTCTCTCTCTCTCCCCCTTCCCTCTTGATTTCTGGCTGTCTCTATTCAATAAATACAGATAATAATGAATAATAAAAAAATACAGACAAATGAATTAAATATATTTTAAATCTTGGTATCTAGTTATCACAGAAGTCTCCACAATGGGTTTCTTTCTTATTAAATATGATAGTCTTCTCAGCTCACTTCAGATGTTAGTGTTTTGTATGTATTTTGCTATCGGAGGAGTAAGATATCTGTTTTGGAGGTATAATGAAATAACCTCTGGCAGATAATTTCAACTTCTAAATTCTGACAAGAAATGCCTAATAAAAGTAAATTTTCACCACAGATTGGAGGCACTGAAGGTCAAATCTGATAAATATGCCACCCAATCCCTTCTCCTTGCTTCACTGCCCTATTATTGCCTTTGTAATTTGATTTCTGACGTAAGTATCTCCAAATGACCCCAAAATGTTTTTCTCTCCTTTATATTGTTTGTCTTGAGGTAGACTGAGTGTTAAAGATAAGCCAGGTTTGGAACCAGGGTTAGAACTGTGTGTGACTAATCACCAGCCACTCGTGCAAGGAAGACTCTCCCTCCTCCTAAGCCAGTATGTATAACCTCCCCCTCATTCTCTGTACTTCAGGTCAAGTCCTGGTCTCCTTAGCCCATCCACCTCCAAGAAAATGTCTCCAGTCCACAGTAAATGCGAGTAAAGCCACATCACCTCCTCAAGCCTGTACTGTACAAGGCACAGTCAAGGTCATATTGGCAACTAAGTCTATGCTAATAACTGGTTCTTCTGGCTGGTGAAAATTTTCTTCCAGGTAAAAATGAGTTTCCTACTTTTCAAATTCTGCCATTAACTCACACTGGAAATGTTTATAAACTAGATTCTGGGCATATGCTTTCCTTTCCACACAATAACAAAAAAGAGGTCTGCAAATACATAACTACCACTTCTATATACTTCTCAGGTCAGAGTTCCAGGTAACCACTGGTGTGTACTATAAAATTCAAAACTATTTTAATAATGGGGCCTGGGAGATGGCTATAGGAAGCTGAATTTGAGAAAGCTTGAGGTCCCAAATTCAATTCTCAGCATCCCACATGTAAGAGCAATGCTCTAATATATAATCTTATGTTATATATATTATATATTATGTTATATATATTAAATAAGTCAAATATTTAAAAAAAAACCTATCTCAACCCTAGATATAAATTTCTTCCATATCCCAGTCTTCTACTGCACTAAATTAACATAAGAGCAATATAACACTAAGGACAGTGAGATAAACCTAGTAATTCTAGTGAAAATGCATATTTTGTAGTCAACATTAAAGGAAGTCTAGTAAGTTTTTAAAAACTATAATATACCTTCATTTAAACTAAAATATCTCTAAATCCACTGATACCACATGATGCTCCTTGGGTAGAAAACATAATTCTTTATTTGAATCTATTTGCAAATAAGAAATGCTCTTTGAAAATGCCTCTCTCTCTCTCTCCCTCTCTCATTTTTTCTCTCTCTCTTTCTCTTTTTCTTTCTCCCTCCCTCTCCCCTTCCTTTCTTTCTTCCTCGTTATTGCCACCAGGGCTATTGCTGGGGCTCAGTACTTATATGAATCCACTGGCATCAGTGACTATTCCCCCCTTTTTATTCCTTCTATATTTGATAGGACAGAGAGAATTAGAGAGGGGAGATAGAGAAGGAGAGAGAGACAGACACCTGAGGTATCGCTTCCCTGTTCATGAAGCTTTCCCTACAGGTGGAGAGCAGGGCTCAAACTTGGCTCTGTGAGCATGTTAATGGGAGCTCTTAACCAGGTGTACCACCTCCTGGCCCTCTGAAAGACATTTTATACCTCAATGTCAGTTGTACTATTTAAGTCATTTTCTTCTTTCCAATTATGTATTTTATAAAATTAAGATCATTCGAATAAGGACAAATAGCAAGCTGTGCTTCTGCCATGCTACGGTCATAGTCAATTTACGTATATCTCCCTCAACATGCTTAAAAGCTCCTCAAGATCAGAGAGCTTGCTTCATCCATCTCCAAATCCACAAATCCAGGGGAATTAGTCAGCCAGTTGTGGATAAATGTTTTCTGAGTGAACCATCCCACTGCTTAGACCTATAGGAACAGATTTGAGAAAGCATAGGGATTAGAAGGCATCCCACACTATGTGCTCACATATGCATCACTGCCAGGCAGTGAAAGGATCCCAAGAATCCTTTTTCTTCAAACACAGTTCCTGGAAAAGTAAGCAGGTATATTGCTTCCAGGCTTGTCTATGGTTTCTATCAGGCTGATCCAATTTACAGCCTCTCCAGTGGGCACTCAATGTCCAGAGGTGAGGAGGGGGCTTTTTTTGAAGAATCAATAGCAGATGCTGAGAAGTTTGAAATCTTTGGCCTCTGGGCAAAACACATAACCTCAAAATGACAAAACTCTCAAGAAAGTTCATTAGAACATCTGGGCACCTTATCAGGGATTTATCAAGCTTTCCAGAGTTGATCCAAATGCTGTTTTAATAAAATTGCCTGCTTATAAACAATTTATGCCAAAGATTTTTTTCATCTTCTTCTCCTCCCAATTCTCTTCTTTCCCCCTTCCTCTGGCTTTTATTGCAGCAAAAATTAATTCTGATATGGTGATCAAGCTTCATATTTCCAGGCTTGTTAGCTACATATGCTATTATTATCAAATGTTTGTGCTTATATTAACCACTCAGTGTCAAAATAAAATAAGTGCAGTGGACATCCATCAACACAGCTGGAATTGGGAATTATGTGAGGTTGAATTACCCTCTACTGTTGCAACTGGGTCCATGGCCAAGACAACATAATCTTTCAATCCTAATTTGAATAAATAAGAAAGATCTTCATATATTTTAGTGAATTTTAACTGGTAATTTTACACCAGTCACATATTTCAATTAGCTAATTGTTATTCCTTTGTACTTGTGTCTCTAGATGACTTAATCTAAAAAGCTGCAATCATAAAATTAAAATAAATAAATATATTCCAACAGAGCACTCCCTACCTATATAAGTCAACAATCTTTGTTCATAGCCTTTGGGGAAAACAATGTTCTTTGAACAATCAAAATGTTATGAGCAAGATATTACCAAAGACTTCTTCATTTCTCTGCTGTGCCCTGATTTAGTTAGTATGTTTTCCTTTTAAATTCCTTCGTTTATATGAATAAATTAACTGACAGTGGCAGTTGAGAAGACAGAAAGTAGAGTTTTGGGCTAGCTATGGGACAACAATGGGGCCCGTGTACTGGCAATTTTCAAGAATCTGAAGATAGAAACTCAGTATTCCAATAAGAAAGACATAAAATAAACCACGATCCAGAAAGGAAAATTAAAATTCAACAACCTGGAAAGACAAATAATTTACTACACAAAAGTGCATACTGGGTTTAAAAGGTAAGAAAGTCAATAGACAACAAGACCTTATAAAGGCCTTCAGGATGATAAAGACATATCTGGTGAAGAAAACTGATGATACTCAGGTGGAATCAACCTTTAAGACTGCAATAGATTCAGAATTCAAGAACCTAGTTACAGATCAGCAGATACACACAGGCATATGTTACTACTACTCTCAATTATATTTGAACTATGAAGTGAAATTTAACAACCCTGAAAAAGTATGGAGTTTTTGAGAAGATTTATTTATGAGAGAGAAGGGGCAGGGGTAGTACGAGCCAAAGCATCGTCATTCTGGCACTGCACACATGATTATGTGATGCCAGGTATCAAATTCAGGACCTCTTTCTAGCAGTTCAAAGCCTCATTCACTACATCACCTACCACACACACCATTTTTTTATTTTGGTCTTATTGAGCACCACTCACATATGACTTAAAGAAAGAAAATTCTCCTTAGGATCTGGTTATCACGCCAGATTTTCCTTATTTAAAGACTAAGTACTTAGTGTACTGATGCTCTGACATAGTACACCAGCAGTTCCCCTGAGCACCACTAAGCTCTCGGGTCCTTGTTTTCTACACCTTCTAATTAGCAGAGAAGCTACATTTAGTGTTTATTGATCACCAGAGGGTACAATGGGATCCAGCTACACACACCTGTGGATTTAATGTCTTATCGGTCACATAAAATAGAACAATTTCACCTCACCAGATCATAAAACCCAAAGGCAGGACCTGAGCATTACAAAAGATCAAGTACTACTAGGTCAGCCCCAAACAACCATCAATAGTTCTGTGTGGTGGTTGTTATGAGGCATATTAAGAGATGCTGTTGGGAGTGGGGTGGTAGCACAGCAGGTTAAGCGCATGTGGCGCAAAGCATAAGGACCAGCATAAGGATCCTGGTTTGAGCCCCTGGCTCTCCACCTGCAGGGGAGTCACTTTATAGGCAGTGAGGCAGGTCTGTAGGTATCTATCTTTCTCTCCCCCTCTCTGTCTTCCTCTCCTCTCTCCATTTCTCTCTGTCCTATCCAACAGCGATGACATCAACAACAATAATAACTACAACAACAATAAAAACAACAAGGGCAACAAAAAGGAAATAATTTTTTTTTAAAAAAAAGTCTAAAAAAAAAGAGATGCTATTTCTCCTTTGAGTCTAAAAAGAGGGGAAACATTTCAGCTGACTGACATGTAGGCTCATTTCATGTTGAATGAAGTGTAGAGGCTATGTCAGAGGTAAAAATATTCCATAGTTTTTTAGGTTTGCCTAGAGGGAAAGTATGTTCACTATACTCCCCTGGAGAGAAAAATATGAGTGCATTTCATACATCTTCTTTCTAGAGGGGTAAAAGAGATGAGGTGTGGCAATCTGTTGACTAAAAGGAACATATTGACCAAATGCAAATTGTAAATCTTCTATGGATCCATGACTCAAATCAATAATAGAATAATTAAGACACTGAAGAGACAGAAATGCAAGCAATAACTAGATTGCAAGTGATAATGAGGAACTAATGTTAGTTAATATATTTGATATGTGATAACAGACTTGTAGATTTCTATTCAGTAATTTTTATCTTCCAAAGATATAACATAAAGTTTGAGGTTTGCTTATTTACATGAGGTTTGAGTTTTGCTTATTATGTGAGGTCTGGAATTTGCTTCAAAATGGTACTAGACAGAGGAGGGAAGTTGATGTAAACAAAATTCAAATAAGGCTGGCCCTGCTTTGATAGTTTGTATGATAGGTACCATGAGATTTTCTTCTGTATGTGATTAGAATTTTCCACAAAAACATTTTTTTTTAAAGTGAGCACCAACACTTTGGCAAAGTTTCTCTGGCACTATCCTGGGGGAACAAAATTTTCCTTGCCATCCTCTAGACCTCTTGAGTTGGGTGTGGCTGATGGAGAGGGCTGGTGGCAGGTGTGAGCACGAATGTGGCTGAGAAAGGGCTCAGGGAGTTAGAGTCACCCTGACCCTGTTAATGAAACTTGACTACTCTCAGCAGAATGCCAAGTTCAGTCTTGGACTCAGATGGAAAGCATGAACAACTTTCTTTGCAACAGCCCCAGCTTTGAGGTTCCTGTCATTTTATTTCAGGAGTAGGTTCCCACACCCTGACTTAATTTGAAACATTCACGCACATCTCTTCCCCATTATGAGGAAGTGGAGTGATGATGATTTTAAAAGCAGCATTTCCCTGTGATTGCATGGGTGGTGTTTTTGTCCTGGAATGCGGACAGCCTCACACGTGATTTTAGAAGCAGATGCAGCTAAGCAGAGCTTAGGACTTTGCCCAGGAGTGAGAAGATGATTGGAATATTTGCTTTGAAAAGGAGCCTTTGTAAATGGGAAATGATTAATGCACCATGAGGAATTTTAGTCTACAAGGTGATATTCTCAAGAAAGAAAGGGCTCGTGAGAGACTAAGAAGATCTCTGCTACATTTAGGCACATTTGAAATCTTTTCCTTCCTCTTTTTTTACTAAGTGTCTTCATAGAGCAGAGAAGACAGGATAAAACCCTTTTAACCTGCTTTAAAAGGTTGTAAATTATCACAAAATAATATCAAGAAGAGGTTAAAGAACTACAGCCTGCAAAATGACAACAAAAAGTATTTGGAAACCTATCTGGCAAGGGTTTAATGTCCAGAATATAAAGAACTACTGCAACTTACCAACAAAGAGATATTCAACTTAAAAAATGGTAATGAGTAGGCAGATATCCTAAGAAGATAAACAAGTGATCCACAAGCACAGAAAAAGTTACCTGACATCACAAGTCACTAGGGAAATGCCAATCAAAACCATACTTGAATATCACTTCATACCCACTAGGATGGCTTTAATAGTACTTTTTAAAAAATACTTATTTATTCCCTTTTGTTGACTTTGCTGTTTTATTGTTGTAGTTATTATTTGTGTCGTTGTTGTTGGATAGGACAGAGAGAAATGGAGAGAGGAGGGGAAGACAGAGGGGGAAAGAAAGATAGAAACCTGCAGACATGCTTCACTGCATGTGAAGCGACTCCCCTGCAGGTGGGGAGCCAGGGGCTTAAAACGGGATCCTTATGCCGGTCCTTGCACTTGAGCCATGTGTGCTTAACCTGCTGCGCTACCACCCCACTCCCTAATAGTACTTTAAAAACAGATTAGCAAGAGTCTGGAGGAAACAGAACTCCCTTACATTGTGATGGGAACTGAATACAGTTTGATAACTCCTTAAAAAGCTAAAACAAAAATTATCACATGGCACAGAAATTCCACAATTAGCATTGTAGCCATGTTCTGCTTAATGACAGACATATATTCTGAATAATGCATCCTTAGGTGATCTTATTGTTAATTAAATGTTAGACCGTGTAATTAAACAAACTTCACTGATACAGCTACTACACACTTCCCAAAAGCTGACACACTTCCCAAAAGCTGACACTCTTCACCCATGCTATTGTCTCCCCAAATATAACTTCTGTAGGAGTACATATGTGATATAATGCCAGCTTGGTCCCCAATGACAAGGGTTAAGTGATACAGTCTTATCCTTATCGTCTCCTTGGCTTCATGGGCATGTTCCCATCATCTGTGTCAGTCAGGACTGATCTCCACTCTGTCCTGATAACAAAGACAGAGCATAGCAGCGATGTAATCTTCAGGTGTCACTCTGTCCAACATTTGAGGGGAAAGGCTTTTCCAGTGTTCACTTAGCCACTGCCAAGAACAGAAACCGGAAGCTAGAAAACCCAGTTTATGAGTTTCATGGTGAACTTTGACAACTAGGCCATTCATTTCTCCTTGAACAAGAATCATTCAGCAGGGGAACTTCACATATATTCACTCAAAATTGATTCTAGGGTCTGGAAGTTAGCTCATTAGTACTGTGCCTGCCTTCCACAAATAAGACCCTGGGTTCTACCTCTGCACCATATGGGAGCATCACAAATGCACTAAAGTTGAAAAGGGGTAGAGTTCCACGGATGCTGATGCAGTGTTTGGTGACTCTTTTCACTCTCACTGAAGTATTATATAGTAAGGGGCCTGGTTGAGTGCACATGTTAACAGTGCTCAAGGATCCGGGCTCAAGCCCCTGGTACCCATCTACAGATGGAAAGCTTTGCAAGTGATAGAGCAGTGCTGCAGGTGTCTTTCTTTTTTTCTTTCTTTCTTTCTTTCTTTCTTGCTTTCTTTCTTTCTCCTCTATCTCTCCTACATTCTTGATTTAGGCTGTATCAATCCAACAAAGATAATAAATTTTTTTTAATTATATAGTAAAATATTAGGTGGGGGAAGCAGCTCAGCAGTATCACATGTTTGCCAGGCCTTGAGTTCCTTTTATTGTACTTCACCCACCTCCCTCCCTCCAAAAACAAAGTGATTTTTGCAAGTGGGTAATGTAATCATCCTCACTGGGAAGTGCAAGTTGGTGGGAACAAGCATGAGAAACTGTCACCTTACCCTGATCAAAAATCATGTTGCCTTTTCTCCCACTGTTCCCTCTGCCACACACATCCAACCATACACTCAGAACAGGCATCAGAAGCCACAGGACAATTGAGAACTTTCAGTCTGGAATCATATTCTGCCTTCCTCTCCCCTAACTCACCCTATTTCATGCCCTAGCACCAACTCAGTCACTCATGCTTCGAACTCTTTCAGGACTCTCCAAGTCCAAGTTAGTTGGTGTTCCTCTGTCATGCTACCTGTCACTAAGAACTTATATTATCCTTGTCTTTTTCCGTTTGAACTATCAAATATTGAGGAGCAAGGCTATGTGCTTTTTGTCTATAACACTATTGCATGACAGAATGCTAGGCACATATAAAAGTCTCACATGGTTGTTGTATGAATGAATGAATGAATGAATGAATAGCACTGTACAATCCAGGACTGTGAGGAGGGGTAGTTTCATTTCCATAGAATACAGTGTAATTGTTCTTTGTTTGGTTTTCTATTTAAACTCATGTCCACCTGACAATAAAGGAGATTTGAGATTTGAGAGAAAAAAAAAGAATAAGGTGTAATTGGGCCATAGAGCAGGAAAAATAGGAGAACTTGAATGATTACCATCCTATATCATGAAGACATAGGGTTTCTTCAAGTGAACTCATAACCCTCTCAAGATAGTACAAGGATGTGTTTTCCTTAATGTTTAGATGAAGAAAATCAATTGTCTATGATCCCCCAGAAATTATTGCTCATGACAACCACTGGTGAGTAATGGTCATACCATCCTGCATCTTACTTGGGAGATTATACACTGGATTCTGTACCTAAAACTTTGAAAAAGTCTCACATCTATCCCTCTGTGTGTGTTGAAGACCAGGGGATAGGAAAGGTGGATGGACACTGACCAGAGAGAAAGTTGTTCAATTCCCTTTTCTCCATTATCACAATAATCTCTTCAATTATCTCATTTTAGTTTCCATCAAAAACAACAGCAAAATAACACTATATTTTCTTTAAAAAAAACAAAAACTTATATTTTCTATTTCCTAAATATTATATAAAATTTTATGTAGAAAGAAACATTAGCTGTTGGGTTCCTGTTTTCCCCTAAATATCTAGATGACAATTTAATAGCATATGAAGTAAATAGCAAAGAAGTTTAACAGTGGACTGTCAACATTATCTTCAAAAGGCGTCTTTTCACTGAAACCTAAATTTTTCCAAAGATGGGGGCCAGAAGGTGGTACATCTGGTTAAGCACACACATTACAGTGTGCAAGGACCCAGGTTTAAGTCTCTGGTCCTGACCTGCAGGGGGAAAGCTTCTTAAGTGGTGAAGCAAGGCTGCAGGTACCTCTCTGTTTCTTTCCCTCTTTATATCTCTCCCCAAATTTCTGTCTGCCTCTACCCAATAATAAATAAATTAAAAAATTTTTTTAAAAAAAGAGTACAAAGTGTTTTTTAAAAATTTCCAAGGATGCCTAAATGCATCTTAGAGTCTTTGGCTAACTTTTATTTGTGTCCTTCCATACTCATAGGGAAGCTACCATTAACTGAACATACCTTGTTTTCTTCATAGTAAATCAGTATGTGTTTGGAATTTTTTTTTCTTTCTGCATAATAAAACCAACATAAAATGAATTTGCTCCAGTGCTTCCTCACTCTAAAATTACCAAGCCTTTCCCTGCTAGTCTTTTGTTGGCGTGCTGCCCAGACCTTAACTAGGTTATCAACCTAGTGATGGCAGGAACCTCGGGGCTCCAGGCTTTGGGGGAGCCTGGGTGTCCCGCTGTCTGCCCATTCTGGGGTCCACATGCTATAGGGGAAAACTGATCAGCTTGCACCGCCAAGGGGTCTTGGTTTCTGTGGATAGAGCTTTTATAGACTCTGCTTGTTTCTGACCCTATGGTTTTATTACATTCCTTTGCAATTCTAGCAGCTGTTTTTGTCAAGAGTCTTAATAAAGTTTGAACTGCTAAATGAACTTTATGGAAATTGGTCACAGAAGAAGTCTATGAGGAACCTTTTAGAGAAAGCTCAGCTGCCTTCTATAGTAACAGTAGTGATAAAACAAGCCCAATGGCATAGGTTAAGGAGGATGGTCCTGCAATTTTTTTTTTAACTTAGTTATATTTACCATAACTTGAAATTTGGCTGTATAGTCCAAATCATATTTTAAGAAATGCTTTGCAAACCTTTACCTTTTAGGAAAGTCAATTTAGGTGGTATTAATGACTAATTCTGAACTTTTTTTTTAATGCTTTTCAATTTTATAAAGAAATTTGGTAGAAGCATTTGGTCTGGTGACAAACCTGGTTAAGCTCACACATTACAGTACACAAGGACCTGGATTCAAACCCCTGGTCCCCACCTACAGGGGGGAAGCTTCATGAGTGGTAAAGCAAGGCTGTTTCTTTCCCTCTCTATCCCTCAGTCCCCTCTTAATTTCTGTCTCTATCCAATAATTAAAAATAATTAAAAGAAAACTATGTATTGAGACACATTAGCTTATCTCTGTTTTTCTTTGTTTGGCTTTTTTGTTTGTTTTGGCACTAGGGATGAAACCCAGGGCTTCATACACATGAATCATGTGCTCTACATTCGAGCTATATCCACAACCGCCTTACTAGTTAATTATATTTAAATGTTATCCCACTTTGTAAAGCATGTTTATTTAACCACAAAGTTAACTTGATTCAATAGCATCTATATGAATGCACAAAGAACTCAAAATTTGTTCTAAACCTGACTTGAGTATCATAGTTTACCCTTCATTTCACATATCTGTCATGGAAGACTAATTCACCAACAGACCAAAACTAACAATTCATTTATTTAGGGTGTGACTTCATACATTTTCATGAATAAAACAAACTTTAAGAGCAATAAAACCCAGTATCTCCACAGACTTATAAGTACCCACCTCCCAAGTTCCTCTATGTAACATCCCTCTGAAAATTAATCTTACCATCTTAACTGATAAGTTTAAAAACAGAATAAATAATAGTTAAGATAATGACTCACTCAATAGAGCACACTCAGATACAAGACTTTGGACTTTTCACGAGTTAAGGAATAGTGCTGTTGTCTCTCCTACTCTCAACTTCTCTATCCCTTTCTGTATCTCATTATCTATAAGGAAGGAGGAGGAAGAGGAGGAGAAATAAAAAGAAAAAATTATGCCAAGAAATAGTATAATCATACATGGACCAAACTCCAGTAATAACCTGGCAGAAGAAAAATAAAGAAATGAAAAGAAAAGAAGATGTTAGCAACACAGCAGCTAGTTGGGGGGGGGGGGGGGAGAGAGAGAGAGAGAGGGAGAGGGAGAGAGAGAGAGAGAGACCCTAGGTTTATAAAATGTAGAACAAAGTTCTCATACCTTAAACACTGGGAAGTCCAAGATAAGATGACTATTGTAATGTCATGAGAGGTAGATCCAAATACAGAAGGTCACATTGCACAGAAGGCACTAACAAGATACAAAAGAAACAGACTCTTGTTCTATTCCAGGTGAGCTCAAGAGGCACTTGACCTTAAGGTGCTGAATCTGTCGCTCAGCTCCAAAGCAAATTGAAACTCATGAAGCCTGTGGTTACAGGGTCAGCTCACGAATCCAGCTTCCCTCTAGTCTTTTGAGGACAGCATCTCATTTTAATTTTCTGTTGTCTGTTGGAATATATTCCAGTGCAAAGTAAAGGGAAAACATGATCACAGCTACGAGCCTTCAGTGGCATCATAGTGAAGTATTAACTTCTGATGATTTAGAATCCCATTGCTTGTCATCTATAGTCTATGGTAACTTCTTTATATTTTACTTTATATTTTTAAAGACCCAATTCTAATCATTTACTTATGTCCTGACCCCACTTCTTCTTCTAGCGTTTGCCCTTCTCCCGTAGCCAGTCAACAAGCGTCAGGTTGAGCCTGATGTCTGCTTGTTGCTGGCTTTGAAAGTGACTGGGATCCATGTGGATTCAGTCAGCTAGGAAGGATCTTCAGTTTCCCCAATAAATGGGTACTCACGGGATGCACCACGAGAAGGTCGATCCAATGCATCCCGACTAATGACTGTACTTGACAAGGAATCTACCTCTAATTAGAACAGCCTCCTATAACTGACCGGGTCTTCACAATAACATACACTTCCCTTTAATGGACAGTAGGGGGTGCTGCTGTATTTGATGTGTTTTTACATACTAGGACAAGGGAAATTTTTCCTTTTAAAAGGGAAAGGGATTCTTTCCTATAGTAATATGAACATGATGTACAATAATGAAAACAAAAAAATACATCAATATATTTTTCCAAAAGTTTTTTTTCTGTCTAATGTAGACTTCTTAGTTATAAAAAACTAAGATAAATGAATCAATTTAGAAATGGGTTAGATACAATGGAAAAAAATTTTCAAGGTAAATGTAGACTTTCCACACCTTGTAACTTGACAATTTTAACTCCTTTATATTAGGAGTTTATGTGTGATTATTAATCTGTACAAATACAATAGGACAACATTAAAATCAAGTCCATAAGTTGAGCTTAATATCTAGCCAATATCAGCATTGTGTCATAGAGTATGATCCCTGCCTGAGTTTCACAGACCATGATCTGGCAGTAATAATAGAAAGACATACTTTTAAATTAAGTTGTGACAGTTGAATATTACTTTCAAGTACTACACTTAAGATCTGTGTTAGATACTTCTCTACCCCTTTCCTAAGGTATGAACTCCCAACGCCCAATTTCATACTTGTCTTTTGTCTTTTTCTTTCCCACCATAAACTTCTGCCTCTACATGATAATATTTTTGTGTAGTTTCTCACTAACCAGAGACTGCTCTGTATCATGCACTTAACAAATCAATTTAAGACATATAAACATGTTTGTACAAGCAAAGCAACTGGCTTTTTAGATCAAGCACAATTTTACGGAGGAAGGTTGCCAGACATGCAGCAAATTTGAATTTCATATAAATAACAAATAATTTGACTTGGTATAAGTATAGTCCAAGAAATATTTGGAATATACTTAAACTAAAAAAGTATTCATTGTGTATCTGAAATTCAAACTTTACTGTGCATCCTATAATTTCATTTGCTTTGGCGACACTTATCTTTAGACACCAAGGGCATCAAAATTGAGAATGATTATGCTACAGGGTCTCTGGAATTTCAGACTTTAAAAATGATGTTTGTCTATGTTGCATGAAGATATAAAGAAAGTCTATGGGTATACAAATATGTAAAGACTTGCCAGCTCTTCTGCTTTTGGGAAAGGAAAAAAAAAACAAAAAACAGGAGACAGTATTTCTTTCCTATCCTAGCCAAGGCTTTTGCCAAAAGCCAGATGGAGATCATTTGTCTGATTTGATATTCTGTTTGATGGGAAACTCAGGGGATAATGTTTTTGTAAAGCCAAGCTGACAGCTAATAACAGGATTCTGTCTAAAATGCACTGAACATGAATCTAAGACTGAGCTACTCTTCTGTCAAACTCAGGTACAAACCTGAGGGTCAGAACAAGCAGCCCGCCCCAGTGTAATCTTTGACTTGGCATCTGTTACTCATTAACTTTGCCTCTATCTCACTCATCTAGGCAGAACATCAAGCTCTAGCTGCTTCCTGTTTTTTCTTTTTTCTTTTTTTTCCAGGAGCAAAACTGAGCAGGTGTTGTGGAATGCTTAACAAATCATGCCTACATTGCAGAGGGACAATGAGCTAAGCTGTCCCCATGAGCCAAATGAATTAGGTATTTAGGGTTCCTCCATCAAGGTTTCAGAGCATGAGAAGCAAGCAAAAAGTCATTAAAAATGCATTGCTTTTATGTTATAAATAAATTAATAACAATAAAAATAAAATAAATGTGTTGCACTCCCTTTGCTGTGATTATCACTACTCCCTTAGAATCCCAGGTTAATCGCAGAGAATAAGTAGGTCAAGGACTGGGCAAAATAAAGCCTATGGTGCCTGCAATGACAAAGCAGCGCAAGTAAACCGTAGATGGAAGAGATCAAAACCCACCATGCAACGATGATTGTCAAATTTCCTAAAATATTATCAACCCATGGACTATTACTTAAGCAATGCTCAGTTTAGTTGAACTCACTGCAGGAAGACAGACCACTACCTTGACAGAATCCTAGCACTGTGTCGGAAGGCTAAGTCAGAAGAACACTTACAGGGACCTGGGGTCTGGGCTCAAACTCTCTCACACAGGTCTTTGAAGTAAGAAAACAAAACTTACCAGGATTGGGAAAATTTGTGACAAACTAGTATAGGAATGGCCAACATAGTAAAATGAGTGTCTTAAAGTGAGTTTTGATAAGTAAACTCTTGTTCTATAAAGAAATTATTTGTCCAGGTGAGCAGATTATTTGTTCTGATAAACTGATTATAGTATTTTCCTGTAATAAATAGTAAAGCTAATTTTTTAGTTATAGACTTATCTCCTCTGGTTCATTTTCCTAAACAAACAACCAAATCATGCTGACATGGTAGTCTCATTTCTATTTTTATGTTATGACCTTTTGTTCCAAATGAGTTATTTTCTAAAAAGAAAATATTTATTTGCTTATTCTTGACAGTCACAGAAAGAAATTCAGAGAGAAGAGAGAGATAAAAACACCTGCAGCACCACTCCATCACTCATGAAATTTTCCCCAGGCTAATGGAAAAGAAGAAGCTTGAACCCTGGTCCTTGTGCTTGGAAACATGTGCACTCAACCCAATGAGTCACCATCCAGCACCCCAAGTGAGTTCTAATATATGTAATTATTACTAATATATTACTGCTTAGTGAGAAACAATTATATTCTGAGCACTTTCTATATGTGTTTGAAAATAAAAATAAATACTCGTAGCCCTATTTATTGATGAAAGACCTTAACTGGAAAAATTTTTTTAAAGATTTTATTTATTTATGAGAATGATAGGAGGAGAGAGAGAGAAAAAAAAAGGACAAGACTTCACTCTAGTACATGTGCTGCCAGAGATTGAACTCAGGACCTCATGCTTGAGAGTCTAATGCTTTATCTGCTACACCATCTCCTGGATCACTAATTGGAAACATCTTTCTGTATCAATAATTACAAAAAAAAAGCAACAGCAATTTTTAAAAAGATTTTATTTATTTATTAAAGAGAAAGATAGGAGAGAAAGAACCAGACATCACTCTGATACATATGCTGCCAGGGATTGAACTCAGGCCCTCCTGCTTGAGGGTTCAATGCTTTATCCACTGTGCAATCTCCTGGACCACACAACACAGCCATGTTTATCTGACATAAACAGAGGTCACAGGTTCAGTCCCCACCACTACCACATACCAGAGCTAAGCGGTACTCAGGTCTTTTTCTCATTCTGTATTATTATTTTTTATCACCACTCCTGTTGCCAAAAGTCTGTGTCCCTATCCCCATCCCACAGACAACCATTATAGTTCTCCCACAATCTTAGATATATAGGCTGACATTTTTTTCACATTCGTATGATTAATTGTCTATATTTCACAGATGAGTAAAACCATTCTGTAGTTGTCCTTTACCTCCTGACTTGCTTCACTAAGCATAATCTTCTCCAATTCCATCCACTTAATCTTAAAGGACACAATATCATCTTTTATTATTGCAAAGCAGCACTCCATAGAGTATATATCACATAACTTTTTTTTATCCAGTAGTCAGACAAAGGGCATTTTGGTTGTTTCCAACTTTTGGCTATTGTGAATAAAGCTGCTGTGAACATGGGGGTGCATATGTCCCTTTGAATGAGTGCTATTATATCTTTTTGATATATACCTAGTAGTGGAATTGCTGGATCATAAGGTATATATTTCCATCTGTATTTGTTTAAGGATTCTCCATATCGTTCTCCATAATGGCTGCGCCAATGTACTATACCAGCAGTGTAGTAGAGTTCTCTCTCCATATCCTCTCCAACACTCTTCTCTTGTTTTATTTATGGAGCCCATTCTCACAGATTGAGGTGGTATCACAATGTGGTTTTAATTTTGCATTTCTCTAATAATAAGTGAATTAGAGCATTTCTACATGTCTGTTGGCCATGTGTGTCTCTTCTTTAGACATATCTTTAGACATATCTTCTGCCCACTTTTTTATTGGGCTGTTCCTTTTCTTTTAATATTTTATTTTATTTATTTATTCCCTTTTGTTGCCCTTGTTGTTTTATTGTTGTAGTTATTATTGTTGCTGTCATCGTTGTTGGATAGGACAGAGAGAAATGGAGAGAGGAGGGGAAGACAGAGAGGGGGAGAGAAAGACCTGCTTCACCACCTGTGAAGCAACTCCCCTGCAGGTGGGGAGCTGGGGTTCGAACCGGGGTCCTTATGCCGGTCCTTGTGCTTTGCGCCACCTGCGCTTAACCCGCTGCGCTACAGCCTGACTCCCGTTCCTTTTCTTTTTGTTGAGCTGTAGGAGTTCTTTATAGATGTTTAATATCAACCATTTGAAGTATAGTATGCAAATATCTTTTCCCATTTACTGGGTTTCCTGCTTATCCTTATGGAATTTTCTTTGATATGTGGAAGCTTTCCAATTTGATATAGTCTCATTTGTTCAATCTTGTTTTAGTTTCCCTTGCCCAAGAGGTGGAGTCTCCAAATATGTATTTAATGTTAAGGCCCTGCAATGTTTCACTGATCTATTCTTCTATGTATTTTATAGTTTCGGGTATAATATTCAGATCTTTGTGCTAGGTGGTGGTCTAGCTTCATTTTTTTACATGTTCATTCTTTACTTCTCATAAGAAATTAAGTAATGAGTCTTTAAAAAAAAGTTAAAGCTAGAGAGATAGTTCACCGAGTAGGGTGGGTATCTTACTAAGTGTGTAACACAGGTTCAAGCCCCAAAACTAATGGGAGTACAGGTCACAATGGAAATTTCTGGAACTGTGGTCTCTTTATTTTCTCTCTTGCACTCTCTCTCTGAATAAAAAAAAAATAAAATAAAATCAAACCTTGAGCTATGAAATTGCACATGGAGGAGTGCCAGGTTCTAAAAGAAAAACAAAAAAGCTAACTCAGTGTCTTCTCTGCCTCTGTAAACTGAATGTAAGAGACCCCCTATGTCCCCATTCTTCAGACCATCTTTGTGCTGAAAATGTTTGCTTTCCCTATGTGGACTTCATGTGAGGCATGAGAAATGTTCACATTACTTTCCTAAGGAATTAAATGATCTGAGTGCTATAGCAGCTTTTCGTTCCCAGTACAATCCATCAAAAACATGCCCTGATCGTGATAACACTAAGTCCCAAAATTTCAAAGTAGGACATGAAATTATATCTCAGTGACTTCCTTTGACCCAAAAGAAAAATGCAAAGCTGGCCTTACTTGGTTTATCTTCATGTTAATCACGACAAAGGAGTGTGTTTTAAACATTGAGCAGAGTAATGCCATTTTTCACCCTTTTCCTCAAAATGTTAGATGTCTCCTGAACTACGGTATTTGTTTAAATCATCAGCTCCAGTGACCTTGCTCTCTCTATTTATTATGCTTTGGATGAAATAATATTGTAGAAGTTCCTATTTTTTAAATTCCATGCTACTATAAAGTATACATTGGATCTATCACTATTTTACCAATACATTCATGACTTTGAAATCATAAATGGATTAGCTTTCAAGCCTCCCCTTTCTAAGAAAAATAAGATAAACTCTTTGTCATTTACCTTGGAAAGTATTCATTTCTCTGTTTTAAATATACAGCTCAGATTCATGTTTTCTTTTTAATAGAATTTTCTGTTTTTTTTAATGCCTCGCCTGCATAATCCTGTTTCAAAAACAGAACGGCTTTTAGACAAATGCTGATAGCACAGATTAAAAGGGGAAATAATTCTTTTAATATGAAAAAAGAATTTTTCCCTTAATTCTTAACAATACTAGCAGCAACAGAGCCAGGAAGTTTTAATAATGCATTTCAGAAAGGTGGTTTTATAATAAAGACAATTATTCCATTATGTATTCAATGTTGTTAATCAAAATAGTGACTAAAACAAATGGACTGGTATTTGTCAATTTTTTTCTTCTTTAAGTTTAATTTAATTTATTTTTATTAATGATTTAATAATGATTTACAAGATCTTAAGATTACAGGGGTACAGTTCCATACCACAACTATAACCACAGTTCATTTACACCCACCTCCAGCCCTCAACTATAATCAACATAATTTTCACAAAAACTTAGAGATAGATTACTTTTTTAAAATCATGTGTTTAAATTCTTTATATTGCACATATGAACAAAACAATCTCGTAATTTTCTTTCAGAGAAATGAAGGTCATTTGGTAACAGATACAAACTATACCAAGAGTCCTTGAACACACACGCCAAAAAAATTGAAAGATAAAACTCTTTGACTTTACCTCTCCCACTTCCTCTACATTTTGTTTAAATCCAGAGTCAAGAGATGGAAGGATGGGAGGTAGCATAATCATTAGAAGGATCCAGAAAGTCTGGCGGTAGCAGCAGGTTAAGCTCACGTGGTGAAAGTGCAAAGACTGGCAATAGGATTCTGGTTCCAGCCTCCGGCTCCCCACTTGCAGGGTAGTTGCTTCACAGGCCGTGAAGCAGGTCTGCAGATTTCTATCTTTCTCTCCCCCTCTCTGTTTTCCCCTCCTCTCTCCATTTCTCTCTGTCCTAACAACGACGACATCAAAAACAACAATAATAACTACAACAATAAAAAAAAAAAAGGGCAAAAAAAGGGAAAATAAAGTAATTAATTAAAAAGATCCAGAGTTTCGGATTAAATTCTAGGCACCACCATAAACCAGAGCTGAACAGTGCTCTGGTGAAAAGGGGGGGAAAAGTGAAGAAGAGAAGGAGGAGGAAGAGGACAAGGAAAAAAGAAAAACCAAAAGTATACCCCTGACTATGCTTTTTTTTTTTTCTTTCATTCTTTCTTTTTAATAAGGATTATTCATTTTAGTGGGTAACATAGCTAATATATCAAGGCAACCATAAGTGTGCTACATATTTGTTAAGTATTAATAACATTGAAACTAGTTGAACTATTAAGTTGTATTATGCCCACTAAAACTAGAAAATAAATTGAATAGCTGATAAGCATCTTGTTCCTCCTTATCCTAACTAAATTAAGTCATATATTTTGAAACTATGATTAGATTATATGATAGATTTCAAGGAGCAAGTTCTCAGAAGTGTGGCTACCTAAAATAGTGCTTCTCAACCTTTCTTCATTATCAAACCCCTAAAAATTTATTTAAAGTTTCTTTCCTAACCAACCCCCATAAAATTCAATATCACAGATACATGGAATGTATGTATATACCCATGACACACACAGGGGTAAAAAGAAAGATATTTTTTCCCACATCCACCATTTTTTTAACTATCAGTATTTATTGGGTAGAGATGGCCAGAAGTTGAGAGGGTAGGGGGAGACAGGGAAAGGAAGGGAGACAACTGCAGCACTGCTTCATCACTTGCAAAGTTTTTTTTTTGTAAGATCTTATTTATTTATTAATGAGAAATATAGGAGGAGAGAGAAAGAACCAGACATCACTCTGGCACATGTGCTACTGGGGATCGAAGGCAGGACCTCATGCTTGAGAGTCCAAAGCTTTATCACTGTGCCACCTCCCGGACCACCACTTGCAAAACTTTACTCTGCAGGTGGGGACCGGAGGCTATAACCCAGGTCCTTGTACATTGTAACATGTGTACTAAACCAGGTGCACCACCACCTGACCCCCAAGAACCAACTTCTAATTTTATTCCTTTAGAGGTAATATGCCTGTTAATCTAGAAAGTGGGGATGGCTAAACCATAGAGATAGATGGAAATCCCCAAATTTGCACTTGGAAGATCTGTTCTCTTTTTCTTAAGAGACAAAATAGCCCTAAATTAAAATAAGCTCAAAATTGTTTTCTGAACTTGGATGAAGAGAGATTTTCTATCCTAATCCTAATCTCCCCTCCCCCTAGATTTACTAGTTTTTATCTAATAGCAATGAGTCTATTACTGACTGAAAGTTTTGACCTTGGTACTTATAAATATAAATACCATAATCACTACTTCTCCAATTTGTTAACTCATATTCATTAATTCATTCACTTACTGATCAGTTTGACCAAAATATTCTTAGGAATTAAAGATGCAAAAATGGATAGGGGGAGATAGCATAATGGTTATGCAAAAAGACTCTCCTGCCTGAGGCTCCAAAGTCCTAGGTTCATTTCCCCTGCACCACCATGTGCCAGAGCTGGACAGTGCTCTGGTAAACAAAATAAATAAATAAAAATAAATAAAATAAGTAAATGACATATATTTTAAAAGATGCAAAGATAAATAACTGAACTTGAACATATTTATCCCACAATGAGACCACAATTTCAGTCATTTATTTATTTATTTATTGTCATGTTAGGACCTTATGTCAAATTATCATTCTTTTTTCAGATAGATATATAGAGAGAAACATGCATATAGAGACATGACAGTACCAGAGTTTCTGTGCCATGGAACATCCATGTGGTGCCAGGGCTGAAACCCAGGCCAGGGTGTCCTAATGGTAGCTACCCCCTCCCCACCCCACCCCACTCCCTATGTCTTTAGAAAAGAGTTTAGATTTATTTAGTCAAGATAAAGATAGCGTGGAATGCACTGTAGACACAAGAATGACAGAAGCCTTACTCCATGCTGCTTACAGAGTAGAAATTTCTTTAGCTAAGGAATTGAAAAGATACACATTTGAGTCAGTCTTGGTTTAACTAAGAATGAGAAAAAAAAAAGCTAAGGCTTCTAATAAAAAATATTTTTAAACATGAATCTACATATTCCAAAACACGCAGAAAATTTAAGGGAAGTCCATTACTATTTATGGAAAGAGGCACAGTACTACGTGAAGTGATTCTGAAGCACAGCCCAATTACATTGCTTGGATGTAGTGGCTATTTCATTCCTTTGAAGAAGCAAACCAACAACCTATTTTTGGTAATCTATAAGTATGTTAACAACTCTGACTTAAAACCAATTTGCCAGAGTTTAAATGACAATTTTTAAGTTCCCATAAAAAAAATGGAGAGATGTTATTCATGGCAGTCAGCTTCTGTTCTGAATTCAATTATTTCAACCATTTCAAGTTTAAACATGGGGTTCACAAAGAGGGGTAGGCACTTTTTTTTTTAAATTTTTTCAAACTCCTCCATTCATTTTTCTTTCTTCTGCAGTCTTAAACCTCAGACACCAGTTGCTTCAAGAATTCAGTTTTACATCCATGATGTAGTGGGAGTCCTTGAAGCTTTGGCAAGCACACTTTTCACCGAAAAGCAACTTTGCACTAACACACCATTTATTTTTGAAATGATGGCAAAATTGAAAGTGGTTCAAACTCCGGGGGGGGGGGCATATTTTTCTTTAGGAAAATTGTCAACACAGGTACAACAGCTGTGTGCAAATTAAGAGAAATTAGCTATTGGGTCAAATTCCTGTCATTTGAAGATGATAGGCATTGACACAAACATATTCTAAAGTAATAAAAAGTAGTGTTTCCCAAATGAGATCCACAGACACTGATGAGAAGAAATCTGTGATGTATAGTTCATTGGAGGATAAAAGGGGAAAAATCACATCATCTCTTACTATCTGGCTCTCCTCACTCTTGTTCACAAGGATACTGGGGATGAAGCAATTAAATGGTGGGAGGAAGGTCAGCACAGATGGAGAATGGAGGACAAATCATGTGGCCACCAAAAAGAGTACTGCCTTGCCAAACTCACAAGATAGCCTTAGTCTTTTCTGTGATTTAATAGCTGCAAACAGTATGGATATTGTGAGAGACAATTTTGAGGGCATAAGTGCATTTTAAGCCTGGGAAAATGTAATGGGAGAAGCCACTTTCAGTTAATAAGAAAGTATGACCTTTCCAAAATTCTTACTTGTAAGTCTAGATTTTAAACTTGACTACTGTCTCCAGATGGAAAAAAAAAAAATGAGAAGGGCTTGTTTTGTGCCAAAGAGATGAGTTATAGAAGAGATGGTATAGAAAGAAGACAAAAGAGTTTTATAATATCTGTGTCTATACGAAATTAGCAAAGACGTTCGGGACATTTTCTATT
Organism: Erinaceus europaeus; assembly: GCF_950295315.1. Classification (NCBI taxonomy): domain Eukaryota; kingdom Metazoa; phylum Chordata; class Mammalia; order Eulipotyphla; family Erinaceidae; genus Erinaceus; species Erinaceus europaeus. The sequence goes on from NC_080165.1 coordinate 29,645,937, forward strand.
CATTGAAGCATGCAGTCAGTCACGTTATAGTTGGCTTATGTCAGTATATAAGAGATAACTGCAAAATAATCCAGAAAGCTATATACAGAAATATTTTTTATTTCTAAGTGTTTTATTTATTTATTTATTTATTTCCTTTTTGTTGCCCTTGTTTTATTGTTGTAGTATTATTGTTGTTGTCATTGTTGGATAGGACAGAGAGAAATGGAGAGAGGAAGGGAAGACAGACAAGGGGAGAGAAAGACACCTGCAGAACTGCTTCACTGCTTGTGAAATGATGCCCCTGCAGGTGGGGAGCTGGGGGCTCAACTGGGTTCCTTATGCCAGTCCTTGCTTTTTGTGCCACATGCGCTTAACTTGCTGCACTGCCACCCGACTGCCTCTAAGTGTTTTTCAAAATACTGTATATATTTATACATATATTCTATTTTTTTTAAAAAAGGTAATAAGCCTATTACATGGGGTTGTAAATTTTAATTATTCTATTTTTTCCCAGGGGTGGGGGCTGATGGGGAGAGTCAGAGCAAAGAGAGAGAGAGAAAAGAAATGAAACCACACCATTGAAGCTTCCTCCACTATAGAGTGGGATTCAGGTTTGAATCAGCATATGCCCAAAACTACTCCATGCATTCTATTGACATTTTTTCCAACTACATTTAGAGGGAAAGAAAAGCAGAGTCAAGCATTCTCCATCAGGAACCCTACTCTCAACTTCCACCAATTCACCTCTGAGTGAAGTGTCCATCTTCTCCTCTCCTTTGGAAAAATAACCCTGTTTTCTTTCATGATTCCTTATAATTTACTAGTTTCAAATTTATTTTCATTTCAGTCACGTGCCCCTGGATTGTCCCAAACTATTTCATAATTATTCCTGAATTATGATTCCCAGTATACAGAACTATTACCTCCCCCAATCTGAATATTGTGAATCTACTCATAAAGTCTCAGCTATATTCATGAATGGAGTTGGAAGGGGTCATGCTAAGCAAAATAAGTCAACAAGGAAAAAAACAGCTCCAGGATTATTGCACTTATTTGTGGGGTATAAAGAAAACAGGGGAGCAGTCAAAATTTACCTTTGTATTTGGATCTCAGAACTTGAGGTGCAGGGGAAAAAATAGCCACTTAGAAATTCTGGGTAAGGATGTGGAATGTCAGGTTTAACTCACTTAAATGAATAAGTATGGATATTCTATAAGAGAGAATCACAAGCACATTCCATAAGAAGTTTTTAAGGCTTCAACCCAACTGTTCCAAAAGTGTAAAAAGAAACCAGAAACAAATATAGGGAATGTGTTGTTTATCAAACATTTACAAGCAAAAGAGAAAAAATCCTGACAAAACCCAGTTAGGTTTTCAAAAATTAAACATTTCACAGCGTGTCCCAGACTTAGTAGCCTCTGTGCAGACAGTTCTGCACACCCAACCAGTTCCACCTGTTATAGTGATAGAGTCATGGAGTGTGCATGACAGATATGAAATTGTCATTGGAATACTCACGTGACTAAAATGAATTCCATACAAGTGCAGTTTTCCTCTCCACCCCCACAGGTTTATTTCCTGTTATGGTATTATTTGCTGCCCTGTCTTTATACCTCTGGTTTCTATTAAATAGAAGTTAACAGTATAAGGCTGTAAATTTCTTTATGTCCTATGTGGCTTCAGGGCATGAAGTCCTCATCCCCTACCTAAGGACCTCTCTTGCCAAAGTCCACTGTTCCATCCCCAGGGAGTGGGTCTATGCAGGAAGGGGAGGGGAAGGAGACTTTCTTGCCTTGGGCCTGTTAACCTGAGTCTACTTTCTCTTTCTCAGGTTTGTTTTCTCAGCTGGTGGTACATACTCTACTCCAGCACTTGGTCTAGTGGAAAACAGCTTCCTCTAAGATCTAACGGTCCATTTTAAAGAAGTGGTTTGGAGCTCAGAAGAAGGGAGCTCAGTTATAGCTTCATACCCAGCTTTCTCTGTTTTTTTAGTGCATGGAAATATGAGCTATGTAAATAGTTTCCATTTCACATTCCACCTGTAGCAAAGTCAGCCAAAGCAGACAAGGGGCTCTTTAGACCTTTCTCCACCTAAATGATTAGTGTCTCTCCACCATGCTCTTTCTGCCTCCACCATCCTGTTTTTCTACCATACACATACACATACACACAGCATACACACACACACACACACACAGCATACACACACACACACACTACCTCAGTCCATATCCTGAGGGAAAATGTGTCTTTTTCTAATAACTTTTTCCTGTGGTTCACTGACTTCTCCACCCTGAAGCCAGAATAACTCTACCTAGCAACTGGAATACCTAATACCTATCAACACTCAAGAGAGGATTTTATTCATTCTCTAACCAAAGGCCAGTGAGAGCTGACCTTCAAAAACCTAGCTAAGGACTTTTTAAAAAAAATTTATTAGTGAATTAATATTTATTTACAAAATATTATGAGGTAACAGGGATGTAATTCCACACTGTTCCCACCACCAGAGTTCTGTGTCCCCATACCCTCCACTGGAAACTGCAGTAATGATCCCAAGGTCACAGATAGGGGTTGACTATTATTTCTGTAACTATATACATTTATATATATTTGCCCTTTTTAAAATTTTTTTAAATATTTATTTATTCCCTTTTGTTGCCCTTGTTTAGTTATTATTGTTGTTGTTATTGATGTCTTTGTTGTTGGATAGGACAGAGAGAAATGGAGAAAGGAGGGGAAGACAGAGAGGGGGAGAGGAAGATAGACACCTGAAGACCTGTTGTACCACTTGTGAAGTGACTCCCCTGAAGGTAGGGAGTTGGGGGCTAGAACTGGGATCCTTAGCCAGTCCTTGTGTTTTTTGCCACCTGCACTTAACCCGCTGCGCTACTGCCTGACTCCCATCTTCCCCCCCCCCCCCCCCCATGGTCCTGCCTTCTCATCCTTTCTAAGTCACACCTCCCCCTATTGCTACTTCTGGATGTCCTTCCTTTTTCCCTCTTCTCTCTCTAGGTCCTTATGGAGTTGGAGTTTAGAGCCCTCTGGTCATCTTTCTATCATTTCTCCCCCACTGGGATCATGGACCAAAATTCTTTTCTGGGGTAGAGAAGGTAGAAGTTCTGGCTTCTGTAATTGCTTCTCTGCTGGACATAGGTGCTGGCAGATAGATCCATACCCTCAACCTGTAGGACTCTGGAGATGTGAGGTTCTAGGCCACACTGGTGAGGTTGTCTGCCCAGGGAAGTTAGAATCATTGTAGTATCTGCAGCTTGGTGGCTGAAAAGTGGTAAGATATAAAGCAGGATAAATTTTTTAATAAACAGGAATCAAAAAGTAGGAATAGTGCAGATGAGAATAGGGATCTTAGGGTGTAAAGAAGCTAGGAAGTCTATTTTAGGCATGTTCCTAGGGACCCATGACTTTATGCTTAAGCTTGATAGCTATCGTACAAGTGGACTAAAAATATTGTCTGGAAAGATGGTGTCAGAGTTGAGAATAGGGCTAGAAAGCTGGATTAGGGCAGAAAGTAATTTATTTATAAATGTGAGGAAAGGAACCTTTCCCACTCTCTTTAAAGTCTGGATTTTCCTAAAAATCTGGAATTTTGCTTGTATTTCTTAATGTCTCTTATTTTGATCTCTTACCCTGTTGTACTGCCTCTGCTGACCTCAGCTAAATTGATTCAACCAATGCCATCATGCCACATTATGCTGCCATGATCATTTTGCTTTGGATTGTATCCAGAGACATCAAACCTGACTTGTCAACCTTCCAACTCCAATAATGTGGTGAGACCCTTCCTAACTCATGGGACTACCTAGATCCATTTCAAATGACACACACTATAAAAAGATACAAATCTTAGATATAGGCTAGGTCCTAGGAGCCTGGGTACATGTATAACATGTATCCATATGTTAGGGACAACTATATACCTCAAAGTAAAACTACTGATTAGTCCTCTGTGATTAGACCAAGACCTAATAAGCTCAGCAAGCCAGCAGAAAGGCCCAATGAAAGCTCCATAAATTGTCCAATCAAATATCTACTACTTGGGCTTAGACACCCTAATTTCACACTGAATAATTCACTTCCATCAGTCACTTTATTTACTCAGTCAAGTACCAAAAGAAAGTAAGATATATCTCCTCATCTCATCTTTTTTGATAGTATCAGCATTATTATCACCCCTTGATAATCTATAGAACATTGTATAAAATTGGCCAAGAGATATGTTGGATATATATATATATATATATATATATATATATATATATATATACAATTATTGTCCCGTATGACAAAATTTAATAAAATCATCAGAAAAATAAATACAATAATACTTTTTAAAATTTTTTATTTATAAAAAGGAAGCATTGGGGAGTCGGGCTGTAGTGCAGCGGGCTAAGCGCAGGTGGCGCAAAGCACAAGGACCGGCATAAGGATCCCGGTTCGAACCCCGGCTCCCCACCTGCAGGGGAGTCGCTTCACAGGCGGTGAAGCAGGTCTGCAGGTGTCTATCTTTCTCTCCTCCTCTGTCTTCCCCTCCCTCTCTCCGTTTCTCTCTGTCCTATCCAACAACAACAACAACAATAATAACTACAACAATAAAACAACAAGGGCAACAAAAGGGAATAAATAAATTAAATAAATATTAAAAAACCTTAAAAAAAAAGGAAGCATTGACAAAAATCATAGTATAAGAGGTCAAAGACTTCCTCTATAGAGCCTATATTTCCCCCAGTCCTGGAACCTCTAGGGTGGGGCTCACTTTCCTGCATGCTTCTCTCAGTTCATACCAAATGATATTGCATCCGCCGATCCAAACCTAATCAATGCAACGAGTACCACCTCAGCATGCTTCACTTCAGACTGTGTCCAGAGACATCAGGCATGGAATATCAACCCTTCAGCCTCATTACTTGAGTGAGACCTTTCCTTTCACAGTATTCTCTAATTCCATTCCAGGAGGTTCACTTCCTAACAAAGTCCCAAAACCTAGATATAGACCAGGTCTATATCTAGGTCTATATCTAATTTATGTTCACATGTATCCATAAATTAGGGCAAAATATATACCTGAAAGCAAAAGCACACAAGTGAGTTTGTGTGCAGTGAGTTCATATAAAGTTCCTAAGGAAATAGTATCTAATTAAACTTAGATACCCTCCTCACCTACTTTTTATTACAGTTCTCTCATTCACTCCAAAACTAACCATAGCAAAGCAAGGACTGCAAAAGCTGAATAAAGGCAAGAGACTGGCATATGTTAATGATGACTCTTTAGTCACTATGAGGCCACTCCGTCAGCTGAGGTCCTATTCGGGGAGTCCTATAAGTCCCAAACAGACATGATGGACCTAGACCTCAAATAAATCCCTCTTTCCATTGTTACTGGTCATCTTTATCAGGAACAACAAATTGACCCCTTTGTGGACCTTGCCCTCAACTTGGATCAACAATGGTAGAGAATGTTCCATTCTCTGAAGAGAGGATGGACAACATACTCTATGCTACACCTGAGGAAGATGGGTCCTGATATTGGGGCAGCTTGGAATGTTCCTACTCATGACCACAGAATGTGAGCTCTGATCTACAGGGATGCAGAGGTCACATAGGCTCTTAAACTGAATATGGGCCCCAGACCAAATCAAATCGATGGGATTTACAGTCAATGATATTAATACCCCTTTCCCACATTAGGGAGCTACCCTCTTCCCTGATCCAGCTTTCTGTTCCTTTTGCAGCCATGACATCATCTCCCCAGACAATAACCTGGATCCACTTGCATATAAGATTTCATGTTCAGGGAGAAAAAAAAAAAACTAGTATAGCCACAGGCCCTTTGGAATATAACTAAAATATGCCTACTATCTATCAACAAAATGATTAAGATGAAGATCTGCACTATTCCAGCCTTTAGGTCCATGATTTTTCGACAATTTGTTTGGCTTTCTATGTTAACTCTCTTTTCAGCCACCAGGTTCCAGATGCTAGCATGATTCCTACCAGACTTCCCTGGACAGAGGACCCCACCAATATGTCCTGGAGCTCTGCTTCCCTAGAACCCCACTCTGCTAGGGAAAGAGAGAGGCAGGGTGGGAGTATGGATTGACTTGTCAATGCCCATGTTCAGTGGGGAAGCAATTACAGAAGCCAGACCTTCCACCTTCTGCACCCCATAATGACCTTGGGAAAGTTCCTGCTGTCTTAGGGTTAAGAAGATGATAGATAGTTATTGCTATAATCACATTATTTGGAAATTGGGTTAACTTTGAAAAATCCATTTGTTAGGATTTGTTGTATCATACACAACATCACCATAATTTATGTCCTTTGATGCTGATCCCTGTTCAGGTGCCATTTGCTGGTCTAGCTTCACGGGTGGGAGACAGATGACCAGGGACTCATGGCTGAGGTGGGAAGCAGTATCTCTTTATTCATGGAACACAGTTCAATCTAAGCTATCTCTAATCACAATCCTGTCCGTATATACCCTGAGGTGGAACTGTCAGGTCGGAAGAGGATGTACGTAGGCTAGGGGGTGGGGAGAAGGAAAAAGCAGGAACCAGTGAGGATTCAACCAATGCCCTGGAGGCAGGGCGGTGCTTAGTTAACAGTGTTAGGTAGATAGACAGCAGTGTTAAGCTGGCAGGACGGTGCTTAGTTAAGCAAGATTAAAGACAGAGGCTTTAAGCAGGGGGGAGCTGGCTTACTGCCCAACACTTTGACATTATTTGTATATAGCTGTGCCACCAGTTGCTTCTGTTCTCCCTGGTCTAGGCTTTTAAGATAGTCAACATATCAAAGACTTAGCCTATAATACAGTAGTACTTAAGGTTAACTTAGATCCCATTAAAATCCTAGCTGTATTTACCCCCTATCTTGAGGCCAGACCCCATAAACCTAATATTAATTTGGATACAACAAATAACACTCAGTTCTTTAATAACTTTGAGAAAATCTAAACTTGTCAGATAAAGATAGAATTATAATAGCTGGATAAGGCAAAATATCCTGGTATTAGAATCAAAGAAAATGCACAAATCAGTGGTACAGAATTGAAAGTCCAGAGTTAAGTCCCCACATCTATAGGCAACTTATTTTTTATAAAGGAGCCCAGAACATTAAATGGAGAAAAAAGAGTCTCTTCAATAAGTGGTGCTGGAAAAACTGGGTTGAAATATGCACATAAATAAAAGTGAACTATTACATATCACCAAGCATAAAAGTCAACTCCAAGTAGATCAAAGATATGGATGTTAGACTAGAAATTATCAAATACTTAGAAGAAGAAAACATTAGTAGAACTCTTCAAGATCTATGCTCCAAAAAAAAAAACTTCAGAGATTCAAATCCAACAGCAAAGAAAACAAAAATTAAATTAAATCAGTGTGAGATCTTTATACAACATACTTCAGATAAGGGTCTAATAGCAAAAATTCATAAACAGCCTGAGCTCTTAAGTTAAGTAAACTTAATACCAATAAAATAAACAACCCCATAAGTAAATGGGGTGAGGACATGGAAAGAAACCTTACTGAAAAAGAAACCTAGAGGGCCAACATACACATGAGAAAGTGCTCAAAGTCACTGCTTAACAAAGAAATGCAAATAAAGACAGCAAGATGATACCACGTTACACCTATGAGCATGTCATATATTAGAAAAGACAGTAGTAACGGGGCTGGGTGGTGGTGCACCTGGTTGACTGCACAAGTTACAATGCACAAGGACCCAGGTTCGAACCCCCAGTCCCCCCCTGCAAGGGGAAGGCTTCACAAGTGGTGAAGCAGTGCTGAAGGTGTCTGTATCTCACCCTCTCTACCCTTCCCTTCCTTCTCAATTTCTGACTGTCTCTATCCAACAAATAAAGATAATAATAAAAAAAAATTAAAAAAAAGAAAGAGTACTTTAAAAAAAAAAAAGGAAAGACAGTAACAGCAAATGTTGGAGAGGATGTTGAGAAAAGAGACACTCTTACAATGATGGTGGGAGTGTAAATTGGTCCAACCCTTGTAGAAGACAATCTGGAGATTTCTCATAACACTAGAAGTAGACTTGCCATATGACCCAGAAACTTCTCTACTAAAGAGTTATCCATAGGAAAAAACCTATCAGAAGAGATCTCTGTATACTCATGTTCATAACAGCACAATTTGTAATTGCAAAAACTTGGAAGCAACCCAGGTATATAGTGGCAGATGAGTGGGTAAAAAATGGTGGCATATATAAAGGATGGAATACTATTCAGCTGTTAAAAATGATGATGTCATCTTGGATGAAAATGGAAGACAGAATGTTTAGTGAGATTAGCCAAAAAGAGAAGGATGAATACTGAGTGATCTCATTAGTAAGTGGGACTAAATAATTATGAACAGGGAGGAAGAAAACAAAGTGAAACATGAACTGGAAATGGTATATTCCACCAAAGCAAAGAAATCTGGGTGAAGGGGGCAAGGGGAGGTTTGGAAGAGAATTGGGGGGGGGGCTGGGTACATAATGAAATCATATACATGTGGCAATGACTCCACTATAAAGCATTAACCCCCCCAATAAAAAAAAAATTGCTGAATAAGGGCAAGAGACTGAATCAGGCTATGGCATCATTTGGGGCCCTAGTCAGGAATCCTTGGATTCTTACACAGATATGATGGGCCTAGAACTCTATAGATCCTTCTTTCTACCATCACTTGCCACTTCCATCAGGAACTCCATTAAAAGCCATCTTGTGGGTTTCTTTAAGATCATACCTCACTATGAACTAGCAATGGTAAGGACTGCCCCACTCTCCAAAGGGAGGCTAGGCCTCCCTAGTCTTCCAGGTCTCAAGTGACAATCTTGAAGAAGACTGGTCTTGAAATGAGTGCAGCCTAGAATGTTCTTAGCTGTGACCATGGACTGTGAGCTCAGATTGACAGGGACTAAGAGATTACATAGGCTCCCGTGCTAAATGTGAATATATATGGGTCCTGGGTCAAACAATAGGGTAAACAGCTAAGAGTTTTTAACAAGGAGCTGTAAGAGGAGAAAATCCCTCAGGTAAAAAAGAAAAAGTAAAAACGTAAAAGTAAAAGTTAAAAAAAGTAAAAGAGTCATCCCACTTTCTTTACTTTCTTTCTTCCCTAGGCTTCTCTATCTATGCTTGAAAATGGATATAGAACTTTATTTGATGAAGTCTCCAGTCTGACAGAGGAGATATTTATGCAGATCTCTTTCACTAACTAGAGAGATATCAATGTGGCAGGGAAATAAGTAAATTATTAGAGGTGGCATATACCAATGTCTGCAAAGTCCATAGTTATGAAAGGCCAGAGGTTAAGACCACCTGCCTTCAAAGTGTCTAAGCTGTAACTTATACCTTCTTAGAGATAAGAGCTCCAAGGCCTTCAGGGACTCTAGTGATGAGGTCAATATTACCCCATTAACTAGGAAACTTGTTCTTAAACTACATCCAAAGGAAAGACAGTGGGTATATTAGATAAGTACTGGAAAGTGAAGATAAAGAAAGAGTAGTGGGTAGCAGTGCTGAATTCCAATTCTAGGTGTCCTCTGTGTGAGGAATGAAAAATAAGGAGAAGACGGTGTTTTGTTTTTGTGATTTAAATTACCAAGATTCAGTGAAACATCACAAGGAAGGAAAAAAAAAAAGAAGAAAGAGGGATATACAGCTGAAAATGAAGGGAGAAGACAAGAGACAAAGGAAAAAGAAGACAAGCTTTCTCTGGGGACAGTTTGACTGGCCTCATATGTACCCTTAACACCAGCTTCTAATTTCAAGTTGTCAAGATTCATCTCCCAGTAAAGCAAGAGCTGAAAAGAATGTGTAATCTTCTTGAAAGGGACCCCACAAATCTCCAGATGTTTTGGTTTATTCTGTGGGGAGAGGAAAGGCCTAGGTTAAGAGAAGCAAATATGTTCGTTCCCTGCAAGGAGGAAGGTCACCAAGTGGGAACAGTTTATTCACCTTTGGAAGTATTACATTTCAGCAGAAGGAGCCAGGAATAAGATATCATTTGTTAACTTTGCTAATCCACTAAGTATACGTTGGACAACTGAGCTATTATGTGGAACTCTGTTATGTGTCCTCTAACAAGGAAACAATGTCCTGCTGAGTTTAGGTGTGGTGTGTGCTCAGACTACATAAAACTTTCAGCAGCTTTATATAAAGTTGATTTTTGTTTTAGGGAACAGCACACACGGAATCAGTAGGAGAGAGAGAAACCATCCCCACATCAGGAAATGTATTACTCTTAAATTACTGGATAGTTTAAATAGTTTATGATGGCTTTTATCAAATCAACTCCATGACACAGGGTTTATGCTACGTTTTCTCTCTGAGTGAAATATACTCAAATCATGGAAATTTTTCTCAATTAAATGGAGTGTTTATACCCCAGCTTCTCAATCTACTGGTAATAAGTGTCAAAGGCAGGATCATTGAAGGTTTGAATGCATTAGGTAACTAGATGGCACACATATGTCTAGAAACATGGGTGATATTCAACAAGACTATAGACATCAACCAGTGTAAACCTAAGTGAACTTAGACTCTGTTTATTCCTCTAGGCATATGCAAATCAAACACCCAGTCCAGAGCCCCATCTGTTGCCTGAGCCTCACTTTGTCTTTGAGGTTAGAGCAGCAACTCTTTCTTTTCCTCAAACATTCTTTCAACTTACAGTATGAGCACTGTTGAGGGATAAAGAATGCTGAGGTGGGAGGATTAGAGAGCCAGAGCCCTATGCCAGGTACTGTGTGGAATAAGAATGATGCATGATATACAGTTCCTGGAAATCTGACCCCTCAATAGCTTCGTTCTGCATGATTTGCAGATGATTCACATAGACTGGCTAGAGCTGGTTGATTGCATCATCTTTCCTCATTCCCATGACACAGGACAGGGCATGGCAGGTAAAAACAGAGGGTGAATTGAAAATACAGGTTAAAAGGTACCCTTTCTTTGATTCTTGTTCCCTGACAATGACCCATCCTAGGAAGTGAGTGGTTGACAGGAGAGACTAGTTGGTAGATGAAGTGAATCAGAGGCTAAACCACAATCAAGAAATAAGGGCTGACCCTGAGGGTAGCAGTATTGTTGTCAATTTAGCAATACCCTGAGCCTATGGTGTCACCAACTCTTCCTCAGAGAGAGCTCAGAATAGACTAGTGTCATTTGTGGCTTATCGAGATTCATTCCCTCTCTGGTTATATTACCTCCATGTTCCTCTGGAGACCCAGGCTACCCAATTTCAGTACTAACTTCATGAAATGAGTAGAAGAAACAGATATGAACCACTGGAGTGCTTCTCCTCCCTGAATGCTATGATGGGTTCATGAGCCAAGTCATGCAAGAGACTCAGTCTGTGGAAGTTTGTTGTAGAGAGGTGAAGACAGTTCAGTTTCAGCTGAACTGTCAATCATAAAGGTAGCATAACACCCTAGTTTTCAGTGGCCACCTGAAAGCAAAGCCAGCTAGCAAGCAAGAGAAGGCAAGAGACAAAATCTAAATGACATCATCAAGCCCCCTGAATTCTGTTGTGGTTTGGTCAAATCTGACACCTTTCAGTTACTACATCTTCTTTTTGTTTAAATCAGTAGTTACAATTCTGTCACCTGGTGAAAATAATACAAGATTCAAAATGTTAGCATTTTCACAGTACTGTCTCAACAATGATTCCAGGCATAATAGAACAAGAAGGAAACTTCATAAATCAAGGTGCCACAAGTTTGTGGGTTTTTTTTTTTCTTTTTCTTTTTGAGTACTTTCTTAAGCTTTCACAGGTTAAAAGACAAGTAAACTAGGAGGAAGACACAGAGGTATGGAAAATGGGCTTTCATCACATGGAGAGCCAGGTCTGGATAATGCCAGTAGTGGAGACCTGACTACTTTTTCCTCCTGCTAGTTCCCTTGATGGAAAAGGTCTGACCACAAGCTTGGCGCAAGTTTGCACACACAACAAAGTGAAGTCTCATCTGAAAGAAAGGATAAAAGAAATTTCAAGATAAAAGTTTTATGGTTTGGACCCAAGTCATTGTCTTTATTTTACATTTCTGGCCGCCTCTCCAACTGATTGCCCAAGGCATAACTTAAGTCCAAACATGAAAGTAATAGAATTTATTTGTTATTTTACAGATCTCCTCCTGTGCCCTTGGAAATTTTTCCAGGCTGTTGGAGTACCACAGGGAATGAACCCCTGCCTATCCAACTTTAAAAACTATGAAGACACTGGCGTAAGGATCCTGGTTTGAGCCCCCGGCTCCCCACCTGCAGGGGAGTCGCTTCACAGGCGGTGAAGCAGGTCTGCAGGTGTCTATCTTTCTCTCTCACTCTCTCTCTTCCCCTCCTCTCTCCATTTCTCTCTGTCCTATCCAACAATGAACAACATCAACAATGGCAATAATAGTAACCACAACGAGGCTACAACAACAAAGGCAACAAAAGGGGGAAAAAATGGCCTTCAGGTACGGTGGATTCATGGTGCAGGCATCGAGCCCAGCAATAACCCTGGAGGAAAAAAAAAAAACTATGAAGACAAATTGGTTATATAAATAACATAATCATAAGGTGATGATGATGCTGAACTCAAGGTGATTACTCCTCTGTGGCTGGCAATCACTGATAAGAAATACAGGATAAGTTGAGAAGAATGAATACAAAAAGAATAAATCTTTCCTGGTTGGGTCTTCTCACATCATATTAAGCTTAACAGTATGCTCATTTTCTTTGTAGTCTCACATTTTAGTAATATATGAGGGCTTGAGTAGAAAACTGTCCGAAAAAAATAAGAAAAAAAAAATATATATATTTAATTCTCTTAACCAGTGGCACAGGGATTAGTAGAATTAGCTATATTGGTACAGAAAAGGGGATTGTTCTTCAGTTGTTGGGAATTCCAGCTTCCTATAATATGAATTGCCTTGATGTTTAGCCTTGGACATTTCAAAGACTCTAGTGAACATTTCTGAGGAAGCACAGGGTTACTGAAATATCATTTATGTTGAGAATCTGTGAAGAACTACTAAAGGAGAAATACTATTGTGTATACAACCATACCACCCTGAACACCCCAGACCTCGTTTTATTGTACACGTGTCCTGAAATATCCAGGAGAATGATGAATTTTAAATATAATTTATATTATGGTATTAATAGATTTATTCAACAGTGTCAGGAACACAAATCCCATGTTTTGAAGTGTAAATACATGCAGACTATATCAGCATACCAGTACTCAAAGAAATAACTGCATGTAGAACACTTGTCTTACCATGTCTGTGGCCCAGGGCAAAGTACCAGTACACCACATGGAGTGCTATGGTGGCACTGAAGAAAGCTCCAGCTCTCTCTTTCTGAATGAAAAGGTCAATGCAGAGCAGTGAAACTGCACATGTGTGAGGCCCTACACACACACACACACACACACACACACACACACACACACACACACACACAAACACAGTGTCCACACACTAGAGGGAAGAAAGGAGAGGGAGCAAAGTGCAAAGCTACTAAAATCAACCCTATGATCATGAACTACCCACATGTAATAGAATAGCTGCTAACACGCCACCTTAGCCAAACCACTTTCCCTTCTCTAAACAGTCAACACCCTTCTAGTCAAGGACATAGGACAATGATAATAAAATGTTATGATTACATTGTATTATATAAAACTCTGTTTGCTAGTAAGCACAATCAACAGATTGAAATAGCAACCTATCAAATTTAAAATATATATATATATATATACATATATATATATATATATATATATATATATATATATATATACTCATGAAGAGCAGTGAAGGAGAAAGGGGACACCCGCCTAGTCAGTCAGACCAGCCAAATCAACCCTGGCGCAATCAATGGGGTGACATGTCATAGCCAGATGGCCCTCACATCCTGGAATTGTTTTCTTTAATGGTTACAGAATTTCAATTTGCGACATGGAAAGATCTCATGCAGTTGGTTGCATAATAGTGTGAATATACTTAATACTGCAGAAATGCACCCTTAAATTTGTTAAAATTGTAAATTTTATGTTGTTATTTCTGGTCATCTATAGGGCTTTATCACTCTATGCCAATTTTTAGTTTCTCAAATTGAAATAGTAAGACAGAGAGGGAGAGGGTGGGAACTAGGATGAGGGGGAGGGATGGGGAGTGGCAAAGGGAGAAAGAGAGTGAGAGAACAGCACCAACACTTCTTTCAATGCAGTGGGGGCTGGACTTGAACTTGCATCACACACAATACAAAGTAACTGTTTGCACACTTTTTTCCAACTAATATCAAAAGAACAAAATGGCAACCTATGAAGTGGGAGATATTATTTGTAAACTATATATGTGATAAAAAGTTGGTATACAAAAACTCCTAAAACCCAACAACAAAAATAGTCTGATATTTAAATGGGCAAAGACTTTTAAAAGATATTTCTTCAAAGAATATATATATATATATATATATAAGACATTTCTGCATAGGACTAATGAGCATGGAAAACTAAGTCAAAATCACTAACAGCTATTATTTCACACTCAGTAGGATGAATACTTTGATGACTAATTATTTTGCCATTGTCAGGGCTTCACCACTCTAAGCTGATTTTCAGATAGAAGCAGGAGGAGATAGGGAATAATACCACATCACTGAAGCTCCCCAAGTACAGTAGGGTACCAGGCTCAAACCTGGGTTGATTATGCACATGACAAAGCAGATGAGTTATCTTGCTGGTGTTATGATGGTTAATTTTGTGTCAACATGACTAGGCCAATGTTGGTGTCCAGACATTTGACCAAATGTTATTCTGGGTATGTCTGTGAGGAAGTTTCTGGATGTGATTAACATCTGAAGTAGAAAGCTGAGTAAAATAGAATGCCCTCCCCAGTGTATGCGGGCTTCATCCAGTCACCTGAAAAGTCCTGGATAGAATGAGAAAGGTTAGTATTCCAGGAACCAGGCATTGGCACACCTGGCTGACCACACATATTACAGTGTGCAAGACACCAGGTTCAAGCCCTAAGTCCCCATCTGCATGGGGAAAGCTTCATGAGCAGTAAAGTACTGCAGGTGTCTCTCTCCCTCTATATCTCCCCCTCCTCTCTCAATTTCTCTCTGACCTATCACATATAGAAAGAAAAAAAGAAAAGAATAATGACTGCCAAAAGCAGTGGTTTTGTTGTGCAAGCAACCATCCCCAGAAATAACACTAGTGGGAAATAAAATAAAATAAAATAAAATGGTTTATCTTTCTGCAAGTAAGAGGAAATTTCTTACCTATTTTCATAATGGTGTATCAGGATTTTTTTCCTGCCTTTGGAGTCAAACCACATTTTGACTAATGAAATACAGAGAATAAGACTTTTTATCTTTATTTTACACCCATTGCTCTGATCTTTAAATATTTCACATCAAATTAGTAAACAGAATTCAGTAAATCATACCCTAGGTCCAGAAGTCTGAATTCAGAATGACTGAGATGAAACCAAGATGTCAAGCTGTGCTAGACTTCTTCCTGTGGTTTCCTTATCCTAGCTTCTAGTGACTGTCTCACTCCTTGGCTAGTAGTCACATCACACAAATTTTTGCCTCTATATTCACAGGACCTCTTCATCTTTTACCTGTGTCTCTTCCCTTTCTATCTAAACCAAATATCCAGTGTTCAATGTTTCTCTGTTACAAGGACACATGCACTTAGACATCTTTTTTCTTTCTTTTTTCCCCCTTAACTTCATTGTTCAGCAATCTCATAATAATTACATTTGTCAAATTGTTTATAGAGTCCAAACAATGTTAATAAAAGACATTCAATCTGATCATGGTATACTTTATGCTAACTTTTATAATCTTTTTTTTTAAGCCCACAAGGAATGATTTCCAATAATAGTACATATTTTGTATTTGTATTTGGAGTCAAATAACCTAGGTTTGAGTCTCAGTATCATCATTTCTGTCATTTTTGGACCCCTCAGGAAAGTTAGCAGCTCCTAAAAAGTTTCAGTTTTCCTCATGAATCAAGTGGGAATGATTATAAACCTCTCACTTAGAGTAAATGGATGTGAGGGTTAAACGAATTGTTGTGACTTAGGCACTAGATTATTTATAATTGGATTATTCCATGGATATGACTAAATCTAATGAAGTAAATTACAAGGAACTGGAATCTGAGGACCCTACCTTACATTTCTGCACCCACCTGCCCCAAGGGTAGTCCCCATATTTGTGCTGATGGATAGCTTCTATTCAATCTCCAATACCTATCCAGGAACTATGAGCTTTTTTTCTTCAGCTTTAGGCTTACCCTTCTTCCTGAAAATGAATAGTATGTATTTAAGGAAGAAAAATGACAACATGTTGTCTGTGAATGGGTGTATTTTTATTCCACTTCCTGTTTTCTCCATTTGGAGTATTTATAAAAGTTTTCCATTTGATTGGGGGGGGGGGTAAATGGCTATTTGGGAAAAAAAAATAGAGGGACAACAACTAAGTAAAACGGAGCCAGGGAATTGAAGCTATAAAAAGCATCATCACTGGCACTGTCCCTCTTGCCAAGGGGTAAAACCTAGCCTTCAGTTTAGGACCTGAAAGACAGACTTTGAAGGTACATCTAGAAAGGACGGTAGAGCACAAGAAATCACAGACCATCGTAGAAGACTCAGTGGAATTCTGCTCTGCTGAGAACTCATTTTTAGTCACTACGTGTGTGTGTGTGTGTGTGTGTGTGTGTGTGTGTGTGTGTGTGTGTGTGTGTGTGTGTGTGTGTGTGTGAAGAGCAAAGTCTGTTGCCCAGAAAACGGGATGGAAAATGAGGGTTATCGACGGCTGTATTAAACAGCCGTGGTTTATTTCCCACAGGAATCTGGAAAAGGGAGGCTTTTAAAAAGCTGTCTCCAGATAGTCTCTGAAGAGTGTCCATTAGTAGAATTTAAGCCCTAAATAGTATGAGTAGTGAAGTGACAGCTCTAAGGAAGGACAGTCACTATTGGAGAGTAAATATATGAGGGTGCCTGTTGAGAGGCATTGCTGAACTCCTGCTTCTCAAGGCGCAGTGATCTTCTGTGTCTGGAACCAATGATTCAATGCATTTCCCAGAATGGTTTTTCAAGTTGGCTACTTTGCTGGGTCTGTGGCCCAACAACTCTGTTCATAACATGCTAATTTCAAGGCAGAGGGAAAGCCAGTGATCCAAAGTTATCCCAGAACCAAAATAGAGAATGCTAATAGAGCATCCCCAGAGTCCTTTATGGATAAACTGGCATTCTCTGTAGCTTGGTTCCTCAAAGCAAAATGTCTGACTGTACTGAAGTCCCTGTGTTACAACATAGACACAGTGGGGTTCCTTTCTTTGTTGTTCACTTTTAATCTGTTTGACCCTTAAATAGAAATAAATAAATAAATAAACAAACAACAAAAAAAACCCTTTAGACTTGTCTCCCAATCCTGTCCCCAAAGAAGAAACAAGGGCTGGGAGTGCCCACTTTAAGCGACTCTGGGGCACTTGGTCATTCTGATGTTTTCTCTTTTTTTAAATAATACATCCACAGTGGTGAGTCACACTGAAGCAGCAAGATGAGGTCTGACCTTTCCAGCCAGTTCTGGGAAGGGAGTGAGTCCTTGTTAATGGCAGGTTCACATGGTTGGAACTAGAATTGGAAGGGAGAGATAAGGCAGCGTTTCCTCTAACCAGGAAATGTCCTCATGATCACCAGTATGAGGCATAACCAGCCAAGATGGCACTACCAAGGACTTCCAAGGTCCATAGCCAACAGGTGTTTTGCACATGCTCAGGCACTGCCAGAAAGTTCATTAAAACCATATAGACCTTCTTCTTTTTAAGATTTTACTCAAATGAGTCTTATAATAGTCACAGCAAAGTATTTAGCCCTATTAAGTAACTGGGCCATTTGTCATAGTAAAGGAAAGGGAATTGGGGGTTAACATACTTCTAAGCATTTCATTCAAGGGAGAAAGATGAGGGAAAACACATAATATATCTTAGGAACAGTAATGTCCTGTTATTGTTAAAAACTGCTGGGACCTCATTAGAGCTATGAAAACATCATCTGTAAGTACTGAAAGGCAATAAATCTTCAATAGCCAAGAAGGAGAGTGGGTAGACGGAGGGAAAAGCAAGAGGGAAGAAAGAGAGCAGAGAAGTAAAACACAGAAGAAAATTACCTTCTATCTGTTGGTTTTCTCACCAAATTATGAGCCAGCAATTTCCATGTTTGCCTGCCAACTGGCTTCCCAGACTGTGTGAATTCAGGGGATCAATACAGATGGATAAGGTAGAAGACTATATTAAGTATTTTTAAAATTATTATCAACTCTAATGACAACATCAATAACACCAACAATAATAACTACAAGAACAATAAAAAAACAAGGGCAACAAAAGGAAAAATAAATAAATATTTAAATAAATAAATAATTATCAGCAATAACCATCTGTTGACAGTAGGGTTTGGTTTGGTCTTGCTTTTTTTTCCCATCTTCATGCCACAACTTTTTGTTTCATATTAGTTCCTTCCTTGGACACAGAAGATGATTTTTTAAGAAAACTTCATCCTATGACTAAAGTTGAGCCAATTCTGAATAACTGAGCAGAAATTGAAGAGCAAGGGCTCAAGTTGCTCATTTTCTGCTAACTAAAACTTGTCCAGTTATTGGCACACAGACAAAGGACATCTTCCAAGCCAAATGTCTTTCAAAGATTACAAGGACTATACAGTTCATTTATTCTCTAGTGGGATGGAAAAATTGTCACAGATAATAAGTAACAATGTCTTTTGCAAAAAAGAGAAAAATTACAGCTTCAATAGGGTACTATATGGAAAATGTAGACCGAGTTATCACATCAATAAAAACTCATCAATTAAAAAAATACCTTGAGAGAGCATACTATATTCTGTATTTAATAATACTTACTTCTCTACCAAAAAAATTAGTTGGTTCTTCAACTAGTGATGCTGAAAATTATCCAATATTTGAGTTATTTATGTGTGGAAAGGAAAGTATATCACCACTGCCAATACACTTCATTTTTCATTAATTATTTTAATACTTCTCTGAATATTTTATAATACTTTTGTAAACTTAACATAAAAAGTAACAGCATAACATAGATATGAATTTTAAGATTTTGACAAATATAACTAAAGCTTTAAACAAATTAATTGCAACCAACAATAATCATAGTCTACCAAGTAGAATGGCCATCTATCTTATAATACACTAAGCACATATTTAAAAAAAAGACATTACAAAGAATACAAAATGGATCAATCAGGGGGCCAGGCAGTGGAGCTCCTGGTTAAACGCACACGTTACAATGTGTAAGAATCTGGTTTTAAGACCTTGTCCCCCATCTACAGTGAGAAAGCTTCACAAGTGGTGAAGTCGAGCTGCAGGTGTCTGTCTCTTTCCCTCTATATCTCTTCCTCCCCTCTCAATTTCTCTCTGTCTTTATCCTATCCACTAATAAATAAATTATAAATAAATTTAATTATAGGTATATAAAAATAAAACCAAAATGCATCAGTATACTTACAATAAAATAAGTGTGCTAAATATTTAATTCTGATTTAAATTGATTTTCTATTTTTATAATTTTGTAATTATTTTTATAATTATTATCATTTCTATCCTAATTTATTTCTAAAGTATTCATTATAGAAAACAAAAATTTAAGTTTAGTTTCTTAGACTAGCTGTGATAAAAGTTTTGAAGCCAAAAGTAAAGTTTAGGTAGCCTTCAAGGAATTGTATCTAAGTCACTTACACAAGTCTGTTGTTAAGAGTTAAGCCTGGTACATTACTTCAAAAATTCTCTGAATCATTGACTGGAAAGTTGGTGTGTTTTGATTTTTGTTACCTTAATCATTTATTGTCAGTATCAAAGTTGTGCTACTCTGACATGTCCTATCATTAGTGTTCATTCAACACATGTTCATTTTTTTTAGTTCTTATTCTAAGTGGAAGGCAGTCTGCTTTACTTAAGTCTAAAATCTTTGGATGCTGTGCATCACTGGAACATGTTACCGTTTATTTTTCATCAAACACTAAAATTCATAATATTTACAAGAAATTCCAGCAAAATGAAATCCAATATCCATTTTGCATTTGCTTTTTTTGATAGGAAACTAAAATTTCACATCGGTGAAATTCTATTGGTACTCTATACCTTTAGGACCCCACATTCCCTTGACATCTATATTCCACGTAGATTTAACTATTAGCATCACAGAAATGAGTAATTGTAACATTCCTCAAACAGAAGGTCCCAGAAAAAATACCTCCATTAGATAGAGTTTCTTTATTTCCTTAAAGATGTATTTATTTTTATGAAAGAGGCAGAGAGAGAGAGAGAAAGAGAGAGAGGGGGGGGAGAAAGATTCAGCTCAAGCTTATTGTGGTATTGGATTTGAATCTGGAACCTCTGGGACCTCAAGCATTCAAGTCTGGTATGCTACTGCTTCAGGATTTCCCAGGTCCAAGGTTTCCTTTAAAACTTGATTTTGAGTGCATTGTTTAGACCAAAAACGCATACTATCCTGTTCTTATTTGAGACCTTGTTATCACTTGTCTCATTTTAGCATAATGGCTCTTAGCCCACTGACTCAACAGCACCTCCTGAAAAATTGAGAGAAATTCAAATTCTATGATTCTAAGAACAACTGAATTAAGAAACTATAAGAATAATCTGTTTTCTCACAAGTTCACCCACGATTCTTGGCTTTGCTAATCACTGCTATGACAACACCACTGAGCACTTTATAGTCTTTTTCTTTGTTTCTGTACACCAAGTATTGAAGGTTATAGTGAAATGCTCCCTAATCTTTAGGATTATAAATCTTTTAATATGAAGTCATGAGAAATTATTTCTTTTTCTTTTCCACTAGGGATTCAGTGCCAGCATGACTCCACCACTCCTGATAGCCACTTTTCCCTTTTCTTGTTTATTTTTGATAGAGAATGAGAGATAGAGAAATATAGTTTGGAAGGGCAGAAAAGAGCAACACTTACAGAACTGTTCTGCTTCTTATGAAGACCACACACACACACACACACACACACACACACACACACACACTGCATATGGGGACAGGGCCTTGAACCTGGGTCCTTGCACACAATAGCGTGCATTCTACCTGCTGAGTCACCAGCCAGCATTTAGAAGTGATTTCTTGAGAGGGAGAGATAGTGCAATAGTTACGCAAATAGGCTCTCATTCCTAAAAGGTCCTAGGTTAAATTCCCCATATTACCATAAACCAGAGAAAGAGAAAGGAATGAATGGAGGGAGGGAGCGAGGGAGGGAAGAAAGGAAGGAAGAAAGGAAAGAAGGAAAGAAGGAAGGAAGGAAGGAAGGAAGGAAGGAAGGAAGGAAGGAGGAAAAGTAGAAGAAAGAGGGAGAGAGGGAGAGAAGGAGAGAGAAACTATTTCTTGCTCAAGTTTAGACATAAATACTTTTAGGGAATGTTACACATATGGATTAGAGATGAGACTAAAAAACACATGCAAACAAGTCAGATCTGAGATTCAATGAAGAAAACCAACAATCTGGGTGTTAACACTTAAGTAGAATGAATTTAAAAAAAAAAAGGAAGTTGAAAGAAAGAAAGAAGGAAGGAAAGCAAAAAGAAAAAATGTAGGGGAGAGAGAGTGAGGAGACAAGAAATAAAAAACAAATATATATTGGTGTCTGCCTCCTGATTATTCGCAAAGCTTCAGAATACCTTGAAATTTCCAGGGTGGTAGGAGTATTTATTGTTTGTTTGTTTTTTCCCACTGGGGCTTCAAGTCAGCACAAGTCCACTACTACCTAGGAAATTTTCCTTTTCCTTTCAATTTCAGTTAGAAAGAGAGAAGGAGATAAAGACAGGGAGACAAGAAAGCACTGGTAGAGCCATCTAGGTATTAGTGAAATAATAAGAAGAGTAGGAGAACCAGAGTAGCACTCTGGCACATATGATGCTAGGGATCAAATTTAGAACCTTAGATTTGCAAATCTCAAGCTATAGTCACTGCCAGACTCCAAGGATGTTAAAATTAAGAATTTTTATTTAAGGTTTCTTCCCTCTCCTGGTTCTGTTCTAAAGACTCTGAAAAAGGAGTCTTTTGTTTGTTTGCTTGTTTCTAAGTTTAATATGTCTGTTCCCTCCCTCCTCATGACTTTTCCTCTTGCATCTCTAGATATGAAACAGAAAAGTGAGAAGAAATGTAGCATGAGGGAAGTGCCTTCACCCTCTGGCAGTACTTCCTGTCTTTGGGGGATGATTCAGAACTGTTTTCCTCAGTGTGCATTTGTGAGTCTTCCAGAAACATTCCTCATAATTAAAAATCTCTTACAAGCAGCCCACTACTTCATCTGTTTAGTCACTCGCATCTTAACGTTTGTTTTCCAAAGATTCAGTAAACACCAATTCTGATTCTCTCTATTGGGAAAGTCCACTTAGCAT
Source organism: Erinaceus europaeus (assembly GCF_950295315.1). Taxonomy (NCBI): domain Eukaryota; kingdom Metazoa; phylum Chordata; class Mammalia; order Eulipotyphla; family Erinaceidae; genus Erinaceus; species Erinaceus europaeus. The sequence goes on from NC_080165.1 coordinate 29,668,387, forward strand.
GACTACAGACATTTTTTCCTACTCATAAAATGGACTAGAAAAATTAAGTGACTTAGTCTGCCCCGGCCTGTGGGGTCTATCAACGGAGACCTAGGGTAGGGGGCGAGAGAATGAAGGAGACAAGAGACACAAAGAACGAGAGCAAGACAGGAGGTCTGATCAAGCTCTAAAAATTTTATTTTGCAGCCTCAATATAAGCACAAACAATGAGGAAATTCTGCTAAGGTAGTGGGGGAGGGAGGTGGGTGAGCGACTTCCCAAACAGCTAGATGGTAATCTCAGTTCCAATGGTCAGAATGTCCTCTCACTAGCTATATAAGACACTTAGCTAAGGCCTTGGTCCCTGGCATTAGTCCTCCCATTCAGAAAGAAAAAAAATTAAGTATAACTTAAAATTTTGTTTAAAATAAAAAAAAGAGGGGGGCTGGGCAGTGGTGTACTCAATTGAGCACACAAATTATAATGAGCAATGACCCAAGTTCTGGGTCTCCCCCTACAGAAGGAAAGCTTCATGAGCAGTGATACAGTGCTGCAGGTTCTCTCTCTCTCTCTCTCTCTCTGTCTCTTTCTTTCTCTCTCCCTCCTATATTTACTCTTTTGATTTCTCTCTGTCTCTATACAGTAAATATAAATAAATAAAATATTTTTTAAAAAGAAAAAGAAAAAATAAATAAACAGGGGGACAGGTAGTGGCAGACTTGATTGAGCATACAGATTAGTGTGAAAAACCCAGGTTCAAGCTCCTGGACCCCACTTGCATAAGCACTTCATCAGAAGTGAAGCCCTACTTGAGCTCTCTTTCTCCTCCCTGCTCTTTATCTCTCATTCTTTATCTCCCCCTTTCTTCTCTGTGTCTATCCAAAATAATAAATAAATAAAACAATTTTTTTAAAAAAGAAAAATAAACAGTATACCCAACTTGGAGTTTTTTATGCCAAGCCACATTAATACATAATACCTGTCGTATGCTTTACATTGGTTTGTTCTAGCCCTCCCCCACCAAGAGAATTAGATCAGTCCAGTTAGTTTTTGAGGGCCCGCTTGGCCCCGCCCCTAGGAACCCCACCAGACTTCCAGAGTTCCTGAGTTCCAGAGAGAGAGTTGGAGAGTGCCAGAGTTGGAGAGTTGAAGAGTTGCAGAGTGCCAGAGTTTCAGAGTTACAGAGTAAGAGAGAGTTCCACAGCTGAAGAGTTTCAGAGTTCCAGAGTTCGAGAGTTGGAGAGAGAGTTCGGAGAGTGCCAGAGTTGGAGAGTTCCTGGGTTCCTGAGTTCCAGAGTAAGAGAGAGTGCTTGCGCCACAGCAAAGAGACAGCAGAGTTCTGTTTGGTGATTAGTTTGTCTTAGTTTATGAATCATTGTTCCTGAATAAAGAAATACAGCTTCCCTGCCCAGCCGCTGTCTCCACGTCTCTGTTACCCGCCCGTGAAGCTAGTCCGGCCGGCTAGAGCCTACGAATTTCAACAGCAAATACCTAGTCTAATTACAGGTTATTCTTTACCCTCATTTCCCTACAAAAAATGAGGGGGGAGTTTTAGGGGTTGGACAGTGGGACTAACAGCTGAGCACATGTTACAGTGAGCAAGAACCTGGGGTCAAGCCTCAGATACCAACCTTCAGGGGCAAACTTTGTGAGCAGGGAAGCAGTACTACAGGTTTCTCTGTCTCTTATCTTCTCTATTTTCTCCTCCTTTCAGTTTCTCTCTGTCTCTATCCTATAAATTAATGAAATAGATAAAATAAACTTAAAAAAAGAAGTTTTGGACCAATCAATCTGGAATCTCATGGTTAACACCAGTGAGGTAATTACATAAGAACCCCTGCATTCACATAAAGGAAGGTGACTGCCTGAGATAATCTTTTCTTTACTAACAACTCTGTTTTGTCTTCTTTTATATACAAAAACACTTCATTTGGTACAGCTCCTTGCTTCTCAATTTATGAATCAGTTAATACAGTCAAATAAATCTCTAAATTTATTTGAATAAATTTTGCTTTTACTCATGAATAAGGAACAAGAGAAACTAACAATTTAATAAATTAATGTACTGAATCATTAAAGTAAGGAATCTAACTTAAGAACTTGAAATCTGAGTTTTCAGTTTCAAAGTGAAACATTGAGCCTCAGAACCTTAGAAAATAAGCAGAATCCAAACCAGTCTCCATCCAGAAACTCTATGTGCTGTACTCTGATGACCTTTTGCTGCCATTGGAGAGCTACAGAGTGGCAAGAGAAACAGGAAATCAAGCCCTCAGGCCACCCAAGATGGGGAACTATTATATAAAGGTGGAGTCTATACTGTTCACATCCGTAGTACAAGGGGAAATGGGAAACAAAGCTAGCACGGACAGGGAAAGTAAGGTACATGCCTGTTTTAACAATTCTTAACTATAACCCTCACTCACATGGGTCTGCATCCAATACATACTACATTTGCAGTTTGAAAAAAACACAAACAGACAATTTAACTTAAACCTGGCCATGCCTTCAGGCAAATAATAGAAGAGATCTCAAATATTCTCCAAAGGAACCCGATCTCAACACAAGTCTCAAAGAATTTCAACAGATAAAGTTTCAAGAAACATAAACAGAAAGGAGACATAGTACCATAAGTGAGAAACAACAGAACACACACAGAGACACAGAAACATTGAAGACTAAATCTTCTGAACGCAGACAATAGGCCAAAACTTGAGATGCAAGATGTGTATTAGTATTAACAACTTGAAAAGGAAGCAAGATCAAGCAGAAGAACTGAACTGCAAAGTAGCGGAGGCAGAACCTTGTCCAACTCAGGAGAGAAATCTAGTGAAAACATTCCCCTTCAGAATTTTCTCATACCAGGCCAAAATGGCCAGGTCTTCATACCCTCAGTTAGTCTCCAGTTGTAGGCAAATTGGAGTAGATTATGGCCATATGAGAGGCAATATTCTACAGATGGTAACTAACTGCTGATAGCATTTCTCCCAGCAATTGGATATGAAGTATTTTCTTGAAGCTGAACATCAGCCCCAGATCACATCAAATTTCTTCCTTTTTAAGGTTCCTATTTTTTTGTATTGTGTTTGAAATCTCTTTCTTCAATATTCTGCAGCTTTATTATGATGTGTCTACCACTGAGTTTCTTTTTCTTTATCCTACAAAGGATTGACTGACCACTTATCAATTTGAGAGTCTGGGTCTTTCAACAAATCAGGAAATTTCTTATTTTTTCCCTTTGAATATTGCCTAATACCTTTTTTCACTTTACTAAATTATAACAAAATGTACATTGTATCTATTCACTCTCTCTTCTACTTGTCTCTCTGGTTGTATACTGAACAATGTCTTAATTTCTATCTCTGAGTTTAACAATTCTTTGGTTGTGTTTCATCTGTGGTTTCACATGTTAATGGACTTCAAATCCTATTATTATAATTTTTCATTACAGAAGCTCTGTCTTAAAAATAGATTGTAATTATGAGTGTTCTTAGCCATTTAAAATTTCCCTCAATCATTCCAAAGTTAACCTTATCAAAGCAAGGACTGCAAAAGCTGAATAAGGGCAAGAGACTGGCATCCTTTAACGATGACTCTTTAGTTACTATCAGGCCACCCCATCAGCTGGGGCCCTATTGGGGGAGTCCTGAGAGTCCCAAACAGACAGGATGGGCCTAGACCTCGAATAAATCCCTCTCTACATTGTTACTGGTCATCTCTATCAGGAACAACAAAATAGACCCTTTTGTGGACCCCCCATAGGACCTTGCTCTCAACTTGGATCAACAATGGTATAGAATGTTCCATCCTCTGAAGGGAGGATGGACAACATACTCTATGGTACACCTGAGGAAGATGGATCAATGTTGGGGCAGCTTGGAATGTTCCTACTCATGACCATAGAATGTGAGCTCAGATCTACAAGGATGCAGAGGTCATATAGGCTCCTAAGCTGAATATAGGCCCCAGATCACATCAAATTGATGGTGTTTACATTGAACAATATTTATACACCTTTTCCATATTTGGGAGCTACCCTCTTCCCTGATCCAGCTTTCTGGTCCTTTTTACAGACATGACATCATCTCCCCAGACAATAACTTGAATCCACCTGCATATCAGATTTCAGGCTCATGGAAAAAAAAAAGAAAAAAAAACCTAGTATAGCCACAGGCCCTTTGGAATATAACTAAAATATGCCTACTAGCTATCAATAAAACGGAGACTCCCTCAACTCTTCATCTGCACTATTCCAGCCTTTAGGTTTGTGATTGTTCAACAATTTGTTTGGCTTTGTACGTTAACTCTCTTTTCAGCCACCAGGTTCCAGATGCTAGCATGATGCCATCCAGACTCCCCTGGACAGACAACCCCACCAATATGTCCTGGACTTCTACTTCCCCAAAGCCCCACCCTACTAAGGAAAAAGAGAGGCAGTCTGGGAGTATGGATCAACCTGTCAACATCCATATTCAGTGGGGAAGTAATTACAGAAGCCATACCTTCCTCCTTCTGCACCCCACAATGACCTTGGGTCCATACTCCCAGAGGGTTAAAGAATAGGAAAGCTATCTATCAAGGGAGGGGATGGGATACAGAGTTCTGGTGGTGGGGATTGTGTGGAGTTGTACCCCTCTTATCCCATGGTATTATCAGTTTCCTTTTTATAAATAAAATTTAAAAAGCAATCAATATGTACTGAAAATCAACAAAATATAACTAGAATTTCTTCAGAAACTCACCAAGCCACAAGTGAGTACAGATGTGTGTGGCTCATGGACAGAAAATGGATGAAGAAAAGATTCACAGAACTAAAAGGCTGTACTCAGGTAAGGCTGATACCAAATTGAGACATTAGCAACTAAGGTATACCACTTCTGGGTGTGAGTTAAAGAAACAACAACTATTTTTAAAAATCACCTAAAAAATTTTACAGCTGTGACTTCTTAAATTTCCAATACTGTTACTTCACAGAAATTGGAACAACAGCAGGGAGACCCTATTTGACATCAGACACTAATTAAACTGGCCTGGTGACACAGGATAAAATTTCCGGCTCCACCAAGATATGTAAACAGGGAAATAGAATACCTTAGACACAGTGCCTTCTGCTTCCACAACAATGAAAGCCACACTAAATGCAAAAACAGAAGTACATGGAGAGTAATAATGAAAACCCCAAATGACCAGAAAAGATCTAGAAAAGTCGACAAAGATAGAGTAAAGAAAACTCATTATGAAGTCAATTCAAGAAACTAAACTGAAGGTTCAAGAACTCAGTGATTATTTTATCAAAAAAATTACAAAGTACAGGGGGAAAAGAAAATCCAAAAACCTCCAAACAGAACTCCAGAGTATAAAGGACTTTTTGAATGCAGTTCAGATTGAGGTAAGAGGCCTCAGAAGTAGACTTGATCATGTGGAAGAAAGAATATCAATGCTAGAAGACGCAACCACCACACTCTGTGAAGTTAAAATTCTTAGAGAGAAAAGGGTTAGGGTAATTCACTATGAAATAACAGACTCTATTAGAAAGATGAACATCAGAGTTATTGGGATCCCTGAGGAAGAAGTAAGGGAGATGGAAGTAGAGAACATATTCAAAGTAATTATAGCAGGTAAATTTCTATACCTGAGCAATAATCAAAATATAAAAAAGGATAAATAAAATAGACCATTGGGTAGACTCACAGAAAGAAAGAGAAAGCTATGATAATCAGGAATGAAAGAGATAAAATTACAACTGAATATGGAGAGACACAAAGAATCATATATGGATATTATGAACATTTCTATGGAAGAAAAATGGGACAAACTTGAAGAGATGGATGCATTTCTAGAGTCATACCACTTGCTAAGCCTAAACCAAGAGGAAGTAGATAGCATAAACAAGTCAATTACTAGTACATAAATTGAAACAGTAAGCAACAATCTACCCAAGAATAAAAGCCCAGGCCCAGACAGCTTTACTAATGAATTCTATAATGTTTTCAAAGAAAAACTAACACTGATTCTCTTGAAATAATTTTAGAAAACTGGAGAAGGGCAAATACTACCAAACTCATTCTATTAGACAAACATCACTTTGATACCCAAGCAGAACAGGACTCTGCCAGAAAAGGAAACTATAGACCTATATCCCTGATGAACATTGATGCAAAGATCCTGAACAAGAACTTGGTAAACTGAATCCAACAACATATCAAGAGAATAATTCATCAAGACCAAGTATGATTCATGCCAGTCAAACAGGGATGGTTCATTATCTGCAAGTCAATCAACGTAATTCATCATATTAACAAAAAGAAAGATGAAATCACATGGTCATATCAATTGATGCTAAAAAGACATTTGACAAGATCCAACATCCATTTATGATAAAGACCCTCCAGAAACTGGGAATAGAAGGACCATGCCTCAATATAATAAAGATTATTTATGACAAACTCGCAACTAACATCACTCTCAATGGGGAAAAACTGAAAGCTACCCCCTTAAAATCAGGAACCAGACAAAGTGTCCACTATCTCTACTGTTATTCAACATAGTTCAAGGCATCCTTGCCAATGAAATCACACAAGAAAGAGATATCAAAGCCATACAGATTGAAAAAGAAGAAACCAAACTATCACTATTTGCTGATGAAATACTATTATACCTTGAAAACCCCAAAGACTCCACCAAAAAACTACTGGAAACTATTAATAAATTCAGTAGAGTAGCAGGGTGCAAAATCAGTACACAGAAATCTACAGCATTTCTATATGCAGACAAGGATTCAGAAAGGAAAATAAAAGATTCAACCCCATATACAATCAAACTCAAAAAATAAAATACCCTTGGAGTGACTCTTACAAAGGAGATGAGAGACCTTTACAACAAAAACTATAATATATTGCTAAAAGAAAAAGCACACACAGAAGTGGGAGAACTTCTTATTAAAATGGTCATTCTACCAGAAGCGTTCTATAATTTCAAAGCCATCACTATCAAAATTCCAGTGGTGATTTTCAAGCAAATTGAACACCTTGTCAAAAAAAAAAAAAAATTGTGTGAAGCCACAAAGGCATGAATTCCCAAAATACTTCTGAGGAAAAAAAAAGAAAGAAAAACTTCAGTTTATATAACAAAACAATACTAATCTAGACACCATGGTAACAGAATAAAAATGGATTTGGATCAATGGAACCTAACTGAAAGTCCAGAAGTGAGCCCACACATATACAACCACCTAATATATGACAAAGGGTCCAAAACCATTCAATATGGTAAAGAAGTCTTCTTCACCAGATAGTGCTGGGAAAATTGGACAGTCACATGTAGAAAAGTGAACCACCAACTAATCCCGTACACCAAGATCAAATCAAAATTGATTAAAGAACTAGATATTAGATCAGAATCTCTGAAATTTATAGAAAAAATGTTGATGAAATTTGGAGGATGCTCACATCAAAGATTAGTTAGAGACTCAAATGCCTGGGCATGGGGAAATGAAAACAAGAGTAAATAAATGGGATTACATGAAACTAAAGAGCTTCTACACATCAAAAGTAAACTACACAAGGATAACCAGGCAACCAACTAAATAGGAGAAGATATTTGCACATCACACAACAGACAGGCAACTGATATCAAAAACATCTATACAGAATTGGTATAGATCTACAAATGAAGCAAAATAACCCAATAAAAAACTGGGCCAAAGGACTAAATAGTTTTATACACATGGTTCACAGAGACATGAAGAAGTGCTCCACTGAACAGTAGAAAGATGCCAATTAAAACTACACTGAGATGACATCTCATACCAGAGAATAGCTTACATCAACAAAGGAGGAAATGACAGGTTTTGGAGAGGTTGTGGAGAAAAGAAACTTAGCTTCATTGCTGGTATGAGTGCAAACTGGTATATCCATTTTTGGAAGACTGTATAGAGAGTCCTAAAACAAATAAAAATGGAAGTACCTTATGATCCAGCAATACCACTCTTAGGTATATTATCCAGTGGATACTCAAATACTAATTAGAAGACACATATGCATGCACCCCTGTGTTCGTAGCTACATTATTCACAATAGCTAAAGAGTGGAAGCTATGGGATATATATTCTGTGAAACATTACTCTGCAATCAAAAAAGATAATACTCTGTCTTTTGGGACAAAGTGGCTAGAACTGGTGATTATGCTTAGCACAATAAGTAATAAAATGAACGCAAACTACCATATGGTTTTACTCATCTATGGAATCTAAAGATATGGTTTACATGAACTTGCCAAAAAAAAAATTTCCAAACTAAACAGAAGCAAGAAAACTGTAAGATTTGTGAGAGCTATGGTAGCCATTTTTGGGAGGTAGAAGGGTGGAGATACAGGAGCTTTGGTATGGTGTGGGACTACACATTGTAATCTTACAATCTTGTAACAACCTATTAATAATAATTTTAAAAATATTTATATAAAAATTAAAATGGAGCCAGGCAGTGGTGCACCTGGTTAAATGCACACATTACAGTGAGGAAGGACCTGGGTTCAAGCCCCTGACCTTCATCTGCAGGGAGAAAGCTTCACAAGTGGTGAAGCAGGTCTGCAGGTGTCTCTCTCCTTCTCTATCTCCCCCTGCCCACTCAGTGTTTCTCTATCTCTACCCAATCATGCATAAATAAAATTTTAAAAATGTATTAAAATTTTAAAATAAACTGGCAAACATTACAATTCAAGATATTTCCTCTCCCTTTGGCAAGTGTGCTATTTAGCATTTAAAAGACACCACTTTCAGGTCACAAAGGAGATATTTGGTGTGAAGATATAAAATGGGAATCCTCAGAAAGCAACTGGGGGTTCTCTCATCTCTCTAGAGCTCTACACCACTAAGGAAAGATAGAAGCTGACTGGGGTTATGGATCAAACTGCCACAGCAGAGAAGTAATTACAGAAGCCAGGGCTCCCACCTTCTGCACCCCAAAAATAATTTTGATCCATACTCCTGTTGGGGAAAAAACAAAACCTGTATTATAGCTCTCCAGTGTTACAGCTTAAATGTAACCAGAGAACAAGACGGAGGCCACATGGAGGGCAGGGAGTTAGGTTTGTTTCTCCTTAATGGGTTTCAGGTCAATTCCTACCAATCTGAGCAACTTTCAACCTCAGCACCCAGCCTTTTTTTCAAGCTGGGTGCAGCACAAGCTGATTAGTAACAAATAAAGTCCATCAAGGTGCTGACAATATCTAAAGGTGAAAGCAAGTTGGCTACAATCAGAGTTCACCAAGGTTTCCAGACAGATACTGGATAGGAGAAGTGAGAGTCCACCACTGGCGGTGATTTTCTACATTCTTTTGCCTATGGGTTTTTCACTTCACTCACAGTGCAGAAAAACTGCTAAGGTGAAGATGACCAGAGGGCTATGAGCTCCAACTCCCTCAAGACCTGGAGAGAGAAAAGGAAAAAGGGAGGGACATTTAAATATAGTACTAGGTGTATGTATGACCTGGAAAGGAAGAGAAGATGGAACCATATTTAAATAAAATGAACAAATATATACAAATATAGACAGATAGTTGTGAAAATAAAAGTCAACCCTTAAGAGAAAGTCTGTAGCTTACAATGGAGAGATTGGGTATGTAGAATTCTGGTGGCGGGAATGGTGTGAAGTTGTACTCTGTTATCTTGTAAATCAATATTAAATCACTAATACAAATAAATAAGAAAACAACTAAAAGTTGCTTCACTAAGCAAAAACTCCTTTTTTGCACAGTCAAAAGTGTTAGCAGGGAATTTATTTATGCCAGTCCAATAAAACTGCCTATTTTTGACATATGAGAAGTTATCAGACTCTTTGGACAGGTTGAGGATAATTTCATAAGCAAAGGGAATCAAAAAGAACCATTGATCAAAGACACCCAGACCTTCTCCTTTTTTTTTTTTGCATCAATAGTATGACAAGGAATGTGAAAATAATGTTACCTGTTTATATTCATGTTCCTTATTCTCTTGGAATACATCTGTATTTCCATCCTTGAAAGTGATTGTGGTCTGACTCCAGGCTCTGTGAAGTCACACCACATGACAGGACTCGTGCACACTTAGCCTCACCTGACCTCACAACCAGGCAAGCAGACATAAGTAGGACCCTGCCAATAGCCCTTTTTCTACCCACAGAACCATGTACTTCCAACCAGCACAGGGAAACAGAGCTTAAGAAAACACAGTGGCAAAGGTGTCTGACAACTGGAGCAAGGCATGTGGCAGAGGTCCGTCCAAGAAGAGTTCCCAGAGGCTACTACAAATAGCAACGGTACATGATTCTGGGAGTATGACCCATAGGAGGTTTTGGTACCTTTCCAGTGATAACAGCTATAGTGGTGATGATGGCAGCATCTCCCCCCTCTCTAGAACTTTATGGTTTTCTAAGAATTTTCACACACAGCTTTTCATTTTTGTTTTAGACAACAGCTCCAGGGAGTTGAAAGCACAAGTGTTACTATCCTCCTCTATTTTACAAATGAACTTACTTAGGTCCAGAGAGTGTGGTTGTGGCTATACATTTCCAGCCCCTTTAAATTAACATGGACCACCCAGAAACCCCCGAGCCAGGAATAGGTAAGATACATTCCAATGAATTCCCACCTCCTCTCTAGTGTCTTGTTGTTATCCCTGGTTTCTCAACTTTCTTTCCTTCTCCACCCTTTATTAATTTGAATTCCAGGTATGATATATATTTGTACATATAATAAAATTTGTAACTCTCTATATAATGGTGTCTGTTAGTTACAGAATGTATGTTTGCCTTCCAAACAGATCACTTGCCTTTCTTTGAGGTCTCAGGAATTCCAGTACATCATATATATGCTAACATACACAAATTAAAATATGTTTAAATAATTTTCTTCTGATTATAAAAGTAACACATGTATTTATGCTACAAAATTTGGAAAATCAGGGCTGGTTGAGTGCACATGTTATAATACACAAGGACCCAGGTTCAAAGCTCTGGTCCCCACCTATAGGGGGAAGACTTTGTGAATGGTGAAGCAGGTGTCTCTCTGTCTCTCCCTTCCCTCTTGATTTCTGACTGTCTCTACTCCTTTTCTTTCTTTAGTTTTTATGAAGATATGGAAGTTCTATTTATCTTTTTTCTTAATCTTTATTTATTTTTGGATATAAATGGAGAAGTAAAGGGGGTGATAGAGAGGGAGAGAGACAGACACCTGTAGACCTGCTTCACCACTTGTGAAGCTCTCCCCTGCCTCCTGCAGGTGGGGACCAGGGGCTCAGACCAGGGTCCTTGTGGACTGTAGCATCTCTATTCAACAAGTACAATTAATTAAAAATTGTAAAAACTAAGTTGAAAAAATTGTTGAGGGGCCAGGCAGTGGTTAATCTGGTTAAGTGCACATATTACAGTGTACAGCAGGAAAGTTTCACAAGTGGAGAAGCAAGGGTTCAGATGACTCTCTGTCTCTTTCCTTCTCTATCTCACCCCCTTTCAATTTCACTCTGTCTGTATCCAATACATATATATATATATAGAGAGAGAGAGAGAGACTATAAATGAATATAAAATGAATATAAAAAATGAATATAAACTTTGGAAAGTCAGTAACATCATCCATAATTAATATTCAAAATAAAAATATTTGATAGGATGGGGGCACCATTTGGGCAAAACCTACCAAGAATCAATTATCCTAAGAGCACAAGACATACCACTCATTTGAGCATATAAGTAATGGCATTTAAATGCATAATAAATATTTGTGAATGCGCTCAGATGTATATTTTTTCAATGTCTAGTCCTATAAAATTCCCTCAGGACTACATCTAACATGTTAGATGTAGTCCTGAAAGTAGCTGTGGATTTGTGAAACAAGTAATGATGATAGTCAGTTTCTGGAATATCCCAAAACCCTTGCTACCTGGTGTTCACCCTCAGGATATTCTCCTGCTATTCTGAGCATGGATGACCAATCTGACTAACAGGCTATTCCAGAAATGAAAAAACAGAACTCCTAAGGCTAGATAATAAAAGGTATGGTGGTTGCTTCCACTCTCTCTTTTGGATCACTCAGTCTAAGGAAATCAGCCACCATGGCATGAGGACACTCAAGCAAGCAGGGCCACGTGGAGAAAAACTGAGTTTCCTGGCTATCACCATTTGAGTGCACAATCTTGAAAACAAATCGTCTGGTCCAGATCCACCTATAGAGAGTACAGGCCCACTGACATCTGGAATTCAACTTCATGAGTGACCAGGAGCCAGAACTAACCATTTAGGACATTCCTCATTTCTTGAGTGGCAGAAACTGTGAATGAATAACCCTTTATTATTGGTTTAGACAAACAAGTTTAGGGGTGATCTATTACATATCAACAGGTAACTAATGCACTGGTTCTAAAAGACAGGCAACCAAATTTAAATTCAAGATCTATCATTTACTAGGTCTTGGGAAGCTTCTGTTATCACTTATTTACAAATTCTTTGGAACTGAAATGATAGCATCTACCATGAATCATTGTTTTTAAAATTAATTTTTAGATCTGCTTTTTTGTTATTATCTTTATTTATTTATTAGATAGAGACAGCTAGAAATCGAGAGAGAAGGGGGTGATAGAGAGGGAGAGAGAAAGAGAGACAACTGCAGCTCTGCTTCATCACTTGCAAAGCTTACCCCCTGCAGGTGGGGACTGGGGGCTGGAACCTGGGTCCTTGAGCATTGTAACATATGTGCTCAGTCAGGTACCCCAGCACCCAGCCAGAATCATTGCTTTAAGCAATAAATGTGATCATGTAATACAAAAGTACTAGACACAGGTCAGCATTCTTTAAGTAGCTGATTTATTCACACTTACTAAGTCTATCTTTTATTTTAGTATGAAAACTCTAACTTCCAGAGAACTCCCTCAACCTCTGGCAAACTCAGAGTTTGGTCATCCTCAAATTAACTGTAAATTGGTTAAAGATGAAAGGTATCTGTAGTAGTTTAATAAGAAAATCTAAAGCTTCTAGTAGACTAGACTTTATATTCTAGTAACCCACAAAGAGAGGAGGAGGAGGAGGAGGATTTCAATCCTCATATTCTTATTTCTGGACTATGGTAGCAAAATCAGGCTGCATCTTCTCGAAGATCTACAGTGACCCTGGGGGTGTCTGGGCTACCAGAATTTCTTCCACTTTAGTCTTGCAGAAAGGCTGTAGGTCTGTGGGCCATGCAGTGGTGCACCTGGTCAAACACACATATTACACTGCTCAAGAACCCAGTTTCAATCCCCCAGTCCCCACATGCAAAGGAGGTAAGTGGGTACTACTCAAGTGGTAAAATAGTGCTGTAGGTATTTCTTTCTTTCTCTCTCTCTCCTTCCCTTCCCTCTCAATTTCACTATGTCTCTACCATAAATAAAAAAAAAATAAATAAATAAATAAATAAACAAACAGTTTTTCTAAAGACTTCCAGTCTGTCCCTAACCACACTTTCTAAAGAATTGGACAGGGCCTGATTGAGACCAAATATAAGACTAATCTAGAACCTTTCTCTGGATACTGCTGAAGGACGTAGGGATGCTCCAATGAACGTGCAACCTCACAGGTGCTGGAAATGTCTACACCAAAACCGTGAGCTCAAGCTTAGCCCTGAATCAGTCTCCACAAAGGCCTCCAGCACACACCAGGCTATTCATAATCTTCTATATTATGGGACTCCCCATTCCTCTCCTCCATGCACTAAGCACATCTCTACTCACCCACCCCACAAACAGCCAGCTCCCACTCATCTTTCAGGTCTTTCTTTACTAAGGCATTACTCTCTCTCTCTCTCTCTCTCTCTCTCTCTCTCTCTCTCTCTCTCTCTCAGGAATTTCTCTAACTCCTGGGTCACCAGGGCTTACCCTGAAAGGCTACATGACAAAATGTATCAGAGTTATTGTTGTCTCCCACTAAACCCCATCAATCTGCTTGAACTCAAGTGTTGCGACTTGTTCACCCTCTCTCTTCAATACTCATCACAGTATTGACACATAGTATATGCTCAATAAAAGAAAGCATGTGATCACTGGCTAAATGAATAAATGCATGCATGCCTAAAAATAACTTTCATTCTAGTAGACTCTATATTTTCCAAACACTGGCATCCCTGAATTTGTCGAGTGTTCATCTTGCTCCCTATGAAGCCAGAGTTTGCTGTAGCTAGGGAACCCAGGGAGAAAGAAGCAAAATGGATGCCCAGAGTAGACACCAACTGACTGCCAGCACTTGCAATTGGGGAGTTCTATCCAAAGTGCTGGCTCAGAACAAAGTTAGGTTTGATAGTAACTCTTGAACATCCAGTTTCCTGCTTGCACTGAACATTTAAGAAGTTGGGAATAAAAGTAATGAATTCTGAAAGAGTTTTCTTTCTTTCAAAAACAACATGACACAGATCCATTTAGCAAGATATTTAGCAAACTCCAGAACCAAATGACATCCCTGTAATCACGAGCTCCTGCCCTCAGCTATTGGAGAACTTGCCGGCAGACACAACTAAGAGGATCCTGGTAGTGGGGTGACACACAAGAAAGGTGAATAGTCAAATCCTTGAGTAACCTCTGCACAAAGATGGGAAGCTTGAAGTCAACAACATGTGCAAGTGGCAATAGTGGCCTGCAGCTTCCTGCCAGGGGCTCTGGCTTCAGGCACCATGTGTCTCATCTGAGAAGAGAAGCATGGCTTCCAGAAATCCCAGGCATTTCAACATCTGGTTTAGTATTCTTTCCAGCAGCCTTACTAAAGTGACTTGCTGCTTTCAAAATCAGGTCAAAGAAAACAGAGGGGAAGGATGTCTTGACAAACAGACTTCTGCCCATATGGTAAATAAGGGGGTGGGGGTGGGGTGGGGGGAGTCAAAGCAAAACCTCTTAAAGAAAAGCAGTACTGAATGGGTAGCCTACCGTACATTTGAGGTGAGTAAAAACACACTGAAATTCAGGCTCCAAGACAACTTGTCTGCTAGGATGCTGAGCAGAGCCATGGAGCGACAGCATCTCATAAGCTTGTTTTACTAGGAATTTGCTATTATGTGGCTGCTATTTGGAAGCCAAGAATTATGCTGTATGTGGCTCTCCAAGACAGCACGAAGTATCAAGGCACATAAAGTGTTAGACTGAGCAGCTGCAGCCACCCCTGGGATTAAGGGAAGGGAAGGTACATTAAGTGAATGTCCTTATGTTTTTATATATAATCTTTAAAGTAATCAGTGCAATGGAGACAAAAAGGTGATATCATCATCCTGCTTTATGAATTAGACTAAGCAACTTAAACAAGTGCATACAACTAGGTCAATTTCAGAGGCATGATCTGCTGTTCTCATTGTATTAGAGTGTATGGTATTGCCTTAGGGCTATAGCCATCATGTTGCCATCTTGAACTATTTTTAACACAGGGACCCACCCAAGTGATTTTGTTTTCTAGTTTATAGGTATTTTAATGGATCCACAGATAATCATATCAGGCAACTTATCAGGGCATTCTCACCAAGGGTCAACTTCTGAGCCAAAGATCAACCTCTGAGCTAAGATTTGTTTCACTTCTGCAACCTTGCTCTTCTATTATTTTGGGACTTAGTGTGTTTTATGCAAGATGGAGTGTCAAGGTAACTGCATAAAACTCACACTCACTTAGGATTTTGGTTTTTTTTTCAAATCTGAAAGTCCAAATTCCCCCATCTGTTCCCAGAGCGTTGTCTGGAATTAACCAGACAGAGTGATATCCTTACATTATAGAGTAGGTGCAGAGTTAAAGAAGTGAATTGCATTTACAGTGGTGACCCTGTCTTTGCCAAGAAACTCATCCAACTGGGGTTGGAAAACCAGTGCTCAAATCCTGGGTATTAATTGGACCCTTGGCCAAAGCAATCACTCTATCAGCCAATTAAGGTCCTTGGAGCAAGAGCATGCTGTCATCCAGAGCCAACACAGACGGCATAAAAGCAGGTCACACACCAGTGCTTTCCCTCTGCAGCCAAACCCGTGGCTTTGCCCCCTTTGTCTCTTGTGAGCTGAGTTTCCCTTCTTCAAGCTGCTAGCAAAATGAGGAGTTTTTTAAAGCTCTCCAGGACCTAACTGCCTAAGGGTATTAGAAAGAAAAAAAAAGAGCCACAGATAGTTATTGAAATTTGTAGAAAGTTTGTGAGTTCTCAAAGAGGGCTCTGGGGGAAGTTTTTGTTCTAGAAAGGGGCAAAGTGAGGAACAATTTGGAGCAAGGCATTCGGAGGCCAGTGTATGGAGCTTAAATAGTATAGAAGACATGCCAGGTTCTCTTGGTCTTTCTTTATAATATAAAAAGGAAGATGCTAGTACAACCTGCATTTTCTGTTGTTTTCAGCTGATGATACAAGTAATAAATGTGTTGACCATCACTCTTTGATAAAACACACAAACCAGCAGCTCTAGCAATTGCTGGACACTGGAACCCAGAGGAACTCTTTCTAGTAAGAAACCCTGGACAGAGGGCATTAACATTCTTTAAACTTCCATCCTGTTAACTTTAGGTCATCCAAAGGCTTAAATGAAAATTATTTAACACATAGTGTGTTCTCAGTAAATGTTAGTAACTATTGCTAATGTTCCCTGATTTTCCAAGTCCTCCCTAAGTCAGCAATTCTCTCCATGAAAAAAAAAATAGATAAATAAAAGACTGAAATTAATTTGAGTTTCGAACCTGAGTATTTCCTAACATAGACATGTAGTCATCTTATATTAGGATAGATACACTCATGTTGGTCCCTGGGATATTTACTGGTAAGATACATGGTGCTCAGCCTCCTGGACAAAAAGTAAGTCTCATTTGGTACACGATGACAGAAATCAAATGAAGCAACTGCAGTGTACTCTTTTGCTAAACAGTATATTTCAGTCATTTGGGAACAAGTAAGAACTTCTTGTTGACTGAATTATCTAGAAAATTATTTCACACTCCCAGAACACCTATAGACAATAAAGTAGCACATCCACACAGCACCTACAATCCTCAGGGCCACCTCCAGATGCAATCCAACCAGTTTATGAGAGAATGAACTGGTAAGACGCTAGCTCACAGTTTCAGCTTCACAGGGACTGGCAGAGTGCTGGTACCCCAAGGCAGCATTCACTTCATCTGACTAGCTGTAACAAAGACAAGTGTGATGTTCAAAAGTACAGGAAGATTTCATTTCGACCTTCTTGATGTTATTCTGACAATTATCTAAAATCTGGGACAGTTGACTCTGTCCAAGAATAACTAAGTAGCTGCCACAATGGCAATTCATTGAGTAACCACGGAATTCTTTACATCTAAGTTGAACAGGAAAAATGTGAAGAAAAGGAATTGTCCCTCTCCAGTCACCTATGCTCCTTGATTTCTTGCCTCCTTCATTCAATATCCTTGTCATATTCACATTTCTTGACGTGGTTCCCTTTCCACATGAGCTCTGACTGTTAAACTAATAATGATGATCCAAATATGTTCTTACTGAGTTCCTTCAATATAAGTGAAATAAGTGGGCATCAGGGGACTGAGGTAAGACTGCACGTTGGAAAAATACAGCTATACTGATAAGCTTCAAGAGCTTAGTGACAGAGCAATTAGTTTACCATTAGGTAGAAGTCATATGCCAAAGACTTTGAAGATCTTAGCAGAAAAGATGGAAAATTCTTTTCAAGGCAAAAAGATTCATTAAAACAGACTACAAACTGCAGACTTACAAATGAACCACAGGGGGTTCACAGATGAGCAAAGCATGTGCTCCCACTCCACTCTGCTAAGTCCTAATCTCACTCTATGAATGCCCGGTTCTGCTGCCAGTTTAAGGAACCTTTCAACATCTGCTTTGCACTAGCAGGCACTGCCAGTTGAACCCTGAGGCCCCATCATACCTATTCTATTCCACGGCTAAATAAAGTCTTTTCAGTATACTAGGCCTATTACCTAGGTGTCTATGGCAAATTGGGCAGGCCATTACTGTAGAAGACCTTAACCTGGAGAGTATAAAACTTAACAATTATAACTTTCGAAGACTGCAATTTTAAGTATGTTGCACTTATAGGTTGAAAATGCTTGCAATTTGGGGGCCACATGGTGGCGCACTTGGTTAAGTGCACATATTACCAAGCTCAAAGGCCAAGAGTTCAAGGCTCCACTAACTGCCTACAGGGGCTCTGATTCACAAGCAGTGAAACAGGACTACAGGTGTCTTGTCTTTCTCCCCCCTCTTTCTATCTCCCCACCCCAGTCCTTTCTCAATTTCTCTCTATCTAATAAAAATTAGAAAGAAAAAAAAGGAAAAAACAACAGTAATAGTCAACAATTTGTTTGGCATTATAAGTTAACTCTTCTTTCAGCCACCAGGTTCCAGATGCTAACATGATGCCAACCGGACTTCCCTGGGCAGATGACCCCACCAATGTGTCTTGGAGCCCCACTACCCCAGAGCCCTACCCAAGAGGGAAAGAGATAGACAGGCTGGGAGTATGGATCGACCTGTCGATGCCCATGTTCAGTGGGGAAGCAATTACAGAAGCCAGACCTTCCACCTTCTGCATCCCATAATGACCTTGGGGGCCATACTCCCAGAGGGTTAAAGAATAGGGAAGCTATCAGGGGAGGGGATGGGATATGGAGTTCTGGTGGTGGGAATTGTGTGGAGTTGTACCCATCTTATCCTATGGTTTTTGCCAATATTTCCTTTTTTTAAAATGTCTTTAATGGGGAATTAATGTTTTATATTGACAGTAAATACAATAGTTTTTACATGCATAACATTTCCCAGTTTCCCATATAACAATACAACCCCCACTAGGTACTCTGTCATCAATTTTGTACCTGTATTCTTCCCCCTACTCACCCCAGAGTCTTTTACTTTGGTGTAATATGTCAAATCCAGTTCTGGTTCTACTTGTGTTTTCTCTTCTGATCTTGTTTTTCAACTTCTGCATGAGAGTGAGATCATCCCATATCCATCCTTCTGTTTCTAATTTATTTCACTTAACATGATTTTTTCAAGCTCCATCCAAGACCAGCTGAAAGCAGTGAAGTCACCATTTTTAATAGCTGAGTAGTATTCCATAGTGTATATAGACCACAACTTGCTCAGCCACTCATCTGTTGTTGGACACCTGGGTTGCTTCCAGGGTTTGGCTATTACAAATTGTGCTGCTAAGAACATATATGTACATAGATCTTTTTGGATGGGTGTGTTGGGTTCCTTAGGATATATCCCCAGGAGAGGAATTGCAGGATCATAGGATAGGTCCATTACTAGCCTTCTGAGAGTTCTCCAGACTGTTCTCCACAGAGGTTGGACCAATTTACATTCCCACCAGCAGTGCAGAAGGGTTCTTTTGACCCCCACAACCTCTCCAGTATTTACTGCAGCTACCTTTTCTGATGTCTGACATTCTCACAGGAGTGTGGTATCTCGTTGTTGTCTTTATCTGCATTTCTCTGACAATAAGAGACTTGGAACATTTTTTCATGTGTTTCTCAGTCTTTTGGATCTCTTCTGTGGTGAATATTCTGTCCATGTCCCCTCCTCATTTTTGGATGGAGTTATTTGTTGTCTTGTTGTTGAGTTTGGCAAGCTCTTTATTTATTTTGGTTATTAGCCTCTTGTCTGATGTATGGCATGTAAAGATCTCCCATTCTGTGGGGGGTCTCTTTGTTTGGGTATTGGTTTATTTTGCTGTGCAGAAGCACTTTAATTTGATGTAGTCCATAGGTTTATGCTTGCCTTAGTCTTCTTTGTAATTGGATTCATTTCATTGAAGATGTCTTTAAAATTTATGCGGAAAAGAGTCCTGCCAATATTTTCCTCTAAGTATCTGATAGTTTATGGTCTAACATCCAAGTCCTTGATCTAATTGAATCTTTTGTATTTGGTAAAATATAGTGGTTCAGTTTCATTCTTCTGCATGTTTCAACCTATTTTTTCCAACACCATTTGTTGAAGAGACTCTGCTTTCCCCATTTAATAGTCTGGGTACCTTTGTCAAAGATTAGATGTCCATAGGTGTGGGGCTTAGTTCTCAGCTCTCAATTCTATTCCACTGATCAGTGTGTCTATTCATGTTCCAGTACCAAGCAGTTCCAGTACCAAGCCCTATAATACAATTTGAGATCTAGGAGTGTGATGCCTCCAGTTCTGTTCTTTCTTCTCAAGATTGTTTTGGCAATTCTAGGTCTTTTCTGGTTCCAGACAAACATTTGTAGCATTTGTTCTGTACTCCTAAAAAATGTGGTTGGCATCTTGATGGGGATAGCATTAAATTTGTAGATGGTTCTGGGTAGTATATTCATTTTGATGATGTTAATTCTGCAAACCCATGAACATGGAATATCTTTCCACTTCTTTGTGTCTTTTTCAATTTCCTTGAGTAGTGACTCATAATTTTCAGAATACAAGTCTTTCACTTCTTTGGTTAGGTTTATTCCTAGGTATTTCATTGTTTTTTGTTGCTATAATAAAAGTAATTGATTTCTTAATTTTGTGTTGTTCCAACTTACTGTTTGCATAGAGGAGTGCTACTGACTTTTGAATGATAATTTTGTAGCCTGACACCTTACTGTATTGATTGATGATTTCCTAAAGCTTCTTGCTGGATTCCTTAGGTTTTTCTATGTATACTACCATATCATCTGCAAATAGGGAGAGTTTGACTTCTTCTCTTCCGATCTGTATGCCTTTAATTCCTTGCTCCTGCCTGATTGCTATGGCAAGAACTTCCAACACTATGTTGAATAGGAATGGTGATAGTGGGCAGCCCTGTCTAGTACCTGATCTGAGGGGAAATGCTTCCAGTTTTTCACCATTGAGTATGATGTTGGTTTAGGTTTGCTATATATAGGAACCACTAACTTCAGGAATTTTCCATTTATTCCCATTTTTTGTAGTGTTTTGATTATAAAGGGGTGTTGTATTTTGTCAAAGGCTTTCTCTGCATCTATTGATGTGACCATGTGGTTTTTGGTCTTACTTTTATTGATGTGGTGGTTCACGTTGATTGAGTTCCATTTATTAAACCAACCGTGCATGCCCAGCATAAACCCCACTCGATCATGATGAACAATTTTTTTAATATACTGCTGTATCCAGTTGGCTAGAATTTTGTTCAATATTTTAACATCTGTGTTCATCAGAGATAGTGGTCTGTAGTTTTCTTTTTTGGTTGTGTCCCTGTCTGCTTTTGGTATCAAAGTGATGTTGGCTTCATAGAAGCTGGAAGGGAGTATTGCAGTGTCTTCAATCTTCTGGAAGACTTTTAAAAGTAGGGGTATTAGTTGTACTTTGAAGATTTTGTAGAATTCATTTGCAAAACCATTTGGTCCAAGACTTTCATTCTTGGGAAGGTTTTGGATAACTTTTTCAATTTCATTAGCTGTGATGGGCCTGTTCATATTATCTAGTTCTTCTTTACTTAATTGTATAAGTTTGTGGGTATCTAGGAAATGGTCCAAGTATTTGATAGCTTGTGTTTTCATTTCATTGAACTCTCAAGTCATTTTGATTTCTTCCTTTAGTTCCTCTTTGACCTAGTAGTTGTTAAGTAGTGTACTGTTGAGTTTCCACATTTTGGGACTATTACTAATCTTTTGTTGATTGTTAAGTGTTAGTTTAATTCCACTGTGGTCTGAGAAGATGTTTGGGATGGTTTCAATGCTATTGAATTTGCTGATGCTGTCTTTGTGGCCTAACATACAGTCTATCCTTGAGAATGACGCATGTGGACTTGAGTAGAATGTGTATTCCATTTTCTTGTGATGAATGACTCTGAAAATGTCCAATAGTTCTAGTTTATCTATGTCCTCATTTAGCTCCCTCATGTATTTATTGATTTTCTGCCTGGATGATCTGTCAAGATGGGAGAGTGAGGTGTTGAAGTTCCCTACTATGACTGTGTTGCTGTTAATATATTGCTGTAGTACTGTCAGTAGACGTTTGATGTATTTAGATGGCTTCTCATTGGGTGCATAGATGTTAATAATTGTTAAGTCCTCTTTATTGACTGATCCTCTGAGCATTAAGTAATGTCCATCCCTATCTTTTTTAATTTTATTTATTTTAAAGTCTATCTTGTCAGATATGAGAATAGCTGTTCCTGCCCTTTTTTGTGGGCTGTTGGCTTCTATATTTTTCCATCCTTTCACTTTGAGTCTATGTTTGTCTTGTTGAGTTAGGTGGGTTTCCTGTAGACAGCATATTGTTAGGTTGTGTATTCTGATTCATCTTCCTACTCTGTGCCTTTTAATAGGTGAATTCAGGCTATTCACATTTATTGATATCAAATATTGAAGATATTTTAACACCATTCTTCTAGAGTTTTAGAGTGTTCTGATAGATGGCATATTTATGGTGGTCTGACTGTTTATAGGAGACCTTTCAGAACTTCTTTCAGGGCAGGATTGGTGATAGTTGATTTTTTCAACTGTTGCTTGTCTGAGAAGGCTTTTATTTCTTCATCTAGTCTGAATGACAGTCTAGCAGGATATAGTAGTCTTGGTTGAAAGCCCTTCTCATTGATCACTTGAGAGATATCTTGCCATTCTCTTCTGGCCTGTAGTGTTTGTGTGGAGAAGTCTGCTGCTAATCTTATGGGTTTTCCTTTGTAGGTGACTCATTGTTTTTCTCTTGCAGCTTTCAGGATCCTTTCTTTATCCTTATACCTTTCCATTCTAAATAGGTTGTGTCTTGGTGTCTTTAAGTCTGGGTTAATTCTGTTTGGGACCCTCTGGGCTTCTTGAATCTTTATGTCTTTTATTTTGTCTAGACTAGAGAAGTTGTCAGCTAGTATGTCCTGTAGAATGCTTTCTTCCCCTTCTTCTCTTTCTTCCTCTGGTAAGCCTATAATGCATATATTATTTCTTTTGAAGTCATCCCATAGGTCTCTGTTGTTGTTTTCAGTATCTCTTAATCTCTTTTTGAGATCTCTTATAGTTGACTCTAATTCGTCCTCAATCTTGCTAATTCTGTCTTCTGCCTCATTGATTCTATTCTCTCTACCCTCTACTGTTTTCTGAAGTTCACCTATTTTGTTACCCTGTTCTGATACTGTTTTAGCATGTTCCGCTCGTTGTGTTCTTAGCTCAGCTATTTCAGCTTTCAGCTCTCTAATAACCTTGAGATAATTAGTGTTTTCTTCCAGGGTCTCATTGGTTGTTTCTGCATTTCTGATGACAATTCTTTCAAACTCTTTACTCACTCCTGTGTTTATTTTCTTAGCTAGTGTTTGTTTGTTGACCTCATTATTTTGTGCTTCAACCTTTGGAAGGCTTTTAGCTGGACTCTTGTCCTAGTTCATTTCTCCAAAATTTCTTCTTTTTGGTTTAACCATGCTATATAGTATGTTATGAGGTCCCTCTCTCAGTACTTTTCAAATTACTGATCACTCTTGCCTACATTAACTTGTGTCTAAGTAAGGTACTTAGAGTGTTCACAGTTGTGGAATTTGGCAGTTGTTTCAATATTATTTTAGCCCCTAGTTGGAGCACAGTGTCGTAAAAGCCTCTTTTGTGCTTTTTCTTCCCTGTAGGCTATGGGAGCCTGAGGGCTTTTAAACTATAAGTAGGCTTCTTAGCTTAATCCCTCAGGTTGGTGATTTGGTGGGTTCCTGAAGTCCTCTAGACTTGCCTTGTTGAGGTCCCAGATGATCTCCTTTGGTATTCCTTGTTGACCCCAGAGAGAAGAGGAGAGAAACACAGCTGCTGCTACTCCTTAGCCCCGCCTCTGGAAGACAGTATTTCCTTTAATAAAAATAAAAAATAATAATAAATAACAAAAGAAAAAAACAGCAGTCAGGAGCAGTGGATTCATAGTGCCAGCACTGAACTTCAGACATAACCCTGCTGGCATATAAGAAAAAGAAAGAAAAAAGAAAAAAGAAAAAGAAAGTGCACGCTATCCTTTGCTAGCACAGAAATAATGGCATTGATCAAATACTTAAAGAAGTAATGAAAGTAGGATACTTAATGATATCCATTTCTATCTATATTTATGAGTGAAGTGGTTCAGCACACAAACTGGATGTAACATCTTATTTGCCAAGTTACAGTTAGAGTTCTAAGATTCTGCTTGCTAAAAGCACAAAGTCTCAAGTACCAAACTGATGAAAGATATGAAAAAGAGAATGATCACCATTGTCAGCAAAATACTGGGTACTGAGAATTTTCTATTCATTTGTTCACTTATCCCAACAACACCAAAGAATTGGTACTTCTGTATATATTTTACAAATGAGGATTCTGAGACTTGAAGAAATGCAGAAGTAATTTGCTCTAGTTACACAGTTAATCAGTTGCATATTTAAGGCCAGAATCAGAGCCAGAACTGTTTGGGATATAGTCTTTTATACATAACAACAACAACAAAAAAGTTAACCACTATGTAAGTGCATCTTAAAGTTGAATTTTTTTTTTAGCTACTTGAGAAGCTGATTAAAATGAAATTTCTGCTTATGGGGGTCTAGATAAGCCCTGAGAATCTGTGTTTCCAATGTAGTCTCAAGTGATACACTGTTACAGGGTTTTATATCATATTAAGAAGTGAACTACTACATGACATTCCATCATCATGTACAAAGTGGTTACCCACAAATGAGGAAAGAGTGCAGAGAGGGAAGAACCAGGGAGCAAGCAAAATATCCTCCCACCCCCTAAAGCATATGTGACAACTAAAAATTGCAGTTCAAGAATCTTTATTCAGCACATTTCCTATCAAGTAATTAAATCAGATTCCCTGTGCCTATTTCATGGAATATATGGATCTCAACAGGCTGACCCAATTTTGCATTGTAAGAAATTACTTTAGGCCAGGTGGTGGCACACCTGGTTAAGCACTCACATTACAGTGCACAAGGTCCCAGGTTCAAGCCTCTGGTCCCCACCTGCAGGGGGAAAGCTTCAGGAGTGGTGAAGCAGTACTGCAGATGTCTCCCTGTGTCTTCTTTTCTCCATCTTCCCCTCCCCTATCAGTTTCTCTCTGTCCCTATCCAATTATATATATATGTATGTAATTTCATGTGTTTATATACTTTCATCATATTTGGAAGCTATTCTCTGCCTTGATCCAGCTCTCTAGTTCTATTCTCAACTCTGACACCATCCTCCCAAACAATATTCATAGCCCACCTGCAGATTAGCTGTCAGGCTTAGACAAAAACTACTAAAGTCATGGACCCCTTGGGATGTACCTGAAATATACTTCCTAACTTCTTCTCACACAAAGACCCATAGTTCCATTTGCTCTACTTTTACCTTTAGGTTACTGATGATTAAACAATTTGTGCTGCTTTATATCTTAATGCTTTTCAGCCACCAAGTTGCAGATGCTACCATGAAGCCATCCTGACCCAACTGGGCAGACAACCTCACCAATGTGTCCTGGAACCTCACCTCCACAGAGTCTTATCCCACTAGGGAAAGATCAAACCAGGCTTGGGGGATAGATTGACCTGCCAATGACCATGCTCAGTGGAGAATCAATTAAAAAGCCAAACTTTCCACCTTCTGCACATTATAACGAATTTTGATCCATACTCCCAGAGGGATAAAGAATAGTGAAACTTCCTATGGAGGGAGTGGGGTACAGAACTCTGGTGGTGGGAAATGTACATAATTGTATCCCCTCTTAACCTACAATCTTGTTAATCAATATTAAATCACCAATAAAAAAAATCCTAAGGTCACAGTACAGTCATAACAACTTCCTTTGAGGATACCCCAAAGACATCCCAAAATGACCTAGGAATGAGCTCCTTCTCAATGACACTCCCTTCCTTATAGACTTTTTAGGGACATTAGGGGAAAGATAAGCTTTATTTTCACTAGAATATCAGGACTGATCCTTGACAGTAAGGTTAGAACTTTAGAAGCATCTGAAAGAACAGACTCACAAACAGGATAGAAGTAATACAAGAATACAACAACATGCTTGGTCTGGCCAGAATGAACAATACCTGCTCATTCACAGATGATACTCACATCTGACTTCTTTTCTTACTTGTGGGCATTCTCTTCTGCCCCACATGAAGAAGATGATCAGTAAACACCCAGCTCAGCACACACCCTCATTCTTAGCCTGAGTTCATCACTTCTAACATAAATATACAATGTTAACACCTCCCCTAAGAGTGCAACCTGGGTTGGGTAAGAGACATGGTGTGTTTTCAACCTGATATCCTGAAGTCAAAGAAATTTTAGTGAGTGCTTCTTCCATGAACTTGTCACCCTTTGAGTCATTAATCAGTAAATGTTTACCTAGAACCTACCGTGTTCTGGGCATTGTGGTAGTCCTTTGGGCTGTATAAATCATTATATGGAACTCTTTGGAATTGCAAAACTTGGAATAAAAACTCAGGAAGTGGTGCAGTAGATAGTGTTGAACTCTTGAACAACTTTGGGCTGTATAAATCAGTGTACTGAAATTTTTGGAATTGCAAAACTTGGAGTAACAATTCAGGAAGTGGTGCAGTATATAGTGTTAAACTCTAGAGCAAGAGTTCAGTCCTCTGCATCACATATACCAGTGATGCTCTGATGTTCTCTCTCTCTCTTTCTTCCTCTCATTGTACAGTCCCTACCTTTGCTACCTTATAGGGAGAGCAAGTTCTTAGAGTGGCCCGCAAGAAGGCTTATGCTGATTAGAGCAGAAAGTAGTTCACAAACTTGAAGAAAGTAGGTAAATACAATTAATTATTTATCACATTGGTCTAACTGAGGGCCCACACATATTCTTATTTAGCACAGGAATCTATGTAACCTACTAGTCCCTATCAGTCTAAGCTCACAGCCTATCATCAAAGCTGGGAACATTCTAGGGGCTGTACTCATTTCAGGAGAGTGGGTCAGTCCCTACAATTGCTGCTCTACAATGAGGGCAAGGTTCTGGAGAGGCCCACAAGAGGACTTACCATGATACTCTTGCAGACAGGACTGGATATTCCTGATGGAAGTGACCAATGTTGGTGGAGAAAGGGATCCCCATGCCAGTCTTATTCCAAATTCACGGGAATTTTCTATGTGGTGTTGTATTTCCTCTGGCTCTCCCTTGGCTCACCCAAGGAACCTAGGAGAAGAAAGCTGAGGAATGAGTAGCTGTTGGAGAGAACAAGAAGATTTCCAGAGAAAGGAAATAGCAGGTGCAAGCACTTAGAAATGTGAAACTTTTTTTTTCCAGATCCCAAATTAAGAATCATGTGGTATTATTCATTCATGCAACAAAAAGAAAAGGAAATGAATCATTATGGCATAGTTACTTGTAATCACTTTCCTCCTCACCTTTTAAATAAAAGTGACAGTTTACTCAAGAAGGTTATATTTTCAAATTTGCTCCACTGACTGGGTTAGGAGATGGGGAGGAGAGTGTCAAATGCATAGAGTAGTCTTAACTTGGGCACACAGGAAAGAAGCTGGCTGGGGAAGAAGTTATCCCATATTGTGAGGCAAGAATGGGGATAAGATCTTGATGCCTTTCAGCCACCAAGTTGCAGATGCTACCATGACACCAACCTGACTTCCCTGGACAGATGACCTTACCAATGTACCCTGGAACCCCACCTCTCCAGAGCCCTGCACCACTAGGGAATGATATAAACAGGCCGTTCAGCAGAGAAGCAATTACAGAAGCCAGACCTTCTGCACCCCATAATGATCCTGAGTCCATGCTCCCAGAAAGATAAAGAATAAGAATGTTCCCAATGAAGGAGATGAGATGTGGAGCTCTGGTGGTAGGAAGTGTGTGTAATTGTACCACTCTTATTAAAAAAATTTTTTTAAAAAGCGGGGATAAGGAGGAGACAGAAACCAACGGAAGACTGACAGGGGGTGAGGAGAAAGTGGGTATGGGCAACTGAGGAAAAGAGAATGAAGCATCAAGAAAAACTTTAGAAAATAAGAGGGAAGTGAGATTCTGCAGGATACTTGCTATGTGTTGTACAATCAAGAAAACTTTTAGTTTTCTTCTTGAAGGCCCTACCTAACTCTGATGCTATTAGACATCCAGATCTCTGAGCTGTAGTACCATATTGAAAATGACCTAGAGACAACTCCTGTACACTAAGACCTCATGTTTAATTCACATGTATGCTCTAGAAACCTTATTCCACCCAGTAGCTATAGTGAGAAGTAGGAATGCAATGAAGAAAAACATCAAACTCCACCATCTGTGTGCTTACAATGACCACTGCAGAGAGATAAACCTTATTAAAGGTGCAAGATATTTCAACGGAAAGAGAACACATGAATCCACCATTTTTTATATTTATGATGTATATCCATACACCGACAGAATATTGGTGAATTTCTTTTATTTCCTTTTTTATTATCTTTTTAATACATTGTTATTATCTTTATTTATTTATTGGATAGAGGCAGCCAGAAATTGAGAGGGAAGGGGTAAGTTAGAGGAGAGAGACACCTGCAGCCCTGCTTCTCCACTTGTGAAGCGTTCCCTCTGCAGGTAGGGACAAGGGGCTCGAACCTGGTCCTTGCGCACTGTAACATGTGTGCCCAACCAGGTGCGCCACCACCTGGTTCCTTTTATACGTATTTATTTGTTGGATAGAGACAGCCAGAAATCAAAAGGGAAAGGGGAAAGAGTAAGGAAGAGAGAAAGAAAGACACCTGCAGCACTGTTTCACCACTTGCAAAGCTTTCCTTCTGTAGGAAATGGATCCTTGCACATTGTAACATGTGCTCAACCAAGTGCGCAACCTCCTGGCTCCAACTGTTGGTGTATTTCTGCCTTTGCTAATATGAGTAGCCGTGCAATGACTATTCATGCTTAAGACTTTCACGGCACATCTTCATTGTGGGGGTATAAACCTAAGAGTGGAATTAGGGAAATCACAGGTGCACCATGATGAGTTTTTCTACATGATTAATATCTCACTTGTTAGGTTTAAATACATGGTGTCCTCCCTCCCTCACCTTTGTATAATCAAGCCCCATGAGAGCAGTAATTTATGCCTGCTATGTTAACTGCTTTATATCCAATGCTTAGAAAATAAGTACTCAAACAAATATTTCTTTTTTTAAAGATTTTATTTATTTATTAATGAGAAAGAGAGGAGGAGAGAGAAAGAACCAGACATCAGTCTGGCACATGTGCTGCCGGGGATCGAACTCAGGATCTCATACTTGACAGTCCAAAGCCTTATCACAGTGCCACCTCCACCTCCCGGACCACACAAACAAATATTTCTGTGGGAGTAAATGTCCAGAGTCCTAAGGGTAAGACACCTTTTTTTTTTTTTTTTTTTTTTTGCATCCAGAAGCCTGCAAGTGCTGGAGTATGACTAGATAGTAGGAGACAAAAAAAGACTTGAAAGTAAGACACTAAGATTAAGAAGTAAGACAAAAATGTGAAAAACTTCATCATACTTGCCAGGGAGTGTGCGTCTGACTGTGGGAACAAAGGCAATATATTAAGCATTCAGTGACTAGACTCATGGGCAATTTCTATTGCAAATTATTGTTGCAGACAATTTCAATTGCAAATTACCGAATCTGAGCTGAAATTAGCCTAAGCAGAAAGGGGATTCTATTAGTTCACAAGGCTTGTAGTCCAAAGTAAGGCATCAGCTTCATACCCTAGGGATGCAGAGATGCTCCCCCACTCCCTAGCCTTTCCTCCTTCCCAGGTTTACAGAGATGCCCCCCCACTCCCTAGCCTTTCCTCCTTCCCAGGTTTACAGAGATGCTCCCCCACTCCCTAGCCTTTCCTCCTTCCCAGGTTTACAGAGATGCCCCCCCACTCCCTAGCCTTTCCTCCTTCCCAGGTTTACAGAGATGCCCCCCCACTCCCTAGCCTTTCCTCCTTCCCAGGTTTACAGAGATGCTCCCCCACTCCCTAGCCTTTCCTCCTTCCCAGGTTTACAGAGATGCCCCCCACTCCCTAGCCTTTCCTCCTTCCCAGGTTTACTCTCGCTTTTCATCTCTCCAGGATTTTTTGGTTTACATTCCTGACCTTGCTGTATTTTCAATGGCATCCTCTCCTTGCAGTGATAGAATGGCAATGGAAGTTGCTGGTCTTTATTATCTCTAATTTGCAAATATAACTGAATTAGTATTTGCCCAGATTAACATTATTTCCTTTGTTCTTAGCATCAGGCCCATACTTTCTGGCAAGTCCTATGATTTTTCACATCTGCTTCTCATTCCTCTAATTTCAGTATCTATCTTTGGGACTTTTGTCTCCTACAATCTGGACAGAGCACACAGAGAAGAGAGCCGATTGTTGCTTCCCCACATCCTGGGAATTTCCCAAAAAAAAAGTCATAATAAGCCTCCACTAAGACTGAATTCTCTTCTAGACAAGACACATAACTTTGGTGGTAGGTGTGGTATAAAAACTATAACTCTGTAGTCTTACAATCTTGTGAACCATTTTAGGTCACTGATTTAAACATTAAATTAAATCAATTAAAATAATACATTCCTGGCATGCAGAAGTGTATCTGCAGACAGGTAAATTAATGGTTCCAACAATGTCAACACCTGTCACCAGTACTGTGCTATGTTAGCTGGACAGTTTTTGCAGGTTCAGAGCAAGCTTTGTATCTCCATTCCCTTTTTTCTGGACACACACACACACACACACACACACACACACACACACACACCGGTGCACAAATACACATCCCTTACTGTGCATATACAAATGCACTCAATGTCCTTCCACCCATGTCGTAACATTTCATGTAATTCTCCTCCATTACTTGAATTGCTGACTGCAATCTGCTGTAGTGAACTCATGTCTTGTGGCCACCTCACTTTAGTCTCTTGGTTCCCCAGTCACATTTTCTCTCCTGCCTGTCCATGTGTCTTTTCTTTTATTTCCTGTCCTTTTCTTTTCTTTTAATTTTTATTTATTTATTTATTTATTTTCCCTTTGGTTGCCTTTGTTGTTTTTTTATTGTTGTTGTATTTAATGTTGTTATTGATGTTGTCTTTAGGACAGACAGAAATGGAGAGAGGAGGGGAAGACAGAGGGGGAGAGATAGATAGACACCTGCAGACCTGCTTCACTGCCTGTGAAATGACCCCCTGTATATGGGGAGCTGGGGGCTCTAACCAGGATCCTTATGCCAGCCCTTGCGCTTCGGGCCACGTGCGTTTAACCCGCTGCATTACCGACGGACTCCTTTCTTTTCTTTTTAATAATGATTGACAAGACCATAGAATAAAAGGGGTGCAATTTCACACAATTCCCACCACCAGAGTTCTGTATCCCACCCCATTCATTGAAAGTTTTCCTATTCTTTATGCCTCTGGGGGAATGGAGCCAGGATCATTATGGGGTGCAGAAGGTGGAAGGTCTGGCTTTGGTAATTAATTTTCTGTTAGACAATGTCTATGTGTCTTTGAAGGATACTTGTCATTAAATTGAGAATTCATCTGGATAATATAAATTATTATATTTACTATTTACAATTAAATTATTGTATTTACTATATATAGTATTATAACTATAATAAAATGTATGTGATTTACATATATTCTATATAATATATTTATATATATTATACATATGTTAAAAATAAATGTTGTGTCTGTTATCTCAACATGTTTTTAGCACCTGTATTAGATTCAACCCTTAAAGAAAAGGATCTCTTCCTCTCAAGATCTTTAATAATATGTGTAAAGACTTTTCAAATAGGGTCACATTCACAGGTTCTGGGGACTAGAACATGAATGCGTCCTTTTATCAGAAAGCCAATTTATTAATTTTAATGACAATATAACTGTGTTTTGCACCAGAAAATAACTATTCACTGTTGAGCCTTCAAGGAATAAAATCTCATTTAGGTTACCTAAAAAACATGGAACCAAAGGCAAGGGAGACAGCATAATACTTATGCAAACAGATTCTCATGCCTGAAGCTCCTAAGTCCCAGGTTCAATCCCCCGCACCACCATAAGCCACAGCTGAGCAGCCCTCTGTTGTTTCTCTCTCTCTCTCTCTATCTCCTTCAAAAATAAAATAAATATATTTTTTTTAAAAATGGAACCAATGGAAGACAAACAGAGAAAGTCCTAAGACTCAAATATTTCTTATCTTCTCATTAAGTCAGCCTCCACCACCAACAAAGTCCCAGGCCAACAGTGAAACCAAAATACAGTATCATAGAACACTTTCTTCCTCACCCTGGATAAGCAGTGACAATACTTGTTTCTTGACTCAGCTTTCCTACTTCTCCAATGACTAAAAACCATTCTTATAACAACTTTTCTTTAGAAATCTTATGGTAAAAAACTAGATTCCTAGTCAAATTTTGCTGGCCTTATCCCCTATCTCTTTTGCATACCCTCATTCTCTCTGCATTGAAATTTCAAATTGTCTAAATCTACCCATTTCCAAATTTCAGCCATTGTTCTCTATACTTCCCACTAAGACAAGCCTGGCTCCATGAAATCCCTTGTTAGCTTAAACATTACATGGACACATCTATTTAGTGGTCACTCTTCAGCCCTCTAGAGCTGGGTAGATAAAAGGTAGGTTTTCCATTTCTATATTGGGTTTAGTTAGATTTCACCTAGTATCCAACCTTATTCTCTTCTCTAAATTGTAAAAAAAATTAAGCAACTGTGAGTTGCCAGCATTAGTTTTACCATATCATTTTGGTTCACAAGCTCATGAAAGACTATATTTTTTAAAGGATGATTGTCAAACCAGATGCCAGAATGTCTCATGAGACACTCTATAATTCAAACCACAGACTCCTCAAACTGTGTTTTAAGAAGAACATTCCTATAATAAAAATACTCTGTGTACTTCCCCTTGGTCTTCCATAGGCTTAGTGGCACTAAAGCTCATCACCTGTGAGCAGGCAAAAAAATTCTGGAACCTGATGGGTGAATGGAGAACAAGTATTTGCTTGAAAACTGTCTTTCAGCCAAGAAATTTCCACCATGCCCACAGCCCCAAGAGCAGGGAGTTCCAGAGACACAGCCTGCCATATAAGGCATGTCTGTGAAAAATAGATTTTTAGAGAGTATCCCATTTCTTTAATCATCCATTCCCCATTGCTGAAAGGACTCCAAAAAGAGGGGAGGGAAAAATTGGGGAGGGGGCAGGGAGTGGGAGAGGAAGACTTGTTTGAGTTGTTTTCTGTTGTTTGATTTTTAAGTGCAAGCAACCAAAGGAGAAGTTTTGGTGGGTTTTTTTTTTTTTTTTTTTTTTTTGCATCCCAGATTGATCAGGGTTTGTTGTTAAGTTTTCAGTGAACTGCCTGGTTGGCATAAGACAGCATGATCAGATTAAAGGGGGGAATATACAAAGGATTAGAAATAAAAAGGAAAGGAAAGGAAAGGAAAGGAAAGGAAAGGAAAGGAAAGGAAAGGAAAGGAAAGGAAAGGAAAGGAAAGGAAAGGAAAGGAAAAAGGAAAGGAAAGGAAAAAGGAAAGGAAAGGAAAGGAAAGGAAAGGAAAGGAAAGGAAAGGAAAGGAAAGGAAAAAGGAAAGGAAAGGAAAGGAAAAAGGAAAGGAGAGGAAAGGAAAGGAAAGGAAAGGAAAGGAAAGGAAAAAGGAAAGGAAAGGAAAGGAAAGGAAAGGAAAGGAAAGGAAAGGAAAGGAAAGGAAAGGAAAGGAAAGGAAAAAGGAAAGGAAAGGAAAGGAAAGGAAAGGAAAGGAAAGGAAAGGAAAGGAAAGGAAAGGAAAGGAAAGGAAAGGAAAGGAAAGGAAAGGAAAGGAAAGGAAAGGAAAGGAAAGGAAAGGAAAGGAAAGGAAAGGAAAGGAAAGGAAAGGAGGGATCAGGTAACGGTGCAACTAGCTGAGCACACGTTACAATACACAAGGACCTGGGGCTGAGCCCTTGGGCCCCACCTGCAGGGGGAAAACTTTACAAGTGGTGAGACAGTGTTGCAGGTGCCTCTCTGATTCTCTACCTCTCCATCACCCTCTTCCTCTCCACTTTTGGCTGCTTTTATCCTTCACCCTCTTCCTCTCCACTTTTGGCTGCTTTTATCCTATTAATTAATTAATTAAAAAGTAATTAAAAAGGAAAGGAAACATTTAGCAGAAAAATATTTCAATATACAGTAGTTAGGTGTACAAAGACATATTTTTAATTTTATAGTTTAATTGATCAAACTTTTCTCTTTATTCTTTTTTTTTTTTCATTTTAGGGGGAAATTCTGTGACTTAGCTTCTACCATACCAAACAGTAATTTTATTTATTTATTTTTATTTTTTTCCTTTTGTTGCCATTGTTATTTTATTGTTGTAGTAGTTGTATTGTTGTTGTTGTTGTTGTTATTGATGTCGTTCTTGTTGGATAGGACAGAGAGAAATGGAGAGAGGAGGGGAAGACAGAGAGGGGGAGAAAGACACCTGCAGACCTGCTTCACTGCTTGTGAAGTGACTCCCCTGCAGGTGCGTAGCCAGGGCTCGAACCGGGATTCTTCCGCCGGTCCTTGCGCTCAGCACCACTTGTGCTTAACCCACTGTGCTACCGCCTGACACCCGCAAACAGTGATTTTATTACCATAAGTTAACCACACTTCTATCAGTGTGCCAAAAATAAAACATAGAGAAACTGTCATCATTATTTTTAAAAGAATTAATTTAAGTCATTGTATAGTATCTTTTTAGTAAGGTTGGGATAATATTTGGCAGCTTTCACAGTCCCTCTCATTACCAGATGTTGTTTCATTTTTATTTTTCAGTTTATACGAATGCTTTTTAGCTTTCAGATATATTCTTGGTAATATATATGTAACATATTGACCTCAAGTAGTTCCATATTTATTCATCTAATAAAAGACATAGCTAAATAATGTGAATAACTAATATTCCCACTGAAAACCACTTTGTGTCTTTTTTTAACTAGACAATTGAAGCAGACAAAGAGCACTTTCTCTTTACAAGACTATTAGCATTTTTCCCTTTGTGTTTCTGATAAAATCTTCTTGACTTAAAAAAATGTGGGGGTAGTCAGGTGGTAGCGCAGTGGGTTAAGGAGGCCTGCAGGTGTCTTTCTCTCCCCCTCTCTGTCTTCCCCTCTTCTCTCCAATTCTCTCTGTCCTATCCAGCAACAATAACATCAATAACAACAACAATAAAACAACCAGGGTAACAAAAGGAAAAAAAAAAATAGCCTCCGGGAGCAGTGGATTGGTGGTGCAGACACCAAGCCCCAGCAATAACTCTGGAGGCAAAAAAAAAAAAAAGTGCCCTGGGGCAGGGTGGTGGTTTACCCAGTTGAGCACACAGATTACAATGCAGAAGGACTCAGCTTCAAGTTCATGGTTCCCAGCTGCAGGGGGAAAGCTTCAGCAGTGGTTAAGCAGCACTCCAAGTGTCTCCTTGTCTCTATGTATGTATGCATGTATCTATCTTTCATATATATATATCCCTTCCTTTTCAATTCCTCTCTGTTTGTATCCTATAAATTAAATGAAAATTAAGATGTGCTCATGGTGAGAGCTACTGTTTCAAAAATAAATGTGTAATATAGTATCCCTTTGAATAAAAAAGAATTAATTATTAGGCTAGAATTATGTAGCAAATAAAGTGAGCTAGGGCTAGTATTATTCACTTATACTTACAGTTTAATACCATGTTATTAAAGCCTCAATTGCTATTATTAAAATGGCATTTATACCCTATTTGACTACCTAGATTTAAAAAATCAGCTCCTGAGAAGCATGATACTCAAATACAGAATAGACTATATAGTGTTTAGAATGAGTGATTCTGTTGCTCAACAAAAATACAAAGTATAATGTAAATGGTAATAGTTTCAGAGAACAGCTGGAAAATATTGCCCTCTTGATAGACGTTACCTTAATTGTAAAAATAATCCTCAGGTCAGGATATCACCATTTAAATTCACTTTTCTATCCCTTGGGCAATATTTTACTATACTATGTCAAACTAATAAAGTTTACCTCAACTGTTTATTTACAGTTATTGCCATCAGTTGCCAAGCCAATAAAATACATAAACTCTATTATTTATCACTAGAAATATGTGTGGTTTTATAGACAGTTATGGTAAATTTTCTATGTACTTTATAGGTTCTATAACCAATACCAAGTCTCTCAATATCTAAAACATTTTCTGCCCTGAGGGTGCTATTTCTCAGCTGTTAAACTAAACATTAGTTACTACTTATTTTGTAAGAATTTGAATCTAATACATGTTATGATTCTATGTTTAATTGGTGTTCTATTCATCCTGTGGGCATCTACTAGGTGCCAAGTGCCACATCAGCTCTAAGAGAATAAATATCATCTTAACAGTTAAGGGAAGCTCTGGGTTTCTTGAAATAGTACAGAATGAAATGGTACAGAATGGGTGACTGAATCCTTGAGAAAAGAGTAGTAAAGATATATCAGTTGGTTTTAATTTATTTAATGTTTAACTTATTTTTAAAATACCTATTTTATTTAGAGAGAGAGACCAGAGCTTCAATCTTGCATATGCAATGTCAGGGTTCAAACCTGGAATCTCAGACATGCAAGTCTATGCTCTACCCTCTGAACTATTTCCCCTTCCTAGACCCCCTCACCCCCACCCAGCTTTAATTTTAAGTAGAATCTCCTTAACAAGGAGTCATAAACCAAATGTCAAAGCTAAAATATAATTATATAAATGATAATGACAAAACATCATAAAAATAGAATCAGAATTAGCTGACATTTTAATGGACCAAAAATATAGAGGTGGAAACCATAAGAAATCTAACTTGTATGATGTGCACACATTGCCAAACATCTTGGGCCAGAATGACTTCTTATGTTTGACGATATAATCAATACTTCCTTAATTCTACTAAGGTGCATAAGATATATATTTATATGTAAATAGAATTAATTCTATGTATTTACTGTATCAGAATTATTAAAAAATGTACCAAACTCCTGCTGAAAATGCAGAGTAGGCATCCTTCCAAGCTCTGGCCCCATTTATAACCTTGTTCTGTGTGTTTAAAGACACTTATTTATATTTTTTTAGTTGCAAAGTATCTATAATTTATTTTTATTGGCAAAACTAATGCTACAAGTTTACTATTATGAGTAAAGTTGGTATACTACAGCAGCCACTTAAAAACTACATAGAGTGGGAGTCGGGCGGTAGTGCAGTGGGTTAAGTGCACATGGTGCAAAGCACAATGACAATGCCAGTTTGAGCCCAAGCTCCCCACCTGCAGAGGAGTCGCTTCACAAGTGGTGAAGCAGGTCTGCAGGTGTCTATCTTTCTCCTCTCCTCTCTCTATTTCTCTCTGTCCTATCTAACAACGACATCAATAACAACAACAATAACTACAACAATAAAAACCAAAGGTAACAAAAGGGAAAATAAATAAATATTTTAAAAAATTTTAAAAACTACATAGAGTGATACATTCTTTTCTTAAAGATTTATCTGTTTATTTTAAACATTTTTCCTTTATTGGGGGATTAATATTTTACAGTCCCCAGTAAATATAATAGTTTGTATATGTATGACATTTCTCAGTTTTCCACACAACAATACAACCCCCACTAGGTCCTCTGCCATCCTGTTTCAGGACTTGAACTCTTCCCCCCACCCACTCCAGAGTCTTTTACTTTGGTGCAATACACCAACTCCCATCTAGGTTCTGCTTAGTGTTTTCTCTTCTGATCTTGTTTTTCAACTTCTGCCTGTGAATGAGATCATCCCATATTCATCCTTATGTTTCTGACTTATTTCACTTAACATGATTTCTTCAAACTCCATCCAGGATGAGCTGAAAATGGTGAAATCACCATTTTTAATAGCTGAGTAGTATTTCATTGTGTATACATACCACAACTTGCTCAGTCACTCCTCTATTGTTAGACACCTGGGTTGCTTCCTGGTTTTGGCTATAACAAAATGATACATCCTAAAGAACTATAGAGAAGCAAAGTAAAATTCTAAAAATGTTCAAGAGTACCACAGAAAGCAAATAATGCAACAAAATAGAGAGCTCATAAGAAAAAGAAAAACTTCTACTAATATCAACAACAGATTTTTGACAAAGATGCAAAAGCAAGTCAATTGAGGAAAGACAGCATCCCCAATAAATGATTCTGGAACAAGTGAACGTCTATATGCAGACAGACAGAAGCTGTAGTTAGTTATACAAATATTAACTCAAATAAAACACGGGATAAAATATAAACAAGAAGAGAACATTGGGCTGGGGAGACAGCATAATAGTTATACAAAAGACTTTCCTGTCTGACATTCAGAGGTCCCAGGTTCAATCCCCAGTACCATCATATGCTAGAGCTGAACACTGCTCTGATCTTTCTCTCTGAATCTTTCTTACTCACTTTTTATTTAAAATAATTTTAAATAAAATAAAATACAGTTTATTCAATTTCCACATTTAAATGCAGGAAAAATTCTTCAAGTTTTAGAGCTAGGCAAAGGGTTCTTAGATACTAAAAGTACGATCCAACTAAGAAAAAATGGATAAATTGGACTTAAGCAAAATTAAAAACTTACATATTGGGCTGAGGTAGATAGCATAATGGTTATGCAGACAGACTCTCATGCTTGAGGCTCCAAAGTCCCAGGTTTAATCCCTCACACCACCATAAGCCATAGCTGAACAGTGCTCTAGTAAAAAAAAAATAATAATAATAATAAATAAGAAAGAAAAAGAAAAAAACTTGCATATTAAAGAGAGGATGAAAAGATATGCCAGACTGAGAAGATGGGGGCCAGCTGGTGGTGCACCTGGTTGAGTGCATACCTGTAGAAAGAAGCTTCATGGGACCTGGTCTGTATCTAGGTTTTGGGACTTTGTTAGGAAGTGAACCACCTGGAATGGAATTAGAGAATACTATGAAAGGAAAGGTCTCACCCGAATGATGAAACTGAAGGGCTGTCATTCCACACCTGAAGTCTCTGGACACAGTCTGAAGTGAAGCATGCTGGGGTGGCACTCGTGTTGATTAGGTTGCAATCGGTGGATGCAATATTATTTGATATGAATTGAGAGAAGCATGCAGGAAAGTGAGCCCCACCCTCGAGGTTCCAGGACTGGGGGAAATAAAGGCTCTATAGTGGAAATGTGAGGTTCTAGCTGTCTTAGGGTTCAAGAAGACAATGGATAGTTATTGTTATCATTACATTATTTGGTAATTGGGTTAACTTTGATATAGACCAGGTCCCCTGAGATAGAGCATATGTTCACATGTATCCATAAACTAGGACAAAATATATACCTGAAAGCAGAAGTACACAATAGTCTGCAGTGAGTACCCCCCAACTCTTCATCTGCACTATTCCAGCCTTTAGGTCCATAATGATTCAACAATTTGTTTGGCTTTGTATGTTAACTCTCTTTTCAGCCACCAGGTTCCAGATGCCAGCAGGATACCGACTAGACTTCCCTGGACAGACGACCCCACTAGTATGTCCTGGAGCTCCGCTCCCCCAGAGCCCCATCCTACTAGAGAAAGAGAGAGGCAGGCTGGGAGTATGGATCAACCAGTCAACACCCATGTTCAGTGGGGAAGCAATTACAGAAGCCAGACCTTCCACCTTCTGCAACCCACAATGACCTTGGGTCCATCCTCCCAGAGGGATAGAGAATGGGAATGCTATCAGGGGAGGGGATGGGATATATATAGAGATCTGGTGATGAGAATTGTGTGGAGTTGTACCCCCTCCTATCCTATGGTTTTGTTAATGTCTCCTTTTTTAAATAAATAAATAAATAAATTTTTTAAAAAAGAAAGAAAGAAGCTTCATAAAGCTGTGAAGACTTGTTGCAGATATGTCTCTCCCTCTCTGTCTCCTCCTTCCCTCTTAATTTCTGTCTCCATCAAAAAAATTTTTGAGAAGATATTTTACAAGCATGTATCCAACTAAGGACTAGTATGTAGAACATACAAAAAACACTCTGAACTCAGCTATAAAAAAAATGAAAACATGAAGACATATTTTGCTAAAAAAAGATACACACATAGCAACTATACATATGAAAATATATTCAGCATCATTAGACATATGCTAATTAAGTTACAATCAGAATCACTACACATCTCTCAGAATTGCTAAGACTATTGGTAACAACAAAAACTGATAAAGTTTCATAATAACTGAGTCCTTCATGCACTGTTACTGAAGACACCTTCTTTATAATGTAGGTATGATTCATTAATATTGAGTTCTTAGCCTGAAGGGAGTTTATCTAACACAAGAATTTTCTCTATAAAGCATATTGCAGCCTTCTTGCCCTTAGAGACAGTAGATGGCACCTTAACATTCTGTTTGGTGCCACTTTTAACAGGAAAATACAACAAAAACCATAAAATTTTTACAAAAAGCCAGGACACTAACTAGTCCAAAAGAAAAGACACTTGTTTACAGAAAGCTGAACCAAGTAGATCAATTCCTCTCCTGCTCAACCTCCCCTGGCACCATACGCCTCAGGCAATTTCATTTTTCCCCATTTTTGTACTTTTTTTAAAATTTTTTTAAATTTATTTAGTTTATTTATTCCCTTTTGTTGTCCTTGTTGTTTTATTGTTGTAGTTATTATTGTTGTTGTCGTTGTTGGATAGGACAGAGAGAAATGGAGAGAGGAGGGGAAGACAGAGAGGAGGAGAGAAAGATAGACACCTGCAGACCTGCTTCACCGCCTGTGAAGCGACTCCCCTGCAGGTGGGGAGCCGGGGTTCGAACTGGGATCCTTATGCCCGTCCTTGTGCTTTGCGCCACCTGCGCTTAACCCGCTGCGCTACAGCCCGACTCCCACTTTTTTTTTTTTAACGGCAAGCTGCTAAG
This sequence comes from Erinaceus europaeus, assembly GCF_950295315.1. NCBI lineage: Eukaryota > Metazoa > Chordata > Mammalia > Eulipotyphla > Erinaceidae > Erinaceus > Erinaceus europaeus. The sequence goes on from NC_080165.1 coordinate 29,709,108, forward strand.
TATTGATTGGGGAGGTGCTTATAAATAATAAGCAGGTTATTCCCAATGCCCATGTGCAGCGGAGAAGCTATACAGAAGCCAGAGCTCCTACCTTCTGTGCCTCAAAAACAACCTTGATCCATGCTCCCAGCAGGGGAGAAGTGATAGGAGGAAGAAGATAAGAAGGCTCTAAACTCCAGTTCCATTAGCACTTAGAGAGAGGAGAGGGACATATGGAGGTAGTAGTGGTGTCATGAGTGGTTTGGAGGGGGAAAAAAGGATTAGATCAGGAAGAAAAAGGGGGCGATTGTGTATAAATATAGACAGTTGTAGAGATGATGGTTGGCCCTTGTCTACAACCTTAGAGGAACTGGGGTGGCTTACAGTGGAGAGATTGAAGATTTCAGAATCTGGTGGTGGGAATGGAGTGGGTTTATACCTCTGTTGACATGTAATTTTATAAATCTACTAGATCACTAAAATTTTAAAAAATAATAATAAGCAGGTCAATTCAAATACAGAACAGTTGTGTTTAAGACGGTCAGTACATTTTTATCATGAAAATGTTTAAACATTCAAGTAGAATATTGGTTTTTTTCTATGTAAATCATTTTTATCAAAATTATTTCTATAGGGTGGGCAAAATAGTCCCTGGATAATGTAATTGCTTTGTTACAGGTGTAGCCCAAGTTTTGTTGTTTGTTGTTGCTTGGGTGGGGGAAGTATTGTGTTGGAGACAACATTAGTGCGGTATCATTTTCTCTCTCTCTCTCTCTCTCTCTCCCTGTGTGTGTGTGTGTGTGTGTGTGTAAAAGTTGATCTAAAAAGGTGAATTCCTGTCAAAATGAAAGAAAAAAAAAGAATGTCTCCATAACCCACATAATTCAGAAAATAAAATTCATGCTTAACCTTTTCAGGTAAAAAGAAAATTAGCACATGATCTATCTAGCTCATCAGCCTATGATATGATATTTGTACAACTAAGTTCTTTGAAAATCAGTAATGGACAGAAACTATACAGAACAAGTCATAATGAACAAGTGGGAGTGACCACAAGGGAGAGTTGGTTGTGATATAAACACATGAAAGTATGCCTTTTATTTAATGAAAAAGAGGAAGTATACATTTCCCCCTTTATTGGGGGATTAATGTATTACAGTCTACAGTAAAATATAGTAGTTTGTACATGTGTAACATTTATCAGTTTTCCATATAATAGTCTACTGCCCTACCCCACCTAGGTCCTCTTCCGCCATCATGTTCCAGGATATGAACAGTCCCCCTTGCCCTAGAGTCCTTTACTTTGGTGCAATACACCAAATCCAGTCCAAGTTCTGATTTGTGTTTTTGTTTTTAATTCATTTAGTCATCAGGAATATATAATTATATGTCATGTCAATTATGAATGTACAGCTGACAGCACCCAACAAATGATATAGCACCTATAATCATCTGAAAGTATTTTATCAGCCTCTAGACAATCCATTATAGAAAACTGACCCAAGTAAATGTCCTGGTTGAAAATATCAAAAGTAAACCCAAGTACGGACTAGATACGTATAAAATTACTACTCTGTGGAACTGGGCAGTGGTGCAGTGGGTTAAGCACACACGGCGCCAAGCATAAGGACTGCCATGAGTCCTGGTTCAAGCCCCTGATTTCCTACCTGCAGGGGAGGGTGTTTGCTTCACAGGTGGTGAAGCAGGTCTGTATGTGTCTATCTTTCTTTCCCCCTCTCTGTATTCCCCTCCTCTCTCCATTTCTCTCTGTCTTATCCACCAACAACGACAGCAATAACAACAACAATGACGATAAACAAGGGCAACAAAGGGGAAAAAATAAAAAATAAATAATATTAAAAAATTAGTTCTATGAGAACTTTTTTAATTGTTTTCCTTTTTGAGTAATATAATTTTAATCTTCAAAGGTATCATTCTTTTTCTTTTTAATTCTTTTTTATTAATGATTTAATATTGATTTACAAAATTATAAGATAACATGGATATAATTCTACACTTTCCCCACCACCAGAGTTCCTTGTCCCTATTTCCTCCATTGGAAACTGCATTAGTTCTCGTAAGGTCACAGATATAGGTTGACTATTATTTCTATAAATGTCTATATTTATATATACTTGTTTATTTTTTTCTATAGCATTGCCTTTCCTTTTTTAAAAATTTATTAGTGATTTAATAATGATTAACAAGATTGTTAGATAAAGTTCCCACCACCAGAGTTCTGTGCCCCATCCCCTGCACAGAAAGCTTCTGTATTCTTTATCACTCTGTGAGTATGGAATAAGAGGGATAAAGGTTTCTTTTTAAAACTTTAAACAGAAACCTCTTTACCCAGGAGTTCACAATGTGACCTGACAAAAATAAAAAATAAAAATGACTAATAATGATAAAGACAAATTTTAAGGGAAAAAATACTTTTAAGCCAAAAGATTCAGAATTCCTTCTCTCTGCCTTTTTCCACACTCAACTATTTTCTTAGCTCTCTTCCCATAAAATGTCACAGTAAGTACTCCCACCATAAAATAATTTCAAAGATAATTTCTGAGCTGTTTTGTTTTCAATCTCACATTCCTAAAATTAATACAGAAATTGAAACATCTGCTGCGTGCATGTGGATTTCAGACTTTAAACACATACCTTAACAGACTTTTAGAGACTTACTCATTCTTAAGCAAAGACTCCTTGGATTACCTTTTCCTCTTCTGTTCATGCCATTCTCTGTAGCAGGAAAATGTATCATGTATCATATCATTTACCCCTAAACAATTTTTCCAGGTTTTATGGTTATCATCTCTCTGTTTCTGGAACAGAACACTATTATAAAGTTTGCCAATAGTAATTTAGACTTGGGCCGCTAGTCACTTCCTAGACAAGACTGTCTTGACAACCAGTACCAAGTTCCCAACATTTCAATCTATGTAATTAGATGTTGTGGCCCTGTCGTATGGATGGATAGATGTTTGAGTAGTATGCATGAGAGAGGTTTGCATGCAGCTCCAATTAATATGTGAGAATTTTTTCTTTTCTTGCCCCCCTCCCTCTTCATAATGAAGAATTTGGAAAGCCAGGAACTAAAGAGGAGACTGGCTACATGTTAAAATGTGTCTCTTTCCTAAGGCACTAGAAAGGAGAAAGGTTGGGGAGGATGTTAAGGAGAAGCAGACCAGGATCAAATTAGGGTAGCTAGCCTTGTCCTTCATCAGCCCAGTGCTGGCTCACTTCCTAGACCATTCAATCTATCTTCATTTTTTTGGCAGCTGACATTTGCTATAAAGCATTCCTAAAGTGATCTGATCTGAAAAGGTCTTTTATTTACATTATGATATTCAACACAGTCCTTATTTCTTAATTCATATAAGACATCTTAAACTTCTCATTTTAACATAAAACAATATTCTATGCTCTGATTAAAACAGTAACTGTTGGATTCTTTTGATCTGGTTAATTTCAATAAGTGTACCCTTTCAAAGAATTGGTAGCTTAGTTTCTAAAAGAACAAATAATAAAGAGTAGTGAATTTAATACTTCATCAAAGAATTTGTTATCAAATTTAGAATAATCTCAAGGTCAAATGTCTCTTCTAAAAGGATCAATAATAATTAAGTAGTAGTAACTTTACACATTCAGTTGGGTTACTTTCCTTAGTCACATTTGTATCTTGAATTTAGAAACTATTCAGTAGAGTGTATCAAAACAATGACTTCCTTATCCAAAAAAGTTAATATCACGCATCAGGTGGTAGCTCAGCGGGTTAAGCGCACGTGGCTCCAAACGCAAGGACCAGGCGTAAGGATCCGGATTTGAGCCCCCAGCTGCCCACCTGCAGGGGAATTGCTTCCAAGGCAGTGAAACAGGTCTACAAGTGTCTGTCTTTCTCCCCTCCTCTGTCTTCCCCTCCTCTCTCCATTTCTCTCTGTCCTGTCCAACAACTAACGACATCAACAATAGCAATAATAACCACAACAAGGCTACAACAAGGGCAACAAAAGGGGGAAATGGCCTCCAGGAGCAGTGGATTCATGGTGCAGGCACTGAGCCCCAGCAATAACCTTGGAGGTCAAAAAAAAAGTTAATATCAATTAATGGAAAATTTCTTTCCAAAATTCAATGGCTATATCTATTTGAACATAGTTATGTGATATTGCTGATGCTGAGAGTTTAGTGAAATTAGAAACCTTTTAATCAAAGAAGTATTATAATGCTCCCTTCTTCATCAACATACATTCCATATTATTTGTCAAATCAAAGGCTATGTGTACACCATACATTAAATCATAGATATTAGATATCTTGTTACTACTTTTTAACTGTGTGTGTGTGTGTGTGTGTGTGTGTGTGTGTGTGTGTGTGTGTGTGTGTGCATGTGTGGGTGTGTGTGTGTGTTAGGACCCTGGTTAGTATATCAGCTATGTCCTTATTAATTCCTTAGTATGATACAACCATTCACAGATATACACGTGAATGTATTGTGTAAGATGTATATACATGTCTTTTTGTATTTTTACCATGTAGACAAAGTCTGGGCTTTATTTGATTTGCCTGTTGTGAAGGTTTACTGGCCAAAAACTGGGTTAGATAGCTCAATCTTTCCACTGACTTAAGCTATTGGGAAAACCATTCATACTGGCTCTATTTGGTGAGGGGAACAAGATATTATAATTTGAGTTCAACAGAGCATGGCCAGAACATATGTACATTTCCCAGAGTGCAGAAAGGGCATTTGGCCAGAAGAGGCATATGCAGAGACAGGGAGTTCTTTCTACTTTGGAAGGCACTTTTCTGGACTTTCCTCTCTGTGTGTTTCACCATAGTAAGTTTTTCCTGATAGAGCTTGCTTTTCTTACTCTAGCACAGCACTGCTCTTAGACAAGAGCAGTCCACTCAGACACTTCTTCATTTATTCCTTTATCTAAGTGGTATTCTTGAGTGCATAGTATGTACTAGGCATAGTAGACACTAAGGACACTTCAGTGAGCAAAGGAGATGCAGACCTGGTCTTTATGATTCATGATATTCAGTAGAGGACTTAACATTAACTGACACGTCCATTAATTATTTGATCAACTTTCATTGCAATAAACACAGGGTGTAGGGGAAATAATATATAATACACATTCTTTGACTCTTCCCCATGCTACAACCAGGATGTCACACATGTGCTCTACCACTGAGCCACTTCTCCAGTCCAATTATTTTGTTTTTGTAACAGAGGAGAGGGGGATAAGCAGCAAAGTACTGCTCTACCATCCATGGAGTTCTATCCCTCTTTGGTGCCCTAATTCAGTGCTGGGGATCTAACACATAACTTCATACATGGAAGGCACATGTTCTATAGATGAGTCACCCCTTAGCTCTCCCATGTCTTCCTAAAATCCTTTTGGCACTTGAGATGCACAGCATTATACTATAAGTTGTTGCAGTAGCAGAAAAGTCATTGAGAAACTCAGAAGGACTAGAGACTACTTGTAAACTGTGAGCTCAACTGTGTGCCACCACCCAACCCCTGGAGAAAGCTTGTAACTGTGCCATCTTCTCTAGTAACTGAGGTCTAAGTATTACACTGTAATTTTGTTTAGAATTCTATCCTCCCACTGACTTGACTAGTAATTCTTCTTTACTTATCTTCCATGAGTTAAGTTTCAAGGCATTTGCATGTGCAGAGTCAGCTGCTTTACATTTTTCCTTTTATTTTTGGAGCAGAGTTGATACTTATTCATTTAGTCTTCACAAAAATACTGTAAAATAAAAAGGCTCTATCTTCATAGACCATTTTATTTCTATATATTTGTAGATTAGCATGTATACAAGAAAATGGAAATTTCAAGGCTAGCCCAGTAACTCAACTCTATACAACTGGAGACTTCCAGAGGCAGGGCTACAAGAAGCAGCAGATCTGTTTCTCTCCTCTCCTCTTCTCTCCTCTCCTCTCCTCTCCTCTCCTCTCCTCTCCTCTCCCAGATCAGCTAGGAATACCAAAGAAGACCACCTGGGACCGAAACAAGACAGGATTAGAACAACTTCAGGAACCCACCAAATCACCAGTGAGTGCAAATACCTGTGACTGGTGGACAGAGAGGAGCCGAGGGAGAGATTAAGTGTCTGGTAACAGTCTGGCAGTTTCTCAGCTGAGACGTCACCTCCACACTGTTCCATCAACAAGGGGACAGCAGCGGAAGGGAGGAGAGGACTCCCCTGAGACTCACCAAGTGCAACTCTGAGTCTCCACTGCTACTGCCCTCAGAATCTGGAGCAGCGGCAGGGAAGCCCTGGGCTGACACCAGGGGACAGATATCTAACCAGGAAAATCAGTAGAAGACCTATAACTTGGTGGAATAGCGGTGGGGCTGTGAAAGTCTCTTTGCATAACCACTGGATTATCTCTGCCACACCCTACTTTATCTCTTGGTCAGGAGTCAGTGATTAAGCTAAGAAGCCTAATTATACTTTAGAAGACCTCAAACTCCCATAGTATACAGGGAAGAAAAAGCACAAAACAGGCTTTTAAGCCACTGAGCTCCAAATCAGGGATTAAAATACTATTGAAACAACTATTAACTTCCACAACTGTGAACCCTTTAATTACCTTACTTAGACACAAGTTAATCTAGGCAAGAGTGATCAGTAATTTGAAAAGTACTGAGAGAGGGACCTCATAACATACTATATAGCATGGTTAAACCAAAAAGAAGAAATTTTGGAGAAATGAACCAGGACAAGAGTCCAGCTAAAAGCCTTCCAAAGGTTGAAGCACAAAATAATGAGGTGAACAAACAAATACTAGCTAAGGAAATAAACACAGAAGTGAGTAAAGAGTTTGAAAGAATTGTCATCAAAAATACAGAAACAACAAATGAGACTCTGAAGGAAACATTAATTATCTCAAGGTTATTAGAGAACTGAAAGCTGAAATAGCTGAGCTAAGAACACAACTAGCTGAACATGCTAAAACAGTATCAGAACAGGGTAACAAAATAGATGAACTTCAGCAAACAGTAGAGGGGAGATAGAATAGAATCAATGAGGCTGAAGACAGAACTAGCAAGATCGAGGATGAATTAGAGAAAACAAAAAAAAGTAAGAGATCTCAAACAGAGATTAAGAGATACTGAAAACAACAACAGAGACCTATGGGATGACTTCAAAATAAACAAAATACGAATTGTTGGATTACCAGAGGAAGAAAGCATTCTTTAGGCCAAAAATAGCTGAAAACTTATCTAGTCTAGACAACATCAAAGACAGAAAGATTCAAGAAGTCCAGAGTGACCCAAACAGCATTAACCCAGACTTAAAGACACCAAGACACATCCTATTTAGAATGGAAAGGAATAAGGATAAAGAAAGGATCCTGAAAGCTGCAAGAGAAAAACAAAGAGTCACCTACAAAGGAAAACCCATAAGATTAGCAGCAGACTTCTCCACACAAACACTACAGGCCAGAAGAGAATGGCAAGATATCGCTCAAGTGATCAATGAGAAGGGCTTTCAACCAAGACTACTGTATCTTGCTAGACTGTCCTTCAGACTAGATGGAGACATAAAAACCTTCTCAGACAAACAACAGTTGAAAGAATTGACTATCACCAATCCTGCCCTGAAAGAAGTTCTGAAAGGTCTCCTATAAACAGTCAGACCACCATAAATATGCCATCTATCAGAACACTCTAAAACTCTAGAAAAATGGTGTTAAAATATCTTCAATCTTTGATATCAATAAATGTCAATGACATTAAATCACCAATTAAAAGGCACAGAGTAGGAAGATGGATCAGAAACCACAACCCAACAATATGCTGTCTACAGGAAACCCACCTAACTCAACAAGACAAACACAGACTCAAAGTGAAAGGATGGAAAACTATCATACAGGCCAATGGCCCACAAAAAACGGCAGGAACAGCTATTCTCATATCTGACATGATAGACTTTACAATAGATAAGATTAAAAAAGATAGGAATGGACACTACTTAATGCTTAGAGTATCAGTCAATAAAGAGGACTTAACAATTATTAACATCTATGTACCCAAAGAGAAGCCATCTAAATGCATCAAATGTCTACTGAAAGAGCTGCAGCAATATATTAGCAGCAACACAGTCATAGTAGGGGACTTCAAAACCCCACTCTCTCAACTTGACAGATCATCCAGGCAGAAAATCAATAAAGACATGAGAGAGCTAAATGAGGATATAGATATACTAGAACTGTTGGACTTTTTCATAGTCATTCATCCCAAAAAACTGGAATACACATTCTACTCAAGTCCACATGGGTAATTCTCAAGGACAGACCATATGTTAGGCCACAAAGACAGCATCAGCAAATTCAAGAACATTCAAATCATCGCAAGCATCTTCTCAGACCACAGTGGAATTGAACTAACACTTAACAATCAACAAAAGATTAGTAATAGTCCCAAAATGTGGAAGCTCAACAGTACACTCCTTAACAATTACTGGGTCAAAGAGGAAATAAAGGAAGAAATCAAAATGTTGTGAGAGTTCAATGAAAATGAAGACACAAGCTATCAAAATATTTGGGACACAGCTAAGGCATTACTGAAATGGAAGTTCATAGCTATAAAAGCACACATTAGGAAACAAGAAAAAGCACAAATAAACAGCCTGATTTCACATCTAAAAGACCTAGAAGATGAAGAACAAAGGAACCCTAAAGTAACCAGAAGGACAGAAATCACTAAAGTTAGGGCAGAAATAAATAACATTAAGAATAAGAAAACAATACAAAAGATCAACGAAAGTAAATGTTGCTTCTTTGAAAGAGTAAGCAAAATAGACAAACCTTTAGCCAAACTCACAAAACAAAAAAGGGAGAAGACACAAATAAATCAGATCATAAATGAAAGAGAAGATATCACAACAGAAACCACAGAAATTCAACATATCATGTGAGGCTTCTATGAACAACTATATGCCACCAAGCTAGAGAATGTGGAAGAAAGGGACAATTTCCTAGATACCTACAAACTTCCAAAACTAAGTAAAGAGGAAGTAGATAACATGTACAGGCCCATCACAATTAATGAAATTAAAAAAGTTATCAAAAATCTTCCCAAAAGTAAAAGTCCTGGACCAGATGGTTTACAAATGAATTCTACAAAACCTTCAAAGAAGAACTAATACCTCTACTTTTAAAAGTCTTCCAGAAGATTGAAGACACTGCAATACTCCCTTCCAGCTTCTATGAAGCCAACATCACTATCACTTTGATACCAAAAGCAGACAGAGACAGAAAAAAAAAGACCAAAAAAGAAAATTACAGACCACTGTCTCTGATGAACATAGATGCTAAAATATTGAACAAAATTCTAGCCAACCGGATACAGCAGTATATTAAAAAGATTGTTCATTGTGACCAAGTAGGGTTTATCTCAGGCATGCAAGGTGGGTTTAATATAGGTAATCAATCAACATGATCCACCACATCAATAAAAGCAAGACCAAAAACCACATGGTCACATCAATAGATGCAGAGAAAGCCTTTGACAAAATACAACATCCCTTTATGATCAAAAACACTACAAAAAATGGGAATAGATGGAAAATTCCTCAATATAGTGGAGTCTATATATAGCAAACCTACAGCCAACATCATACTCAATGGTGAAAAACTGGAAGCATTTCCCCTCAGGTCAGGTACTAGACAGGGTTGCCCACTATCACCATTACTATTCAACATAGTGTTGGAAGTTCTTGCCATAGCAATCAGGCAGGAGAAAGGATTTAGAGGGATAAAGACTGGAAGAGAAGAAGTCAAACTCTCCCTATTTGCAGATAACATGATAGTATACATAGAAAAACCTAAGGAATCCAGCAAGAAGCTTTTGGATATCATCAGGCAATACAGTAAGGTGTCAGGCTACAAAATTAACATTCAAAAGTCAGTGGCATTCCTCTATGCAAACAGTAAGTTAGAAGAAGTTGAAATCCAGAAATCAATTACTTTTACTATAGGAACAAAAACAATTAAATATCTAGGAGTAAACCTAACCAAAGAAGTGAAAGACTTGTATACTGAAAATTATGAGTCACTACTCAAAGAAATTGAAAAAGACACAAAGAAGTGGAAAGATATTCTATGTTCTGGGTTGGCAGAATTAACATCATCAAAATGAATATACTACCCAGAGCCATCTACAAGTTTAATGCTATCCCATCAAGATCCCAACCACATTTTTTAGGAGTACAGAACAAATGCTACAAATGTTTATCTGGTACCAGAAAAGACCTAGAATTGCCAAAACAATCTTGAGAAGAAAGAACAAAGCTGGAGGCATCACACTCCTAGATCTCAAATTGTATTATAGGGCTTTGTAATCAAAACTGCTTGGTACTGGAACATGAACAGACACACTGACCAGTGGAATAGAATTGAGAGCTGAGAACTAAGCCCCTATACCTATGGACATCTAATCTTTGACAAAGGTGCCCAGACAATTAAATGGGGAAAGCAGAGTCTCTTCAACAAATGGTGTTGGAAAAATTAGGTTGAAACATGCAGAAGAATGAAACTGAACCACTGTATTTCACCAAATGCAAAAGTAAATTCCAAGTGGATCAAGGGCTTGGATGTTAGACCAGAAACTCTTAGAGGAAAATATTGGCAGAACTCTTTTTTTGCATAAATTTTAAAGGCATCTTCAATGAAACGAATCCAATTACAAAGAAGACTAAGGCAAGCATAAACCTATGGGACTACATCAAATTAAAAAGCTTCTGCACAGCAAAAGAAACCAATACCCAAACAAAGAGACACCCCACAGAATGGGAGAAGATCTTCACATGCCATACATCAGACAAGAGGCTAATAACCATAATATATAAAGAACTTATAAATCTCAACAACAAGACAACGAATAACCCCATCCAAAAATGGGGGGAGGACATAGACAGAATATTCACCACAGAAGATATCCAAAAGGCTGAGAAATACATGAAAAAAATTCTCCAAGTCTCTGATTGTCAGAGAAATGCAATACCACACTCCTGTGAGAATGTCAGACATCAGAAAAGATAGCAGCAGCAAATACTGGAGAGGTTGTGGGGGTCAAAAGAACCCTCCTGCACTGCTGGTGGGAATGTAAATTGGTCCAACCTCTGTGGAGAACAGTCTGGAGAACTCTTAGAAGGCTAGTAATGGACCTATCCTATGATCCTGCAATTCCTCTCCTGGGGATATATCCTAAGGAACCCAACACACCCATCCAAAAAGATCTATGTACACATATGTTCTTAGCAACACAATTTGTAATAGCCAACCCAGGTGTCCAACTACAGATGAGTGGCTGAGCAAGTTGTGGTCTATATACACAATGGAATACTACTCAGCTATAAAAAATGGTGACTTCACCGCTTTCAGCCAGTTTGGATGGAGCATGAAAACATTGTGTTAAGTGAAATAAGTGAAAAACGGAAGGATGAAAATGGGATGATCTCACTCTCTGGCAGAAGTTGAAAAACAAGATCAGAAGAGAAAACACAAGTAGAACCAGAACTGGATTCGGCATATTGCACCAAAGTAAAAGACTCTGGGGTGGGTGGAGGGGAGAATACAAATCCAACCAAGAAGGATGACAGAGGACCTAGTGAGGGTTGTATTGTTATATGGAAAACTGGGAGATGTTATGCATGTACAAACTATTGTATTTACTGTTAAATGTAAAACATTAATTCTCCAATAAATAAATTTAAAAAATAAAGTCTATACAACTAGGAAGTTGAGGTGGGGTTTTCCCACTAAAGTGGTCATTTCTCTGCTTGGTTTTTAAATTGGGCTGAATGTATTTGCATAACTTGTCCTCTAGTTGACAATTTTGACCTCTGCTTGAACTCTAGGTAAATATCATTCACTTTTAATAAGATTAACCAAGAAAAAAAAAACTGAAGAGTTAGTAAGTTAAATAACAAACATTTAGATACAAATTTGTTTTTACATCAAGTAGGAATGGGGAGGGGGGAGACACCTTATCGCTTAATTCCTATCATGACTTCATACCCCACTTAATTCATATCATGACTTCATATCTTTAACATTGAAAGCAAATTCACATCATTTCATTTTCCTCACAACTCATAATCATTTTGTTAGCAGTTTTGCTTTGTTATAAAGAATGCAGTGGGACTTGCAATTGAATCCCTATGATATATCTTCTTGCCTTGACACCTAAATTACATCCCCAAAACATATCCTGAGGCAGAAATTTAGATTTCAGTCTAATGTAGTAGTCTCAAATATCCCAGTAAAATTAATATAATGACAATAATATATTTCCACAAGAAGGAATAAAATGGATCTTGACATCTTGCATCCCTTGAACTTGATTTATGTGTGCACCATATGTCAAAAGATGGTGTTTGGCATTGTCATTGAGAAAATGTACCAAGAATCTTCTACACACATAATCTGTGTAAGCTGATTTTCCAATACTTATTTTTTTTAAAGATTTTTAAATTTTATTTATTTATTCCTTTTTGTTGTCCTTGTTGTTTTATTGTTGTAGTCACTGTTGTTGTTATTAATGTCATTGTATAGGACAGAGAGAAATGGAGAGAGTAGGGGAAGACAGAGAGGGGGCGAGAAAGAGAGACACCTGCAGGTGGGGAGACGGGGGCTCGAACCGGAATCCTTACTCAGGTACTTGTGCTTTGCACCAAGTGCTCTAAATTCGCTGCCCTACCGCCCGACTCCCTTTCTTCTTCTTCTTCTTTTTTTTAATTGTCATCAAGATTATCACTAGGGCTTGAAGCCTGCACAATGAACACACTGCTCCTGACAACTTTTTTTTTTTAATAGAAACAGATAAATTGTGGAGGTAGAGTTAGAAAAGTAGAGAGAAAGGGAGACACCAGCAGCAGTGCTTCACTGCTCATGAAGCATGTCCCATCTCCATAAATGAGGACCAGGCGGCTTGACCCCAGGTACTTGCAGATGACAGCATATGTCTTCTGTCAAGTGTATCACTGCCAACCCCCCAACTTCATTACATCTTAAACATACCACATAATCTTTCCAGAGTGGTTCTCATTTTAAATAACTTTGGATAAGTCATTTGTCACATGAAGTTTTTATCATCTCATCTATTTCATTAAATCTTGACTGAAAATTTAATTTATATATACATGTATGTATTGACATTTACATACTTGCCACTTGTTAGTTTTCATAACCAATGTATTATAATAGACAATGATGCATTTTGCATTGATAACTTCAAAAAAAGTTTTATATTTGTATATTTTGTAGATACCAGGACTTAGGTAGACAAGAATTTATGACGTTAAATTGCCGACAGAGGAGTGATGGGAAATTGTACCTATGTGTTAAGATCTGTACTGTAAATCACTATCACCCCCATAAAAAGATTTGAAAACTTTTAATTTTTTTAAACTTATCTTTATTTGTTGGATAGAGACAGTAAGAAATCAAGTTGGGAGAGGGAGAGAGACAGAGACACCCTCAGCCCTGCTTCACCACTAGCAAAACTTTCTGCAGGTGGGAACCAGGGGCTCAAAACTGGGTCCTTGTGCATTGTAGCATATGCTCAACCAGGTGTGTCACCATCTAGCCCCATGATTTGAAAAATTGCTGGTAATATGCATGTGTTTATATAATTCTACTAAGTTTCAAGACTACCTTTATATTTCTTTTTTTTTTTTCTTGATTATTTTATTTATTTATTTTTTTAACAAAACCATAGGGTAGGAGGGGTACAATTCCCACCGCCCAATCTCCATATCCCACCCCCTCCCCTGATAGCTTTCCTATTCTCTATCCCTCTGGGAGCATGGAACCAGGGTCACTGAGGGTTGCAGAAGGTGGAAGGTCTGGCTTCTGTAATTGCTTCCCCGCTGAACATGGGCATTGACTGGTCGGTCCATACTCCCAGTCTGCCTCTCTCTTTCCCTAGTAGGGTGGGGCTCTGGGGAAGCTGAGCTCCAGGACACATTGGTGGGGTCTTCAATCCAGGGAAGTCTGGCCGGCATCCTGATGGCATCTGGAACCTGGTGACTGAAAAGAGAGTTAACATACAAAGCCAAACAAATTGTTGAGCAATTCTGGACCCAAAACTTGGAAAAGTGGAGAGGAAGTATTAGGGAGGTACTCACTGCAAACTCTAGTGTACTTCTGCTTTCTTACTTTGGTGCCATACTCCAAACTCAGTCAATTTCTGCTTTGCGTTTCTACTTCTTTTTTTTTTTTTATTTACATGCATAACATACATTTCTTTCTTATGACTTTTTAACATTTCCACATGCCTAATAACTTTATTAAAGTATATCTTCCCCAAATTTCCTAGAACATAGTAGTTCAGTAAGTATTGCAAAAAGGAAGAGACAGTCTTTCATAATTGCCTCATATGCCTACTGCTGTGAAGGTAGGTGTAGAAATAGTTGCATAATGGTTTTGCAAATAGATTCTCATGCTTCAGGCTCTGTTGTCCCAGGTTCACTCCCTTGCAGCACCATAAGCCAGAGCTAAACTGTGCTGTGTTAAAAGGAACAGAAAGGGAAGGAAAGGGGAAGAAAAGGGAGGATGGGGGAGGATGGGGGAAGTTGTAAAAATTTCTTGGATTTAAGTGCATGAAAAAGATACCATCCTGGCTGGGAGTGTGGATCAACCTGCCAACACCCACGTTCAGCAGGGAAATAATTACAGAAGCCAGACCTTTCACCTTCTGCACCCCATAATGACCCTGGATCTATTCTCCCAAAGGGATAAAGAACAGGAAAGCCTTCAAGGGAGGGGATGAGATATGGAACTCTGGCGGTAGAAATTGTATGGAATTGTATCCTACTTTCCTCTGGTCTTATTGATATTTTTTATTTTATAAATAAATTAATAACAACAACAGAAAAGATACTGTCCTGTAGTCAGAAAAATAGCTCTCTTTGCTAATGTGTTCCTTTACCTAATGTGTATGACCCAGGTTCAAGTCCAGCCCCCAGCATATTGACAGAAACTTTAATGCTTAGCTCTCTCTCTCTCTCTCTCTCTCTCTCTCCCCCCCTCTTGCCCCCTCTCTTCTCTGTATCTTTAAAAATAAAAAAGAACTATCAGAAAGGCAACTGCTGCCAGCTACTGCTAAAAAGGAACTGTATGATGGCATTGTGTAAATTCTCAGGTAAAATTTGTATATGGATTAACACTAGTTCTAGAAAAGAATAGATCTGAGGTCAAGTGAGAAATGCTACATATGCTCTTCTGTTCTGAGAAATAGTCAAGCTTCTGAGAAGTCCTGTAGTTATAGACTTGTTTATAGTTATTCATCCTGCACTATACAATGAGTTCTGCTTTTTCTTCTTTCCTCACTTTATTCAATATTTTTCCTTATTCCTCCCATTTCCTTTCCATCCTCCCTTCCTGCCCTCACCCATCCACCTCATAGCCTCCTGATTTCCCTCCCTTCTTTTCTTCTTTTCTTCCTTCTTTCCTTCTTTTCTTTCTTCCTTTCTTTTCTTCTTTCTTTCTTTCTTTCCCATTAGATAGAACAGAAATTGAGAGAGGAGGAGAAAATAGAGAGGAGAGAAAGACACCTGCAGAGCTCCTTCACCCCCTCATGAAGCTTTCCCCCTGCAGTGGGGGCTCGACCCAGGTCCTTTGCACAGGGATCCTTGCATGTATCCTTGAGTGTAGTAGTGCTATGTGCGCTTAACCGGGTGTGCCACTGCCTCGTCCCCCTTTCCTCTCATTTATTTATTTATTTATTTATTTATTTATTTAAATGTATTTATTGGATGGAGACAGAGAAAAATCAAAAGGGAATGGGGAGATAGAGAAGGAAAAAGAGAGGCATCTGAAGTACTGCTTCACTGCTCATGAAGCACCCTCCACACTCTAGGCTTAAACACTTGACATGTGTGCTCAACCAGATACACTACTGCCCAGCCCCCTTTTCTTTGTTTCTGTCTTTGGGACACCTCACAAGACTAGTTGAGGTACTTTTTATAGAAGAATTTTAATCTCACAGAATGACTTGCTATAACAAAAGAACAGAATCTTCCATACAGGTGACAAAAGAAGACTTTGTTTTGTCTTCCTAACATCTCTCAGGAAGATCATTATTCAAATGCCCTCTTTCTCCTCTCTTTCCTGTGAAACAGGAAGTACTTACCTCATGGGAAGTAGACAAGGCACTGTGTTAATACATGTCAGAGGTTCAGAGCAGTACTACCACACACAGTAAATACCCACTAAATAGGAACCATTATTATCATCATCATTAGTTGCTGTGGTTAACCATAGGGCTAGCCATGAGTGAACCTTCTTCAAAATATTAGCTGGAGTATATATTTAAACATTCTGCTTGGTGGCAAACATTTTTGAATCAACAAATGAACTGACTTGCTATATTTAACAATTTTTAAATGACCTCTCTCAGTGTTATGTGCATGGTGGGTGGGCAGCTGTTTGCAATTACAACCATATATGTGGTCCACAGGTAAGCCAGGGTTGGGGAATCTGACTTTTTGTGAAATGTTTTCAAGTAACTTGCTGCCACATAGTACTTGGCAGCCAAACCACACCTAGTGGAAATGTGCTAAAAGAGATGGACAGAATGAGAGCCCTCTGAAAAACAGAAGAGTGACTCATGCTCATAAACCATCATTACCATGGCAATTCTTTAAACATCCTGCCCATTCTGGGCAAGGCAGCATGTGGTGGGGGAGGAGCCTCTGGAGAGTATTTCAATGAACTGTTTACTGGCCTTTGAAGAGAAGCCTGGTTTTCTCACTTGGGCTCTTCATTCTCCTTTTGGTGTGGCCAGAAGACATGTTGGTGCTGAAAAAGAATTCTTCCATAAAGAATGTTCTCAGCTGGTAAGGCAGAAAACCTCCTTCATCAGTTGATACAAACCATGAAACATCAGATTGTATACAATCACACCACAGCAGGCATCAGTGTGCAGTTCATGGGGCAGGAAGCCTGGAAGAGATGTTTTGCTTTGTTTTAAAATCATGAGATACTGATGACAGTTAGATATAGTTTCTAGGAAATATGCCCTCTCTTTTCATTAGTGAAGTTGGTCAAACTATAGAATATGGGAAAAGCAATTTTAGAAAAATCTGTTTTGTAAAGAAACTCCCACTTCTTAAACCCATGTCTTTCTCTTCAATATCTTCTGTTTCCTTGATGAGAGCTATATTACTCAAAAATATTGCCATGGACATGCAGGCACAAATATTCAATGAGAAAAATAAGTAAAATGACCCAGTCTTATTATAATATTATAACCATCAAATAAGTTGACTCTATTAAATTGTGTGTGTGTGTGTGTGTGTGTGTGTGTGTGTGTGTGTGTGTGTGTGTGTTTTATTGGATGGAGAAAGAGAGAAAGTGATAGGGGATGGAGAGATAGAGAAGGAGAGAGACACCTGCAATACTGCTTCACCACTCATGAAGCTTTTCTGCAAATCCCAGAAACTTGAATGGGATCCTTCTGCATTGTAACATGTGTACTCTACCAGGTGTGTCACCACCTGGCCCCACAGTTGATAAATGTCTCTTAAGTGGCAAAGGATGTGATGGAGGGGGAGACTGTAGTACTTGAATGTGTGTGACCAAGAGTTTGATCTATATATCTGGAAATAATACACTGATCCCTCTCTATCTCTACCCCTCACTCTTTCTTTCAATAAATAAATAAATAAATACCTTTTAGGTTTACTTTAAAATCAAGATTTCATATATAAAAATACTGGGATCTAGCCAACAACGACAACAACAATAATAACTACAACAATAAAACAACAAGGGCAACAAAAGGGAATAAATAAACAAAATAAATATAAAAAAAAATTTTTTTAAGTTAAAAAAACTGAAAAAAAATACTGGGATCAAATATTTACAATATAAATGTATGTCATATTTGAACAAATTTATTTAACCATATGCAACCTCATTAAACCATTTATATAGCAAATAACTATATAAAGCAATGAAAAAAGGAGGGTGGGGGGGCATCGGGTTAAGTGCACATAGTACGTTACCTGCATTATAGGTCTTTGCAGGTTTGCACCGAGTTAAGTGCACATAGTACAAAGTGCAATAACTCATGCAAGGATCCCTATTCAAGTCCCACCTGAATAGGGGTCACTTCATAAACAGTGAAGCAGTTCTGCAGGTGTCTAGCTTTCTGTGGTCTTACAATCTTGTGAACCATTTTAGATCACTGATTTAAACGTTAAATTAAATCAATAAAATAGTACATTCCTGGACATGCAGAATAATTCACTGAGTGTATCTGAGGACAGGTAAATTAATGGTTCCAACACCCGTCAGCACCCGTCACCAACACATTGTCACCTGTGCCATGTTAGCTGGACAGTTTTTGCAGGTTCAGAAAAAGCTTTGTATCTCCATTCCCTTGTGAAATATGTTGAATTACCCCCATATGCATGCATTTTCATAATTGCTGCATGTCTTGAGTTTAATGAGAATAGCATGATGTTCACATAAAGAAACCCCAGATGTTCTAGATTAGTGGTTTTTCAAATATAAGTCTTAGGAGTGGGACTGTGGGGACACAATAATTGGATGTCACCTGTTAGACGCTGTACCCAAATTCACAACTTCACCTTAATCCCAATTGTCTTTGAAATGAAACCAAGTAAAATTATTATTACCAAATAGTTCCCTGGCATAAATAACAGTAACAAGAAATGCAAGATTTGTGTGGCTTTCATCATAAAAATGCTAACTTATACAAACTTCTAATCTCCATTTCCATCTGTCAAGGGACTTTGAAGGTTCAATATATTCATTCACAGAATATTGCAACTAGAAAACACTTCAGTGTTGACCTGGTGCAAACACCTCATTTTCAGATGAGAGACTGAGGCCCAAGTGTATTATGTTACCTGCATTATAGGCCTTAGCAGGTTTGCAGAGAACCAAATTAGGAACTGAAAACTTTCTCTCTGCACCCAACCTCCAAATGTAGTCATCAGGGATATGTGTGCACTCATATCAGAGAGAACAAGCTGGTTCAAGACTGTTTATTCAAAGGGTTATGAACCTTTAATACACATTTAACTTAAAAAAGGTGTTTTTAAGTAAACCAGTTTACATATATCCATCCCTAACCACCTAGTGTGCCAGCTACAGCAAAGAGATGGTGTACTGTTTGTTATGAGTAAGGATATATACAATTATTAGATAGGGTCTGCCTAAACAGCTCTCACTCATAATTACATTTTCTCTAAAATAAAGCTTTTGTAGTATAGTATAGATCCCTTTTATACTTTTATACTTTCATTTGTGGGCATCTGTGTCCAATTGACCTGAATGACGAGAAGAAGGAATATATCATTAAAACTTGAAAATAGGCATTTTTAACCTCCTAAGAAATATGTGTGTATACTCAGGGAAAGAAATATGAGAGCAAAGTTTCCCTTCTTTCAGAAAAAGAGAAATAGGCCAATATATTATAAGCTCAGAGCATAAGAGACTTTGGCAAATACATACTGGCCTGTCTGCTTTATTACTTTTGAGATTATGTGGAAACTAGGTGGGTGGGAAAAGTGTAACATTCTCCTGTACTGGCTACAGAAATACTGGTACAGAATTGAATGTCAATATACCTCAAGCAATATCACAGAGATAATGTATAGGCATTTTAATATGGAATCCATAGCAGAAAAAAAAGTAAAGCCCTAAATCCAGAGTTTTAAAATATGTAAAATGACATATGCTCACTATATTCATAGATATCTTCATGTTTTCATGGCTTGAAAGTTTCCAAAAACATACCTGAGCACATGCTTGTATCCTGCCTGGAATTCCCCTTACTCTCTTGGCTTATATAACTCCTACATATATAAATTCAAATTCAGTTGCTCCCAAGATGCTTTTTCTGCTCCCTGATTGAACATAGCCTTGTCCAATGGCAAAATCCCAAGGCAATCAGGTGAATCACCCACCATCTTTCCTGCTAAGCTGGATGATTCCTGAATACAGGAAACTTTATCTTATTCATAAGTGTCTCCCAAGTGCCAAAAAGTGCTTTGCACTTAGAAAGCTTTCATGATATATTGTCGTCTCTTTTCAAAATACAGACAGAAAACTCTTATTTTCCCAAGCCCTGTTTTCTTAACCATTGAAGTTTTTTGTTTGTTTACTGGTTTTCCAGTAGGAAATCAGAAATGTGGATGATAAGGAAACTAATTATTGTCTCCATTGGCCAAGACTGAATTTAAAAATTCCACGAAGTAGCTTCTTCTTCTAGCGTTTGCCCTTCTTCCGTAGCCAGTCAACAGCGTCAGGTTGAGCCTGATGTAAAGTTTCGAGACCTCCTTTGAATCTGGAGAGGTGGCAGTCGTTGACTATGTGGGTCATAGTAGCTGATACCTGGGGATTTAGAGACATCTTCAATTACAACTCCTGAAATGAAGTGAGGGTTGGAGAAATAGCATATTGATTATGTAAACTGAATTTTATTCCTGAGGCCTCAAATGTTCCAGATTCAATCCTCAGCACCACCAAAAGCCAGAAAAGAGCAGTGCTCTGGTGTTTTTCTATGTTTCTTTCTCATTAAAATAAAATATATTAAAGAAAGAAAGAGAGAAAGGACGTGTACCCCCCCCCCAAGATACAGGCCCACAAAACTTGAAGTGAATTACTGTATTTAGTTCACCTTGGGGCCTAGATCTAGGCTTTCAATAAAGTTCTATTGAACACTGTCCATTTTTCTTATTGTCCAAGAAACTAACTTCATATAAGATTAACATGCAAACTGAATAAATCACATATTTGTTTGCCTTAGCTATTAAATTGTTTGCTCCAGTTTTATGTCAGGACTAAGCACCTAGCATCTGGTGACCTAAATTACTCCAGATACACAATCCTCAATCTGTAAACATATTTTAAATTACTGGAATGCCTGGCCCCTTATAAGACAACTGCCTCTGACACAACATCCCAATTCTGCATTGGGCTTTATGAGGATATTATTGCCAAAAAACTATTACCTTAATTTCAGTGAGCTAATAAAAGAACAGACTTGTCATATAAATCAGGGTACACAAGCTTTTTATGTAAAATGCCAGATATATTAGATTCTGCAGACCCTTCAGATTCTATCACATTTAATCAACTCAGTCAACATTGTAGCGCAAAAACAGTCACAAGCAAGACGGAAGTAAATGGGTGTGGATGGACTCCAGTAAACTTCCCTTTACAAAAATGAGTTAGGTTTGCCTACTACTCTAATCTAAATAGTACACTGAACCAAGGGAAGACCAGGCAATACATCAGTGTTACAGGAAGACTTCCCAGTGACAGGAATAAAGATAATGGGAGGGAATACATGATTTTACAGAAGATGATAAGATAATCATACCTATTTTTAAACTAGGGAGTGAGTGATAGCTTACCCAGTAGAGCCTCCACCATGAGAAAGACCCCAGGTAAGAACACGGCACCACATAAGAGTTGCCACAGATACTACAGTGATCTCTCTCTCATACACACACAAACTCTCTGCCCCACCTACCCCATCTCTCTTGTAAGCCAGCTGAGGAATGGTGGAATTGAACACACATGAGGACCTAGCAACATATACACACACACCTTTTCTTTTTCCTTTATTGGGGATTAAAGTTTTACATTTGACAGTGAATACAAGTTTGTACATGCGTAACATTTATCAGTTTTCCACACAATGATACAACCCCTACTATGTCCTCTGCCATCCTGTTCCGGGACCTGAACTCTCCCCCCCACCCACCCCAGCATCTTTTACTTTGGTGCAATACACCAACTCCAGTCCAAGTTCTGCTTTGTCACACACAAATCTTAATTGTCAATACCAGATCTACAAAAAAGCAGTGATTTAGTACAGAACTGGTTAATATTTAAACCACTATAAATACACATTTATACTTATCAAATTCTGTAGTACATTATATAACTTACATATAAGGAGTTTATACATAAGCTTATGACTGTATAGTTATTTGCTACAATAAAATAATTTATTTAAACTGAGGGATTACTTGGGGGCTTTTTATTTAATTTGTTTAAAGCAATATTAGTTTACAACATTACACTGGCTTCAGGTATATGCATTATAGCTTGACATTTATGTACATTACATTGTGATCACCACCAAAATCTAGTTTTTATCAACCACCAAACAATTGATTCCCTCTACCCATTTTACCTTCCCATTAAAACTATTTACTGAATTTTATCTTTGCCTGGGGTGAGGGGCATAAGAAAGCTCATTCCATGTTCTGCGGGGAAGCAATTACAGAAGCCAGACCTTCCACCATAATCACCCCTGGGTCCATGCTCCCAGAAGGGATAAAGAATAGGAAAGCTATCAGGGGAGGGGATGGGATATGGAGTTCTGGTGGTGGGAATTGTGTGGAGCTGTACCCCTCTTATCCTATGGTTTTTGTCCGTGTTTCCTTTTTATAAATAAAAAAATTTTAAATAATAAAATATTCAAAACCACAGCTCACTCAATAGAGTACTTACTTTACCATGAATGAGAACCTAGGTTCAAGCCCCGAGCCACAATGTGGAAAGCTTCCAAGCAGTGGAAAAACACTGTGCCAGCTTTCCTTCTCTTTCTGCTTCTCACCTGCTATGAAAGAAAGGAAGAAAGAGAGAAAGATAAATAGAAAGGAAAGAAGGAAGGAAGGAAGGAAGGAAGGAAGGAAGGAAGGAAGGAAGGAAGGAAGGAAGGAGGGAAGAAGAAAGATAGGAAGGAAAGGAGTAGGGAGGAATAACGAAGGAAGGGAGGGAGGAAGGAAGAGAGAGAGAGAGAGAGAGAAATGGAAAGAAAGAGTAAGAAAGCTCACCAGGAGCCCTAGCATGGAGCCCTAGTAATAACCCTAAGGATGGAAGCTTTAAGATATTATGTTAAGTTAGATCAGCCAAAAAGAGAAGGATAAGTACCAGATGATCTCACTCATAGATGCTACTTAAGAAACAAGGGCAGTCAGTATGTATTAAGTTTCATTTCAACATATATAATCTTATGTGAAAGTCATCTTAAATATATAGTATTGGGGCATGACAATGTGATCATTTCACTAACTGGAAAGTAATGTTATGGAAGAAAATAAATTTTAGCAAAGTGGGAAAAAAGTGGCAGTAGGGGAAAACATAAAGTATATTATGTTGCACCAAAGCAAAGAACTCTAGGAAAGGAGGGTAAAAGACTGGTGGAGAGGCATTGAGTCCTGGTACATGACAGTGGAAAGAAACGTAGGTTGAGGGAGAAAGTGTCAACAACTTTACATTAGCTCCCCAACCCCAATTAAGTAAAATAAAGGAGCTGGACAGATGGACAGACAGCATAATGGCTATGCAAAGAGACTTTGTTTCTAAATTTATTTTTGTTTTTATTATTGGATAGAAACTGAGAGAAATTGAGAGGGGAAGGGAAAATAAAGAGGGAAAGAGAGGGTCTAGATGGTGGTGCATCTTGTTGAACACACATGTTACAATGAAGAAGGACCCAAGTTCAGGCTGCCAGTCCCCATCTGCTGGGGGGAAGCTTCACAAGTGGTGAAGAAGGGCTACAGGGCTCTATCTACCTAGCTAACTAGCTAGCTCCCTCTTCCTCTCAATTTCTGGCTGCCTCTGTCCAATAAATAAATAAAGATAATTTTAAAAGAGAGAGAAAAAGAGGCAGAGAGAGAAAAAGACACCTGTAGCCCTGCTTCACCACTTATGAAGCTTTTCCCCTGCAGGTGGGAAAAGAGACTTTCATGCCTGAGTCTTTGAGGTCTGAGGTTTAATCCCCAGCACTACCATAAGCCAGAGTTCAGCAGTGCTCTGGTGTCTCTTTCTCTCTCTCTCTCTGTAACCCTCACTAAAGTAAATAAAACTATTTTTAAAGAGTAGGGGGAAATAAAGATTGTCAGGGGCAGGTAAAAGAGTTCACCTGGATAATGTACCTACTTCACCATTTGTGTGACCCAAGCTCAAATCTAGCCTATAGAAGTAAAATTATACTCAATACTGAATCATGGGAGAAAGATGAGACCTGAGGTGCTACAATCCCTATACATCTGTGTGTGCATGTGTGCACATATTAACAAATGTGTATATCAGCTTCATAAAGTTCCTAACACCTTCTATCCAAAAAGACCCTACAACTGGAATGTTTTCTTTCTTCTGTGTTTATTAAAACCCTGATATGTTGAAACTTAAGGAAATAAAATCAAACAGGCCAAAAAAAAAAAAAAGCAAATATCTGAGTAAGAGTTCCTTTATAGTGGAAAGTTGTTGTGGTCTCACATGTAGTGTATTTAGAGTTCTTTGTTGAAAGGCTAA
Source organism: Erinaceus europaeus (assembly GCF_950295315.1). NCBI lineage: Eukaryota > Metazoa > Chordata > Mammalia > Eulipotyphla > Erinaceidae > Erinaceus > Erinaceus europaeus. Next base: position 29,733,415 of record NC_080165.1, read on the forward strand.
TTTTGCACATTTGTCGTGGTGTTTTTGATTCCTGAACTATCTGGAGTATTAAAGAGGGTGAGTTGAGTATGGATTTCATGTAGGCTAGTGGTTCTCAACCTGGAGAAATAGCTAGACATATATTATCTTTTTCCTAGTAGTCTGACAAACTACAATGAGTCTCAAGTGTTAACCCACTCTGAATTTCTCAAAAAGACCACATTTAAACATGATATCTTTTTTGTACATTATTTTGTGAGGGAATTTAGCATCTTTTTAAAAACTATTTATTTATTTTCCCTTTTTTTGTCCTTGTTGTTTTTTATGGTCGTGGTAATTGTTGTTATTGATGTCGTCGTTGTTGGATAAGACAGTGAGAAATGGAGAGAGATGGGGAAGACAGAGAGGGGGAGAGAAAGATAAACACCTGCAGACCTGCTTCACTGCCTGTGAAGCAACTCCCCACAGGTGGGGACCCAGGGGCTCGAACTGGGATCCTTACGCCTATCCTTGCACTTCGCGCCACGTGTGCTTAACCTGCTGTGTTACCACCCACTCCCAGCATCTTTTAACATTCCTTTCTTACAGTGTTTTTTTCAGGTTTTGATATCTACTGTAGACTACTTCATAAAAAAGAAAACGTATTCCTTTTCCCCTAGGTTCTGGAAAAGCTTGTGCAACATCATTGTTTTGTCCTTAAATGTTTGGAAGAATTGATCTGCGAAACCATCTGGACCTGATTTTATGTCCTACTAGGGATCCTAGAAATCCTTACTTCATGACTCATAACAACACAAAAGACTACAGAGATAATCAGATTTTGGACTACAATAGTCTACCTCCCACCATCCTCTACTCAGCCACTCATTTATCTTGATCCCAGATGTACAGGGATGAGAGGTCTCCAGAATGTTTCTAGACATTGACAACTGTCCATTTGGGGGCTGAAGCAACTCACCTACAAAACATGGCTTTATTTTAATGCCAGTTCCAGTATGGTTTCTATATTTGCGTAGATACATCACAGGACATGTGAATGACCCCTTGAGCATCTCTTTGACAGCTGACTCATGAATAATGCAGGAGTCAGGGGTTCCAAACCCCATTCCTGTGTAGTAAAAAAAAAAAATTCATATACACTGTTTGACACTCCCAAAATTTTACTAGTTGACTATAAGCCTTACTGAAATTATAAACAGCCAATTTACATATCTATTTTAAGAATGTCATATACTGTGTTCTTGTAATAAATCAGCTAGAGGAAAGAAAATGCTACTAATAAAACCATAAGGAAGAAAAACACATTTACAGAGCTGGATATGTAACAATACCCTAAATTAACAGTATCTATTTACAGTAAAATTTGAATATAAGAGAACTCACACCATTCAAACCTGTGTTGCTCAAGTGAGATCCTGTATGTTAAAAATCCTCCAATCAATCTTACTTGGTTTTCCATTTTTTTCTTCTCAATAAATTGAAAACTTCCTTTTATTTAGACTGTTGTAACAGCCAGAAAGTCTCTAGTTTCAAAGATTTCCTTTAAAATATAGACCAGGTTTAAATATCAAGCATAGTGGAGCCCAGTGCACTCAGTTAAACAAACATAGTACAAAGCACAAGGACCAGTGCAAGGACCCCAGTTCGAGCATTTGTCTCCCCACCTGTAGGGGAGTCACCTTATAAGCAGTGAAGCAGATCTGCAGGTGTCTATCTCTCTCCCTCTCTATCCCTCCCTCCTCAATTTCTCTTTGTACTACTCAATAAAAAGGAAGAAATGGCTGCCAGGAGCAGTGGATTCCTAGTGCTGGCATCAAGCCCCAGCGATAACCCTGGAGGACAAAAAAAAACCCACTATTAATAAAAATCAATCAATAAAATAAATAAATGCCAAACATAGTTGGACAAAAAAAGAGACACTAGGTCTGAAAGATCACTCTAAACACATGTTTGTATTTGGTCCAAATAGTACAAGGAAACAGTCAATGCACACAGAAAGAAGAGAAAGATGAAGAACTGAGCCAAGTTATTATGTTCTCTGCTTTCTTATCAAAGAAATTGGGTTATTTACAGAAGGTTGAGGAAAAGAACTGACTGATCCTATCAGTGAGAGAAATGGGTGTTTGCTTTTTACTTACCTTGAACTAACTGGTACTCAGATATGGATGTCTCCTAGGAAGTGAAGATACCCTGGATCTGAACTATTCTTTTTTCCTGGGGGAAGGAACCCAGAGGAGGGTTACCAGTTACCAACATAACACCATGGGTATTGACAGGCCCAAAGAGTCTGGGATAGCATCACTCTTAAGATCAACTAAACATTCAATGCTAAACAAAAATCTTATATCCCGGAGTACCGATTGCAAGAGGGCCATGGGCCTGGTCTTTGCTATATATCATTGTACCCCTAGCACCAAGAATAGACCTGGTCCATTGTAAGAACTCCATAAAAATGTGTTAAATGATTAACAGCAAGTCAGACAAGTGTTTTTTTACACATGCTGATACAGAAAGTCAGCTCATGTCACTCTGGGGTTCCAGATAGTGTTATTTGTATGAAAATTTCCACCATTAAGTTACATAGATTCATTATTTCTTATGAGTGTTGTGAAATTTTACAAATGTAGGTATTAAGTCCATTTCAAACAGCATGAAACCAACCACCCACTTACAGCAACATCACAAGGCTGGTGCCAGGCTACTCTCAAGAGGGAGCCAGAAGGGAAGTGGACAGCACTCCTAGGTGGTGGAATGAGACAGAAAACAGCTCCAACAGCTCTCTAAGGGACAAGGGGCCTCTTGGCATTTGACATAGGCCTTCCAGCCGGCCAGCAGGGTGAAGGAAACACATAGAGATGGCTGGGCTTCTCTGTGGGAAGGGGAGGGATGGTGGTGGTGAGCATTTTGGACAACTCTTTGGAAAGCTGTAAAATAAAATGTAGTTCAGAACACATGGTGTTTGATCAAGCAGAGCCTCCTCTCAAATGCCAAGATTCAGCCAAAGGATTTAAAACTGCATAGTGCAGGCCAGAATTTGCTTTCATTTGCATCTGTGTGTTATTTCATTCTACTCAGGAAGAGAACCAAGTTGCCAAGATAGAAGAGTGCAGTCTATGTGCGTGCACATGTGTGTTGATGCATGCGAGTGTGGGTATGAACACATGTGAGAATGTGTACACATATGTGAGTGAATGTGTATGTGAATATATGAATGTATATGTAAAAGGTGCATGTGGGTTTGTGCACATGAACAAGTGTGTATGGTATGAGTGCTGGCACACAGCACACTCCACGTAGTTATTTCTCAGATACTCAGTCAACACATTCTCCTTTTATTACTTTTCAAGTATATTTTCTCCATGGAAAACCTGTCCTTTACAATGACCAACCAAAAACAGGGGTGATCATCACCTAGCTTCTCTTTAACCTGAAAGACTATTATTTTATAAAGGTGTCATTTTTATTTTTATTTTTCAAAGAGAAATAGTGCGGTTTGCTTGAACATACAGCATGGTGGATGCTGAACTTTGTCTTTCAATGTGTGTGTGTGTGTGTGTGTGTGTGTGTGTGTGTGTGTGTGTGTGTGTGTGTGTGTGTGTCTGTGTGTATGTAGAAGTGCTACATAATCCAAAAGTATGTGTAAAGTTAAACTGAATTTCTCCCCTTTGGTCCATTTTTTTCCCCTAGTTGCCCAGTTTCTCTCTAGAGCATACTCTTTCTCTTCAGATCTCCCGCCCTCCAGGCTGAGCACTGGAAGTGCTACCAAAATTTTGCTTCAGTGCTCATTGTATAAAGACGGGGGCTTATTCCTTCCATCAGCATATATGACATCCTGGGTTGTTTTTTCCTCCAACAAAACACATTGATTTCTTTTCATTTGCTTCTGTCTGTTAGATGGAAAATACTATTTCTAGAGAAGTAGAGGAAGGAATCTGACAGATAAGATTAACAGTGATCCATGAGTTGATAGATATTGAAGCTACTTGGTGGTTCAAACAGGACAAATTCACTGGACTATTTCATCTATTTTTGTATTAATTTGAAGTTTTCACAGTAAACTTTGGTAAAAGAGTCATTTATCTACATTACCTTTCAAAGACCTACTTATTTAGATATTTTTTACATTTTCAAATTTTCTCTTTTTCTTTCTTTCTTTCTTTCTTTCTTTTTTTTTTTTTTTTTGTCTCCAGGTTTATCGCTTGGGCTGGGTGCCTGCACTAGGAATCCACTGCAGCCATTTCGTTGTTGTTTGTTTGTTTGTTTGTTTTAATTTGATAGGACAAAGAGAAATTGAGAGAGGAGAGGGCTATAGATAAGGAGAGAGAAAGATAGATACCTGCAGAACTGCTTTACCACTTGCAAAGAGACACCCCTGCAGGTGGGGAGCTGGGGATTAGAACCAGGATCCTTGAGTGAGTTCTGATGCTTTGTACTGTGTGCTTAACCAGGTGTGCCACCACCAGCCCCCCAGTATTCACATTTTCTATTAAATTGCTGAGTTTTTTTCTATTGATTCATACAAATGACTTTAAATAACAGAAAGGCAAGACCTCTGCTTGAGAAAATTTCTAAAAAGTTTTTATACGCTTTCATTTTATTTTAAACATTCATAATTTTTATATATTTGAATTTAACAACCTATTTTGTGATTTCTAACTGTTGTATAACTAGAAAAAAATCTTTTCATTCCAAGATTATTTTTAATCTATTTATTTATTTACTTATTTGATAGAAACAGCCAGAAATTGAGAAGGAAGGGGGAGATAGAGAGGGAGAGATACAGAGAGACACCTGCAGCACTGCTTCACCACATGCAAAGCTTCCTCCTAGCAGAGAGGGACCAGGTTCTTGAACCTGGGTCCTTGAGCATTGTAACATGTGTGTTTAATCAAGTGTGCCACTACCTAGCAGCCAAGATTTTTTAAAAATTATTTTGTTCTTACAGTATTTTCACTTGTTTACATTTATATCTTTAATAGATGTAAGGCCATATGGAGCTAATATTTGAAATGTGTTTTATTCAGAAGTTTATCCTGTTTTCCTAATGTTACTGATTATATGATTCATTTACTCTGCACATGAATTTCACATCCCCTTTATCAAATACCGAATTGCTTAGAGTTTATTCATGGACTCGTAGCTCCCATGATTTATCTGGTATAGCTTAAACCCACTATTTCTTTCTCATGCCTCATTGCACTGACTAATATTCCCAGCACAATGTTAAACAATATAAGTTGTAGACATCCTTCCTTGGTTCCTTTTTTTTTAATTTTTATCTTTTAATATTTATTTATTTATTCCCTTTTGTTGTCCTTGTTTTTTTTTTATTGTTGTCGTTATTGATGTCATTGTTGGATAGGACATAGAGAAATGGAGAGAGGAGGGCAAGACAGAGAGGGGAAGAGAAAGATAGACACCTGAAGACCTGCTTCACCGCTTTTGAAGTGACTCCTCTGCAGGTGGGGAGCTGGGGGCTTGAACCAGGTTCCTTATGCTGGTCCTTGTGCTGTTCCTAATTTTAATTAATTTTTTTTTATTTCCTCCACGAGGCATGAGGTTGGGCTGAAGTTAACAGGGTATCTTTTAATTTATAAAAGTAATCAAATATTGCTCATTTCAAACTAAAATATTCAACTACTGTTAATTTCAAACCCCAAACTGCCGTGGCTTAAACGAATAGGTGTGCATTATTTTCATTTAATCACTCAAATCATAGCTTAAGAGGATCAAGGGACCATATGAGGTATCTGCTCTGTCATCTCTCTGGGACTGATGCCTCTTCCATCTACCATGGTCTCAGAAGTGTCCCTGGATTCTCTGCAAAAGAGAGGAGAAATATGTAGAGGACTGTATAGAAGTTGTCTGAGGAGCTGGTCCTAAAAAATAGTTGATGTCTGTCGGGGTTCTCCCCGACAGGTAGTTGCGAGGAGGGGAGATCTGGACCAGCCGGACCCCCCTTCTGGGGCTGAGCGGGAGGGAGAGTGTCGACGACTTGAGAAAAGACACCCACCAAGTCCGGAGTACTGTCAAGGCAGTGACTCGCTTTATTGAGGAAAAGGCCATTTTTTATAGGCAGGGGGTAGAGGCAGGGATGGAAAAGTAGGGTGAGATGACGTTAGAGGTGGTAGAGGTGGTGTGAGGTGGTGTCATCGTTGGTGGGGCCTATGCTCTTTATGCATCATCAGCTGGAGGGCAGAAGTGAATTCAGACACGGCCTACAGGAAATGCTGTGTCACTCTGAGGAAGTTAGTGACCGTCAGCGAAACTCGAGCCAGGCTTACGGAATGTCTGCTGGGCCTAGATCAGGGCCAAGCAGACCCCAACAGATATCACTTCTCACATTTCACTAAAAAAGAAATGCCCCTTGAAAGATAGACTACTGCCTATCTCTTGGCCAAGGAAAGAAAGAACAATTTAATAAACGAATTGTCATATCTGTTATTCCACTTGTGTATGTTAACCAACATATGTACTTTTATGTGCATAAATATGATACAGGATACTCTATTACTGTATAATATCATCATATAACATTAGTATACAGTATTGGTATACTATACAGTTTACTATATAGTTTACAATATAACACATTATAAAACATAATATTAGGTTGTATTAAAAGTCATGACATATTTTTCTAAGCAAAAATGACTTTTCTGGTAACCCAGTATATAATGAGCATATTTACTATAGCACTTCCAACTGGCTGAATTGTGGTGCAGTGACAGGCAACCTAATTATCTCAGTGTAATTCTTACTAAAGATTCATATATCCTAGATAAGTTAGGGGTATGATTCTGCTCATTCCATTCATTCAGGGACCCAGACTAATGGAGAGTTCAACTGACACAGGTTTCTACCATAGGCATGTCAGGTGGAGAAAAAAGCTAGAAAATCAGGCATAACAGTCCATTGATCAAAGCATGTCAAGGGCAAGGGAGATAGCATAATGGCTAAGCAAAAAAAATCTTATGCCTGAGACTCTGAGGTCCAGGTTCAATCCCCCCCCCCCCCACAACAGTTACTATAAGCCAAAGCTGAGCAGCACTCTGGTAAATATATTAGGAAATAAACATGTCACATTACTAACTGTGATCATTAATAACTCCTGTTACTAAAACATGTAATTCTCCTATGTGCTTCAATATAGCAGTGGACAAAATTTAAGTGAATTTTGGAAACAGCTGCCCCCCTCCAAAGTTGCATAAAGGTGTAAAGGAGACTTATAGAGACTTACATTCATTCTGTAATTATTTTATGCCCATAGAAATATATTAGTATATGTGGAAAATACCGAATTGCTTATTCCAAACACAGGATAAAATATTGAAGAGATCTTTAAAACCTTAATTAATTTGTGCCTCTGCCAATGCAATATACAACTAAATTGAACGGATCCTGTCTAGAAAATGCATGTTTGCATTTGTTTATTGTAAAATGGTTAAATCACCTTAGTAGATTCAACTAAACAATTTTACAAGTCCCCACTTCAGTAACTAACATTTATTGTGGTGAAAGATGTTAGTTCCATTGGAATGTATCAAATACCAGAGAAAAGCCAAAACTAAACTCTCTGTTGGCAAAGGTTTGTGAAAAACACAAAGCATTTCTGCAGTGACTACATATTCAGTCATTTTCTCCTTCAAACTACTTTAACTAAGCCGTTTTCCTTGTGTATTACTAGGTACAAACTACTTACAAGAAGGAATTTTGTAGTCATGGAGCTGAAAATCAGAAATAAAAAATGGGCCTTACTTTTGGAAGAATCATGAACCAGTAAGAAACTGATACTTGTTTTTGTTGTTGTTGCTTATTTGTTTGTATATTTTTATCATGGTATTTGGTTTACAGTAAACATAGTTGTTGATAAATGTGTAAAATTTCTCAATTTTCTATGAAACACTTCACCCCCCAGCCTAGAATCTCCTCCAACATTATAAACCAGGACCTGAAAGCAGTGCCCCCTCTCCAGAATCCTTTGCTTTGGTACAATATACCAAAACCAGTCCAAGTTCTACTTTGTTTTCTTTCCCCCTTTCTGTTCTTATTTCTTAATTTCAGTCCATGAATGAGATCATCCCATATTTATCCTTTCATTCTGGCTTATCTCACTTAGCGTGATTCCTTCAAGTCCATCCAAGATAAACTGAAGAAGATGAATTGGCAGTAGTGTTGGTCTGCTTCTAATTCTGCTTCTGTCCCCCTGCATTGCTTAATGCTGTGGCCTATTTACATAATCACTGTTTTACCTGAGACCCACCCTGCCTGCAGGGCACTGGTTTAATCCCACTGGTTTGCACTCTCTTTTTGCTCCACCCCCTCTCCTAGTCACACCCTGTTTTTACACCCTACCACTTCCTTCCTGGAGAGTATAAATGCAGATGAGTAAAACCAGCATGGAATTGCACTGCTTCCCAGCTCAGCCATGAATCCCTGGTTGTCTGTCTCCCGCTGGCGAAGCTGGCTCGGCATCTGGCACCCAAACAGGGACCTGCACAGCAGGAGTAGATCCATGGAGTGGACAAAATCATTCACTTTACCTTTTCCAGTTCAATCAGGCTAGCGCAATATTCTAACTAAAATTTTCCAAAATTTTCATGACTTCAAGTGTGTGTTTTCCTGTCCTCTCCTAGAGAGAGCCTGGAGGAGCCTGGAGAGGATTCTGAAAAGTGCTACCACTTCTGAGTAAGGGAAAGTCTTAATTATCTCACAATCTGTTCTTATTTCCCCTATTCATTACATACATTTGGAGTGTTGGCCCTTTAAAAGCACTGCTGACCTGTGCTGTAGTCTGTGAGGCCCTTCAAGAAAGAGATGCCCTGATGCTTTCAACACTCATTCTGTGCCAATGCAAATGGGTCCCCATCAACCAGCTGCTCCCATGGTTGTAGATACTCAGTCTCTAGACAGCCTTCCTCAATTATCTGCCAAGGTCTCACTTCCTAGAAGTACTCATGACCTGAGATTTATGCTAGGGACATGACTGATTTCCTCTCCAATTCCAGAATACAATGACTTCAGTTCTTCTCTTTTTTAGGTACTGGTGCCATGACAGATGCAGATCTTTAGAATGCCTAGGAAGCAAAAGGAACCTCTTCCCATATTCTAGTAGCTTGTTTTGCGGTCTTGAACCAGGACCTCAGCTCACAATTTTGAAAGCATCACATTACACAATATAGAGAGAAAGGTAGCTGGATCAGAGTTCACATGCATACTTAATTTCCCAAAGATACTGATGGCATTTCAGATGACTGTACCACTGCATTTTCTTATTAGCAATGCCTGGTCTCCCCACATCCTGGTCAACACTTGAGTCATTCTTCCTTCTAGCTGTTGCTATTCTGATGGAGGTGGAGTAGTTTCCATTACTATTATTTCTATTTGGTGACAGTGGGCTCTTGTTATTTACTGTCTGTCTTGATCAAGAGCCTACACCTTAGTGAGTAATATGTAAATATGCTTAAACTTTATAGCATATTTTAGAAATGATAAATAATAAATAACTACCTCTGCCCCCAATTTTAGCTCTTTCAAGCCTTTTTAAATATATCATCTCTTGAAAGGTCTTCAGCCACACTATGTTCAGTGCATTCCCCCTGCACTCTTTCTACTGTGAGCTAATGGGGCAGTGCCCAGATTGGTGCTGTGGAAGGATGGATTATATGTAACAGAAACACAAGATTTGCACTAGAGGTCTGGTGATGAATGGGGCTATGGTTGCACAATGCTTTTATTAAAGCACATTTCTGAGAAAGAAGAAACACCCGGTGTACATATTTAAAAGGTTGAGATGAAAATACAACCTTTCTGGGCTAAGTGGTGGCACACCTAGTTGAGCTAACCCACCATATTAACTTCACTGGAAAACATGGTGAGCCAGCTTTTTTCTAAAACTACTTAATCTAAACTTGAAACTCTGCTAGGTGTCTCAGGAGTCCTTAGCAATAAAACATTATGTTGCTTCTGAGCAGAAAGGAGTCCTGGGGAATGGTGCTATGCATGATAGTGGAGGGGGATGTAGGCTGGGAGTCTTGCAGAAAATCGAGAAATTTTGCACATGTGTCAGCAACTATATTGACTATAAACCATTAATTCCCCCAATTAAAATTTTTTAAAGCAAGAAAACAAAGATCTAACCTGCTTGAATTTTTAATGAGGCTTTTTATTGTTTTTTCATTTTATTAGTGATTTAATATTGATTTATAAAATTATGAGGTAACAGAAGTATAATTCTTCACCATTCCCACCACAGAGTTTTGTTTTTCCATTCCCTCCATAGAAAACCAGTAGTTCTCCTAAGGTCACAGACATGAGTTGACTATTATTTCTATAACTATCTATTTATATTGATTTGTATTTGCCCTTTTTATTTCACTTTTTTATCTATTTAATCTGATCCACAAGACTATAAGATAAGAAGGATACAATTGCATACAATTCCACCACCAGAGTTCCACATTCCATCCCCTCCATTGGAAGCTCTCCTATTCTTTATACCAAAATTCATTATGGGGTGCAGAAGGTATGAGATCTGTAATTGCCTCTCTACTGGACCTGGGCATTGGCAGGTTGATCCATATCACCAGTCTGTTTCTATCTTTCCCTAGTGGAATAGTGCTCTGGCTTGTGGTGGTGAGGGGTATTTGAATCTGGAACTTTGGAACCTCAAGCATGAGAGTTTCTTTTTATAACCATTATGCTATCTCCCCCATGCAGCTTGAAAATGTTTTTTTTTTAATTCTCACAAGAAGAAAGAATTACAAAAAACTATAATGAGGTCAGGTGGTGGCAGTGGTGGCACATCTTATAGAGTGTGCATGGTACAGTACACAAGGACCTGCATTCAGCCTCTTGGTCCTCATCTCAGAAGGGTTTCAGAAGTGATAAAGCAGCACTATAGGCATGTGTCTATCTGTCTGCCTGTCTGTCTTTTTCTATCTCTCTTACCCTCTCAAATTCTTTCTGTCTACCAAAAATAAATAAAATAATAAAAGTACCTCTTCTTTTTTTTTTAGAGAGAGATTTTATTTATTTATGAGAAAGATAGGAGGAGAAAGCAAAAACCAGACATCACTCTGGCACATGTGCTGCCAGGGACTGAACTCAGGACGTCATGCTTGAGAGTCCAAAGCTTTATCACTGCACCACCCCATGGACCACTAAAAGTACCTCTTCTTTAAAAATATAAAAAATAATAAAATAAAATAAAAGGAAAAACCTAAGAGAATTTTTTTCTTTATTTTTTTCTGCATATTATTAACATGGGTGTTACAGCTCCAGACTCTCCATAGAAGCAGCAGAGACTAGACAAATAAGTAACAGATGAATGAATGAAAAGGCTCATCATTTAGAATCATTTCTTTTTAAAATATTTTTTTATTTAACTTAAGTAGAGACAGAGAGCAATTGAGAGGGAGATAGAAAGAGAGAGAGACACCTAAAGCACTGCTTCTCTCATGAATCTTCCTCCCTGATGGTGGAGACCTGGCTGAACCTGGTTCTGTGTATACTGTAATGTGTGCACTCAACTGAGTGCACAGCCACCTGGCCCCTTAGAGTAATTTACATAAAAGACAATGAAGACAGTAGGTTTTATTCAGAAGCATGATAGCTGCCATAACTAACTTCCTCTTTCTCATTCATCAGCAACCACACCCCCTCAATATTCATACCTAATTGTTTTAAGGACTGCTGGTGTCTGATTGAAAGTTCATTTGAAAATATAAGACAAGAATTTTTAAATTTTATGGACCCTATTAAGCTTTGATATTATTTATCTTATTCATGAACAGCACAATACAAATTAATATTTATTGACCTAGATGACTTTTAAAATATAGAGAAAACTTAGTGGACCAATTTATTTATGAACAAATAGAAAGATAAAATAGCAGGGGAGACAGCATAATGGTTATGCAAACAGACTCTCATGCCTGAGTCTCCAAAGTCCCAGGTTCAATCCTCCACACCACCATAAGCCAGAGCTGAGCAGTGCTCTGGTGTTTCTCTCTCTCTTTCCCTCTGCATCTGTCTCAAAAATAAAATAAATAAAATATTTTTTAAAAAAAGAAAGATAAAATAAGGGTTACATAAGTTCATTCATTCAAATAGACAGTAGTCTAAGAACGCCCTGCTTATTCAAACCTATATGATAATTCTGACTTAATTTGAAACATATTTTAAATTTTTATTATTTATTTAGTAATGATGTACAAGATTATGAGATAATATGAATATATTCCCACACCACATCTACTACCAAAATTCTTTGCCTTCTCCACCCACCTACCTCCAAAGGTAACTACCATAGTTCTCTCAAAGTTTGAGACAGGTTGGCTTCTTTCGTTTTTGTCTTTGCAAGTTCATGTATATAAAAATAGACAGATTTATAGAGTCCTTATGGATATAAATGATCAGGCCAATCTTCTGTATGGCTAAGAGATGGTTCTTGAGTGACAATCATGATGTATCCAGGGTGTAGGAGAGCAGCAGTCAGGGCTTCCACTTGTGTGACCTGGTGAAGAGGTAGCAGAGGAGTCACAGAACACCCTCTAGCAGCATTGTGACATTTGCAGTCAATTTTTTCATACTTCCCTTGGTGATGAGAGTGGATGTCTGGGTGTGAAATACCAGGGAGCACAGTCTGCCTTGAGTTTGAGGCTGTTGCTTTGGCAAAGGTATTCCTTTCTTGAAGGGAGACTGATTATTCAGAAGAGACAGTTCTGGAATGGGATTGGGGTTTGTCTGTGGCCAACTCATGAAAAGCTTAACTGCTCAAGTTGACAATCCCTAATAGTCCTGCTGAAGAAAGGACAGAAACATAAATTCTACACTATGTGAGAAGTAGGGCAGGGCTTAACCAATTATTAACTTGTAGAGGGTCCATGTAAAGGACTTTTTGTTTTAGTAATAAATGATCCTGTGGGAGAAACTAATGCTCTGATTGTCTGATTAGAAGAATTGCATTTTTTAAAAAAATATCAATGTATATAAGTCTCTGTATTTGTTTCTGGGTTGACAAGACGGTATGCATATTATCCCATTTCTGTTTAAGAAGTTGTCCTTTAGGGAATTGTTCAGTAGCACAGTGGGTTAAGAGCAGGTGGCACAAAGCGCAAGGACTGACATGAGAATCCTTGTTCGAGCCCCCAGCTCCCCACCTGCAGGGGAGTCTCTTCACAGGTGGTGAAGCAGGTCTGCAGGTATCTTTCTCTCCCCCTCTCTAGAGTCTTCTCCTCTCTCCATTTCTCTCTGTCCTATCCAACAATGACAACATGAATAAAAACAATAATTATAACAATTTTTAAAAAGTTGTCCTTTTAAAAGTGAGTTGCAGTGTTAAAAAATTGCTTGTTCATTAGGGTTATACGATATGCTGATAACAGGTTTAATATTCCATTGAGAAAAGAAATGAGCTATATTCCTAGAAACATATGCATGGGCATTATCAGTCTTAATTTTGTGAGGGATGTCTTTAGCGGCAAAAGCAAAGAGAAGGTGTTTGTGAACATGGGTAGTCTTTTCTCCTGTTTGACAAGTGATATGTATGAAGCCTGAACAAGTGTCTATAGAGACATGTAAAAATTTTAATTTACCAAATTAAAGGATGTGTGTAACATCCATTTGCCACAATTTATTTTTAGCAAGGCCTCTGGGTTTAACACCTATAGAGAGGGAAGAGTTATGAATGATAGCTTGGCAATATAAACATAAAAGAATAATGGCTTGTACCTGTTTTACAGAAAGATTAAATTGTTTAACTAGAACTTTCACACCTTGGTGAAAAAGAGAATGGAAATCAGCAGCCAAATTCAAAGACATCACCAGCTCGTTGGCTCTATCACTGCCCTCAGCAAGAGGACCAGGGAGACCTATATGTGAGTGACTAGGAGTTACAAAAAGTGCGAAGGTTCTGCTGTGAATAAGGCATTGAGGAGTAAAAAAACATCTGTAGAAGAAAAGGATCATTATCATCTGAAAGTAAGGCAGAATATATATTCTTTATCAGATCAACCACATAATTAGAGTCATTAGGATAATAATAGGCTGGTTTCTTAAAGTGTTGGAGCACTGCAATAACAGCAGCAAGTTCAGCTTTCTGGGTTGAGGTTTGTGGGTCAGTTAAAAAATTATGCCACTGATTATTTAAAAACATGTTCTACATTATATCTTAATGCTTTTCATCACTGTAGATGCTACCATGATGCAAATATGACTTCTCCAGGCAGACAAACTCACCAATGTGTCCTGGAACACCACCTCCCCCAGTAAGGAAACATAGAAACAGGCTAGGGATATGGATCAACCTGCCAATGCCCATGTCCAGTGGAGAAGCAATTACAGAAGCCAGACCTCCAACTTCCTGCTTCCCATAAAGATCTTTGGTCCATACTCCCAGAGGGATAAATAATAGGGGAAATTCCAGTAGAAGGGAGGGCATATGGAACCCTGGTTGTGAGAATTGTATGGAATTATACTCCTCTTATACCATAATTTTGTCAATCATTTTTAAATCACGAATTAAGAAAAATGATGCCATTGTCTGGGAGATAGTGCAGTAAATAAATTATTGGACTCTCAAGTATGCAGTCCCAAGTTTAATCTCCAGCAGCACATATATCAGAGTGATATCTGCTTCTTTCCATTTCGCTCTCTCTCTCTCTCTCTCTCTCTCTCTCCCCCCATCATTCTTCACAAATAAATAAATAAAATCTTTTTAAAAAATAAAAATATATCACTCTTCCAGGAAAAATCACCCCTTCCACTTTTCCCTGATCCATCTGCAAAGACTGTAATCACATTAGACAAGGATCATGAAGAATACATGAAAAAAGCTAGATAGGTAAAAATTCAAGCCCTTTGAGTAGTTAGTTTATCATTAGGCAGAGTGAAGTTTATGTCACCCAGGTTATCTGCCAAGATAATTTAAAGTGGTTCTTGAAAAAGCAAAGTCTGTGAAAGTCAGATTTAGTTAAACCAGGGTGAATAACATCAGGATCTTTACCAGTGAGTTGTTGAGAGTGAATTCATCCTTGGCAAATAAGAGAAAATTTCATGTCAATTAAAGAAGAAGCTTTCTTCTTTTGAGTATGGGGTAAGAAAATCTATTCAATAACTTGCAGGTCAGGATCAAGTTGATCTACACCTGTAACACTGTGAGGAATTGTAAGCACAATCAAATGGGTGGATGGTAAACTCTGGTTAACACTTTCCAATTCTTGCAATGAAAGTGGTGACAGTGTCCTAGACAAATTAAGATCTAAGTCTCCTTTTAGAGTGCTAAATAAATTAGAAAGCTGGTAAGTTAAAATTCCTAATGAAGGATGTAACCAATTAATTTGACCTGTAGTTTCTGTAAAGAATTAAGGGCAGGGCCAATGGTGACCCATCTGGTTGAGTGCACATGTTACAGTGCACAAAAACCTGGGTTCAAACCCCCAGCCCCCACCTGTAAGGCAGGGGGAAAGCTTCACAAGCCATGAGTCAGTGCTGCAGTTGTCTCTCTCTGTCTCTCTCCCACTCTATCACCCCCTCCTCTCAATTTCTCTACCAAATAAATAAAGATAATAAAAATGTTATGTTAATAAACAGAAGTATTCCAAGGACTTGTGAAGTCTCAGTATGACTGGCCTCCGGTTGTTAATTTACTAGCTCAATAGTCTTTTGGAGATTCTCAGCTTTCAGTGGCAACTGTTTCACCCCAACAGAGGGTCCTGGTTCTTAACTGAATTTTGAATAGCAGGAACTGTACAGTGGCCTATAAGATAAATTTGGCTGAGTACATAAATAGATGTTCCTCTCCTCTAACAAGTCTTATCCCTACAGAGAAAGTGGGAGATCTAATACATAGGGTCATACCAAGGCCCTGTGCAAGTAAGACAACCTCTGTTCTGTTTGTTCCTTCCACCCCTAACAGGTGAGGGTAGCAGAAGTGAGTTTCCACTGTGTGGGCCAATCTTTGAAAGCAATGATGCTGATGTCAGCCCTTGAGTCAAGTAACCCAGTAACTGGCCTCCATTCAATCTCAATAGTCAGGAGAAGTCAATTAGCAGCAATTTTTGTGGGCCAAAAAAATATCAGTACTTCCAAACCCATTGTTGTTCCTTGTGGGCCCATTTGGAGGTCCTTGTAAATAAGGAATAAGAATTAATTGTGTGGCCCTATTGCCTTGTGGAAAAACCCTTTACTAGAGATAATGATTTTTATTTTACCTACAAAATTAGCATCAGTAAAACCAGGATGTACTGTAATGCCTTGATTAGACTAGATCACCTTAATATTAGGTCAGTAACTTCTTTGGGGAGAGGATCCCAAAACAGGAGTAGGAACTTTTCTACTTTACCCCTTTTAGTTAAAAAGCAGTCTTGAACAACAATAGAGAATGTTCCATCCTCTGAAGGGAGGCAGGACAACATACTCTATGCTATACCTGAGGAAGATGGGTCCTGAAATTGGGGCAGCTTAGAATGTTCCTACTCATGACCACAGAATATGAGCTCATATCTACAGGGATGCAGAGGCTACATAGGCTCCTAAACTGAATATGGGCCCCAGATTAGATCAAATCAAATTGATGGGGCTTACAATCAACAATATGTATACACCTTTCCCATATTTGGGAGCTACTCTCTTCCCTGATGCAGCTTTCTAGCCCTTTTTCCAGCCATGACATCATCTTCCCAGACAACAACTTGGATTCACCTGAATATCAGATTTCAGGCTCAGAAAAAAGAAAAAAGAAAGAAAAACAACCTAGTATAGTCATGGGCCCTCTGGAATATAACTAAAATAGGCCTACTATCTATCTACAAAACAGAGACACCCCCCCCCCAAATTGTCATCAGCACTATTCCAGCCTTTAGGTTCATGATAAGTCAACAATTTGTTTGGCTTTACAGATTAACTCTTCTTTAAACCACTAGGTTCCAGATGTTACCGTGATGCCAACCAGACTTCCCTGGGCAGACAACCACACCAATGTGTCCTGGAGCCCCGCTTCCCCAGAGCCCTGCCCCACTAAGGAAAGAAAGAGGCAAGTTGGGGGTATGTCAATGCCCATGTGGAGCGGGGAAGCAATTACAGAAGCCAGACCTTCCACCTTCTGTACCTCACAATGACCCTGGGTCCATGCTCCCAGAGAGTTAAAGAATAGGAAAGCTATTGGGGAGGGGATGGGATATAGAGTTCTGATGATGAGAATTGTGTGAAGTTGTACCCCTCTTATCCTATGGTTTTTGTCAGTGTTTTTATAAATAAATATTTTATAATTTTTATAAATAAAAATATTAATAATAATTAAATAAATTTATAAATAAAAATTAATAAAATTAAAAGGCAGTCTTGATGATATACTGTACCAAAAATAAAGGACTCTCTTAGGGGAGGTGAATAGGAAAAAACTCTGGGGGCCTATTATATAATGAAATTGTATACATATGTCAATAATTGCACTGTAAAGTGTTAACCTCCAGAATTTAAAAAAAAAAAGCAGTCTTGAAAAATTGTAAGATCTAAGAGCCCGCACTGCATGGAGTTGCAGCTAATTAATCTGTCACTGATCACCAATGTGTCCTGGAATCCCACCTGTGCAGAGACAACCCCACTAGGGAAAGACAGAATCAGGCTGAGGTATGGATTGACCTGTTAACACCATGTCCAGCAAAGAAGAAATTACAGAAGCCTCCCACCTTCTGTATCCCATAAAGATCTATGGTCCATACTCCTAGAGGGATAAAGAAGAGAAGCTTCCAATCAAGAAGACAGGATATGGAACCCTGGTGGTAGGAATTGTATGAAATTGTAGCCCCTCTCATCCCACAATCTTGTTGTTTATTGTTAAATCATTAATAAAAATATTTTAAGGTATAAATAAATAAATAAATAAATGTCTCTCACTGATTGTTCAGTGAGTGGTCAATGCCCAGTTGTGCTTGGACACCTCCTATGGGTTGGCTACAATTCGTGCCTGATGGAATTATTTGCTGTGAGTTGCCCTGAGACTATCATTCTTTTTGTTTAGGGCCCAAGGATTAGGAGCCTGCTTCTCAATTCTAGATAGGCCTTGGTTTACCCAATCAAAACCTCTTTTATAGGAAGGCGTTGGTTTAGAAGGTGATCTTAAATGCAACTCATCTCCAAATCCATTGTTACCATGCCTGGATGGAATGTTTGCTTTACAATCTCTCTGGAAGTGGCTTGTATTCCCACATTTAAAATATTTTGGGGTGCTGGGCAGTGGCACACTGGGTTAAGTGTACATAGTATGAAGAGCAAGGACTCACGCAAGGATCCCGGTTTGAGCCCTCAGCTCTCCAACTACAGGGGGGTTGCTTCACAAGTGGTGAAGCAGGTCTGCAGGTGTCTTTCTCCCTCCTTATACCTCTATCCCCTCTCAATTTCTCTCTGTCCTATCCAGTAAAATGGAAAAAAAAATGGCTGCCAGGAGCAGAGGATTTATAGTGCAGGCACCTAGCCCTAGCAATAACTCTGGAGGCAAAAATAAATAAATAAATTTTATCCTTAGCTTGAACTGAAACAGCCGTAATGGTAGCAGCTGCCATAACTTGTTCCAACATCTTGGTATGCCTGTATCATCTGAGCAATAGTCAGATTTTGACATCTAAGGGGGGCTAAAACTTCTTTGCAACCACCGTTGGCATTTCAAAAGCCAATTGTTTAAGTAGAACTTCAGTTTCATCCTTATTTTCAATCTATCTACTACTAGTTGTAATTATCAATAAAACCCATACATGGGGGTGAAGGAGAGAGCACAATGGTTATGCAAAGAGACTCTCATGCCAGAGGGTATAAGGTTCCAGGTTCAACCTCCCATATCACCATAAGCCAGAGCTGAGCAGTGCTTGGTAAAAATAAAATATATATTTTAAATATATATATATGATTCTGTAGCTTTTTGAATGATAGAAGAGAAGGATCCTGAGGGAGTACCAGGATCAGGTATTTTTCCCCACACCTTGATCGCAGCTTCTGCAGCCATATGCATTCCTTCTTACCCATGTTTGTGCCTCTGGAGTAGCATAGTCACCATAAGGATAAGCAGATTTGGTGGTAGATTATCTCCCACCAATAAAACAGTAGCTATTCCTTTATATTTATGAAGCCATAATGTACTGGTGGAAAGCACAGTCCTTACTAAATGTCTCCATTCAAACTGTAGCATGTTAAAACCCTCAGCAATAGCAGTAACACAACTTTAATAAATGGACTATGGACGCCATGTTCATGTACAGCTTTTCTAAGTTCCTTAAGCACTGGGAAAGCCAAAGGATCATACTTTCCTTCATCAAGCTCACCCTGTGGTACAGTAAAGACAGGGAAAGCATGGATGTCATCAGAGAAACCTTCTTTCTGGTGTCCCTCTTCAAGACAGTGTTGAATAGAGCTCATGAAAGCAGTCCTGGGTTTACAATGAACATGAACATTGGGTTTGTTCATGTTCAACATGAACATTGTTTGTTCATGTGGTACAGTAAAGAGAGAAGTTCAGGTGGTGGGGGGGGTGGAAACTCTGAAATTTGAGGAGCAGAGGAAATTAAAGGAGGAAGCAGAGGAGGAGATGGAGGAGGGAAAAGGAAAGGGTTGATTGAGGCAGGTGCTCTGGGAGCAGGTGGAGGTAATAGAAGAGGTGATGGTGAAGATGGTGGTATAAAAGAGAGAAGCAAGGAGGAAGTGAGGGATGCAGGAGATTAAGAAGAGAGGAGGAAGAAGGAGGAGTGAGAATGAGTGACTGCTGCTGCATAGTAGGTTTTCGAAAGTTTAAAGCTACGAGCAGACTGGGGTAAAATATGCCCTGAAATGGCCCCAAAGAGAACAGAACAGTAGTGGAGAAATGCTGAAAGGAGATTTGACTTCCACAATTCTCACAAGCAGGCAAGTGTGCTGGTGGAGCAGCCCACTGAGGTGGAAGAGTAGTGAAGGAATGAGACACTTCCGTTCTCCTCACCCTGTCTCTTGTGTCCCAAGGATGGACTATCAGAAAAGGATTAGTTGAGAGAAAGGCTAGATTTGTTAAAGATCTATGCTTAACCCAGAAGGTCCTCCTGGGCAATTGGAGGCTGCTGGGATAAGAGTGGTAACTGACAGGCATTAGGGCCCAGAGGATGAGAAGGAAAGCTTGAACCCTGAGTTTGGAAATTAGGGCTTTGTTGTGAAAGGAAGGGTTATATTGGTCTAAGAGCCAGATGACAAAGATTCCAGGTGTGTAGGTGGGAAACTTTAACCAAGCCAAGGTTATCATGTAACTCCTTTCCAATTCATTCCCAATCAAGTATTGATAGATACCCAAGTTCTGGGTACCAGAGGCAACATATTTTAATGATACTTAACAAACTGTCAAGCTTTCCATCAGAACATTTGCAATGAGACTGCCAAAATAATCCTATCATCTGTTGGCAATGTGGAATCTTTCTTAGGATGGAGAGCACCCACTGAGAGAGTAATGACAGAGTCAAGGCAGAGAAAGAAAATTCCAAATTGATATCTGATCGATACTCCTCTCACCAGAGATGAATTTTGTGGCCACTTACCTTTCTTGCTGTGCACTTAGAAAGCTACTCTGGTACCACCAGGTCCTTGTAGACAGGTTCAACAAGCAGGAGCTTCTGGGGCAGATCCATGAGTATGTTAGGGCTACAGGTGTGGAAAATGCACAGGGAGAACCTTATCCAGTTGCCAGGGCCCTGAGATTAGAGGTGTTCCAGGGTGGAGAGAAAGTCACCACAGTCAGTCACCATACAGCTGATCAGAAGAGGTCAGGGGCAGCACACACATATGACAGCCCTAGTTAGGACAGTATCAAGTGTGTGCCCACTCACCCCAATCTTCAAGCAGTATTTATTTGGAAACCTTATGCATTACATGGCATTGTTCAGACAAAACAACAGGTGGTTGGTTATACACTACATATATAGACAAAGATCAGAATACATTTCTAATGGAGAAAACACCAGGGTAAGTAAGGGTGCTTACTTAGAGTCATTATCCAAATATCATTATGTCAAGTACATTCTTTTGGTGCCTTAAGCTATTGAGTTTATTCCAGTTATCCCATGCACATTCTCCAGGCCCTTAGGACAACAGCCAGACATTCAGATTTATGGCTAATCGCATTTATGGGCAGTCCAACCCTCTACGGCCTGTGGGCAGGAATCTCTGAACTATCCAGACTTTTCCTGAGAGCAGGATTTTGTGATAATGGGACAAAGCCTGAAATACAGGTCTCATGGTATATATTAGTCAAAATAATGTACCTGGTAGATAAACCATATCTTTCGCAAACACAGAAGCAAAGGTAACAATCAGTAAGCTTTCCAATAACAAGTATCAGGAAGTCTGGGATCAGAAAACTTCTTCAACACATGTATAAATATGTTTTGATGATATAGACTACCTCCCTAACAAAAGAAAATTGAATCAGATGGGTGGCTGATATTACTCAGTTCAAAAATTCAATACCACCACTTTAATGAGAAGGAATAGTTTGAACTAATGTGCAAAGAAATTCAAATGCCAAGCTCTCCAACTAAACTTTAACCAGTGAACAAGAACCCCTGGGCTATTCTCCAAGAATCTTAAAACTTACTCAAGAGTCCAGGAAGACATAGTTGCTGAAAATACATTCCGCTGCTTTATGGATGAAAACCAAAACATGTTTTTAACCAAAGTATTTGATTTGTATGCTCATACAGACAAACTATTAGTTAACTAGTCCCCGACCTCCAACATTACAAAAGTTAAATACATAACCCATAATTTTTGAGGGGTTGTCTCCCCCCACCATTGGAGAGGGTTTTTTCTTTTACTTGTACTATTAAAACCCTGTCTAGTAATTTTTAAAAAGTTCCCTGTCTTTTGGCCTCAATTCCTTGGGAAATTTAAGCATAGCATCGTCATTTTATACATTGTTAGGTCTTTCCATTGATGTGTAATCATAAATTATACAAAAATCTGTACTTTCATGGAGAAGTTCTTATGTAAACCTCCAACATTTTTGTATGTTTGATTATTATAAGGGCTTCACCAGTCTGGGCTGACTTTTTTCAGATAGGGTGAACCAGAGAGAGAGAGACAGATGGTACACCTAGTTGAGTACACATGTTACCATGCACAAGGACTCAAGTTTTAGTCTCTGATTCCCACCTGCAGGGGGAAAGCTTTTCAAGTGGTGAGGCAGTGTTGCAGGTGTCTTCTGTCTCTCTCCACTCTCTCAATTTCTGCTTGTTTTTATCCAGTAAATAAATAAATATAATTTTAAAAGTATAAAACAAATAGTCTTGCAAAAAAGTAGTAATATCTCAACTGACTCAAATTCTGTGAAAACTATAATGGTTATTGGAGAGGATGGATAGGGTAAGAGGGAGGATTGTTAGAAGGATCTCTGTAGTGTAATGGCGCTGGGGCTTTGGTGGGTGGGTCATATACACATACATATAGATGTGGAACTATACTCCTAAAATCTTATAAGAAATTAATGTGAACTCAGTTTTAAAATAAGGTGTTTATTTCAATTCAAAATGCCTGGTTTCCCCCAACACACACACACACACACACACACACACACACACATTTATTGGGAAGTAAACATTTGCAGTAAAAACCCCACCAATATGTCCTGGAGCTCTGCTTCCCCAGAGCCCTTCCCCACTACAGAAAAAGAGAGACAGGCTGGGAGTATAGATCGCCCTGTCAATGCCCATGTTCAGCGGGAAAGCAATTACAGAAGCCAGACCTTCCACCTTCTGCATCCCACAATGACCTTGGGTCCATACTCCCAGAGGGTTAAGGAATAAGAAAGCTATCAGAATCCATATCAAATAATATTGCATCTGCCGATCACAACCTAACCAACACAATGATTGCCACCTCAACATGCTTCACTTCAGACTGTGTCCAGAGACTACACGTGAGGAATGACAACCCTTCAACTTCATTACTCGGGTGAGACCTTTCCTTTCATAGTATACTCTAATTCCATCTCAGGTGGTTCACTTTCTAACAAAGTCCCAAAACCTAGATATACACCAGTTTCTGTGAGGGAGATCATATGTCCACACATATCCATAAACTACTGCAAAATATATGCCTGAAAGCAGAAGTGCACTAGAGTTTGCAGTGAGTACCCCCCTAATACTTCCTCTCCTCTATTCCAGGCTTTGGGTCCATGATTGCTCAACAATTGGTTTGGCTTCGTATGTTAACTCTCTTTTCAGTCACCAGGTTCCAGATGTCATCAGGATGCCGGCCAGGCTTCCCTAGACTGAAGATCCCACCAATGTGTCCTGGAGCTCAGCTTCCCCAGAGACCCACCTTACTAGGGAAAGAGAGAGGCAGACTAGGAGTATGGACCGACCAGTCAACGCCCATGTTCAGCGGGGAAGCAATTACAGAAGCCAGACCTTCTACCTTCTGCAACCCACAATGACCCGGGGTCCATGCTCCCAGAGGGATAGAGAATGGGAAAGCTATCAGGGGAGGGGGTGGGAAATGGAGATTGGGTAGTGGGAATTGTGTGGAATTGTACCCCTCCTACCCTATGGTTTTGTTAATTAATCCTTTCTTAAATAAAAAAATAATAAAATAAGAAAGCTATCAGAGAAGGGGATGGGATACAGAGTTCTGGTGGTGGGAATTGTGTGGAGTTGTACCCTTCTTACCCTATGGTTTAGTCAATGTTTCCCTTTTATAAATAAAAAAATTTAAAAAAGGTTTGTATGAATATCAGTACCATTATTATTGAGCCAATGTAATGCCATTAAAATAATGTTATATATCTCACTGAAGAATGGATTTAAAGGTCAATGAATCAGGTGCCACAGATCCTTTAACAACTTAAACTTCCCTCCCACCAAACATTTAATGAGAAATGCCAGCATGAGATACAGTTGGCTGCTAAGTTTCACCTACCTTTTTTTTGTATCCAATATGGGTATATTTTAAACACACATACAAAAAAGGTCTGAACCACTGGTTATTTACAAATGCTATTATTAATTTCACAAAATGTTTTTAACTCCCCTTTCATAAATAAATTCTAAAATTTCTATAAATAGTAACTAGTTGTCCTTGTTGGGGCCAGCAGGTGGCAATATTGACTGTATACTAGTACAAGTTCAACCTAGCTGAAGCTTACTGTTTCATAGAAGTAATGCCCAAGAACTACAAATAAATTAATCTTATCTGTGTTTTGAAACTTTGAAAGACATTATTCCACCCTATTTGAGACTACTGTGAACTCCTTCTGTAAATTTTGATGATTCATCTATTTCTCTTGGCTCAGGGTGTAGCATTCAAGAGACGGAGACCTATTTTATGTCCAAGTCTTATTTAACTGATGGATATATACTGGTTATCTGGTTTATAGTTAGACAAGCACAAATGTTTACTATACCTAGGACAGAGCTTTGGATGCCATATATTTTTCCTATAAATATTCAAGCAGACATGTGTGAGTGAAAAACAAGTATATATTTGACATTAGTAACATTATATTAGTCCAGATTATTCTTGAATTAATTAATTGATACACCAACTGTATTCACTCAAGTCAGGGTCTAACTGTATATTTTATTGCATTTCCATTTGTTATCACATCTATGTTTTTTATTTTATTTATTTATTTATTTATTGCTTATAAAATAGAACAGTCTCTGACATAAGGTCCTGTCAATGAAATAAAATGAACTCTGTCATATCGTCAGACACTATTGAAGGGGACCTGGCCAGAGCCCAAAGAGAGTTCTCAACCAGGACCAGTATACTCCTGAGAGGAGGGTCCTTCACAGTGTCTTTTTGGAAAGAATTACAAGAGACTCGGTGATCAGGTATATGAAGTATAAATCCCTGGTGCCAGTGAAATAGCTTACCTAGATAGTTTGAGCCTGGCCCTCCCTGCAGTAAAGAAAGCTTTGGTATGGTGATCTCTTCCTCTCTCTCTCTCTCTCTTCCTCTCTCTCACTCTCTCTCTCTGTATCTCTCTCTCTCCTTTCTCTGCCTCTGCTTTGTCTATATCTATATAATTATAAATAAGTAAATAAATAAAATATAAACTCTTGACTACAAAAATGTGATGTAGAAGTCATGCAAAAGATTATTAGGGTGAAGATCTGGGTGGTGATACATCTGGTTAACCTGCATGTTACCATGTTCAAGGACCCAGGTTCAAGCCTCCTGTCTCCACCTGCAGAGAGTAAACTTCACAAGTAATGAAGTAGTGCTCCCGGTCTCTCTCTCTCCTTCTCTCTCCATCTCTATTCCTCTTCCTTCTCAATTTCTTTCTGTTATTTAATAAAAGTTTTAAAAGAGATTTGTTTTTTGAAAAGAATATTATAGTGCAAAGAAAGCTCATGGGGCAGACCCACTAGGGCCTTGAAGAGAGAGAGAGAGAAAGTCCCATTCATTTGTCTTTCCTTCCCAGATTTTCATCACACCTGGGACTTAGCTTCCCATTGGTGTGCTGAGATCACCTGTCTCTCCTAGTGGGTTTCAGTTTCCTAGGTGTGGTGATCTTTCTAAAACTCCTCCCACCATGTAAAGGTGCTTCCTTTATGCTCTCCAAAAACTGTCTTAACCATTTCCCAGTGCTACCTTTAAGTTCTTCCCCACTGGCGTGGGGGAATATGTTCCCTAAAATTACCCATGTTATTATTGTTAAGTGATAAATGACTGCAAACTAAAAGAATCTCCTACTTTTCTCTAACCAAGATGAACTAGAATTCAGTAACATAACCAGAGAAGCTGGATAGAAATAAAAATCAGTGCAGGATCTAGTCCACAGTCTCTGGTGGAGGCAGGAATTAGTATGACCTTTAAGAGAACAAGAGTGGGTGGAGCTGGGTCTATGGTGAGCTTGTGACTATTAACACTCTAGAGGCCTTCAACTGGGGAAAGATCTGAGTTAGATTTATGTATTTGTTACATCACAATGGTGGTTGATAGAGGACAGGTAGGGAAGGAAGAAGAGCAGGCATGGAAAGACCAGTTTAGGCGAAGACTAATACTTTCAACAAATGGTAAAAGGCCTCTTTAGAAAGTAAACAGTGGTACTAGGGATGAAAGAGTGGCTCTGCATAACACCTAGGCTATAAGAAGGGTGTGACTTGGAGACTGATGGTCAGAAGAGGATCATGGGGGAGACTAAGACTACTGCAAAGTTTCTGTCTCTTGACCGGAGTGCTTGAATATCAGGGGAGTGCTGTGGACTGGTGGTCTGGGGTGCCGTGCTAACTTATAGAACAAACTCAGGAAATAAGGCCAACTCACAAACAACATGGTTTGTCTACAGAGTACTAAAATGATATTACTAGTGACAAGTTAGATATAAAAGGAAAAGCAAAGTCAGTTACCCAGAGTCGAGAGTAGAGAGGCTCTTAAAGGTCTGGAAGGAAAAGGGGTTGGGTTAGATGAGTCAGGAAGAGAGGGATGAATATAGGGTAGCTCCACATGTAGGTAGAACCTGGGAGACAGAAAGGGAGAACACAAGAAGAAACTGGGACTGTACAGGGGAGGGATGGCGATGTACTGCACCAAAGAAAGGGACTCTGGGAAGGGAAGGGAATAGAAGATCTAAGAGAGAGGGGATCTGGAGACCTTGTGTGTGGGGGTGGGTAGTGGGGGGGCAAGAGTATGTAGCAGACATCTGCTGTGCAAAACTGAGAAACATGTATAAACAAAGGTACTGTAATTCATTATCCTCCTAAACAAAAAAAAAAAAAAAAGATCTGCTATTGCTACATCTTGTTTGTTTACTTGAGTAAGACCTGATGTAATTGTTTACTTGAGTAAGACCTGATGTAATAGATTTTTTTTTTCCTAAAGGATTATCACTGGGGCTCGGTGCCTGCACTAGGAATCCAGTGCTCCTGGTGACTGTTTTATTGGACAAAGAGAAATTGAAGGGAAAAGGAGTATAGAGAGGGAGAGAGAAAAATAGACACCCGCAGACCAGCTTCACCACTTGTGAAGCCACACACCCTCTCCCCTTCAGGGGTCTCCAACCAGGATCCTTGTATAAGTTCTTGTACTTCGTATTTTGTGCGCTTAACCTGGTGTGCCACTGCCTGACTCTCTCTAACAGATTTTTACTGGGAAATGTTTTTAAGTATGACTTTTAGGAAAATTTAACTTATGTCCATTTCTTCGCTCTCGGGTTTACTGAGTCATGAAGAATCCTATAGATGATATAGATTAATTTCCTTTTTTTTATTATCTTTTTTTAATAATTTATTTCTTTATTAGGGAATTAATGCTTTACATTCAACAGTAAATACAATAGTTTGAACATGCATATATATGTGGCTATAGATTAACTTCCAGGTCAATCTAAGATTCACTATCTGAGATCTAAATAACACGTATATAAACTAATGTAGATCAGGTAAAATCAGGTCTTTGCCCCCTTCCAAAGAATTCTAATCTCTACTGTAAATTTGTACTATTCTCACTTAAAAAGAAGTATTGAGTTTAAAGAAGTATTGTTAACAGTTCTCAATGCAGGTCAGATCCAAGGTTTAAATTCTGTAGGTGTCTGCTTACTGAAGTAATGGGAAAAACAGATCTTTGGAGGCAACTGGCTTTTTTTGAACCTTAGAAGAAATGTTTGAAAAAACTAGGGGGCTTTTCCAGGGGTAGATAAGGGAAGAGTTGGTGGAGGCATAAGGAATAGGAGTCAAGCAAGGATAAGGGAGAGTTGGGTATCAAAATGAAATCAGTTTTTCTCACTTCTGTTGAAATGAAAAATCTATAGGCTCCTGGTGGATGCCCACTTCTACATTCCAACATCCCAGCGATGGGCTCTGATGGTAGCCAACCTACTCTCACCTTTATTGTCAGCACCTTGATGGACATTGTTTCTAACTAATCAGCTTGTGCTGTGCCCAGCTTGAAATTTATAAAAGCTGGGTGCTGCAGGACAAGCATATACAGGTCTGGTAGAAATCAGCTTGTAACCCCTTAACATAAAATAAAATCCATAACACTGTCTGCTGAGCTGATGATTATTTTTGGCCAAAGAAAATTTTGGTGAATTGGGTTTTTTCTGAGAATTCTGCCTAGAAACCACTATGGTTTGAATACATTGAATGTCTTGAGCTTTTTAATGCAAAGACTTTAGTTCTGAGTATATATTCCTTTAAACTAAATACTTAAGGTTTAAACTGAGTAAACTCATTGAGTTTTAACAAGGGCTTAAATTGCTAATGCATTTATAATAATAACTTTTTTGAAATATTAAATCACCTATAATCATAGACCAGGGGAACCAATAAATAAATAGTCCAGAGAGGACATACAGGTGGCCAATAGGCATGTGAAAAGATTCTCACTGTGACTTAGTATTAGAAAAATGCAAGCATACCTGAGAATAGCTTACATCAAAGTGGGAAATGACAAGTGTTGGTGAGGATGCGGAGGAAAGGTAATGCATACACTGCCAGTGGAGTGTACATTGATGCTACCATTTTGGAAAACATAGATTTTCCTCAAGAAGCTGAAAAATATAACTTCTATGTGATTCAGATAAGCATCTGTTGTATACAGCCATACCACCCTGAACACACCCGACCTTGTTAGATAGGCATCTATTTCTGGGTATGCCTCCAAAGATATAAAAAAAAATCAACACTATCTATTATATCTACTCCAATGCTTTTTGCAGCATGACAGTTAAGCTATGAAAATAACCCAAGTTTCCAGTGATAGTTAACTGGGTGAAGAAGATATGCTACATATAACAAATACTCCCACACAATAGAATACTGGTCAGCTATAAAAAAAATAAAGATGAACTGTATTTATTTGTAGCAAAACAGAAGGAGCTCCAGGAAAAATGTACAGGAAAAATGTACAAAGTGGACTAAATTAGAAAGAAAAGAAAAAAAATGAATGTTTACACCTATATGTGTGTTATCTAAAGAAATGCATTAGTATATGGACAAAACAAAAATAAAGTCTTGTCATTGATAAGAGAAGAGTAAGTACTTAAGAGGAAGATGGTGAGGAGTGAGAGAAAGAGTAGAAGGTGAGGAAGTTGTATTTTTGTCATGTTTTTTGTTTCTATAAAATGAGAAAACAATGATTAATTAATTAAAAAGAAACCTCTGTGGGACAATCAGAAAATGCTACCTATTTTCCTGAGAAATAATAGGCCTATTCTTCTCAAATTAATCATTTTGTTCAAAAGCAATAAAGATCACCTCTGAAAACTCAGCAAATACAACCACGATCTCTTCAAACTCACTATGCCACAGTGAGTACAGACTTGTGTGGCTCACAGACAGAAAAGGGTGAGGGAGATATTCCTGGGAGTAAAAGGCAGTATTCAGGGACAGCTGGTGCCAGACTGGCAGCTGAGACATACCACTTCTGGTTCCAAATTAAAGAAATGATGGTTTAAAACTCAGAGAGAAAAAAAGAAAAAGAAAACTACCTAAGACACAGGAGAGAACAGAGACATATGTCTTGAGGACTGGCAGAAGGTGAGTGAGCAATGCCCAGGACTAAAAAAATCAGAGCTCTGAGACAACAGGCTCCAAATTAGATTGGCAGATGAGAGACACTACATCTGGATTCAAGTTTTAGCAACAAAAAAGACCTTTTTTTTTTTAAAGCCCATAAATCTCAATTTACAACTGTGACATCTTGAGTTTCCAATGCTATTGCTCTACGGAAACTGGAAGAGCAGCTTGGAGGCCCTATCTTTACATCAAGTTTTCAGTACTGGCCAGGTGACTTACGATAAAAATCTCCTCTCCACAACAAAGATACATAAACCAGGAAATTGAAAGCCTTAGCCACAGTACCTCCTTCTGGCACAACAACAAAAACCTCACTAATTGCAGAAACTGATAAACAGACAGCAATGACAGAAACCCCAAATGATCAGACAGAAATAGATCTAGAAAAAATGACAAAGATAGAGTTCAGAAAACTCATTATGAAATCAATGTAAGAAGTAATAATTTTGCCAAAGAATTACAAAGTACAGGGGGGGAAAAAACCTCCATACAGAACTGTGGGACCTAAAGGACATTTTGAATGCAGTTCAAGTTGAGGTAAGAGGCATCAGAAACAGACTTAACCAGGTGGAAGAGAGACTATCAACACTAAACACAACCACCAAACTCTGTGAATTTAAAACTCTTAGAGAGGAAAGGTTTAGGAAAAATAAAGCACTTCTCAATGAACTAGCAGACTCTATCTGAAAGATGAACATCAGAGTTATTGTGATCCCTGAGGAAGAAGAGAAGGAGAGAGGAGTAGAGAACATATTCAAAGAAATTTTAACAGAGAATTTTCCAAACCTGAGCAATGCTCAAAATATAGAAATGTAAGAATGTGAATGAACACCTAAAATTTTTAATCCAAAATAACAAACACTGGGGGCTTGGTGTAGTGCATTGGTTTAAGTGCACTTGGTGCGAAACCCAAGGACTGGCCTAAGGATCCCAGTTTGAGCTCCCTGCAGGAGGGTCAATTCACAAGCAGTGAAGCAAGTCTGCAGGTGTCTTTCTCTCCCCATCTCTGTATTCCTCTCCTCACTCAACTTCTCTCTGTCCTATCCAAAACAACAGCAGCAATAACAATAATAATAACAACAATAAACAACAAAAGGGAAAAAATTTAAAAAATATATTTAAACACACACACACACAGAGATACATCTTTTAAAAAAAAACTGTCCAATACCAGGAACAAGGAAAAAATATTTCAGGCTTCCAGGGAAAAGAAGAAAGTCACATAAAAAGGTAGAACCATCAGGCTTTCATCAGATTTCTCATCACAAACCCTAGAGGTAAGGAGGGAGTGGATGGCATATTCAGAGTATTAAGAGATAAGAATTGCTTGAAACACATCATATTTCCTGCTAAAATATCCTTCAAATATGAAGGAGAAATAAATATCTTTCCAAACATTCAGAAACTGAAGGAATTTGCCACAACTAATATTGATTGGCAAGAAATTCTGAAAGAAGCTCAACATGAAAAGAAGAGGCAAAGGAATTCAATTTTTTAATGAGATAATAGTATTTGAAAAGCACCTGAAACACAGCAATGTTCCCCAGAGTAATGACTGAACATCCAAATAATGCTTGCTGCAGTTATGCCATTTAAAAAGCATAAGAATTATGGTTCAAGTTCCTGGTCTCCATCTGCAGGGGTGAAGTTTCACAAATAGTGAAACAAAGATGTAGGTTTCTTTCTCACTCTCTCTCTTTCTCTCTCTCTCTCTCTCCCCCCTCTACCTCCTTTTCCTTCTCAATTTCTCTATCTCTATGCAAAATCAAAAAAATAAAAATAATAAATATGGTAAAAACAAAAAAGGGTTTTTTCAAATAGAAGGTTTAGATTAATATGACCCCAACACAACAACAACAGGGAAGATCAGACACAGGAAAGGGAAGAGCAGTGGCCCGGGAGGTAGTGCAGTAGATAAAGCATTGGATTCTCAACCATGAGGTCCTGAGTTTGATCCCCGGCAGCACATATACCTGAGTTATGTCTAGTTCTCTCTCTCCTCCTATCTTTCTCATGAATAAATAAGTTCTTTAATATATATATTAATATATATATTTGAGATGCATTTATATTGGATATACAACTGCTGACAATTCATTGTTTGTTGCTGCATCATATTGTATTACATGCATATACCTGAATCAATTAATATAATGATACCAGCTCCCTTGGAGTATTATGCACATGATTTATTCTTTTTCTTTTTCTTTTCAACCTTTGTTTGCTTTCTTCTTCTAGCATTTGCCCTTCTTCTGTAGCCAGTCAACAGCGTCAGGTTGAGCCTGATGTAAGTTTCGAGACCTCCTTTGAATCTGGAGAGGTGGCAGTCGTTGACTATGTGGGTCATAGTCTGTCTGTAGCCGCAGGGGCAGTTCGGGTCATCTCTGGCTCCCCAGCGATGGAACATAGCGGCACACCGGCCATGGCCTGTTCGATAGCGAATGAGAAGGGCCCAATCATAACATGCTAGGTCAAAGCCGGGTTGACGCTTGCAGGGGTCTGTGATGAGGCGTTTGTTCTTCACCTCAGCTGACTGCCAACTCTGTTTCCAAGAGTCTGGAGCAGAGAAGTTCAGTGTAGGCGTAGGAGACCAGATTGGATGATGAGACGTCAAGCGTTGAACAGGGTGGGTGAAGATATCCGCGTATATTGGCAGGTCCAGTCGAGCGTAGACGTGGGAAATGAACCTAGATGATGCTGCATCCCGACGAATATCTGGCGGGGCGATATTGCTAAGAACTGGCAGCCATGGAACTGGTGGAACGGATGGTTCCAGAAATTATCCTCATGGAGGAATATAATTTGGAATCGACCAAGTGGACATGGGGGCTACAGAACCATACTGGGGCACAGTATTCTGCAGTGGAATAGCATAATGCCAGAGATGATGATCGTAGTGTGGAAGCGCTTGCACCCCATAAGGAGCTGGCCAGTCTTGCAATGATGTTATTCCTCACGCCCACCTTTGCTGCAGTTTTTATGAGATGTTCGTGAAATGACAGAGTGCGATCGAGAGTAACGCCAAGATAGACTGGCTGGGCTTCATGCTGGATTCTCGTATTATCAAGCTGCACATTAAGCTCACGCGAGGCCGAGGCATGGTGTAGATGGAAAACAGATGATACCATTTTTGCAGTGCTAGGGATTAGTCGCCATTTTTTACAGTAATCAGATATCAGAGACATGTCTTTCGTGAGTGTTTCCTCGAGGATGTCGAACTTGGATGCCTGAATTGCACAGCAGATGTCATTGGCATAGATGAACTTCCTTGAAGAAGTTTCTGGGAGGTCATTGATGTAAATATTAAATAGCGTAGGAGACAGAACAGAGCCCTGGGGGAGGCCACTTGAGACAAGTCTCCATCTGCTAGACTTGTCACCCAGATGCACCCGGAATCTTCTGTTTTGGAGAAGAAACGATATAGTGTTGGCCACCCATGGAGGCAGGCATCTTGAGATCTTGACCAGGAGACCACGGTGCCAGACCGTGTCATAGGCTGCTGTGAGATCAACAAAGACAGCACCCGTCTTTAAATTCTTCTGGAATCCATTTTCCATGTAAGTTGAGAGGGCCAGGGCTTGTTCGCAGGTAGATCTTCCTGGGTGGAAACCAGCTTGGACGGGTGATAGGAATTTCTCTGTAAGAGGAGAAATTCGTGACAGAAGCAGCCTCTCAAGGAGTTTGTAACACATGGAGAGGAGAGAATTGGTCTATAGCTGGCGGCCAGTGTTGGGTCTTTCTTTGGTTTCATAACTGCTATTATCTTCGCGCGACGCCAAATTTTGGGCATAGATTCGGATTCCAAGATGTGGGACAGGAATGTAGTGAGCCACTTCTTTGCTGCGGGGCCCAAGTTAAGAATGAGTTCTGGGGTGATGTTATCATAGCCAGCAGCCGTTCCCGGTTTAACCTTCTTCAAAGCGTCTTCCTGTTCAGACAGTGTGCCTAATGTTTGGAACAATATTTTTTCATATGTGGTCAAATTCTTACATAGTTTTTTTTTGTTTTGCTTGTTTTTGTTTTGCTACTGACATTTAATCTGATATAATACTCATCTCTTCATTGGGGTATTTAATTTATATGTAATGATATTACTTTGTACTTGGGCTTATATATATTTGGGCTTATATTTTAGATGTTATTTGTTCCATATATTCAATGTTTCTTATTCTTTTTTCTTGACTTCTTTATGAATAATTTTATTGCTTCCTTCTAGCAGTTTTAAAGATAATCTTTTCTCAGTTAAAATATTTAATTGGTAGACATTTATCTAGTAAATCTCATATTCTTTTAATTATTATTTAATTTGCCCTAAGAGCGAAAGCTTTAATATTTAAAGTCTAAAGTGACCTCCTCAGGTAGGAGGAGATAGCATAATGGTTATGCAAGAGACTTTTATGCCTGAGGCTCTGAAGTACCAGGTTCAGTCTTCCCCACAACCTTAAACCAGAGTTGAGAAATGGGAGAGAGAGAGAGAGAGAGAGAAGAAGGAGAAAGAGAGAGAAGAAGAAGGAGTAGAAATTGCCTCCTGACATCTCATGGACCTGAGGAACGTTTAGTTCCATTTATCTTCTTCCTGACATATATGTTATTAACTATACCATAGATTCTTTGTGAATTAGCCACTTACATTAAATTTAAATTTTAATATGAAAAATCTAATGGTAATAAGTTTTCCTAGCATCTTCACTGTATTATTTATGTATTATATTCAATTAAAAGGAACCAGAGCATTTGATTTCAGGCTTGAGCAGGAAATGTAAATGAGCCTGAAACAAAGTCATCAAAGAGTACCTGGGTCCAGTCAAAAGCAACTAAGACTTGAGCTTGCAAAACACCTCACTTGGATAGTGTGCTGCTTTGCCCTGTGTGCAACCCAGGTTCAAGCCTGGCCTACACCGTGTTGAAGCTTCAGTGCTGTGGTGTCTCTCTCCCTCTTTAGATTTTTCTGTCTCTAGAAAAATGAGAAAAGTACTCAAGAGTAAATGTAATGTGATGAAAGATGAAAGAATTTGAGCATCAATAGGAATAATAACTGCAGTGAATAAAACTGAAAATTTTCATAAACCCTTAATTCCTAAAGTTCTTAAAAATATCAGTATAAGGAATAATAAAATTTGAGTACAATGACTTCAGCAACATCTAATGAATACATCTAGGTATTGAACATTAATTGACCTCCCACACAGACCCATAACTCAGACACCTGCAGACCTGCTTCACCACTTGTGAAGTGACACTCCTGCAGGTGGGGAGCCAGGGGCTTGAACCGGGATCCTTATGCCCATCCTTGTGCTTTGCGCCTTGTGAGCTTAACCTGCTGCGCTACTGCCTGACTCCCAAACATAAAAGTTCTTTTTTTTTCTTTATTGAAGAATTAATGTTTTACATTCAATAGTAAATACAATATTTTGTACATGCATAACATTCCCCAGTTTCCCATTTAACAATACAACCCCCACTATGTCATTTATCATCCTTCATGGATCTGTATTCTCCCCACCCACCCACCCCAGAGTCTTTTACTTTGGTGCAATACGCCAATTCCATTTCAGGTACTACTTGTGTTTTCTTTTCTGATCTTGTTTTTCAACTTCTGCCTGAGAGTGAGATCATCCCATACTCATCCTTCTGTTTCTGACTTATTTCACTCAACATGAATTTTTCAAGGTCCATCCAAGATCGGCTGAAAATGGTGAAGTCACCATTTTTACAGCTGAGTAGTATTCCATTGTGTATATAGACCACAGCTTGCTCAGCCACTCAACTGTTGTTGGACACCTGAGTTGCTTCTAGGTTTTGGCTATTATAAATTGTGCTGCCAAGAACATATGTGTACACAGATCTTTTTGGATGGATGTGTTGGGTTCCTTAGGATATATCCCCAGGAGAGGAATTGCAGGGTCATAGGATAGGTCCATTTCTAGACTTCTGAGAGTTATCCAGACTGTTCTCCACAGAGGTTGGACCAACTTACATTCCCACCAGCAGTGCAGGAGGGTTCCTTTGACCCCACACCCTCTCCAACATTTGCTGCTGTTACCTTTTCTGATGTATGACATTCTCACAGGAGTGAAGTGATATCTCATTGTTGTCTTGATTTGCATTTCTCTGACAATCAGAGACCTGGAGCATTTTTTCATGTGTTTCTCGGCCTTTTGGATCCCTTCTGTGGTGAATATTCTGTCCAAGTCTTCCCCCCATTTTTGGATGGGGTTATTTGTTGTCTTGTTGTTGAGTCTGGCAAGCTCTTTATATATGTTGGTTATTAAACTCTTATCTGATGTATGGCATGTAAAGATCTTCTCCCATTCTGTGAGGAGTCTCTTGGTTTGGGTAGTGGTTTCTTTTGCTGTGAAGAAGCTTTTTAATTTGATGTAGTCCCATAGGTGTATGCTTGCCTTAGTCTTCTTTGTAATTGGATTCATTTCATTGAAGATGTCTCTAAAATTTATGCGGAAAAAAAAATTTATGCGGAAGAGTTCTGCCAATATTTTCCTCTAAGTATTTGATAGTTTGTGGTCTAACATCCAAGTCCTTGATCCACTTGGAATTTACTTTTGTATTTGGTGAAATACAGTGATTCAGTTTCATTCTTCTGCATGTTTCAACCCATTGGTTCCAACACCATTTGTTGAAGAGACTCTGCTTTCACCATGTAATAGTCTGGGCCCCTTTGTCAAAGATTAGATGTCCATAGGTGTGGGGCCTCATTTCTGGGCTCTCAATTCTATTCCACTGGTCAGTGTGTCTGTTCATGTTCCAGTATCAAGCAGTTTTGATGACAATGGCCCTATAATACAGTTTGAGATCTGGGAGTGTGATGCCTCCAGTTCTGTTCTTTTTTCTCAAGATTGTTTTGGCAATTCTAGGTCTTTTCTGGTTCCAGATAAACATTTGTAGCATTTTTTCTATTCTCCTAAAAAATGTGCTTGGGATCTTGATGGGGATAGCATTAAATTTGTAGATGGCTCTGGGTAATATATTCATTTTGATGATGTTAATTCTTCCAACCCATGAACATGGAATATCTTTCCACTTCTTTGTGTCTTTTTCAATTTCTTTGAGTAGTGACTCATAATTTTCAGTATACAAGTCTTTCACTTCTTTGGTTAGGTTTACTCCTAGATATTTTATTGTTTTTGTTGCTATAGAAAAAGGAACTGATTTCTGGATTTCAATTTCTTCTAACTTAGTGTTTGCATAGAGGAATGCCACTGACTTTTGAATATTAATTTTATAGCCTGACACCTTACTGTATTGCCTGATGATTTCCAAAAGCTTCTTGCTGGATTCCTTAGGTTTTTCCATGTATACTATCATGTCATCTGCAAATAAGGAGAGTTTGACTTCTTCTCTTCCAATCTGTATCCCTTGAATTCCTTGCTCCTGCCTGATTGCTATGGCAAGAACTTCCAACACTATGTTGAATAGTAATGGTGATAGTGGGCAGCCCTGTCTAGTACCTGATCTGAGGGGAAATGCTTCCAGTTTTTCACCATTGAGTATGATGTTGGCTGTAGGTTTGCTATATATAGACTCCACTATCTTCAGGAATTTTCCATCTATTCCCATTTTTTGTAGTGTTTTGATCATAAAGGGATGTTGTGTTTTGTCAAAGGCTTTCTCGGCATCTATTGATATAACCATGTGGTTTTTAGTCTTGCTTTTGTTGATGTGGTGGATCACATTGATTGATTTATGTATATTAAACCAACCTTGCATGCCTGGGATAAACCCCACTTGGTCATGATGAACAATCTTTTTGATATACTGCTGTATCCGGTTGGCTAGAATTTTGTTCAATATTTTAGCATCTATGTTGATTAGAGATATTGGTCTGTAGTTTTCTTTTTTGGTTGTGTCCCTGTCTGCTTTTGGTATCAGGGTGATGTTGGCTTCATAGAAGCTGGCAGGGAGTATTCCAGTGTCTTCAATCTTCTGGAAGACTTTTAAAAGTAGAGGTATTAGTTCTTCTTTGAAAGTTTTGTAGAATTCATTTATAAAACCAGCTGGTCCAGGACTTTTATTTTTGGGAAGATTTTTGATAACTGTTTCAATTTCATTAGCTGTGATGGGCCTGTTCATGTTATCCACTTCCTCTTTACTTAGTTTTGGAAGTTGGTAAGTTTCTAGGAAATCATTCATTTCTTCCAGGTTCTCTAGCTTGGTGGCACATAGTTGTTCATAGAAGCCTTGCATGATATGTTGAATTTCTGCAGTGACTGTTATGATATCTCCTCTTTCATTTACTATCTGATTTATTTGGGTCTTCTCCCTTTTTTGTTTTGTGAGTCCCTGGCTAAAGGTTTGTTGATTTTGTTTACTCTTTCGAAGAACCAACATTTACTTTCATTGATCTTTTGTATGGTTTTCCTATTCTCAATGTTATTTATTTCTGCCCTAACTTTAGTGATTTCTGTCCTTCTGGTTGCCTTAGGGTTCCTTTGTTATTCTTCTTCTAGGTCTTTAAGGTGTGCAATCAGGCTGTTTATTTGTGCTTTTTCTTGTTTCCTAATGTGTGCTTGTATAGCTATGAACTTCCCTCTTAGGACTGCTTTAGTTGTGTCCCAAATATTTTGATAGCTCGTGTCTTCATTTTTATTGAACTCTCGAAACATTTTGATTTCTTACTTGATTTCCTCTTTGACCCAGAAGTTGTTAAGTAGTGTACTGTTGAGCTTCCACATTTTGGGACTGTTACTAATCTTTTGTTGATTGTTAAGTGTTAGTTTAATTCCACTGTGGTCTGAGAAGATGCTTGGGATGATTTCAATGCTCTTGAATTGGCTGATGTTGTCTTTGTGGCCTCACATATGGTCTATCCTTGAGAATGACCCATGTGGATTTGAGTAAAATGTGTATTCCAGTTTCTTGGGATGAATGACTCTGAAAATGTCTAATAGTTCTAGTTTATCTTTCTCTTCATTTAGCTCCTTTATGTCTTTATTGATTTTCTGCCTGGATGATCTGTCAAGTTGAGAGAGTGGGGTGTTGAAGTCCCCTACTATGATTGTGTTACTGTTAATATATTGCTGTAGCTCTTTCAGTAGAAGTTTGATGTATTTAGATGGCTTCTCATTGGGTGCATAGATGTTAATAATTGTTAAGTCCTCTTGATTGGCTGATCCTCTGAGCATTAAGTAGTGTCCATTCCTATCTTTTATCTATTTTAAAGTCTATCATGTCAGATATGAGAATAGCAGTTCCTGCCCCTTTTTGTGGGCCATTGGCTTGTATGTTAGTTTTCCATCCTTTCACTTTAATTCTGTGTTTGTCCTCTTGAGTTAGGTGGATTTCCTGTAGACAACATATTGTTGGGTTGTGTTTTCTGATCCATCTTCCTACTCTGTGTCTTTTAATAGGTGAATTCAAGCCATTGACATTTATTGATACCAAAGATTGAAGATATTTTAATGCCATTCTTGTAGAGTTTTAGAGTGTTTTGATATATGTCCTATTTGTGATGGTCTGGTTGTTTATAGGAGACCTTTCAGAACTTCTTTCAGGGCAGGCTTGGTGATGGTTGATTCCTTCAGCTGTTGCTTGTCTGAGAAGGTTTTGATGCCTCCATCTAGTCTGAATGATAGTCTAGCAGGATATAGTATTCTTGGCTGAAAGCCTTTCTCATTGAGCACTCGATAGATATCTTGCCATTCTCTTCTAGCCTGTAGTGTTTGTATGGAGAAGTCTGCTGCTAATATCATGGGTTTTCCTTTGTAGATGACTCTTTGTTTTTCTCTTGCAGCCTTCAGGATCCTTTCTTTATCCTTATTCCTTTCCATTCTAAGTATGAAATGTCTTGGTGTCTTTAGGTCTGGGTTAATTCTGTTTGGGACCCTCTGGGCTTCTTGAATCTTTATGTCTTTGATGTTGTCTAGACTAGAGAAATTTTCAGCTATTATGGCCTGGAAAATGCTTTCTTCCTCTCCTTCTCTTTCTTCCTCTGGTATGCCAATAATGCACATATTGTTTCTTTTGAAGTCATCCCATATGACTCTGTTGTTGTTTTCAGCATCTCTTGATCTCTTTTTGAGATCTCTTACTTCTTTTTTAGTTGTCTCTAATTCATCCTCAATCTTGCTAATTCTGTCTTCAGCCTCATAGATTCTATTCTCTCTGCCCTCTACTGCTTTCTGGAGTTCATCTATTTCGTTGCCCTGCTCTGATACTGTTTTAGCTTGTTCAGCTAGTTGCATTCTTAGCTCAGCGATTTCAGCTTTCAGCTCTCTAATAACCATGAGATAATTAGTATTTTCTTCCATATTGTCATTTGTTGTTCCTGCATTTCTGATTACAATTTTTTTCAAATTCTTTACTCACTCCTGTTATTATTTCCTTAGCTAATGTTTGGATGTTGAACTTGTTGTTTTGTGCTTCACCCTCTGGAGGACTTTTAGTTGGACTCTTGTCCTGGTTCGAGTCTCCAATATTTTTTCTTGTTGTTTTAACCATTTTATATATTATGTTATGAGTTCCCTTTATCAGTACTTTCAAATTATTGGTCACTATTGCCTGGATTGACTTGTGTCTAAGTAAGTTAATTAAAGGGTTTACAGTGGTGGAAGTTAAAAGTTGTTTCACATAAAAGTTCTTATCTTGTAAAGATACTACTAAAATATTTGTTAATCTATTACAGGAAGGGGGCCTGTGTTCCAGTCCCTCTCCTTGGTGTTGTTGGATCGTTCAAAGATACCATTTTAGAAAAATCACAATCTATGGATTAGGTATGCAAACTTTATTTTAAAGAAATGAGGTAGAAAGTGTGGTAGTCCAGCAGATGGCAGAGTGGATACAGCATTGGACTCTCAAGCATGAGATCCTGAGTTCAATCCCTGGCAGCATATGTACCAGAGTGGTATCTGTTTCTCCTCCTATCTTTCTCACTAAAAATAAATAAATAAACTCCTTTAAAAAAAGGAAGGAAATGTGCAGGAACCAATTTTAAGGTGCAGAATAGCTCATAATATGTATGAGGACCTCAGAGAATTGGGCCTCTCTCTGAGTTCTCTTGCCTAATTTACTCACTGCTTTAGTTGCATCTGGTGCCAACTTTTCATTGGTCTGTTAAAATCACCTGTCTTTTTATAGGACCTTTGTTTCCCAGGTATAGGTACCTTTCCAAAGCCTTTCCCATAGTAAATGATACTTCCTGGTGAGCTCTTGAAACTCTTCCCACTACTTCCCTGGTGCTTCCTTAAGACTCTTCTCATAAGAGAAACAAGTTAAAGCCTAACAAAACAAAGCAAAATAAAATGGCTATAGTCTCAAGTAGCCATGGAACTGTAGTCCAGGGCCTCTTCTCCCTATTGTTCCCCTCACAGATGCAATGGTGGCTTCTTTTTAAAAATCTATAGAAGAGCAGGAGTAAGTGAGACTACAAATAAACAAGATTAGTTATTGGTGGCAATTGCTGAAACTGGGTGATATGTATACAGACAAGAGTTCACACTATTCTGCTTATCGTTTCACATCATAGAATGATTGGGTAGCATGGTTCTCCAATGAGCAAAATTAACTCATGTATTATGTTTACCTTGTTGCTGTAAAGGAAGATAAAGTGTCCCCTTCAATTTAGTAGCTGGGGCCTGTAAAGAAAACTGACACACCCACAAAGCAGCTTAATAGGAGAAAGGGGTTTATTTTATATGAATATAGAGAGATTTCACAAAAAAGAAGTTAAAAAACTCCCCAAACAGTAGTCAGTTCAGAGGATTATATACTATCTTATCTTAAAATGATAAATTTGTACAGAAATTACAAAACAGGAGAAAACAGTTGGGACCTTGCAGATGCAGTAAATTGGAAAATTAATGGAAGATAAAGATTATTCAGTAATATTTTTCTATACAGATACATCTCAATGCTATTTTCATCTTCTGTGAAAAATAAGATTGTTCTTCTCTTCCTGGTACACCTTGTCTTCTGGCAGACAGCAGGAAAGCAGAGATCTTGCCTACTTTTTTTCCTTTTGTCAGTTGTTTTCAGTTCAAAATAATCCTGAGAACAAAGTGACATGTTATGGGATGACATATTCTGAGTCCCTTGAATGCTTTCTTCAGCATTAGGTCAACCAAGTTTAAACAAACTAGAAATTTCTTTCTTCCTTATATAGCTCTGGATTGGGTTGTAACTCCATAATCATCTATGAACCAAAGTCTATTTTCCTTCTCTTTGTCAGCCTCAGCACATGGCTTCCAGCTCATCTTTTATGACAACTAGTTCTCTATGATCATAATATCTACTTCCTGCTCAGCAGGGAGAAAGAAAGAATGAAGAAGTACTTTCCTTTTCCTATTCAAATAGTAACTAAGTAAATGGTTCTCTGGGTACAAAGGTCTAAGAAAACCTCACCTATTTCAATAAATTCTAGAGGACTGATAACTGTCTTGTTCTTGCAAAGTGGGAGGTTTCTCACATTTCCACCTTATGGCTAATATTTTCTGGTAGCAATAAAATAAAAGTTCACACTTTTTTTTTCCAGTTGTCTTTGCCAGTATGCAAGCAGAACACACCCTGATATTCAAATAAAGTGACTTCTGGTGTGGAAAAATGGCATGGCTTATCCTATAAAACTTCAAAACCAGTCTAAAATTGGTACTCCTAAAGTGCCATTATGTCGTTAAAAATGGAGTTGAAATATCAAAATTGAATTTTCAAAGACTAAAAATATGGGAGTGGGGGGATTTGCATAAAAGTCAGCATGACATTTCAGTGGTACCATCTTGAGACTGAAATAAAACAGGACTGATATATATATATTCAGTGTATGCTTTTCCTGGACCCTCATAATCTTTAATTTTCTTACTCCTGGAAAAGGCTTACTCAACCCTGAAGCTTTTCTGGAACTAAGACCTTTCCAAAGATCTCTGGTTCAATGGCACCCAATAAATCTTTTAAAATGGTAAAATTGAAAACATTTTTTTAAATGCCTCAGGACAATATCCTTTCTCACAAGCACCAGAATTAGTTCTCAAAGAAGAGAACATTTTGTAAAATATTTGGATGGCACTGCTCAGTAACATGCTTCCCTCTATTCTAGAGATGTCTAGGAGCTTACTTCCTAGTAAAACCAGAACATTCAAAATAGGATGAAGATTATTTTTTTTAACTTTTTTATCATCTTTATTTATTTATTGGATAGAGACAGCTATAAATTGAGAGAAAGTGGGAGATAGAGAGGAAGAGAGACAGAGACAAACCTGAGTCACCACTTCACCACTTGTGAAGCTTTCCCCCTACAGGTGAGAGTAGGAGGTTCAACCCCAGGTCCTTACACATTGCAACATGTCTGTTCAACCAGGTGCACCACCTCCTGGCCCCGAAGATCAAATTTTTATGGATAATCTTGTACCAAATCCAGTGGTGACTTTTCACTATCAATAACTCAGTGGTGGGTGGTCTTTAAGAAATAAGAATGAGAAGGGAAGAAAGGAAAGGGAAAAAGAAAGAAGAAGATATGTCCTTGACAAACAATGGCACAAACAAAAGGAAATTGAAAATTAAACAATAATTTTAGGAAATTATGGTGACGCAGTATGCCAGCGACCATGGAAATCTCAGCTCAGTGCTGATGTCAGCCTTGGTGACAGAGCATGCAGTGATCTGTGCAGGCGCATGGTGGACTGTGGATGGATCCAGTCTGTGCTGGTGTACAAAGCATTGTGGGTGGACTGAATAGACTTAAATGTACAGCCAGCTGCAAGTACAATCTCTTTGGCTGCTGCTTCTTCAGGTTGACCAGAATTAACTCTTAGTGTATTTTCCATTGCTAGGGGACTAGGTGTCTTATTCACTGCTAAAATAACTTGTTTAACTTTTCCTAACGCCCCTACCCATTCTCTCCCTCCCCCCAACATAGCTAATTAAATAATAAAAAATAATAATAAATAAATAAACTCTCTCCTTTCACTGCTCTTTTATTACTGTTCTTTTACTTATCTTTTTCTTTTTTCCTCTCTCTTTCTTTTTTCTTCTTTTTCTCATTCTTGTCATCCTTTCTTCCTTCCTCCTTCAGCTTTCTGAATTCACTGATACACGTTCGGGAATTATTTTGGGGAAGAAATATGACTCAGAGTGGACTCTCTCTGTGTGTATCTCTGCTCTACTTCTCTTTCTCCTTTAGCTACCCCTAGAATATAAAGTGGATAGTAGATTTGCATAACTGTCTATTCCTGCTACTCTTGTCTAGTCCTGAGGTTTTTTGTTTTGTGGTTTTTTTTTTTTAACAATCAGCTGCCTCTGCTCAGGAGGCTTAAGGCAAACTGGGACAGATTTTTTACCCTGCTCTATTTTATTATTAATATTATATAAAGGTGTATCTCTTTCCCCCCTCCTTTAGGACCAGAATTGACTCTTAGGGTATCTTTCATTGCTAGGGACTGGGCATCTTACCCATTGTGAGAGGAACTTGTCTCTCTACTCTGCCTCCTCTACAGACTCTCCCCTTCTCCCTCCTCCTAGCTAATTAATAAAATAAAATATAAAATAATCAATTAAAAAAACTTTCCTTTCACTGCTCTTTTATTACAGCTCTTTTTCTTTTTTCTTTTCTCTCTCTTGTTTCTCTTTTATTTA
This sequence comes from Erinaceus europaeus, assembly GCF_950295315.1. Classification (NCBI taxonomy): domain Eukaryota; kingdom Metazoa; phylum Chordata; class Mammalia; order Eulipotyphla; family Erinaceidae; genus Erinaceus; species Erinaceus europaeus. Next base: position 29,777,502 of record NC_080165.1, read on the forward strand.
TCTTATCTTCCATTTCTTCCTTCCTTCTTCTTTGTCTTTCTGAATTCACTGATATTCATTTGTGAATTATTTTGGGGAATAAATCTGACTCAGAGTGGACTCTCTATGTGTGTATCTCTGCTCTACTTCCCTTTCTCCTCTTGCTACACCTAGAATATACAGTGGATAGTAGATTTGCATAATTGTCTATTCTTGCTATTCCTTCTTTCCTTTCTCTTCTTCACTTGGACTTGGTTGCTATTTTTTCACGGACTGGAGACATTGTTTGGCTAACTGGTAGTGATTAAATTGCTTCAATCCTTGCTTCAGTTGCTATTGTAATTCCTGAGGTTGGTGATTGCATTTGTCATAAAGGTATTTAGTACAGTGTTGCTTGTACTCAAAACACAACAAATGAAGAACAACAGAACAGAAAAATAAAAAACACATAAATAAAAAAAAATGGGTAGATCAAAAACAAATAAAACTGCTATTCCAATGAATAAAGACAAGAGCCCAGAAGAAACTACAAATCAGCCAGAAGTAACCATAGATAAGAAAAGTATGCAAGCAACAATAAACTTATTAATCACAGAAATGAAAACAACATTGGAGGAAAGGAATAGCAGTATTAGGGAAACAACAGTTGAGACCCCCAAGGAAAATACTGATTATCTGAGGCAATTAGAGAACTGAAAGCTGAAATAGCTGAACTGAGGAAAGAAGCTGAGGGAAGGGAAAGCAGACTAACAGAAGAAGAAAACAGAATTAGAAAGAGGATGTTAGAGAAAACTAAGAAAGAGGTGAAAGAGCTCAAAAAGAGATTGAAAGACACTTAAAACAACAACAGAGACATATGGGATGATCTCAAAAGAAGTAACATTCATATAATTGGCCTGCCAGAGGAAGAAAGAGAGTAAGGGGAAGGAAATATTCTAGAGGAAATAATAAAGGAAAACTTCCCAGACCTGAATAACAGAAAGGACATCAAGATTCAAAAGGCCCAGAGAGTTCCAAACGGAATCAACCCAGACCTGAAGACACCAAGACAAAAACCACTGGGTCAGAGAGTCACTCTGGGTAAGGGCAGAAGATTGGCATACTTTAATGATGGCTCGTTTGGTCACTACCCAGCCACCATCTGGGGTCCTGGGCAAGGACTCCTGGGATTCCCACATAGACTTGATGGGGCTAGACCTCTAAGTGATCCCTCTCTCCACTTTCACTGGTCATCTCCATCAGGAACAAACTCTACAAGATCTTGCCCTTAGTGAGGGTCAACAGTGGTAGGGACTGCCCTATTCTCTGAAGGGAGGTTAGGTCAACATTTTCTGCAGCTTTGGAAAGACAGGTCCTACAATGAATCCAGCCTAGAATGTTCCTATCTGACCACAGAATGAGAGCTCAGACTTACAGGGATGCAGAGGTTACACAGGCTCCTGTGCTGAATATTGATGGGGTTTACAGTTGACATTATTTGTATATTTTTCCCATATTTGGGAGCGGCTCTCTTCCCTGATCCAGCTTTCTAATCCTATTCCCAATTTTGACATCATCTCCCCAGATAATACCTTTAACGCACCTGAATGTTAGCTATTGGGCTCAGGCAAAAATTAGTAGTCATGGGACCCTTGGAATATACCTAAAATAGACCTACCAACTTTTTTCAAAATGGAGACCCTAAATATCATCTGCTATATTCTTGCCTTTAGGTTCCTGATTACTAAAATATTTGTTCTGCTTTATATCTTTTTTTTTTTTTATTTAAGAAAGGATTAATTAACAAAACCATAGGGTAGGAGGGGTACAACTCCACACAATTCCCACCGCCCAATCTCCATATCCCACCCCCTCCCCCGATAGCTTTCCCATTCTCTATCCCTCTGGGAGCATGGACCCAGGGTCATTGAGGGTTGCAGAAGGTAGAAGGTCTGGCTTCTGTAATTGCTTCCTCGCTGAACTGGTCGGTCCATACTCCCAGTCTGCCTCTCTCTTTCCCTAGTAGGATGGGTCTCTGGGGAAGCTGAGCTCCAGGACACATTGGTGGTGTCTTCAATCCAGGGAAGTCTGGCCGGCATCCTGATGACACCTGGAACCTGGTGACTGAAAAGAGAGTTAACATACAAAGCCAAACAAATTGTTGAGCAATCATGGACCCAAAGCTTGGAAAAGTGGAGAGGAAGTATTAGGGAGGTACTCACTGTATATATCTTAATGGTTTTTAAGCCACCAAGTTGCAGATGCTTCCATGATGTGAACCTGACTTCCCTGGGCAGACGACCTCACCAATGTATCCTGGAACCCTACCTCTCCAGAGCCCTGACCCACTAGGGAAAGATAGAAACAGGTTATGATTATGTTTTGACCTACCAGAGGAGAATCAACTACAGAAGCCAGACCTTCCACCTTCTGCATGCCATAATGACCCTGGGTCCATGCTCCCAGAGGGATAAAGAATAGGTGAGCTTCCAATGGAGGGGATGGGATACAGAACTCTGGTGGTGGGAACTGTGTTGAATTGTACCCCTCTTATCCTACTGTCTTGTCAATCATTAAATCAATGAAATCAATTTATTGAATAAAATTAATTAAGTCAATCAATTAAAAATTTCTCATGTAATAAAAATTATAAAATAAAATAAGAAGTGGAGAAGAAGAAGCTTAAGCTGGAATTTCTCCTAAAGTCAAAAGGCAGCTATTGAAAGATTCTAGAACCTATAAAATAACTCACTTGGATAGTGTGCTACATTGCAACGTGCACCACCCAGGTTCCAGCCTGGTCCCCATGAAATGAAAAATCTCCAGGCAAAGAATGAAAGGGGAGGAGAGAAAATCACTGCTAGTGGTAGACTTTCACTTCTGCATTCCATCTCCCTGAGTGGAAACCTTTGCAGTTTCTGTCTGCAGCCAGTCCACACTCCTTGGCAGATTCTATCCAGGTGAACTCTGTTACCAGTCAGTCCACACCTTTTTCTACCCTGTCTGTAACAAATCAGCTTGGGCCTTAACAAGTTTGAAAATGATAAAAACTGATTGATCACTGAGGCAGAAAGTGCTTTAGGCTTGGTAGGAATTGACCTGAAACCAGTTGTTGAGAAATAAACATAACTCCCTACCCACCACATGGCCTCAGTTTTGTTCTTGGCTACATTCGAGCTGTAACTCTGGAGAGTTGAAACATGATTTTTTTTTCATAACATCCACTGCACTGAAGGAAACTTCAGTGCTGCAGTCTCTTGTTCTTTGTCTCTCTATGTCTCTCTGTCTCTCCCTTCTTCACTCCCTCCATGCCTCTGTCTCTATCAAAAGTTTTTAAGCAAAGGGTAAAGGATGTGTAGCAATATTATGAATACTGGATTGGAAGGCCTACATTAAATACTTGAGGAGACTTTCTGAGTGCTAGAGTAAAAGTCCTCACTCATATATGTTATCATTTGAGAAATGCCCATAGATACTCATTAACTTATACCCCAGACATTTGTTGGTGCTCATTTTTACTGCCTGCAGCTTTCTTAACAGTTGCAGCACACAGAAAAGTTTATGGAAGGAAAATTTGCAGTGTCACAAATTATGATGCCTCAATATCCTTCTCTCCCCACCTCCACCCCCTTTTGTTTTTTCTTTCATACTGGAGTACTGCTCAGCTCTTAACTTGTGGTGCTGGGGAGTGACTCTTTTACATCTTAAGCATGAAGGTCTTTTGCATAACCATTAAGCTAGCTACCCAGCATGCCTCCTCAGTAATGATTTAATGAGCTAGTTAGACAACTGTTGTAGGGAGCCAGGCTATGGCGCAGGGGACTAAGCACACATGGGGCGAAGCATAAGGGCCGACATAAGGATCCCTGTTCCCCTCTTTGATCCCCCCCCCCTCCGCTCCCCACCAGCAGGGTGAAGCAGGTCAGCAGGTGTTTGTCTTTCTCTCCCCCTCTTTGTCTTCCCCTCCTCTTTCTCTCTCTCTGTTCTCTCCAACAACAATGACGATGATAAACAATAAGGGCAACAAAAAGGGGAAAATGACAATCACAAAAGGGTTTACAAAAGTTGAGAATGGGAGGGGTGGAGACGGGTTGGATTTCTTTAGTAGACTTTTCTTTTTAATCTTACTGAACAGGGCCAAGAGAAGGTGAGAGAGGAGAGGAGGGACAGAGATGGAGAAAAACACCTGCAGACCTACTTCACAGCTTATGAGGTGTACCCCATCCCCCATGCAGGTGGGGATTGAGGACTTGAACCAGGTCTTTGCACATGGTAATATGTGTACTTAACTTGGTGCGCCACCACCTGGCTTCTTCAGTAGATATTTTAAGAGAGGGGAGAAATCACTGATATAGAGAGGCTATGCTAGTATAGTGGATTATGCCCTCCTGTCTGACTCTCTTCCCCCAGGGGCAACTTGTATAGTTTTCAGAGCCTAGTGCTGCAATGGATGGTAATGTTTGTCCAGATTCAGCCACCTATTTAACTTTCAACTCTTGTCTTGAGTTATTATCCCCAAGACCTCAGCTTCTCTCCCTCCCCTCCAAGTGGAAATATATCACTTTAGGGACAGAAATTGCAATCAAATAATCAAAAGTGTATGCAACTCTGAGCCTCTTTTTCCCATCAAAACTGAGGTGAATGCTCTAAGATAAAGGAAACAAAAAAATATACACTGACAGATACAATAGCATTATGGAAAAATTCGTGTTACAGCTCGAATGCAAGTGGATTCCTACCAGGCCTTCTGCCTCAGTGGCCAGATTTTTATCCTTTTCAAACTGTGCAAGCTGATTGGTTACAAATAGGACTGAAAGGGCATGAGTTGATTGATTAGAGACTGCCATGGTGAGCAGATTTGTTTCAGGCAGAATTCACCAAGGTGCACTGATCTGTTACAGAATTCACAGAAGTGTATGGATTGGCTACAGACAGAATGCACCAAGGTTTCCACTCAGGGAGCTAGAATTCAGAAGTGGGAGTCCACCACTTGCGGTGGTTTTCTCTCCTATCTCTTTATTCTTTGCCTGCAGATTTTTCATTTCAGCAGCTTATTTGGGTAGTGCACTACTTTGTCATGTGTGTAACTCAGGTTCAAGCCCTGTCACCACTGCATTGAAGGAAATTTTGGTGCTGTGGTATCTTCATTCTATTCTCATCCTCTTACCCATGTCCCTCTGTCTCTAACAAAAGCAAAACAAAGCAAAACAAAAACCATTTGTCAAGGGTTATGATTTGTTATGGAGTCTGGTTGTGGTTTACTTTGGATATGTGGCAACCCTTTCATGGAAAACATTCTTTTGGCTTTGGTTGTACCAAGAAATAAATTTGCATTTATAAAGACCCCAGGCCCTGGACTGAACAAAACTTTTCATGCTATGATGCCCAAAGGAGGCCTCCTGACAAATATTCAACTATTTCTATCACCATTATAAAAACACTTCCCAAATGACATTTGCCAATAGGCTTCTCCTTTACTAGGGGAAACACATCAGTGAAATTTCTTAACAGATCAACCCCTGAGTATTAGTGAAAAGACAAAGGAAATAAATATATCAAGAGAGCTGAAAGGTTAAGTCTATGTAATTTAAAAAAGAATCTGGAGTGTTGTGGTCTGGGAGATGGCACAGTGGATAAAGCACTAGACTCTGAAGCATGAGGTTCTGAGTTCAGTCTCTGGTAGTACATGTACCAGAGAGATGTCTGACTCTTTCTCTCTCTCCTCCTATCTTTCTGATTAATAAATAAATTTTAAAAATCTGGATTGTCTTAGAAAATAACCAGATAAGGAAAAAGACTACCCCCCCCCAAAAAAAAGGAAGAAAAAAAAGGGGAGGGACTCTAAGTGAGAAAGGGAATTGGAGAGACATTGAGAGATTAAGAATTTTTAAGTGTAATAATTTGCACTTATACATAATTCTTCTCACTACTACTGATCTCATCCCCCAGAAAAAAACAATAGTAAAGACATCTTTTTTTGTCAGTAGTTGTGGAAAGTCAAAGCAGTTGCATTCCACATTTTTTGAACAGAAGCAAGATGGTAATAGGATGAAAGAAAGTGAAATGGAGAGTTTAGAAGTGATACGGGAAACAAAAAGGCCTGGAGAATTCATAGAAATTGAGGAATATGGAGTTGGAACTCTAACCAAACATATTTTCACATTAAAATGTGAGCCCAGAAGGTTGGGTGAACTGAAATCATTTGAAAGACTATCATTTAATAACATGAAATCATGATGTCTATTTCAACCAGATTCAGGTTTAAAGGAATTCCCTTCCAGAAGCATTTTTTTCCCCTCACACTATCACCTCAGAGACCATTCCCAGTTTTTCACTCCTCTCCTTTGTTCCCTGTGGTGGGAGACACTTTGTTTCCAAAGCCAGTTTCATCCAGGACTCCCATCTAAACATTTTATTACATTCTGTTTTTCCCCTTATTGACTTTTATGAGTCACTATGTTCTTTCTTGGTTACAAGTTCTTTGCCAGGTATATACTAAGAAAATATCTCCTTCAAGTGAGTGGTTTGTCTTTCACTTTCATAGTTTCTTTTGAGGAACTGCAGCTCTTATGTTAATATAGCACATTCTCATCACTTTATTAAAACCATTATTTAGGTTAGGGCTTTTTAATAATGCCTATTATCCTCAAGGTCATGAAGACATTCCCCAATACTTTCTTCTAAAAGTTTTTATTATTTTAAAATTTTTACTTGTGGGTCTATATACTGTTTCCTGAACTGATTTTTGTATAGGACATGAGGAATATTTTCTTATGTATTTATTTAATTTTTGGATATCCAATTGACACAGCAGCAATTATGCAAAATGAATGTCCATCTATACTCCACTCTGGTATAGTACTATCTTTATAACAAATACAACTTGTATATCAAATTTACTATTTGTGTATCAAATACAATATGTATACTTTACTATTTATAGGTGTTCGATCTAGTTCTACTGATCTAATGGTATACTTTTTTTCTTTCATTAATCTGTTTTTCTATTTATTTATTGTTGGTCATCTCTAGGGATTGACCATTCTGAGATGACTTTTTCAGATAGAGATAGACAGGTGTGTGGGGGGGGGGGGGGGAGAAACCATATCACTGAAGCTTTCTTCAGTGCTGTGGGTAATGAACTTGAAATGAAAAACCTGCAGAGAAAAAATGAAAGAAGAGAGAAAATCACTTCAAGTGGTAGACTCTCACTTCTGCATTCTAGTGCCCCGACCGAGTGGAAACCTTGGCAGATTCTGTCCACACACTTTGGCAGACGATGTTTGTAACCAATCAGCTTGTGCCATGCCCAGTTTGAAAAGGATAAAAAGCTAGGTGCCAAAGCAGAAAGTTGTTCAAGCATGGTAGGAACTGACTGAAACCCGTTGTGGAGAAATAAACATAACTCCCTGCCCTCCACGGGGCCTTAGGTTTGTTCTCTGGCTACATATGAGCCTGAGTGGGGATACACAGAGTTGTAAACTCAAGAGCTGAAATACAAATTCTTCTGTAACAAATTCAGACCTGGGGCAAGCACGACAAAGCAGCAAACTACCCCTTTCTCTTCATTTTCACAGTGCTTAACAAAATTATAAGATTTCCGGAGTGTAGTTATACACTCATTTTTACGTATAAGTCATTACACACTACCAAAGCCCTATACATTCCCCTCTTTCTGACAGTTACACTGTCTTAATTACTATCACTTTTATATTTGATATTTAGTATTACTATGCACTACTTTCTTCTTCTTAAATAATGCCTTTATTATACTTGGTCCATTTCTTTCAACTTCAGTATCACTTTTTTTTAACATGTGCATTAGGAGGATCTGCTTGACTGTTCCCATAAAACCCTGGTAAGATTTTAGACTGGAATTAAAATAAATCCATTTATCAGTTTGGGGAGAACTGAAGTCATTACAGCATTAAGTCTTACAACCCATGAACACAATAACTCTCTATTTGTCTAGAGTTTATTTTTTTCAAGATAGTTTATGGTTTGTGATGTACTGATAAAAGTATTTAACCTTCATTTAGATGTATTCCAAAGTCTTTTTCATGCTACTTGAAGTTATTATAAACTTTCATCTTTTTATACTCATTTTCTGTTTGTTGATAATATTAAAATATAATTTATTTACATATGTTGAACACATTTCACAAAATATTTTTAATTTTTTTTTTATTTATTGGATAGAGACAGAGAAATTGACAGGGAAGGCGGAGATAGAAAGGGAGGGAGACCACTGCAGCACTGTTTCACTGTTCATGAAGCTTTCCCGCTGCTCGTAGAGACTAGAAGCTTGAACCCAAGTCCTTGTGCAGTGTAACTTATGCAATCTACATGGCACGCCATACCTAGCCCCCGAAAATTTGTTAAACTTACAGTTTTTCTTTTTTCTTTTCTTTCTTTGTTCCTTTTCTTTCTTTCTTTCTTGCTGGGAAATTGTGCCGATGCAGTCACATCTGCCATGTTGTCCCCTCAGGCTACTGCTAGTTCCCTTGAGAGTTGGGACATTCTCAGAGTGCCTGTTCAGCCATGTTGTCCCCATGATATTTGGAGTGCTTTGGTTACTCCTCCCCCTTCCCATTCTCACGAGAGTTATTATCCTATCCTGGAGTGCTATGGTTACTCCTCCCCCTTCCCATTCTCATGAAAGCTGCTCCTATAAAAGCCCTTCTTCTTCCGCACCTTGCTCTCTTGCCAGCACTTCACTCCGGTGTTCAGACGCAGGAAAGGTTACTGCATGAGGTGGCCATTTTCGCTACCTCCACGTGGCCCAACCTGCCTCTCTAGCACCCAACTCTGAGGTGCCAGCACAAATAAAGATTTGTGTTTCCTCTTCGCTCCGGACCCCCTCTCTCTCTTCTCCACAGCCCGCGCACAACAACACTTTCTTTTTTTCGTTTTTTGTCTTTTATAGTTCTAACATCTTGTAAAGGTTTATTTCTTAGGGGTTGGCAGTGGTGCACTCAGTTAAGCACACAAAGTACTAAGCACATGGACTCAGGTTCAAGCCCCAACTCCCCACCTGTGGGGGTAGGGGGGTAGGAAGGACACTTCATGAGGGGTGAAGCAGGTCTGCAGGTGTCTTATCTTTCTCTCTTCTCTCCATACCCCCCCTCCTTTTTCAATTTCTCTTTGAAATAGCTTCCAGGAACAGTGGATTTGTAGTACTGACACTGAGCCCCAACAATAACCCTGGAGGAAAAAAAAATTCATTTCTCCTTTTCTTTATTAATATGGTAAATTGTGTTGGTTGATATTCAAGGGGCAAGCAAACCTTGCATCCCTGAAAATAAACTCTAGTTTACATCATATTACATTGAAATGAAAAATCCACATGCAAAGAATGAAGAGGGAAAAGAAGAGAGAAGTGGTGGACTCTTGCTTTAGCATTACAGTGCCCTGAGTGGAAACCTTGGCAGATTCCTTCCACACACCATGGTGAACTCTGTAGCCAATGAACACATTCCCTTTTCTATCATGTTTGGAACCAATCAGCTTGCACCAAGCAGAAAACAGTCCTGGTAGGAATCAACCTGAAACTCAATAAGGATAAATAAATGTAACTCCCTGCTCTCCACCTGGCCTTCTTGTTCTTTGGCTACATTTGAAGTATAACACTTAGAGCTAAAATACAATTTTTTCTGTAATAAAACTTTTCTTTTTTCTTTTTATTTATTTATTTATTCCCTTTTGTTGCCCTTGTTGTTTTGTTGTTATAGTTATTATTGTTCTTGCTGATGTGGTCATCATTGGATAGTACAGAGAGAAATGGAGAGAGGAGGGGAAGACAGAGAGGGGAAGAGAAAGACAGACACCTGCGCACCTGCTTCACCACTTTTGAAGTGACTCCCCTGCAAGTGGGAGCTCGAACCAGGATCCTTACGCTGGTCCCTGAGCTTTGTGCCATGTGCACTTAACCCACTGCTCTACAGCCTGACTCCCACAAAACTCTTCTATTTACTTAACTGTTTAATACTTTTTCCTTGACACTAACCTATAATTTTTTTTCTTGTATGCTTTGGAACTAAGACACCTTACAAATGAGTGGTGAATTGTCCTCTCATTCTCTATCGTCTAAGAGTTTTGTCAAAAAGTTACTTCTTCATTAAATTATTAATTAAATTATTAGGAGAATCCACTAGTCCAGTGATTCTTACAGTATTTTTTAAAACAAAGTTTTATTTCTTCTTGTATTTATTTGGATAAGATATGTTTTCCAAGGAAATTTTGAAATCTTATCAAACTTTAGATGGCATATAATTCTTCATTATTTCCCTTGCTAATTATTCATTATCTTTAGGACTTCAGGGATAGCCCATGTTTTTCTTTTCACATTAGCAATTTAAGTCTTTGTATTTTATGTTATACTAAAGGAACTATAAACTTTATTTATTTTAATTTTTATTATCTTTATTTATTAGATAGAGATAGCCAGAAATTGAGAGGGGTAAAGAGAAAAAGAGACACCTGAAGTCCTGCTTCACCAGTGCAAAGTTTTTCCCCTATTGGTGGGGACCAGAGACTTGAACCTGGGTCCTTATGCATTGTAACACATGCACTCAACCAGGTGCGCCACCTCCTGGCCCTGAACTCTAAACTTTATTAGTCTTTTCAAATAGTACTTTTTAAAAAATTTACATTTTAAAATTCATTCTTCACTGATCACTGCTCTCTAGATCTCTGTTCTTAAATTTATATATATATTGCCAGGGTTATTGCTGGGACTCAGTGCCAGGGCTCTGTTCTGGCTCCTATGCTATTTAATATTTACATCAATGACCTCCCAGAAACTTCTTCAAGGAAGTTCATCTACGCCGATGACATCTGCTGTGCAACTCAGGCATCCAAGTTTGACATCCTCGAGGAAACACGAAAGACATGTCTCTGATATCTGATTACTGTAAAAAATGACGACTAATCCCTAGCACTGCAAAAATGGTATCATCTGTTTTCCATCTACACCATGCCTCGGTCTCGCGTGAGCTTAATGTGCAGCTTGGCGATACGAGAATCCGGCATGAAGCCCAGCCAGTCTATCTTGGCGTTACTCTCGATCACACTCTGTCATTTCACGAACATCTCATAAAAATTGCAGCAAAGGTGGGCACGAGGAATCACATCATTGCAAGACTGGCCAGCTCCTCATGGGGCGCAAGCGCTTCCACACTACGATCATCATCTCTGGCATTATGCTATTCCACTGCAGAATACTGTGCCCCAGTATGGTTCCGTAGTCCCCATGTCCACTTGGTCGATTCCAAATTATATTCCTCCATGAGGAAAATTTTACTGGAACCATCCGTTCCACCCCGGTTCCATGGCTGCCAGTTCTTAGCAACATCGCCCCGCCAGATATTCGTCGGGATGCGGCATCATCTAAGTTCATTTCCCACGTCTACGCTCGACCGGACCTGCCAATATACGCGAATATCTTCGCCCACCCTGTTCAACGCTTGACGTCTCGTCACCCAATATGGTCCCCTACGCTTATACTGAACTTCTCTGTTCCAGACTCTTGGAAACAGAGTTGGCAGTCAGCTGAGGTAAAGAACAAACACCTCATCACAGACCCCTGCAAGCGTCAACCCGGCTTTGACCTAGCACGTTATGATTGGGCCCTCCTCAATCGCTATCGAACAGGCCATGGCCGGTGCGCCGCTATGTTCCATCGCTGGGGAGCCAGAGACGACCCAAACTGCCCCTGCGGCTACAGACAGACTATGACCCACATAGTCAACGACTGCCACCTCTCCAGATTCAAAGGAGGTCTCGAAACTTTACATCAGGCTCAACCTGATGCTGTTGACTGGCTACGGAAGAAGGGCAAAACGCTAGAAGAAGTGCCTGCGCTATGAATCCATTGCTCCTGGAGGCCATTTTTTCCCATTTTGTTGCCCTTGTTGTTGGATAGGACAGAGAGAAATTGAGAAAGGAGGGGGAAGACAGAGAGGGGGAGAGAAGGATAGACACCTGCAGACCTGCTTCACCGCCATGAAGCAACCCCCCTGCGGGTGGGGAGCCAGGGGCTCGAACTGGGATCCTTATGCCTGTCCTTGCTCTTTGCACCATGTGTGCTTAACCTGCTGAGCTATTGCCTGGCCCCCTTAAAAATTTATTTATTTATTTATTTTATATAGAGACAGTAAAAAATTGAGAAGGAAGAGAGAGAGATGCCTGCAGCACTGCTTCACCACTCATGGAGCTTTACGTCCTGCAACTGAGGCCTGAGGCCTGTACCCAGCACCTTACTCACAGTAATGTTCACTCTTAAGGAGGTGCACCATCACCTGGCCCCTTTATTTCAATCTTTAATTCTGGCTGTATTTAAATTTTCAAATAATATTAAATGTAAATGTTTTCTATAGTCAACATTTATTTATATTTACCTTTATGTTAGCCTTTATTTGCTATCTTTACTATTGTCATGTATTTTCATGCTTCTGATTTGCAATACTTTTTCTTCTTTCTGCACACTTTTCTCTTGTATTCCAATTTATATATACTAGTGATGCATATTTTCATGTCAAAAAATGTCTTTTATTGTACTAGAGAGAAAATGGCATCATTAAAAAAGACAGAGGACTGGGGAGTCAGGTGGTAGTGCAGCGGGTTAAGTGCACATGGTGCAAAGCTCAAGGACCAGTGTAAGGATCCCGGTTCAAGCCCCTGACTCCCCACCTGCAGGGGAGTTGCTTCACAGGCGGTGAAGCAGGTCTGCAGGTGTCTTTCTTTCCTCTCTGTCTTCTTCCTCTGTTCATTTCTCTCTGTACTATCTAACGACGACTACAACAATAAAACAACAATGGCAACAAAAGAGAATAAATAAATGTTAATAAGGATTTTTTAAAAAGAGTACTGTATATGTATAGAAGCATTATAAATAAAAGTATTGTATATATAACTTATATATACATAATACATAAATACTAAAAGAAATTCTGTTGCTTGTTTGCTTTAATTTTTGAAAAGTGTTTGATATATATATGTATATATATATATATATATATATTTTTTTTTTTTTTTTAAATCAGAGGACTGCTCACCTCTGGTTTGTGGTGGTGCTAGGGATTTAACCTGGGACTTTGGAGCCTCATACATGAGTGTCTCCTTGCATATCCATTATGCTATCTTCCCAACCATTGGTATACTTTTTTTAGCTTGGCAATTATTTTATTTCAGCATTTTGTAAAGTCCATAGTCCTCAGCTTCCATTATTTAAGTTGGGAAGTCAATGTCAGTGCTTTTATGCTCTTGCCGGTATATTACCTTTTTAATCCACTGGCTTTAAGGATTTTTATTTTGTCTTTGATGTTATTTTTTATGTATTTTTGTTTGTTTGGATTTTTTTTTGTTTGTTTCTCTTTTGATAGAGATAGTGAAAGCAGAGAGACAGAGAGATAAATTGAAAGCAAATGATGAAAGAGAGGGGGATAGACAGACATAAAGATTTTCACAGCACTTGTTTCACCACTTGTGAAACTTTCACTCTATCAGCAGGGAGTAGGTGTTTGAACCCAGGTCCTTGCTTGAGTTAAATATTTTCACTTAAGCAGGTGCACCACTGTTTTTAATATTTTAACTTAATAATGTGATTAAGGTTGTATGTTTATTTGTTGTTTGATCATTGTGTCCTACTTTAAGTTAGTATACTGGGATCTAAGACTTGTCTTTAATACATAATTTAAAGCCATTATTTTTAAAAATCTTATTTCTGGCTCATGTTTGTATTTTTTTTCTTTTGGACATTGTAACTTCATTTCTCTGCTCTATCCGTTAACCTAATTTAGTATGCTTCATCTTCATGTTTTATATTGACCTTTCTTCTAATTCACTAATCCTTTGGTCTTGAGTAGTTAATATGCTATTAAATGCACTTATTGTGTTCTTAATTTCAGTTATAATATTTTTGGCCCTAGAATTTCTATTTACTTTCTTTTTTTTTTAATTCAGACAGTTAGCTCAATTTTTTTTGTTCTTTCTGTTGCCTTTACATATTAATCATAGCTATTTTAAATTCCTTGTCTAAAGATTCTAATATATAATTTGTCTATTTAATTTTTTTCTTATTTTTTTCATCTCAAGATATGCCCTGCCTAGATATTTTTTATTGGTCATTATGGGATTTTAAATGAGGTTATCTTCCTTCACAGAAAACTTACTCTTCCCTTCCCTTCCCTTCCCTTTCCTTCCCTTCCCTTCCCTTCCCCTCCTCCCCTCTCCTCTCCTCTCCTCTCCTCACCTCTTCTCCTCTCCCTCCCTCGCTCATTATAAATAAATCTTGTAAAGTAATAATAAATAAAGTGGTATATTTTTCCAATTGGGAACCAAGGTGATTTTATTTATTCCTCTCTTTCTTTCTTTTGGTCTAACATGTAAATGTTCTCAATTTTCCTGAATAAAGCTTAAAACTCCTGAAAGTCATGCTCTCTCCTCAATTCTTTGTTTAGAATATGCCTGACGAACCTTTAAATGTTGGGGACATAAAGGGTTGGTCAATTCTCTCCAATACAGAATCATCTCATCCTTCTCTTTCTGGCTTATCTCATCAAATAAGTTTTTTCATCAGCTCCACTGCCATAGCTTTAATTATTTTATTGCAGTTAACAGATACTCATGGGATGAATTATGACAAATCTGAAGAAGGGGATGAATGAGTGTTTGATGGATACTATCCTGGCAGTATTTAGGATTACTTTCATTTTAAAGACTTCTTTCTTAATTTGAGAAAAAGAAAGAGGGAAAGAGAACCACGGCATCAATCTGATACACGTTATGCTAGGGAATCAAACTCGGGACCTCATACTTTTAAGTCCAATGCTCTAACCACACTGTGCTTCCTCCCAAACTGCTAGTTTTACTTTCTGTGTCTATTTGGTAAGAATACGGTGAGATCAGTATGCCAATTTTCTCTAAAGTAGCCTGCAAAAATTAAAAATGAGTAAAAGAGAGGCAATCAGGGGACAAAAGGGGGAATTCTTTGAAAAATTTCACTTAGTGGGTTAGCAAAATAACCTAGTTGGATAATGCAGTATTTTTCTATGTGCATGACCCAGGTTTGAGCCTGGCCCCCATCACACTGGAGGAAGCATCAGTGCTGTGGTCTCTTTTACTCTCCTTTCTCCTCTATCTGAAAATGTTAGTCTATGGTGTTGAAGTCCCAGAGCAGAACAAGACAAAAACAAACAAAAAAGAAAGAAATAATAATTCAGATTATAAAGTGAAAAAAAAAGATCAGAAGAAAAACACTAAGGAGAACTTGGACTGCTTATTGCACCAAAGTAAAAGACTCTGGGGTAGTGGGGGCAGTGGGAATTGTATTGTTATGTGGAAAACTGAAAAATGTTATCTATGTACAAATTATTGTATTTACTGTTAACTGTAAAACATTAATACCACAGTAAAGAAAAAAAAAATTCTAAAGTGTACCTTTATGCCATTGGCATTGAGAACAAAATTTTGATTTTTCTAAGTGAGTTCTTATATCGTCTGCTAAAGACTAATTTTCTCATTTCAATGGAGAGTTTACAGCAGTAGATCTCAAACTTGGCTGCATATTAGAAGCACCAGGGGAACATTTAAAACCTCCTGGTGCCCAGACTCCACTCTCAGTGATTTTCATTCCATTTGTCTGGGGTTCAACCCAGGCATTGGTATGCCTTTACAGTTCCCCAGCTGATTCTAATGTGTAGTCATCACTGCTCATTGCATGGTTCTCTACCGAGAGACTTAGCCTCAGAACCCATGATACATACACAAACAAATTTACCACCTCTTCACACTCCAGAGACACAGTGGAGAAGGAAAGAGAACATTTCTAGCCAAAAAGGAGAGTTAGGTATATTAGTTTTCTTTTCTTTCTTCTTTCTCCTTCTCCTTCTCCTTCTCCTTCTCCTTCTCCTTCTCCTTCTCCTCCTCCTCCTCCTCCTTCTTCTTCTTCTTCTTTTACCATTCCTGGCAGAGTAGAACATGTGTGCACCAAGGAGAGGATTTTTCTACTAGCTACAGGTTCTGGGAAAGAGGCCCTTAATCTCAGAGCCAGAGGAAGAGCAGATCTGCAGCTACCAGGCAGCAGTCACATCAACAATTCAGATTTATGCAAACTCTATTGCTTCAGGCTGTTCTAAGGAAAGGTCTTGAAACTAGGCAGCTTAATTACTGTGGGGATAAGTAAGAGGAGAGAGATAGCAGGAACTTAGGCAAAAAAGGGCAATAAATCATGCAAAGTACATAACACATGACAAACAGCTTCCAGTGTAGGACTGGGGGCTGCTGTGTGGAAGGGTTAATAACAGAATGCATCAGTCATGTTTCTATTCTAAAGCACAGCATTTTGGGTATGTCTGCTCATGGTTCTGAAGAAATCCATCCCCATTTTATTAGAATGGCAAGATATCTATCGAGTGCTCAATGAGAAAGGCTTTCAGCCAAGAATATTATATCCTGCTAGACTGTCATTCAGACTAGATGGAAGCATCAAAACCTTCTCAGACAAGCAACAGTTGAAGGAAGCAACCATCACCAAGCCTGCCCTGAAAGAAGTTCTGAAAGGTCTCCTATAAACAACCAGACCACCACAAATAGGACATATATCAAAACACTCTAAAACTCTACAAGAATGGCATTAAAATATCTTCAGTCTTTGGTATCAATAAATGTCAATGGCCTGAATTCACCTATTAAAAGACACAGAGTAGGAAGATGGATCAGAAAACACAACCCAACAATATGTTGTCTACAGGAAACTCACCTAACTCAACAAGACAAACACAGACTTAAAGTGAAAAACTATCATACAAGCCAATGGCCCACAAAAAAGGGCAGGAACAGCTATTCTCATATCTGACATGATAGACTTTAAAATAGATAAGATTAAAAAAGATAGGAATGGACACTACTTAATGCTCAGAGGATCAGTCAATCAAGAGGACTTAACAATTATTAACATCTATACACCCAATGAGAAGCCATCTAAATACATCAAACTTCTACTGAAAGAGCTACAGCAATATATTAACAGTAACACAATCATAGTAGGGGACTTCAACACCCCACTATCTCACTTGACAGATCATCCAGGAAGAAAATCAGTAAAGACATAAGGGAGCTAAATGAAGAGATAGATAAACTAGAACTATTAGACATTTTCAGAGTCATTCATCCCAAGAAACTGGAATACACATTTTACTCAAATCCACATGGATCATTCTCAAGGATAGACCATATGTTAGGCCACAAAGACAGCATCAGGCTATTCAAGAGCACTGAAATCATCCCAAGCATCTTCTCAGACCACAGTGGAATTAAACTAACACTTAACAATCAACAAAAGATTAGTAACAGTCCCAAAATGTGGAAGCTCAACAGTACACTTCTTAACAACTTCTGGGTCAAAGAGGAAATCAAGGAAGAAATCAAAATTTTTTGAGAGTTCAATGAAAATGAAGACAAAAGCTATCAAAATATTTGGGACACAGCTAAAGCAGTCCTAAGAGGGAAGTTCATAGCTATACAAGCACACATTAGGAAACAAGAAAAGGCACAAATAAACAGTCTGATTGCACATCTTAAAGAGCTAGAAGAAGAACAACAAAGGAATCCTAAAGCAACCAGAAGGACAGAAATCACTAAAGTTAGGGCAGAAATAAATAACATTGAGAATAGGAAAACCATACAAAAGATCAATGAAAGTAAATGTTGGTTCTTCGAAAGAGTAAACAAAATCGACAAACATTTAGCCAGGGACTCACAAAACAAAAAAGGGAGAAGACCCAAATAAATCGGATAGTAAATGAAAGAGGAGAAATCACAACAGACACTGTAGAAATTCAACATATCATGCGAGGCTTCTATGAACAACTATATGCCACCAAGCTAGAGAACCTGGAAGAAATGAACGATTTCCTAGATACCTACCAAATTCCAAAACTAAGTAAAGAGGAAGTGGATAACACGAACAGGCCCATCACAGCTAACGAAATTGAAACAGTTATCAAAAATCTCCCCAAAAATAAAAGCCCTGGACCAGATGGTTATACAAATGAATTCTACAAAACTTTGAAAAAAAAGAACTAATACCTTTACTTTTAAAAGTCATCCAGAAGATTGAAGACACTGGAATACTCCCTGCCAGCTTCTATGAAGCCAACATCACCCTGATACCAAAAGCAGACAGGGACACAACCAAAAAAGAAAACTACAGACCAATATCTCTGATGAACATAGATGCTAAAATATTGAACAAAATTCTAGCCAACCGGATACAGCAGTATATCAAAAAGATTGTTCATCATGACCAAGTGGGGTTTATCCCAGGCATGCAAGGTTGGTTTAATATACGTAAATCAATCAATGTGATGCACAACATCAACAAAAGCAAGACTAAAAACCACATGGTCATATCAATAGATGCAGAGAAAGCCTTTGACAAAATACAACACCCCTTTAAGATCAAAACACTACAAAAAATGGGAATAGATGGAAAATTCCTGAAGATAGTGGAGTCTATATATAGCAAACCTACAGCCAACATCATACTCAATTGTGAAAAACTGGAAGCATTTCCCCTCAGATCAGGTACTAGACAGGGCTGCCCACTATCACCATTACTATTCAACATAGTGTTGGAAGTTCTTGCCATAGCAATCAGGCAGGAGCAAGGAATTAAAGGCATACAGATTGGAAGAGAAGAAGTCAAACTCTCCTTATTTGCAGATGACATGATAGTATACATAGAAAAACCTAAGGAATCCAGCAAGAAGCTTTTGGAAATCATCAGGCAATACAGTAATGTGTCAGGCTATAAAATTAACATTCAAAAGTCAGTGGCATTCCTCTATGCAAACACTAAGTTAGAAGAAATTGAAATCCAGAAATCAGTTCCTTTTTCTATAGTAACAAAAACAATAAAATATCTAGGAGTAAACCTAACCAAAGAAGTGAAAGACTTGTATACTGAAAATTATGAGTCACTATTCAAAGAAATTGAAAAAGACACAAAGAAGTGGAAAGATATTCCATGTTCATGGGTTGGAAGAATTAACATCATCAAAATGAATATATTACCCAGAGCCATCTACAAATTTAATGCTATCCCCATCAAGATCCCAAGCACATTTTTTAGGAGAACAGAAAAAATGCTACAAATGTTTATCTGGAACCAGAAAAGACCTAGAATTGCCAAAACAATCTTGAGAAAAAAGAACAGAACTGGAGGCATCACACTCCCAGACCTCAAACTGTATTATAGGGCCATTGTCATCAAAACTGCTTGATACTGGAACATGAACAGACACACTGACCAGTGGAATAGAATTGAGAGCCCAGAAATGAGGCCCCACACCTATGGACATCTAGTCTTTGACAAAGGGGCCCAGACTATTATATGGGGAAAGCAGAGTCTCTTCAACAAATGGTGTTGGAAACAATGGGTTGAAACATGCAGAAGAATGAAACTGAATCACTGTATTTCACCAAATACAAAAGTAAATTCCAAGTGGATCAAGGACTTGGATGTTAGACCACAAACTATCAAATACTTAGAGGAAAATATTGGCAGAACTTTTTTCCGCATAAATTTTAAAGACATTTTCAATGAAACGAATCCAATTACAAAGAAGACTAAGGCAAGTATAAACCTATGGGACTACATCAAATTAAAAAGCTTCTTCACAGCAAAAGAAACCACTATAGAAACCAAGAGACCCCTCACAGAATGGGAGAAGATCTTTACATGCCATACATCAGATAAGAGTTTAATAACCAACATATATAAAGAGCTTGCCAGACTCAACAACAAGACAACAAATAACCCCATCCAAAAATGGAGGGAGGACTTGGACAGAATATTCACCACAGAAGAGATCCAAAAGGCCGAGAAACACATGAAAAAATGCTCCAAGTCTCTGATTGTCAGAGAAATGCAAATCAAGACAACAATGAGATATCACTTCACTCCTGTGAGAATGTCATACATCAGAAAAGGTAACAGCAGCAAATGCTGGAGAGGGTGTGGGGTCAAAGGAACCCTCCTGCACTGCTGGTGGGAATGTAAATTGGTCCAACCTCTGTGGAGAACAGTCTGGAGAACTCTCAGAAGGCTAAAAATGGACCTATTCTATGACCCTGCAATTCCCCTCCGGGGGATATATCCTAACGAACCCAACACATCCATCCAAAAAGATCTGTGTACACATATGTTCTTGGCAGCACAATTTGTAATAGCCAAAACCTGGAAGCAACCCAGGTGTCCAACAACAGATGAGTGGCTGAGCAAGCTGTGGTATATATACACAATGGAATACTACTCAGCTGTAAAAAATGGTGACTTCATCGTTTTCAGCTGATCTTGGATGGACCTTGAAAAAATCATGTTGAGTGAAATAAGTCAGAAACTGAAGGATGAATATGGGATGATCTTACTCTCAGGCCGAAGTTGAAAAACAAGATTAGAAAAGAAAACACAAGTCGAACCTGAAATGGAATTAGAGTATTACACCAAAGTAAAAGACTCTGGGGTGGGTGGGTGGATGGGGAGAATACAGGTCCATGAAAGATGATGAATGACATATTGGGGGTTGTATTGTTAAATGGGAAACTGGGGAATGTTATGTATGTACAAACTATTGTATTTACTGTTGAATGTAAAACATTAATTCCCCAAAAAAGAAATAAATTATTTAAAAAAATAAAATAAAATAATCAATTAAAAAAAATAATAAATAATAAAAAAGAAAGAAATTATTAAAAAACTAGATAATATGGGAGTTGGGCGGTAGCACAGCGGGTTAAGCGCAGGTGCCACAAAGTGCAAGGACCAGCGTAAGGATCCCAGTTCGAGACCCCGGCTCCCCACCTGAAGGGGAGTCACTTCACAGGCAGTGAAGCATGTCTGCAGGTGTTTGTCTTTCTCCCCTCCTCTCTGTCTTCCCCTCCTCTCTCCATTTCTCTCTGTCCTATCCAGCAATGACGACATCAATAACAACAATAATAACTACAACAATAAAAGAATGGCAACAAAAGGGAATAAATAAATATTTTTTAAAAAATTGTAGATAATAAAGAACCACCAGAACTGTACAATGTGGGGTGGGTGGGAATAATCCATCCCAAGTCTACTATCCCCACCCAACCCTATTGTAGTGAACAGATAACCCTAGTAACTATAGTAACCATAGTGCACCTGCATAGTGTGATAAAGACGGAGACATATGTATACAAAGGGTGTCAACCCAAACCTGATTGGCCAATGGAGATGTAACTTTGAAACCAGAGGCACAAGCTATGTATGAGTAAAGTCTCAGAAACCAGCTGGATGAAGCACTTTCACCGTTACTGACCTACTGACCAGGATTCTGCTGGTGCTGCTAAAGACTTAAGCACACGTGGGTAGGCTAAGTAACTTCTTCCCCAGCTTCCAGGGACCCTCACTCATCTAGTTGTGCCAGCAGACAAAAGACCCCCAGTCTGGCAACACAACAGCTGGAGACTGTGTCGTGAGCTTTATCTGCGAACAGCTATTAAGTAAGGAGAGGTATCTGGTTGACTGTGTGTTGTGTGAATTGTGTGACCTTTCTCTGGCATCTAAGATAAGTAAAGAATTATTGTTTAACCCTGACACACTCTCCGAGTGAGTCCTTGCTCTAATTCCTTGCCTGCGATACCTATGCTCTTTCCTTACCACCCCCTACCAGTCCCTTGACCCTAACACACACACACACACACACACACACACACACGCACACACACCCATATACACAGTTTAAAGCTAGGGGACCAGGCAATGTCACACCTGGTTAAGCACACACATTACAGTGTGTAAGGACCCAGGTTCAAGCCCCTGGTCCCCACCTGCATGGGGAAAGCTTCATGAGTAGTGAAGCAGGTTTATAAATGTCTCTCTGTCTCTTTCCCTCTCTACCTCCTCCTCTCCTCTCATTTCTCTCTATCTCTGTCCAATAGTCTTCTCAGGTCTGGCAAGTTCATCCCTTGTCCCTATGTAAATTACTTCATTGTTTCCAAGTATCTAGGCTAGTGCATTGGAGACTCCATTTCCCACTGCTGGAGGCCCTTTAATTTCTTTTCTTTTTAGTAACTGTCCATATAAACTTACTGGTCCCGTAATTTTTTTTCTTGTGTCAATTTCCTTGGTGTTGCCAGGCAGGCTCCTACCAAGCAAATCATTTGTTTTCCAGGTACCTTGTGGCACTGGAAGCAGCCAGTTCCAGGGCCCACAGGCTGACTGTCTCATATAACTAACTTCTATTGTTTTTCAGGTGTGGAGATTAGAAATACCAGATTTCAAGCTGAGGAGTGACAAGCACTGCTGGCTTACTCAGGCTCCTCAATCCTTTCTCTTGTTGGCAAAGCTGGTAAAGAGCATAGCTGTTCAGTGTTGGGTCAACTGGAGAGCCTAAGAGAAGGTATTTGTGCTGCACTTTGTGCAAAAAACGTAATACTTCCTTTCTATGTTTAAAGTTACCTATTATACTATCTATGTGAAAATGCCTGAGATTTCCCCATCTTGATTTGTTCTATATATGAAGTAAGAGCTAAGGAGAGGTAGGGTACCTAGAATTTTACCTAGATTTATTTCCTGTTAAACTTCAAGATAGAGAATTGCCTCACTTCTTCTCTAAGATCTGTAGTGATTCATATTATGCTATATTCTCCAGTAGCTCACTCCAGCAATTAACCCAGTCTGAACAATTGGTTTTCACAATATATCTTCTGAATTAAAGTTGAATAAGTAAGAAATTAAATAAATTTTCAAAATTTGGTCCTTTTTTTCTTTTTCAGATTTCAGGGGGAAAAAAAAACTACTCTGCATTTTTCAAAAAGTCTTTTGTTGGAGTTGAAGAAGTAACTAAAGAACTCTTCTCTCATGACAAAACGACTTTTAAAAACTTTTAATGACAGCTTATTTTTGTTTAAAATTTTTTTACAATAAATCTGGTTAGTAGTCTCTAGGTTTTATATAGGGGTAATACTGTATATAGTCAGTTGTAAAGGTTTCCACAGATATAGGAAGAACATTCTTGACATTGAATGTATAATATAAATGGATTAATTTTTAAGCTACCTCATAAAATAGAACTAATGGTTAGAAGAACAGCATTGTCTGTTTCTCATCAAGATTCAATTCAGTGGGCATTTATTGAATATCTTTCCAATGTGTGCTGGTTATGTTCAGAGAAGTAAAATTCACAGCCATGTTTCTGAGAAACAAGTAACTTAGCTTATCTGTTTTTTTCTTCCATAGCTTCTTTAAAAAAAAGATTTATTTACTTACCTATCTATTTTAAAGAGAGAAGGAGATTGAAGGAGAGAAAGAGTGAAGGAGACAAACAGCAATTATGCACATGTGATGCCAGGGATCAAACACAGGATCTCATGTTTTTAAGTCCAATACTCTAGTCACTGTACCACCTCCTAGACTGGACTCTCTGGTTTCTTAGTTCATTAAGAGCTATGGTGTTTTCTTTTTAAAGAACTATGTTTTTATTTAGCAAAACATAAGAAATTATTTTTCAGGAAACATAAACTTCTAATGTTTACATGTTTTAGAACTTTGAATCCAGAAGCAGAGAAAGACAGAGAAGTGTGAAATTATTTTTAAGTGACCAAGAATTTCCATTCACTTTGAATTCTCTTCATTTTACAATTTCATGTTTTTTTTTTTTTCCTTTTCCAAATACTGTCAAATGTTTGTGCTGGATTCCAAGGAAGTTCATATAAACATTACACATACAAATGAAATTCCCAGCATAGCAGAATGTGTCGTATGCTTTACATTGGTTTGTCCTAGCCCTCCCCCCGCCAAGAGAATTGGATCAGTCCTGTTAATTTCGTGGGCCTGCTTGGCCCCGCCCGAAGGAACCTGGAGAGAGGGTTCCTGAGTTCAAGAGTGACAGAGTTCCTAAGTTCCTGAGTCCGAGAGTTCCTGAGTTCCTGAGTTAGAGAGTTTCTGGGTTACAGAGTAAGAGAGAGTTCCAGTGGAAGAGTTTCAGAGGGTTCCCGAGTACAAGAGTTGGAGGGTTTCTGAGTTCCAGAGTAAAAGAGAGAGTGCTTGCGCCACCGCAAAGAGACAGCAGAGTTCTGTTTGGTGATTAGTTTGTCTTAGTTTATGAATCGTGGTTCCTGAATAAAGAAATACAGCTTCCCTGCCCAGCCATTGTCTCCGCGTCTCTGTTACCCGCCGTGAAGCTACCCGCCCAGCAAGAGCCTCCGAAAATTTTAACAACAAGAATGGAATGTATGCCATTGTAAATGATTTACAATTTTTCCTTACTTTTATTCTCATTTCCTTTCATTTTCCTTTTCAGACACTAAAAATGATTAATGGTTTTATCTTTTTTACTTTTTTAATAATCTTTATTAGTGACTTAATAATGATTGACAAGATTGTGGCATAAGAGGGGTACAATTCCATACAATTCACACCACCAGAGTACCATATCCTATCCCTTCCATTGGAGGTTTCCTATTCTTTAACATCTGGGAGTATGGACCATAATCTTCATGGGGTGCAGAAGGTGGAAGGTCTGGCTTCAGCAATAGCTGCTGTGTTTGACATGGGTGTTGACAGGTCTATTCATAGCCTCAGCCTGTTTCTACCTTTCCCTAGTGGGGCAGGGTTCTGGGGAGGTGAACACAGGACACATTGGTGAGGCCATATGCCCAGGGAAGTCAGGTTGGCATCATGGTAGCATCTGCAACTTGGTGGCTGGAAAACCATTAAGATATTAAGCAGAACAATTTGTTTAATAATCAGGAACCTAAAGGAAAGAATATAGCAGATGAGATTTGCCGCCTCCATTTTGGGAAAATCTGGTAGATCTATTTTAGGTATATTCCAAGGGGCCCATGACTACTCATTTTTGCCTGAGCCTGACAACTAACATGCAGATGGACCAGAGGCATTATCTGGGGAGATGGTGTCAGAGTTGGAAATAGGGCTAGAAATCTGTATCAGGGAATAGAGCAGCTCCCAAATATGGGAAAAGTATATAAATATTATTAACTGTAAACCACATCAATTTGATCTGAGGCCCATATTCAGCACAGGAGCCTGTGCAAACCTCTGTATATCTGTAGGTCTGAGCTTGCATTCCATGGTCACAGCTAGAAACATTCTAGGCTGCACTCATTTCAGGACCTATCTTTCTTGAGTGGCAGAATATGTTGACCTAGCCTCCTTTCAGAGAGTGTACCAGTCCCTACCATTGTTGCTTTGCATTGAAGGAAAGGTCCTATAGAGTCCCACAAGAGAGTCCATGATGCTGTTCCTAATAGAGATAACCAGTAGTGATGGTGAAGAGAGGGATCAACAGTGGATTCTTAATGCTGGAACCGAGCTCTATAGATAAGCTTGATGGCAATAAAATAGATAAATGAGCCAGGAAGTAGCACAGCAGGTTAAGTGCACATGGTGTAAAGTGCAAGGACCTGCGCAAGGATCCCGGTTCCAGCCCCTACTCCCCACCTGCAGGGGGGTCACTTCACAAGCAGTGAAGCAGGTCTGCTGGTGTCTATATCTCTCTCTCCTTCTCTGTCTTCCCTTCCTCTCTTGATTTCTCTCTGTCCTATCCAACAACAACAATAATAAACAGCAAGGACAACAAAAGGGAAAAAATAGCCTCTAGGAGCAGGGATTCATAGTGAATAGTCCGAGCCCCAGAGATAACCCTGGAGACTAAATATATTCAAAAAAACTTCTATGTGGATAACATTCCCCTTTTATCAAATTTATCTGTCAAATATTCAGTCTTTGTCTACAGTAAAAGTCAAGGCCTAGTGGGACTGTAGGTTCCAGTGGAGATAATTCTAACTTTTTTTTCAAGAAAGTAGTGATATTACTGCTTCCAGGACTAAACAAGTGTGTTACTTTCTTTCCCTTTTTTTTCTTTTAATTTCTTTATTGGAGAATTAATGTTTTACATTTCACAGTAAATACAATAATTTATTCATGCATAATATTTCCCATATGACAATACAATCCCTACTAGGTTCTCTGTCATCCTTTTTGGACCTTTAGTCTCTCCCCAACCCACCCAAGAATCTTTTACTTTGGTGCAATATGCCAGTTTCAGTTCAGGTTCTACTTGTGTTTTCTCTCCTGATCTTGTTTTTCATCTTCTGCCTGAGAGTGAGATCATCCCATATTCATCCTTCTGTTTCTGACTTATTTCACTTAACGTGACTTTTTCAAGGTCCATTCAAGATCGGTTGAAAACAGTGAGGTCACCATTTTTAATAGCTGAGTAGTATTGCATTGTGTATATAAACCACAACTTGCTCAGCCACTCATCTGTTGTTCGACCCCTGGGTTGCTTCCAGGTTTTGGCTATTACAAATTATGCTGCTAAGAACATATGTGTACACAGATCTTTTTGGATGGATGTGTTGGGTTCCTTAGGATATATCCCCAGGAGAGGAATTGCAGTATCATAGGGTAGGTCCATTTCTAGCCTTCTGAGAGTTCTCCAGACTGCTCTCCACAGAGGTTAGACCAATTTACATTCCCACCAGCAGTGCAAGAGGGCTCTTTGACCCCACACCCTCTCCAGCATTTGCTGCTGTTACCTTTTCTCACAGGAGTGAAGTGGTATCTCATTGTTGTCTTTATTTGCATTTCTCTGACAATCAAAGACTTGGAGCATTTTTTCATGTGTTTCTCGACCTTTTGGATCTCTTCTGTGGTGAATATTCTGTCCATGTCCTCTTCTCATTTTTGGATGGGGTTGTTTCTTGAGGCTGAGTTTGGCAAGCTCTTTATATATTTTGGTTATTAGCCTCTTGTCTGATGTATGGCATATAAAGATCTTCTCCCATTCTGTGAGGAATCTCTTTGTTTGGGTATTGGTTTCTCTTGCTGTGCAGAAGCTTTTTAATTTGATGTAGTTCCATAGGTTTATGCTTGCCTTAGTCATCTTTGTAATTGGATTCATTTCATTGAAGATGTCTTTAAAATTTATGCAGAAAAGAGTTCTGCCAATATTTATCTCTAAGTATCTGAGAGTTTCTGGTCTAACATCCAAGTCCTTGATCCACTTGGGATTTACTTTTGCAATTGGTGAAATACAGTGGTTCAGTTTCATTCTTCTGCCTGTTTCAACCAATTTTTTCCAACAACATTTGTTGAACAGACTTTGCTTTGCCCAGTTAATAGTCTAGGCACCTTTGTCAAAGATTAGATGTCCATAGGTGTGGGGGCTTAGTTCTGGGCTCTCAGTTCTATCCCACTGGTCAGTGTGTCTATTCATGGGTTTCAGTACCAAGCAGTTTTGATGACAGTGGCTCTATAATACAATTTGAGATCTAAGAGTGTGATGCCTCCAGTTCTGTTCTTTCTTCTCAAGATTGTTTTGGCGATTCTATATCTTTCCTGGTTCCAGATAAATATTTGTAGCATTTGTTTTTATCTCCTGAAAAATGTGGTTGGGATCTTGATGGGTATAGCATTAAATTTGTAGATGGTTCTGGGTAGTATATTCATTTTGATGATGTTAATACTTCCAACTCATGAACATGGAATATCTTTCCACTTCTTTGTGTCTTTTTCAGCTTCCTTGAGCAGTGACTCATAATTTTCAGTATACAAGTCTTTCACTTCTTTGGTTAGGTTGAGTCCTAGATATTTTATAGTTTTGTTGCTATAGTAAAAGGAATTGATTTCTGGATTTCATCTTCTTCTAACTTAGTGTTTGCATAGGGGAATACTACTGACTTTTGAATGTTAATTTTGTAGCCTGACACCTTACTGTATTGCCTGTGATTTCCAAAAGCTTCTTGCTGGATTCCTTAGGTTTTTCTTTGTATACTATCATGTTATCTGCAAATAGGTTGAGTTTGACTTCTTCTCTTCCAGTCTGTATCCCTTTAATTCCTTTCTCCTGCCTGATTGCTATGGCAAGAACTTCCAACACTTCTTCTTCTAGCGTTTGCCCTTCTTCCGTAGCCAGTCAACAGGTCAGGTTGAAAGCTGTCAGGAGCTGCTTGTTGCTGGCTTTGAAAGTGACTGGGATCCATATGGATTCAGTCGGCTAGAAAGGATCGTCAGTTTCCCCAGTGAATGGGTACTCATGGGATGCACCACGAGAAGGTCGATCCAATGCATCCCACTTCCAACACTATGTTGAATAGTAATGGTGATAGTGGGCAGCCCTGTCTAGTACCTGATCTGAGAGGAAATGCTTCCAATTTTTCACCATTGAGTATGATGTTGGCTGTAGGTTTGATATATATAGAAACCACTATCTTCAGGAATTTTCCATTTATTCCCATTTTTTGTATTGTTTTGATCATAAAGGGATGTTGTATTTTGTCAAAGGCTTTCTCTGCATCTACTGATATGACCATGTGGTTTTTGGTCTTGCTTTTATTGATGTGGTGGACCATATAGATTGATTTATGTGTATTAAACCAACCTTGCATGCCTGAGATAAACCCCATTTGGTCATGATGAACAATCTTTTTAAAAGATTGCTGTGTCCGGTTGGCTAGAATTTTGTTCAATATTTTCACATCTATGCTTATCAGAGATATTGGTCTATAGTTTTCTTTTTTTCGTTGTGTCCCTGTCTGCTTTTGGTATCAAAGTGATGTTGGCCTCATAGAAGCTGGAAGGGAGTATTCCTGTGTCTTCAATCTTCTGGGAGACTTTTAAAAGTAGAGGTATTAGTTCTTTAAAGGTTTTGTAGAATTCATTTGTAAAACCATCTGGTCCAGGACTTTTATTCTTTTTAAAAAAAATTTATATATTTTATTCCCTTTTGTTGCCCTTGTTGTTTTATTGTTGTAGTCCTTGATAGGACAGAGAGAAATGGAGAGAGAAGGGGAAGACAGACAGGGGGAGAGAAAGATAGACACTTGCAGACCTGCTTCATGGCTTGTGAAGCAACTCCCCTGCAGGTGGGGAGCTAGTACTCGAATCCTTATGTCAGTCCTTGTGCTTTGTGCCACCTGCGCTTAACCTGCTGTGCTACAGCCCGACTCCCACGACTTTTATTCTTAGGATGGTTTTTGACAACTATTTCAATTTAGCTGTGATGTGCATGTTCATATTATCTAGTTCCTCTTTATTTAATTTTGGAAGTTCATAGGTCTCTAGGAAATGGTCCATTTCGTTCAGGTTCTCTAGCTTGGTGGCATATAGTTGTTCATAGAAGCCTCACATGATATATTGAATTTCTGTGCTGTCTGTTGTAATATCTCCTCTTTCATTTACAATCTGAATTATTTAGGTACTCTCCCTTTTTTGTTTTGTGTTTGGCTAAATTTTTGTCAATATTGTTCACTCTTTCAAAGAACCAACATTTACTTTCATTGATCTTTTATACAGTTTTCTTATTTTCAATGTTATCGATTTATGCCCTAATTTTAGTTATTTCTGTCCTTCTGGTTGCTTTAGGGTTCCTTTGTTCTTCTTCTTCTAGGCCTTTAAGATGTACAATCAGTCTGTTTATTTGTGCTTCTTCTTGTTTCCTAATGTGTGCTTGTATGGCTATGAACTTCCCTTTCAGTAATGCCTTAGCTGTGTCCCAAATATTTTGATAGCTTGTGTCTTCATTTTCATTGAACTCTCAAAACATTTTGATTTTTTTCCTTTATTTCCTCTTTGACCCAGTAGTTGTTAAGGAGTGTACTATTAGCTTCCACATTTTGGAACTATTATTAATCTTTTGTTGATTGTTAGAGTTAGTTTATGACCCACATAGTCAATGACTGCCACCTCTCCAGATTCAAAGGAGGTCTCGAAATTTTACATCAGGCTCAACCTGACGCTGTTGACTGGCTACGGAAGATGGGCAAATGCTAGAAGAAGTTAGTTTAATTCCACTGTGGTCTGAGAAGATGCTTGGGATGATTTCAATGCTCTTGAATTGGCTGATGTTGTCTTTGTGGCCTAACATATGGTCTATCCTTGAGAGTGACCCTTGTGGACTTGAGTAGAATGTGTATTCCAGTTTCTTGGGATGAATGACTCTGAAAATGTCTGATAGTTCTAGTTTATCTATGTCCTCATTTAGCTCCCTTATGCCTTTATTGATTTTCTGCCTGGATGATCTGTCAAGACGAGAGAGTGGGGTGTCAAAGTCTCCTACTATGACTGTGTTGCTGTTAATATATTGTTGTAGCTCTTTCAGTAGATGCTTGATGTATTCAGATGGCTTCTCATTGGGTGCATAGATGTTAATAATTGTTAAGTTCTCTTGATTAACTGATCCACTGAGCATTAAGTAGTGTCCATCACTAGCTTTTTAAATTTCATTTATTTTAAAGTCTACATGTTAGATATGAAAATAGCTGTTCCTGCCGTTTTTTGTGGGCCTTTGGCTTGTATGATAGTTTTCCATCCTTTCACTTTGAGTCAGTGTTTGTCTTGTTGATTTAGGTGGGTTTCCTATAGACAGCATATTATTGGGTTGTTTTCTGATTCATCTTCCTACTCTGTGCCTTTTAATCAGTGAATTCAGGCCATTGACATTTATTGATATCAAAGATTGAAGACATTTTAATGCCATTCTTGTAGATTTTTAGAGTGTTCTGATATAGGGCATATTTATGGTTGTCTATTTATGGATGACATTTCAGAACTTCTTTCAGGGCGGGCTTGGTGATAGTTGATTCCTTCAACTATTGCTTGTGTGAGAAGGTTTTTATGCCTCTATCTAGTCTGAGTGACAGTCTAGCAGGATACAGTACTCTTGGTTGAAAGCCTTTTTCATTGTGCACTGGATAGATATCTTGCCATTCTCTTCTGGCCTGCAATGTTTGTGTGGAAAAGTCTGCTGCTAATCTTATGGGTTTTCCTTTGTAGGTGACTCTTTGTTTTTCTCTTGCAGCCTTGAGGATCCTTTCTTTATCCTTATTCCTTTCCATTCTAAATATGATATGTCTTGGTGTCTTTAATTCTGGGTTAATTCTGTTTGAGACCCTCTGGGCTTCTTGAACCTTTTTGTCTTTTTTGTTGTCTAAACTACAGTGTGAAAACTAGTTTTCAGCTATTATGTCCTGTTGAATGCTTTGTTCCCCTCCCTCTCTTTCTTCCTCTTGTAAGTCAATAATGCACATATTATTTCTTTTGAAGTCATCCCATAGGTCTCTGTTGTGTTCAGTATCTCTTAATCTCTTTTTGAGATCTCTTACTTCTTTTTTAGTTGTGTTCAGCCTCATTTATTCTATTCTATCTCTCTGTAGTGTTTCCTGGAGTTTATCTATTTTGTTACCCTGTTCTGATACTGTTTTGGCTTGTTCAGCTATTTGTGTACTTAGCTCAGCTATTTCAGCTTTCAGTTCTCTAATAACCTTGAGATAGTGTTTTCTTCCAGAGTCTCATTTGTTGTTTCTGCACTTCTAATTACAATTCTTTCAAACTCTTTACTCATTCCTGTGATTATTTCCTTAACTAGTGTTTGGGTGTTGACCTCATTATTTTGTGCTTTAACCTTTGGGGGGTCTTTTAGCTGGACTCTTGTCCTGGTTCATTTCTCCAATATTCTTCTTGTTGGTTTAACCATTCTATATAGTATGTTATAAGGTCCCTCTCTTGGTACTTTTCAAATTACTGATCACTATTGCCTGGATTGACTTTTGTCTAAGTAAGGTAATTAAAGGGTTCACAGTTGTGGAAATTGATAGTTGTTTCAATATTACTTTAATCCCTGAGTTGGAGCACAGTGGCTGTTAAAGCGTCCTTTGTTCTTTTTCTTCTCTGTAGGCTATGGGAGGGCTTTTAAAGTATAAGTAGGCTTCTTAGCTTAATCACTGACTCCTGACCACCAGATAAAGCAGGGTGGGGCAGAGATAATCCAGTGGTTATGCAAAAAGACTCTCACAACCCCCACCGCTAGCCACCAAGTTATAGATATTCTCCTGAGTTTCCTGGTTCATTCTCTGTTCTCTGGTGTCAGCACATGGCCTCCTCCCCACTGCTCCAGATTTGAGGCCAGTATCAATGGAGACTCACATTTGCATTTGGTGAGTCTTAGGGGAGGCTTCTCCTCCCTTCAGCCATCTTTTTTGTTGGTGAAACAGATTGGAGGCGGTGTCTCAGCTGGTAAACTGCCAGACTGTTACCAGCCACTTAATCTCTCCCTAGCCTCCTCTCTCTCCAGGAGCCAGATGTATTTGCACTCACCAGTGATTTGGTGGGTTCCTGAAGTCGTTCTAGTCCTCTCTTATTGAGGTCCCAGATGATTTCTTTTGGTGTTCCTAGCTGACCCGGGAGAGGCGAGGAGAGAAACACAGCTGCTCTTGTTCCATATCCCCACCTCTGGAAGTCTCAGAACTTTTTTGTATTACCTTCATTTACTTATTTGGTATTAATAGCCATAAATCAAGAGGGAAGGGAGTGATAGAGTGGAAGAAAGACAGAGAGACACCTGTAACACTGCTTCATCACTCACAAAGCTTTCCCCTTGCAGCTGGAGACTGGGGACTTGAACCCCAGGTCCTTCTGCATTGTAACATGTGTGCTCAACTAAGTGTTACACCACACAGCCCCTGATAATTTGAACTTTTTCTCTTCATCATTATTCTTTAGCATTTAATTCTCTAACACACACACACGCACACACACATATATCAGGCCTATCGTGAAACCTATAAAAAAAATCACAGTATAGAAATTGATGTTTTTTTGTATTTTTGTATTCCCACTTTCTAGCAATAGTCAAGTAAGAAACACACTAGGGGAAAAAAAAACTCCCTCAACTCTAATAACATGCATTATACAACTTTAGCAAGAGTCCAATAAGAGAAATATTTCAGTGACAAAAGCCAAAAGAAAAAACTTCCTGAAGAAAAAATTGAAGAATGGTTATAAGTCTACAAAGATGTATTTTGAACTGCAGATATATTGTCATTGTCCTTGTAAAAAATTATTTATTTATTTAACCAGAACAGTACTCAGTTGTGGCTTATGATACTACCAGAGATTGAACCTGGGTTCTCTGCTGCTTCAGACATGAAAATATTTTTCATAACCATAATCAGACATCTTTACAGGTCTGCTGTTGTTGTTGGTGGTGTACAGGTGTTTAACAAAGCACTGTACAGTTCTGGTTTATGGTGGTGTTGCAGATCGAACCTGGAACTTCAAAGCTTCAGGTACAAAAGTCTTTTTGCATAGTTATGCAAAACTATTCTTCTATCTCCCTGCTTCTTCTCCCAAAAATCTTAATGAAGAGAATTTGACAAGATAACTGACATTTTTCATGAAGAGAAATGCATAGAAATTTAAAAAATAAATTCTTTATACAAAGATAACATTATTTTATATGCTACCTGTAAAGCAATGAATTATTTTTAACTATCAACAAACCTGTAAGATGATAAATAACCCCCAAAATATGCATAAAATGTTTGAAAGATATTTAGATTAATGTAAGTAATAGATAAATTAACCATTAGGAAAGATGATTAGCTTTGTTAATAAACAAAAACGTGCAAATTAAAATAAGACAATATCTAGATCTTCAAACCTTGAAGAATTCCAGACTGAATATCCATTTTGGAGAATGGCTTTGACACTAAGATGTTTTTATACACCATGAGTGGAAATGTGATTAATTTTTATTAATAATGACCTTTGCTAAAGACAGTTTGGCAGTAGAATCCTGCATGTGGCAGGCCTAGATAATAATTTGTTGACTTAATGCCAGGTTACTTTTGCAAAGGGAGAATAAGAACATGGTTGTCAAAGAATGTTATTCCTAATGTTGACATTTATTTACTAAGTAATCTTTTAACAATTTACTTAATTTCCTTTACTCTAACTTCCCTTTCTAAAAGGAATTACTTTCTCCATTTTAGGATTGTGAGTAATACATGCACTATTTTACTCAGTGGCTGTCAAGTTCCGTTTGCATGTGTGTGTTTGTGTTACCAGAATACTGCTCAGGTCTGGCTTGTGGTGGTGCTGGGGATTGAGCCTGGGACTTTCTGTGCCTTTGTCATGAAAATCTTTTCACATAGCCAGTATGCTATCTTTCCTGGCCACACAGCAGTGCTTTATTTCCAGTGATTTTATTATTAACTAATTATTATTAATTATTATTAATTATTGAGGATTCGACTTCCGGAGGCGGAGCTACGAGCAGCAGATCGCTTTCTCTCCTCTCCTCTCCTCTCCTCTCCCGGATCAACTAGGAATACCAGAGGAGACCACCCGGACCAAAACAGGACAGGACTAGAATGACCACAGGAACCCAGTAAATCACCCGTGAGTACAAACACGCGTGGCTGGTGACAGAGAGGAGAGAGGGGCCTAAGGAGAGATTAAGTGGCTGCTTAGTTCGACAGTTTGTCAGTGGAGACACCACCTCCAGTCTGCTCCACAACAAGGGGACAGCTGAAGGGAGGAGGAGGCTCCCCAGAGACTCACCAAGTACAACTCTGAGTCTCCATTGCTACTGCCCTCAGAGTCTGGAGCAGCAACAGGGAGGGACACCAGGGTACAGAGATCTGACCGGGAAACTCAGGAGAAGACCTATGCCTCTCGGTGGCATAGCTGAGGGGCTGTGAAAGTCTCTTTGCATAACCACTGGAGTATCTCTGCCACACCCTGCTTTATCTCTTGGTCAGGAGTCAGTGATTAAGCCAAGAAGCCTATTGATAGTTTAAAAGCCCTCAGGCTCCCATAGCCTACAGGGGGAAAAAAAAGGCTTTTACACCACTGAACTCCAACTCAGGGATTGAAAAAACTGTTAACTTATATAAAATGGTTAAAACAACAAGAAAAAATATTGGAGACTCGAACCAGGACAAGAGTCCAGCTAAAAGTCCTCCAGAGTGTGAAGCACAAAACAAGGAGTTCAACATCCAAACATTAGCTAAGGAAATAATAACAGGAGTGAGTAAAGAATTTGAAAAAATTGTAATCAGAAATGCAGGAACAACAAATGAGAATATGGAAGAAAATTCTAATTATCTCATGGTTATTAGAGAGCTGAAAGCTGAAATCGCTGAGCTAAGAAGGCAACTAACTGAACAAACTAAAACAGTATCAGAGCAGGGCAACAAAATAGATGAACTCCAGAAAGCAGTAGAGGGCAGAGAGAATAGAATCAATGAGGCTGAAGACAGAATTAGCAAGATTGAGGATGAATTAGAGACAACTAAAAAAGAAGTAAGAGATCTCAAAAAGAGATTAAGAGATGCTGAAAACAACAACAGAGTCCTATGGGATGACTTCAAAAGAAACAATATACGCATTATTGGCTTACCAGAGGAAGAAAGAGAAGGGGAGGAAGAAAGAATTCTCCAGGCCATAATAGCTGAAAATTTCTCTAGTCTAGACAACACCAAAGACATAAAGATTCAAGAAGCCCAGAGGGTCCCAAACAGAATTAACACAGACCTAAAGACACCAAGACATGTCATACTTAGATTGGAAAGGAATAAGGATAAAGAAAGGATCCTGAAGGCTGCAAGAGAAAAACAAAGAGTCACCTACAAAGGAAAACCCATAAGATTAGCAGCAGACTTCTCCATACAAACACTACAGGCCAGAAGAGAATGGCAAGATATCTATTGAGTGCTCAATGAGAAAGGCTTTCAGCCAAGAATAATATATCCTGCTAGATTGTCATTCAGACTAGATGGAAGCATCAAAACCTTCTCAGACAAGCAACAGTTGAAGGAAGCAACCATCACCAAGCCTGCCTTGAAAGAATTTCTGAAAGGTCTCCTATAAACAACCAGACCACCACAAATAGAACATATATCAAAACACTCTAAAACTCTACAAGAATGGCGTTAAAATATCTTCAATCTTTGATATCAATAAATGTCAATGGACTGAATTCACCTATTAAAAGACACAGAGTAGGAAGATGGATCAGAAAACACAACCCAACAATATGTTGTCTACAGGAAACTCACCTAACGCAACAAGACAAACACAGACTTAAAGTGAAAGGATGGAAAACTATCATTCAAACCAATGGCCCACAAAAAAGGGCAGGAACAGCTATTCTCATATCTGACATGATAGACTTTAAAATAGATAAGATTAAAAAAGATAGGAATGGACACTACTTAATGCTCAGAGGATCAGCCAATCAAGAGGACTTAACAATTATTAATATCTATGCACCCAATGAGAAGCCATCTAAATACATCAAACTTCTACTGAAAGAGCTACAGCAATATATTAACAGTAACACAATCATAGTAGGGGACTTCAACACCCCACTATCTCAACTTGACAGATCATCCAGGCAGAAAATCAATAAAGACATAAGGGAGCTAAATGAAGAGATAGATAAACTAGAACTATTGGACATTTTCAGAGTCATTCATCCCAAGAAACT
This sequence comes from Erinaceus europaeus, assembly GCF_950295315.1. NCBI lineage: Eukaryota > Metazoa > Chordata > Mammalia > Eulipotyphla > Erinaceidae > Erinaceus > Erinaceus europaeus. Next base: position 29,813,786 of record NC_080165.1, read on the forward strand.
AGAATACACATTTTACTCAAATCCACATGGATCATTCTCAAGGATAGACCATATGTTAGGCCACAAAGACAGCATCAGCCTATTCAAGAGCACTGAAATCATCCCAAGCATCTTCTCAGACCACAGTGGAATTAAACTAACACTTAACAATCAACAAAAGATTAGAAACAGTGCCAAAATGTGGAAGCTCAACAGTACACTTCTTAACAACTTCTGGGTCAAAGAGGAAATCAAGGAAGAAATCAAAGTGTTTCGAGAGTTCAATGAAAATGAAGACAAAAGCTATCAAAATATTTGGGACACAGCTAAAGCAGTCCTAAGAGGGAAGTTCATAGCTATACAAGCACACATTAGGAAACAAGAAAAGGCACAAATAAACAGCCTGATTGCACATCTTAAAGACCTAGAAGAAGAACAACAAAGGAATCCTAAAGCAACCAGAAGGACAGAAATTACTCAAGTTAAGGCAGAAATAAATAACATTGAGAATAGGAAAACCATACAAAAGATCAATGAAAGTAAATGTTGGTTCTTCGAAAGAGTAAACAAAATCGACAAACATTTAGCCAGACTCACAAAACAAAAAAAGGAGAAGACCCAAATAAATCGGATAGTAAATGAAAGAGGAGAAATCACAACAGACACTGTAGAAATTCAACATATCATGCGAGGCTTCTATGAACAACTATATGCCACCAAGCTAGAGAACCTGCAAGAAATGAATGATTTCCTAGATACCTACCAACTTCCAAAACTAAGTAAAGAGGAAGTGGATAACATGAACAGGCCCATCACAGCTAATGAAATTGAAACAGTTATCAAAAATCTTCCCAAAAATAAAAGTCCTGGACCAGATGGTTTTACAAATGAATTCTACAAAACTTTCAAAGAAGAACTAATACCTCTACTTTTAAAAGTCTTCCAGAAGATTGAAGACACTGGAATACTCCCTGCCAGCTTCTATGAAGCCAACATCACCCTGATACCAAAAGCAGACAGGGACACAACCAAAAAAGAAAACTACAGACCAATATCTCTAATCAACATAGATGCGAAAATATTGAACAAAATTCTAGCCAACCGGATACAGCAGTATATCAAAAAAATTGTTCATCATGACCAAGTGGGGTTTATCCCAGGCATGCAAGGTTGGTTTAATATACGTAAATCAATCAATGTGATCCACCACATCAACAAAAGCAAGACCAAAAACCACATGGTCATATCAATAGATGCAGAGAAAGCCTTTGACAAAATACAACATCCCTTTATGATCAAAACACTACAAAAAATAGGAATAGATGGAAAATTCCTGAAGATAGTGGAGTCTATATATAGCAAACCTACAGCCAACATCATACTCAATGGTGAAAAACTGGAAGCATTTCCCCTCAGATCAGGTACTAGACAGGGCTGCCCACTATCACCATTACTATTCAACATAGTGTTGGAAGTTCTTGCCATAGCAATCAGGCAGGAGCAAGGAATTAAAGGAATACAGATTGGAAGAGAAGAAGTCAAACTCTCCTTATTTGCAGATGACATGATAGTATACATGGAAAAACCTAAGGAATCTAGCAAGAAGCTTTTGGAAATCATCAGGCAATACAGTAATGTGTCAGGCTATAAAATTAACATTCAAAAGTCAGTGGCATTCCTCTATGCAAACACTAAGTTAGAAGAAATTGAAATCCAGAAATCAGTTCCTTTTTCTATAGCAACAAAAACAATAAAATATCTAGGAATAAACCTAACCAAAGAAGTGAAAGACTTGTATACTGAAAATTATGAGTCACTACTCAAAGAAATTGAAAAAGACACAAAGAAGTGGAAAGATATTCCATGCTCATGGGTTGGACGAATTAACATCATCAAAATGAATATATTACCCAGAGCCATCTACAAATTTAATGCTATCCCCATCAAGATCCCAAGCACATTTTTTAGGAGAATAGAACAAATACTACAAATGTTTATCTGGAACCAGAAAAGACCTAGAGTTGCCAAAACAATCTTGAGAAAAAAGAACAGAACTGGAGGCATCACACTGCCAGATCTCAAACTATATTATAGGGCCATTGTCATCAAAACTGCTTGGTACTGGAACATGAACAGACACACTGACCAGTGGAATAGAATTGAGAGCCCAGAAATGAGGCCCCACACCTATGGACATCTAATCTTTGACAAAGGGGCCCAGACTATTACATGGTGAAAGCAGAGTCTCTTCAACAAATGGTGTTGGAACCAATGGGTTGAAACATGCAGAAGTATGAAGCTGAATCACTGTATTTCACCAAATAATTATTAATTAAATAATTAATTTTTACCAGATTACTACACAACTCTGGCTTATGGTGGTCTAGGAATTGAACTTGGGACTTCAGAATGTCAGGTAGGAAAGTCTTTTGCATAACCATTATACTGTCTCCAGCACCCTCAGTGTTCTATTTCCTCAGAACACTTCATCCCAGTTCTTTTTACATTATCCTTCACTATCACCCAGTCACCTCACTGTTAGATCCAGTCTTCCCAAATCTGCCTTTAACTCTTTTCTTTTCTCCTACCAACAGTTCATTAGAATTTCCCAATTAGGGAGTCGGGCTGTAGTGCAGCAGGTTAAGCGCAGGTGGCGCAAAGCACAAGGACCGGCATAAGGATCCCGGTTCGAACCCCGGCTCCCCACCTGCAGGAGAGTCGCTTCACAGGCGGTGAAGCAGGTCTGCAGGTGTCTATCTTTCTCTCCTCCTCTCTGTCTTCCCCTCCTCTCTCCATTTCTCTCTGTCCTATCCAACAACGACAACAACAATAATAACTACAACAATAAAACAACAAGGGCAACAAAAGGGAATAAATAAATAAAATAAATATTTAAAAAAATTCCCAATTAAAGCTGTTCACTATTGCATCAGTTATTTGATATATGTTCCATCGCTACCTTTGTAGGCTGGATTATGTTCCCCAAAAGATTCGTTCAGATTCTAACCTTGGATATCTGAATATCACCTCTCTGTAGGTGTAATTACTTCTGTTAGTGGCTGAGAGTTGAAGGTTCTATCCCCAGCAGGTCTTGAGGCTCCCATATGAGGCACCCAAAAGAGCTGACTTCTTTAGGGTTTATAATTAGCTTTGAGGACTTGGAATAAATCAGTTCAGAACTGTATCTGAGAATTAGTTAGTTGTGGTTTCATTTACTGTCACAATAAGTTATTAGTAAGAAAGTTCAGTTTTGTTGTGACAGTCAATCAAACCACAATTAACTGAATCTAGGACAGAACCCAGGTACTTTCAACCTTCTATCACATTGTTATGACATTCCTTCCAAAGTTAGAAGGAGACTCTTTTTCTGTAGAAAGCCAGGTGTCATTTAAACAATTGAATAGTATCAAAATTTTCTTTACAGTTTTTCCAAGAAGCCTAGAAAATTACCTAATGTAAAGGGTTAGTAATATTTGCCCCCCCCAAAGCTTTACTCAGAGCTCATTTATGTTGGGGTCGAGGACTGAATGTAGAGCCTCAGAGCCTTAGTCATGAAAATCTTTTTGCATAACTGTTGTGCTATCTCCTAGAAATTTACTTGTCCTTCTTCTCTCCCTCCCTCCCTTCCTTTTTTCTTACATTCTTTTTCTTTCCCTTCTTCCTATTCTTCTCTTCTTCCTCCTCCTCTTCCTCTTTGTCCTTCTTCACAGGACCTTAGGCATGAAAGTCATTTTGCACAACAACTATTATCTTCCCAGCCCTTGTCCCTTCCTTCCTTCCTTCCTTCCTTCCTTCCTTCCTTCCTTCCTTCCTTCCCTCCTTCCTTCCTTCCTTCCTTCCTTCTTTCCTTCCTTCCCTTCTTCCCTTTCTTTCCTTCCTCCCTTTCTCCCTCCCTCCCCCTCTCTCTTTCTTTTTCTTTCTTGTTTTCTTCCTTCCTTCCTTTTCTTCCTTCTTCTTTCTTCCTTCTTCTTTTCTTTCTTTCTTTCTTCCTTTCTTTCCTTGCTTTTTTCTCTTCTTCTCTCTCCCCTCCCCTTCCCTCTTCTCCTGCCCCTCCTCCTCCTTTAATTTTAAATAGAGAAAAAGAGTGAAAGAGACAACAGCATCCATATATCCTTCAATATGTTAAGAGCTCGGCTCAAACTTGAATTTTGCACATGACAAAGCAGCACAAGATCCAAGTGAACTACTTTGCCCACTGGTACTTGCTTTTCTAATCCTAGCAGTCCTCTGATTTTTACTGCAGGATTAGACCCTCAGTCAAGACCCCCCAGTGTAGATTGTGAGCCACTGCTACTTGAATGAGTTTGAAATTTATGATAGCACCTTTAGTGTGTTAGACATATTTGTACAAAAGGGTAAACTTTTTCTGATACCTGAATACTTAAATTTTAAAGTGAGACAAACATCTTAACCTTAAACATCAGATTAATAGCCAGGAATTGGAAAGTCTCTATAGTCAGTCAAGGATGCTTTGTTGCTACCTTATGTAATTTAATGCACAATGTATTGCTTCATTTCTAACAGTCTGTGTTATTGGACACATACTTTTTATTGAACAAGGCCTTGGGGAATATCATCAAGGGAGAAATGAGCATGTCTATTCTCAGATCTGGAAAGAAGACAATAGATTAGGAGCCAAGGATAATTGAAGGTTTCACTTACTCCCTCCAACCCTTAGGCTCAATGTTACCAATAGGAAAATAATGCTGTATACCTTGACCAGAGAACCTCATTAAAAGTACAACAATACCTCAAAGCTCTGTTCCCAGGGATGTTGTGAATTAAGGAATTGAAATTACTAGAGTGGAACACTTTCACATTGATTAATTTTTCTAGATTGAAAACTCTGAATTCATTGTGAAAAAAAATCACTAATACAAAAAAAAAAAGAAAGACTAATGCTGTATGACTTGACTCATATGTGGTATAAAACAAACAGGAACTAGATAAAACAATAATGAAGTCATTATTAACACATACATCGTGGAAGAATTTCTGAGAAACTTAAGCTGGGTGAGAAAAGTCAGCTGCCAAATATTTCAAACTGTATGATTCCATTTATAATAATTTTTTGAAATAATAAAACTTTAGAAAATGAAGGACAAATTAGTGATTTCCAGGGCTTGGGTGTGGGAGTGAGAGAAAGCATTATAAAATTGCAACACAAGTCATTTTTATGCTTTCAGAACTATTCAGGATTTTGATGTGGTGGGTAAATGCACAAACCTACGCATATAAAAAATGGCACAGAACTGAATATACACTCCCACAAATTAATACAAGCGAAATTGGGCATATCTAGATAAACTTGTTGGGTCGTCTCAGGGTCACTGCCCTGCTTATGATGTTTCACTGCAGTTTTTAATTATGTGACCATGTGGGTAGTTGAATAAAGGATGTCACTGTGTTATTTCTTGCAAATAAATGTACATTTCTCATTATGTCAACAAAAACATAAACATCAGTTAAACATCTCTGTGAAATGGATGGAGGAATAGAAACCAGAGGTTTCTCATTGGTTTGTTGATGTTAAGGGCACACCATAAACCTAACACAGAATTGAAAAAACAATTTCTGCCACCTCTCCAACTGGTTTCTGTACTCATGAAACTCATGAAGCCCTAACCCTATCCCTAACCCTGAACTCTCAGGTCAGTCTGAGATGGCCTCCACTTCACTTCTACCCAACAAACTGAGGAACACATATGACTGGCAGAAATCAATTTGTTTCCAAACTGTTAGGTACACGAAGATTTGAGAAAGGTGGGTGTTAGTATTTCAGGTTTTCCAAAGACAATATGGAATGCAAATCAAAAGCATCAGATATGTTATACCGTCAGTTGTAAACCATTAATCCCCCAATAAAGAAATAAATAGTGGTCCAGGAGGTGGTGCAGTGGCTAAGGCACTGGACTCTCAAGCATGAGGTCCCGAGTTCAGTCACAGGCAGCATATGTACCAGTATGATGTCTGGTTCTTTCTCTCTCTCCTGTCCCATAAATAAATAAATAAAATCTTTTTTAAAAAAAAAAAAAAGAAAGAAAAGAAAAAAAGCACCATTCAAGATATCCACCACAACTTACCACTAGACATTAATCTTCCTGATTCCCAGTTTCCCCATGTGTAAATAGGCATCATTATCAAACCTGTACTACTATATGAGACACAACATAATGCCTGGCTCCTCTTAGATACTCACTCAGTATAGACTACCCAGAAGCATTCCTTTTCCAACCCGAAGCACGGTGAAAGATTAGCAAAAACTCTGTATATGAAAGCAAAGAAAATAAAGTCTATGAAAGAAGATAATGGGGGGGGGGAAGAGAGGAGAAAGAAGATACCACTTGGAGAAAAATGCAGAATATTTTTGGCATATAACAAGCATCAACAAATGAGAAATACATATTTTTCTCTGAGAGGGACTAGAACACCATCCTATCATTTGTGCTGCTGGGGATCAAGCCCAGAGTCTGGCTTTGATGCAAAGCATTCATTCTACCATTGAGCCACCTCTCCCAGACTATTTATTTATACTTATATATTTAGTCAGTCATAACTGGGACTTCAATACACTGCGTCAATTTTTTCAGACAGAGACAAGAAGAGAAATTTTTATAGTACTAAAGCTCCCCACAGTGTTTATTGTGGCATAGGGATTGAATCTGGGACTAAGGAGCCCCAGGGATGAAAAACAGTTTTGCATAGCCATTGGGCTTTCTCTCCCACCTCTCCTTTTTGTTTATAACGTGTACTGAGTCATCTTTTACGTAAAAAAACAAGAAAAGTCAAGAAGTAAAACCAAAGGCAAGTCTACTTATAAAACTAAGGAGAATTCCTAACTTTAGGAGACTGGAAAGTTTTATTATTGTTGTTTTATAGGAACTTCTTCTTCTTCTAGCGTTTGCCCTTCTTCCATAGCCAGTCAACAGCATCAGGTTGAGCCTGATGTAAAGTTTCGAGACCTCCTTTGAATCTGGAGAGGTGGCAGTCGTTGACTATGTGGGTCATAGTCTGTCTGGAGCCGCAGGGGCAGTTCGGGTCGTCTCTGGCCCCCCAGCGATGGAACATAGCGGCGCACCGGCCATGGCCTGTTCGATAGCAATTGAGGAGGGCCCAATCATAACATGCTAGGTCAAAGCCGGGTTGACGCTTGCAGGGGTCTGTGATGAGGTGTTTGTTCTTTACCTCAGCTGACTGCCAACTCTGTTTCCAAGAGTCTGGAACAGAGAAGTTCAGTGTAGGCATAGGGGACCAGATTGGGTGACGAGACGTCAAGCGTTGGACAGGGTGGGTGAAGATATCCGCGTATATTGGCAGGTCCGGTCGAGCGTAGACGTGGGAAATGAACTTAGATGATGCCGCATCCCGACGAATATCTGGCGGGGCGATGTTGCTAAGAACTGGCAGCCATGGAACCGGGGTGGAACGGATGGTTCCAGAAATGATCCTCATGGAGGAATATAATTTGGAATCGACCAAGTGGACATGGGGGCTACAGAACCATACTGGGGCACAGTATTCTGCAGTGGAATAGCATAATGCCAGAGATGATGATCGTAGTGTGGAAGCGCTCGCGCGCCATGAGGAGCTGGCCAGTCTTGCAATGATGTGATTCCTCGTGCCCACCTTTGCTGCAGTTTTTATGAGATGTTTGTGAAATGACAGGGTGCGATCGAGAGTAACGCCAAGATAGACTGGCTGGGCTTCATGCAGGATTCTCGTATCGCCAAGCTGCACATTAAGCTCACGCCAGGCCGAGGCATGGTGTAGATGGAAAACAGATGATACTGTTTTTGCAGTGCTAGGGATTAGTCGCCATTTTTTACAGTAATCAGATATCAGAGACATGTCTTTCGTGAGTGTTTCCTCGAGGATGTCGAACTTGGATGCCTGAGTTGCACAGCAGATGTCATTGGCATAGATGAACTTCCTTGAAGAAGTTTCTGGGAGGTCATTGATGTAAATATTAAATAGCGTAGGAGACAGAACAGAGCCCTGGGGGAGGCCACTTGAGACAAGTCTCCATCTGCTAGACTTGTCACCCAGATGCACCGGGAATCTTCTGTTTTGGAGAAGAAACGATATAGTGTTGGCCACCCATGGAGGCAGGCATCTTGAGATCTTGACCAGGAGACCACGGTGCCAGACCGTGTCATAGGCTGCTGTGAGATCAACAAAGACAGCACCCGTCTTTAAATTCTTCTGGAATCCATTTTCAATGTAAGTTGAGAGGGCCAGGGCTTGTTCGCAGGTAGATCTTCCTGGGCGGAAACCAGCTTGGGTGGGTGATAGGAATTTCTCTGTAAGATGAGAAATACGTGACAGAAGCAGCCTCTCAAGGAGTTTGTAACACAGGGAGAGGAGAGAAATTAATTAAACTAATTAAATACTTTTAATTAATTAATTTAATTAAACTAATTAAATTAATTAATTAATTAATTAAACTAATTAAATACTTTACCAGAGAATTCTCATTTCTGGCTTATATTGGTATTGGGGGTTGAACCTTGGATTTTTAGCCTTAAGCATGGAAGCCCCCCTTTTAATGTTTATTATTTCTTTTCTTATTTTGGAATAGATAGATAAATGGATAGAGAAAGAGGAGATTAAAAAAAAAAGACACCTTTAACTCTGCTCCACCAATTATGAAACTTGTCCCTGTGGGTGAGGATGAAGGCTTGAACCCAGGTCCTTGCACACTGTAATGTGTTTACTCTATGGAGTGTACCACCCTCCAGCCCTGACATGAATGAGTTTTTGCATAGTCATTATGATATATCCCAACTCAGACTTGGAGATTTTAAATTCAATCCTGAATTTTTCTGATTTGGGGACTTAAGGTCTGTAATAAACTATGTATGTTAGGTTCAATTTTTCTCATAGTGATTCACTTTGTGATCTAAAATGACAATGATGGTGGTCTAGTGAGAGGAATATGTACAAATAAGCTCATCAATGGAGATCAGGAAGTTTCTGATTTCTCCCTGGATTCTTGTCAGTTACTTAGGCTAACACACCTGCTGTCATTCCTGGATGTGAGCCATCAAGCGCTTTTTTTCTCTGCTCCTTGTACAGCTGCCACACAGGAACCAAATTCAGCAGACATTATGGTAGAATGTTCACCTTGCAGTTGAATCTCTTTCTTGGTATTGCCCATTTCCATGCTCACTGATCTATTTAATCCTTTCCACATTCTCTTTGCCAAACTCAGATATGGTCAGAGACTTTGTTGTGCTGGGCCAGTACTATGAACTCAAGTAGTTGCTTGGAGCCTCTTGTCTGGTTCCAAACCTCATGGGATAATGAGAGGTAAGCCAGAAAGCCAGTGTGGAGGGAAGCTATTTATTCCCTACATGCACATGATCTTGTGCCACTAGTGTCTTTCAAGTAAGATGGAGCCAGGTTTCCAGGAATTATTATTATTATTTAAAATTTTTATTTCATTAGTGATTTAATAAAGATTGACAAGGTTGTGGCATAAGAGGGATGCAATTCCATACAATTCCCACCACCAGATTTCCATATCCCCTCCTCTCCATTGGAAGGTTCCCTATTCTTTATCCCTCTGGGAGTATGGACTAGAGATCTTTATAGGGTGCAGAAGGTGGAAGGTCTGGCTATTGTAATTGTTTCTCCACTGAGCATGGTCCTTGGAAGGTCATCCACATCCCCAGCCTGTTTCTAACTTTCCCTAGGGTGTCGGGGCTCTGGAGAGGTGAGGTTCCAGAACACATAGGTAATGTTTTCTGCCCAGGGAGGTCAGGAAGATCCTGGTAATATTTGCAACTTGTTGGCTGAAAAGCACTAAGATAGAAAGCATAAAAAATTGTTTAATATTCAGGAACCTACAGGTAGGAATATAGTAGATGAGATTTGAGGTCTTCATGTGGGAAGGAGCTAGGAAGTCCATTTTAGGTTTATTCCAAGGGGCCCATGACTTTACTAATTTTTGCCTGATCCTGAAGCTAACATGGCAGGTGTTTTGTCTGGGAAGATGGTGTCAGAGTTTGGAACTATTGTACTAGACAGCTAGATGAGGGCACAGTCCAGGAATAGAAATTATTGGTCAAAGCTGATGACCCAGGTCCAAGACACTTAGGTTTGGAATTCAAGAGTTTTTTTTTTTTTTTTTCTGAATGCAAGGGCCGGGATGCCTGGGGGTTCAGACAGGCAGAGGGAAGAACAGGAGGCTCTGGGGAGGGCTAGGCGATGATGTCCAAGTCTCTGACGGTTTTATTTGGTCTCGTCTAGGGTTAATCTGGCGGGAAGACCATGGCAAGTAACAACTCCCTCCCGGATTGCGCACATCAGTCCAGAGCCGCGGCTGCAGCAGGCCCCGCCCCCGACGCCAGTCCCTCCCGCGCGGCCTCAGCGAGGGAAGAGGGCGTGGCCCGGCGGGCGTCGGTGGAGGCGGGGCCTGCCGCCGGCGCCGCGGAGCGTCGTAGGCTGACGCGAATGACGCGGCGTCCGCCAGGCCGCAGCGCGGCCACCGCACTACCTGGCCCGCCCCCGGCCCTCCCCGTCCGGCCTCCCGAGCGCCCCTGTCAGATAGTGGCGGCCAGCCGCACCGTGCGCTCCTTCCCTGCAGCCCGGGCTAGGTGGATTGCGCGCCGGCACACCCCCCAGTCCCCAACACACACACCCACGTCCCTCCGGCGCCGCTTCCTCTGCGGGGATCGTCACAGCTCCACTCTGTCAGCCGCCGCCGCACGCCCGCGGGACATGGCACACGCGCCGGCATGCTGCCCCAGCGCCCGGGGCTCCGGGGACGGTGAGATGGGCAAGTCTAGGAAGGTGGCGCTCATCACTGGCATCACGGGCCAGGTGAGTGCGGAGGCGGGGGCCCGAGGCTGGCCTGCAGTTGCCGGGGCACGTGTGCGCCTCGCCCCGCGCCCGGGGCTGCCTGCGTTTCCAGGAACAGCCTTCAGGGCGTCCCGGAAGGTGTCTGCAGCCGGAGAGGTGGGGGCAAGACGTGGTTTGTGCAGAGCTTGTAGGACTGACTCTTCGATTCCCGCCTGTCTTCCTCCCGTGGCGTGGGGGCTTGTAGTCTGCACGAAATAGGGTTCTCACGCACCAGTAAGACACCCCCTCTCACCTGTGGGCAGGTGACCCGAGCACTTGCTTTTGCCAGTGAACTCTTGGGTGCACTTGCATTTCCGTTCTATGTGGATGGGGGAGTCTGCGCAGGGGTATGCACCATCGATCTGTAAGCATCTGGGTCGTCATCTTGCTTACCTGCTAATACTTTTGAAGCAGGGGAAGGAGTGCTTTATTCCTTTGGTTCTTCATGAGATTTCCAGATAGAATAAATAAATAGGTAGGTAGGTAGATAAATAAATAAATAAATAAATAAATAAAAGAAAGTAGTGTGGTAGAGTCATAGCCCCAGGGAATGATTTGTTTTGAAGCACATCTCCCAGAAAACTTTTTTTTTTTTTAAATCACATGAACCCCCTGAGATTCATGTTCATATACCTGAAGTGTATCTGACAGACTGGTCCAAAAGTTTAGGGTTTCATTTCCAGTGAAGTAACTTCCTTAAGTGAGATAATCCCCAGGAACTGTCCCACATGTTGGAACCTTATTTTAACAGGCTACCAGCCTATGTGAGTCTTAAAAGTGTTAAAAAAAAAAAAAGGTTAAGACTCCCTTCACTGTTTTACTTATGAATATGTGCTGTTTTAAATTCAGAGCTGATGGAATAATGGTGCTCTCATGTTTATAGGAAAGGTGACATATATGCCCCTAGACAGCTCCCAATGGTTACTAATATTTACTCTGATAAAAGCTGATACTAATAGCTAATACATACTCTACTTATTATGTGAAGGTCATTTGCCTAATAGTAACTCATTTAATTTCCACAACTACTACTAGAAGGGGGTTACTTTTATTATTCCTACTTTACAGATATGAACTGGAAGTGTAGAAGTTTGAGTCTTTGAGGTCAAAGAACTGAAAGTGTCCAAAAACTGCTCTCAAAGCTCTCTAGAATTAAAAAAAAAGCTGAAGTTGATTAGATATACTGAGTATTAGACACATGATTTAAACTACTGATACCTGATTAGTTTCTGGTTATTTGTGCATCTACTTTGATTAGGCCAATTATAATAAGCGAATGTTTGAAACCTGGTAGAAGAGATTTGTCAGATAAGGAGATTGGGTTTGAGGAAGAGAATACCTAAATTCAGACAGTGTGATAACTCAGCACCTACTATATCTTTTTCTAATTCTAGGCCCTCCCCTTTCCCAGTGTACTAAACTAACTCTGAAGCTTAGATGCATATTAAGTTTATATGAGCCTTTGAAGGTAGGAGGTAGAATTTTTTTTATTATCTTTATTTATGTATTGGATAGAGATATCCAGAAGTTGAGAAGGAAGGGGAAGATAAAAGAGAGAGAGAGAGACACCAAGAGACACCTGCAGTACTGCTTCAGCACTTGAAAAGCTTTTCCGCTGCAGGTGGGGAACAGGGGCTTGAACCTGGGTCATTGTGCATTGTAATATGTGTGCTCAACCAGGTGTACCACCACCACCTGGACCCTGGAGGTAGAATTTTAAAAAATGATTATTTATGGGAGTTGGGTGGTAGGTTAAGCGCACGTGGTACAGAGCGCAAGGACTTGTGTAAGAATCCGGGTTCGAGCCCCGGCTCCCCACCTGCAGGTTAGTCGCTTCACAGGCGGTGAAGCAGGCCTGCAGGTGCCTATCTTTCCCCCTCTCTGTCTTCCCCTCCTATCTTCATTTCTTTCTGTCCTATCCAACAACGACGACGTCAATAGCAGCAACAATAATAACTACAACAGTGAAACAACAAGAGCAACAAAAGGGAATAAATAAATATTTAAAACATGATTATTTATTTATTTATTGGAAAGAAGAGAGTAAGAACCAGAGAGTATCACTCTGGTGCATTTGCTACCGTGGCTTGAACTCAGGACCTCAAGCTTGAGAGTCCAACATTTTTCCACTATGCCATCTCTTGAGCTACTAGAAATTTTTTCACATTGTTAAGAAATTAGATATTCTGGGGGCTGGGCAATGGTGCACCCAGTTAAGCACACATATTACAAAGCAGAAGACCTGTGCAATGATCCGGGTTCAAGTCCCTGACTCCCCCACCTGCTTCATAAGTGGCAGAGCATATCTGTACGTATCTTCTCTCTCCCTCCATATCTCCCGCTCCTCTCTCAGTTTCTCTCTGTCCTATCCAATAAATGAAAACAAAAAATGGCTGCCAGGAGCAGTGGATTCATAGTGCAAGCACCTAGCCCCAGGGATAACCCTGGAGGCAACAAAACAAAGAAATTAGTTATTTGTTAATTGATATGGCTTGCCAATTTAAGTGACTAGAGGTATGAGTTGGTGCAAGTTGGAAATCTTATGTAGGGTATTGAAAAAGTCATGTGGCTGGTACTGAGTGCAGAGGGAGGTAAAGTACTATATTTTGTCTTTCAGGTTGCCAAAGGAGTCTTCCTTAAACACATATTCAACATGCTACTTGTGGAGCAGATGTTTTTTACTCCCCATTCATTTCCAACTTAACTCCCGCTTGAGTTTCAAGGTTCTTTAATCCTCTATACCATTATTTCCCACTTACCTCTAACATCCACTTACTGGAGTTGATATTTACTTGCTGGAGGTTGTAAGACTTCAGTAACCATAGCACAGTGCTGAACTCTGTAAGCAGCCACATTTCTCCTTTGTGATGAGTATTACTCTCTGTTTCACATTTATTTTCTAGGATAGTGACTCCCAACCTGGGTATGTAGGATTTCTGGAGAACTGTGAGCTTAATACCCAGAGTCTGAAATTCATATTTTATTGTCTTATTTTCTTAACCATTTGGGTGACAGTTTATTGAACTACTAAAGCAAATACATGAGACAAGCACAGGTGTTTATTTTTTCATTATGTTTTAAAATTTTGTATTTATTTATATTTTACCAGAGCATTGCTCAGCTCTGGCATAGGATGGTGCCAGGGATTGAACCTGGGACTTTAGAGACTCAGATTTGAGAGTCTCTTTGTATAACCATTATCCTATCTACCCCCTTCCCATTTTTTCATCACTTTTTAAAAGATACATTTAATTAATTCTGTTCCAGGCATTGTAGCTCTTCACCATGCAGAATTTTTAGCTTTTGAAATTCATTTTTTAAGCTATTAATTATATCCCTGTACTGTTTCAGAAGTACAGATTCACAACTCTGTATGTATATATATCTTACTGCACCCAGCATCAAAGTTTTGATGAAGCAGGTACAACTTTTGTCTGCATTTTACACCTGACTAAGAAGTGTTAGAGCTGAGATTTTGAATTCATGAAGCACACCAAGCCACTTTGTTATTCTGTGTACATATGTTTGTGAGTGAGACTCCGAGATAGTTTTATTTTTAGAATAGATCTCTGATTCAGACAGTTGAGGCAGAGATCTCGGCTAAGGGCTGTCATTGATGATTATACCAAGGATGGTCCTTTGAATGGTTTTTCTCCAAATTGCTATTTGAGAATGAGTGTAGGTAGCCAGCGTGCCCAGTCTGCTGTGTAACTCTAGAATTTACTGTCATACTTTTGGATGCCAGCTTTCTTTTCCTTATCATTTCCTAACACAGTAGTTGAGAATCATTTCCCAAAGTTTTTACCTTATTAAATCACTTAAAAAAAACGAGCGTAGGGGAGTCAGGCGGTAGTGCAGTGGGTTAAGCACGTGTGGTGCAAAGTGCAAGGACCGGCGTAAGGATCCTGGTTCGAACCCCCAGCTTCCCACCTGCAGGGGAGTCACTTCACAGGCGATGAGGCAGGTCTGCAGGTGTCTGTCTTTCTCTCCCCCTCTCTGTCTTCTCCTCCTCTCTCCATTTCTCTCTGTCCTATCCAACAACGATGACATCAATAACAACAGTAACTACAACAACAATAAAACAACAAGGGCAACAAAAAGGAAATAAATAAATAAATAAATATTAAAAAAAAAAAAAGAGAACCAAGCGTAGGCACTGATGCCTCAGGACTCTGCAAACCTACATACAATTCACTTCGTCTTATGGTGCCTGCTGCTCTTTGCTACATCTATGGAAATGTCCTTTTGATTCTTTGAATGCCATAGCCTTGAAGTCATTATTTGGTATTTGAATGCCCTCACAGGTCTTATTCCTTTTAACTCAAGCTAAAAGCCTTGATATACTCTGACTAATCCTGCCAAATGTCATCCTTTCAGGAACTATGACTGTATTTGCATAGATACAGTCCTTGTCGACTATGTAGGTAACTTGCATATCTTAGTACTTTAGGCAATGTGCTTTCACCTAGTGTTTCCATTAATAGAGTATATGCTTATTGTATGTCTGCCATGCAAGGCTTGTTTTGTTTGACATTGATGGAAATATCAAAGTAAAGTGTCTTCCGTCTTACAGTTTCTGAGAAACTTAAGGTCATGCACATGAAAACACAGTGCACATGAAAAAATTGGTATTTTACAAGTATGTTAGGACATTTGGACTCTGACGAACTCACTGACTAGGAGAAATAATATGGACTGTTGTTTAGAGGGAACAGTCTGCATGAGAGTGCAGAAAGGAATTTTGATGAAAGGAGATGAGTTTTGTGTATGTGTGTGTGAGGAGAAACACAAACACACACACGCACACACACGAGAGTTTGCTAAATTATGGGGAATTGAACCTATGACTTTAGAGCCTCAGGCCTGGAAGTCTTTATATACTATCTCTTCCACCTCTCCATGCTCATGTATAAAGTGATTTTTGACATAGTGTCAAGAATAAGCACATCAGGGACCCAGCCAGTGCTGCTCTTGGTTGAACACATATGTCATCATGCTTAAGGACTCAGGTGCCTATGTCCAGTTCCCACCTGCGTGGGGCAAGCTTCAGGAGTGGTGATGCAGGCTGCGGGTGTCTCTATCTCTCTCTTCCTCTCCTCTACCACTCTTAATTTCTCTCTGTTTTATCAAATAAAAGGAAGGGGTAAGGAGAAAAAAATGGTTGCTGGGAGTGGTGGATTTCTTGTGCAGGCACTGGGCCCCAAAAATAATCCTAGTGGCAATAAAAAGCAAGCAAACAAAACAAAACAAAACAACAACAAAAATCCCATCATTAAACCATCATAAAAAAGAGAAAGAAGAATTTTTAATAAGGGCATTAACAGAGATGGAGGTAGAGGCTGAAAAAAGCTCAAGTCAGTTGGGCCCATACCTTAGCATATGTGAGGTCCAGCACCACATGGAAGTACCATAGGGCCTGGCAGATGATGGAGCATTGTTGTGGTGGCTTCTGGGTAGTTGGCCTGCCATCTGGTCTGCAGTCTGTCTAATTTATTTGATATTAAAATAATGAAAAGGTTGCTTTGTGAGTAATAAAATCCCTCATGTGCAAAAAAATAGATGGAGGTAGTGTACCAAAATCCCAGGCTGAAGATGGCTGCTATCAGTGGGCATCAGATTCAAGCTGAAAATTCCTGATGGTCAGGATAAAGTTGGATAGGTAAGTGAAACTTCTCATTAGTACCAGGCAACTTTTCAACAGTAGATTTAGGAGAACACGATGTAGTTACTAGTATATATATTTTTTAAGGTGATGGTTACCACTTAGGACTCTCTTAATGGGTGGTGAAAACCTGTTTCCTTGTAATTTTTTTTTTTTTTTGCTTGCAGATTCTCACTGGGCTTGGTGTGAGCACAACAGATCACCACTCCTTGCAGCCATTTTTTCCTTTTGTTTTTATTTGATAAGATAGAACTTGAAAGGGAGATGGGGATAGATAGGGAGACAGAGAGAGACACCTGCAGCACTGCTTCACCACTAGTGAAGTTTCCTCCCTGGGAGGTGGCGACTAGGAACTTGAATTGGATAGATCCTTGTGCATGGTAAAGTGTGCACTCAACTGAGTGCACTACCACCCATCTGCAACCCTGCTTTTTGTAGTACGTAGAGACTTTTAGTGACTTGTCTGGCTGGTATTAGTTTTCTCTTTAAAAAAAATTTTTTTTATATTTATTTCTTTTCCCTTTTGCCCTTGTTTTTTATTATTGTTGTAGTTGTTGTTGTTGTTGTTATTGATGTCATAGTTGTTATATATGACAGAGAGAAATGGAGAGAGGAGGGGAAGACGGGGAGAGAAAGATAGACACCTGCAGACCTGCTTCACCACTTGAGAAGCGACTTTACTGCAGGTGGGGAGCTGGGGACTCGAACTGGGTTCATGTCATGACTGTCCTTGCACTTTGCGCCACGTGAGCTTAACCTGCTGCTTCTACCACCCCACTCCCTACTTTTCTCTTTCTATCCTTTGACATCTATTGCTTCAGCTGCTTTCTGTCAGGAGAGTTGGTAGGTTGTAAAGTAGGTCATTCTGTCAATGTATTGAGTAGGAAGGTTAATATTAGTGTTTTATTCTATTTATTTAAATTTAAAATATTTTTGTTTTGATGTAGGAAAGAGACAGAAACAGAGACATAGACCAGCAGATTACTGCTCAGCTCTGGCATATGCCATTCACATTTTCGAAGTGATTTAAATAGCAAAATAAAACTACAGTTACGGTGAAGAGACACTAATTTGTCCATGGGTTCAAGTTTTGCATAGCTGCAGGAGATGGTTCTTTTGAATTATGATGGGCATATTTATTTATGCCAGACTAAGGCATACAACTTTACTTTTCAATTTTATTTTTACGATCTTATTTTTAAAAAATATTTATTTTCCCTTTTGTTGTCCTTGTTTTTTTTTATTGTTGGTGTAGTTATTGTTGTTGTTATTGATACCGTTGTTAGATAGGACAGAGAGAAATGGAAAGAGGAGGGGAAGACAGGGGGAGAGAAAGATAGACACCTGCAGACCTGCTTCACCACCTGTGAAGTGACTCCCCTGCAGGTGGAGAGCGGGGGCCTTGAACCTGGATCCTTATGCAGGCCCTTGTGCTTGCGCCATGTGCGCTAACCCGCTGTGCTACCGCCTGACTCCCAAGATCTTATTTTTAGTTGTCATTTATTTTACTTTCTTCTTTTGAACATGTTCTAGCTGCCACAAAATATTTTGTCCTATAAAGAGAACACTTGTAAAGTGAATAGCCTAATTCCTTACACACTAGTCACTCCAATGACTCTCACAAATTTTCTCTTGTTCACTTAGTAATTATATTTTATATTTATTTACTTATTTTTCCAAAGCACTTCTCAGCTCTATTTGATAGTGGTGCTGGAATTGAACCTGAGACTGAAGAGCCTCAGGCATGAGAGTCTTTTACATTACTATTATGCTGTCTCCCTATCCCATCATTGAGGAATTAACATAGACTATTAAAAGAAAGTAATTTGGAATTGGCAAGAAGTGCCGTTCTCACAGTTTTCTATTTTTTTTTCCTCCGTGATTATCGCTGGGTCTTGATGCCTGCACTACGAATCCACTCTTCCTATCCATTTATTATTGGATAGGACAGAGAGAAATTGTGAGAGGAGGGGAGACAGAGAGAAAAACAAGAGGCACACCAGCATTCCTCTGCAGGTCAGGAGCCGGGGGCTCGAAGGATCCGTGTGTGGGTCTTTGCTGTTCATATTAGGTGCACTTAACCTGGTGTACCACTGCCTGATGGCCCTCCCAGCCCCAGCCCCAGCCCCAGCCCCAGTTTTCTTTTTCTGCCTTCTCTAAATTTTTCAGCTGAATTATCCTAGATGATGGGCATAGTTTCTTTTGGATTTAATTTCTTTTTTTTGTTTAATTTTTTTCAAAGCACTTATTTATTTCATTTTGCTGCCCTTGTTGTTTTTATTGTAGTTACTATTGTTATTGATGTCATTGTTGTTGGATAGGACAGAGAGAAATGAAGAGAGGAGGGGAAGACAGAGAGGGGGAGAGAAAGATAGACACCTGCAGACCTGCTTCACCGCCTGTGAAGCGACTCCCCTGTAGGTGGGGAGCCGGGGGCTCAAACCAGGATCCTTACGCCGGTCCTAGCGCTTTGCACCACTGGTGCTTAACCCGCTGTGCTACCGCCCCAACTCCTGGATTTAATTTCTTTCTTTTTTTTTAATTTATTTTTTATTTAAGAAAGGATAAATTAACAAAACCATAGGTTAGGAGGGGTACAGTTCCACACAATTCCCACTACCCAATCTCCATACCGTATTTAATTTCTAACTGTATTCTGTTGGCCATAAATTTCTACACTACAATATGTATTGCTATCTGATCATCACTTGTATAAGTGGAAATGTAGTAATATGTGATGAAGTCTTTTGCAGGTTTGGTAATTGTGACATGGAATCCTGAAGCCAACATTGTATCCAGATCAGGGAAAGGCCCATGATTGATTAGTAGTGTCTGTTGGGAAAGGAATGGAAGGATGACACATACGCTGTTTCTTTGATGATAGGGAAAACTTTTAATTTGTTTCCTATCTGTAACATAGCTGTCCAGATGAACTTCTAAAAACATCTGATAATTACATGACTCTTTCATTCATTATTGATATGTATTATCTTGCAAAACACTTGGCAGGAAATTGTAGAGTCCTGTAGAAATGGGAATAAAATGTTAGGCTGCGTTCCTTGTTTGTGTAGAAGTAAGATATTGTCAGGGTACTGGAGGAAATTGAGTAGCATATATTTGATAGCTATTTTGCATAAAACATGACATTAATGTTCTAAGAGGAATGAGACCATTATGGTAGATTATAGTATTTAGCACGTGTTAAGCATTTTCATTATGCCAAGCATTGTTCAGAATGTTTTATAATTTATTAAACTTGTTAAAGCAACAGAGACTCCCATGAGTTGGTTTTCTTCTTATCCCTAGGTGTAAGGTATATTATATCCCTAGGTATATAGTAAGTTGTATTCTCAAAGGTCACTTGAGTCCTTGTTTTCTAAGTCAATTCACAATGTAAATTCCATTAATTTTATTTTTTACTACATTTATACTTGGTGTCAACAGATAAAAATTCTGTGTCAAAACTTGAACAACTGTTCAAGAATCTATTGTAGTTGTAGAAAGGTGGATAATAATAAAATAAGCCTGTATATTCCACTGTTATATGCCCCCCATTTTATTTTTTTTGCCAGGATTTCATGCCTGCCTGATTCTACTGCTCCTGGAAAACTCCTTTATTTATTTATTTACTTATTGATACATTTTATTTTCAGCAAAGAGATACAGAGAGAAAGATAATAGTGAGAGAGCACAACACTGATTAGCTCTGGCTTAAGGTAGTGCTGAGGATTGAACCTGAGACCACAGAGCCTTAGGCATGAACGTTTTTTGTATAACCATTATGCTATCTCCCCAGCCCCAAACTACTTTTTTAATATAAAAAAATTTCAGATGGAGACCACTGCACTGTTTATGAATCTTGCTTGGTCCTGTGCATGGTGCTCCCATGTGGTGCTAAAGCTGGAAACTGTTGCGTTGTCGGAAAATTCATGATGTACTATTTTTTATGCAAAGATGCATCATGACTTTTCCAATAACGCAGTAGGTCCTTGTGCATGGTAATGTGTGCACTGATGCTGAGATCATCTACTCCCTCCCCCCCCATTTAATTTTATTTGCCGTGTTACTTGGGTCATACCCTTAGTTCATTCTTTGGAGAGTGTGTTCGGAGACTCCCTGTAATCTAGGACTCTCTAGGAGTGAGTAGAGAGTAATTGGGATTTGTAGGCCATCTTGGGTCTGCATTATTGCTCAGCTGTTTATATACTGCATGCCTTTCAGCAAGTTATTTATTTAGCTGCCAGGTTGGAAGGATAGTCCTACCAAATCTACCAAATAGAAAATAAGTCTGGAACATAATTGGTGCATTTGCTCTGTCACTAGGGTGGTTTTTTTCTTCATCATGACTACAAGATAATATATAAAATTTTCTTAAACTCTTGGAAGAAAATTTGAAAGTAGGGACACTAATATTTAGATTTGCTTTGTATGAGGACCCATTTTCTAGAAGCATAGAATTTGGATTTTGTAGTATTTGAAATCAGCTACAAGGCTATGAAATACTGGAGGCCAACAGATTTAACATCCTGAGTATTACAGACTTAATATGCAAAGCAGATCTGGGAGCTGGTCTTATCTTTTTGAATAAGAGGATTATGGGCAGTGGACTTCACTGTAAATCTTCCTTAATGTGATTTATGGCCCTGGGAGGGAAAGTTTGACATAGCTGGAGTGAGAAAGATGTCTTGAGTACTGTCCTATTTTTAATCAAAGACTACTATGTGTTGGGAAATTAGAATGTCTTTGAAGTAATGTGATAAATTGATAAACTGAAGAAAGAACTGAGAATCACATCCTTAGCACCAATATATTTTATAGCCTTAATTTTTTTTGCTGTTTTTCTTAATCTATACTATGAAGCAGTTATCTGGTGATCTGTTAGGTCTGATAATAGGATAAAACACAAGGCTTTAGGAATGAACATTAAGTTGTAGTTGCTTATGTACACAGAAATCTCAAGTTCATATTTAAACAATATAGTCACATACTATCATTTTTAAAAATTTATTTATTTATTTATAAAATGGAAACACTGACAAGACCATAGGATAAAAGGGGTACAGTTTCCACCACCAGAACTCCATATCCCATCCCCTCCCCTGCTAGCTTCCCTATTCTTTATCACTCTGGAGTATGGACCCAGGATCAGTATTGGGTGCAGAAGGTGGAAGGTAATTCTGTAATTGCTTCCCTGCTGAACATGGGCATTGACAAGTTGATCCATATTCCCAGCATGGGAGGGGGTGGGTTATGGGGATTGGGTGGTGGGAATTGTGTGGAGTTGTACTCCTCCTACCTTATGTTTTTGTTCACTAATCCTTTCTTAAATAAAAAATTAAAAAAAACAACAACTGAGTGTTATATTTGGGGTGCAGCTAGTGAATTGGGTACACTGGTGTAGGTATTGTGTGGATGGAGGAGTGAGAACTAATGTACTGGAAGTCTGGACATAATATATATGAAAGGCCTGACAACAGACAAGATATGCTTGGAGTTGATGAAATAAGACACTGTTGTGTGACAGAAGGCTTTTACTTTGGGTCACTCTGAAACCTTGGCTCCAATTCCATTGTTTTTATTTTTTTTTAAGTGGATGTAAAAATGTCACTTGTTAGCTGAAGGTCCCTAAGAAATGACTTAATAACTTTAAATCTTAGTTTCTCTTTTTAGTGTAGTTAATGTAGGACTGGGACAATAATACAATGGTAATGCAAATGAATTTTATGTTTGAGGCTCTGAGTTCTCAAGGTCAGTCCCCAAGACCACCCTAAATTAGAGCTGAGCAGTGCTGGGTGGTGTTGGTAGTGGGGGTGGGGGGGTCATAGTCAATCTAGTGCCAGCATTGTGAAATGGTGTATGAGTTAGAGATAATGATAATAATATTATGTTATATATGAAATAACTGTCTAAAAATACTGCTATGGAATGACAGTACTTAACTATTTCTTGTGTATAGTTAGTAATTTACACTTTATAGTGTATATTTAGTAGGTTTTTAAGATAAGGAATGAGAAGAAGGTGGAGAAGTAGTTTGGCATACATGGGCAGATATATTTGAAGCAGTAAAACAGCTGAGGCAGAAACATTTGATTGGGAACCTCTAGTAATTCTAAGACTATGGTTGGAAGATACTCTCTGTATTGGTTGTGGAAAAGGAAAGAGAATCAAAGTGACCATAAGACTCTGATCAGTTGTATAAAAAATATGAGAGAGGAAAAGTGTTGGAGATCTCAAAGTTACTTTTTTAAAAAAATTTATTTATTTATTTATTCCCTTTTGTTGCCCTTGTTGTTTTATTGTCGTCGTTATTATTGATGTCATTGTTGTTGGATAGGACAGAGAGAAATGGAGAGAGGAGGGGAAGACAGAGAGGGGGAGAGAAAGACAGACACCTGCAGACCTGTTTCACCGCCTGTGAAGGGACCTGCCTGCAGGTGGGGAGCTGGGGGCTTGAACCGGAATCCTGACTCCAGTCCTTGAGCTTAGCGCCACCTGCGCTTAACCCGCTGCACTACAGCCCGACTCCCTCAAAGTTACTTTAATTTGTGAATCTGACTGGCTGGCACAGCCATGGTCAGAAATACAATTATTGGGAAGAAAAATTACTTCTCTGAGAAATACAGAAAATTCTGTTTTCTCTTGAGTTTGAGGTGAAAGCACGGCACTCAGGTTCAAATAACCTGTAAACCATTTTCAAGTATAAGCTTGAGATGTGAAGGTGATCTGACTGTAACATGTCACCCTTTTTATTGCCAAGGGTAATTTAGCTGACCTGGTTGACTAGGTTGATGTTCTTTTCTTCCTCACCTCTTTCTTTGTGTACACACCTGCTTTTCTCTGCTACTACCGCCAAAAATACCCTTAAGAATGTAGGGTAGTCAAACCACGCACACACACATGCACACTGCCTCGGAATGAGAGTCCTTCCGAGAATATTTTTCTCTGTAATACCCTTGTTCCTCTCCTAGAATCTTTAATGGCTTCCACTTATCCACTTACCTGATATCAAAGTTAACATTTTTACTTCACTTTCATGATTGGAATTAACCAGGTTATTCTATAAACTTTAGTTCTTACCTTTTTTTCCTACCTGCCTGTCTGCCTTCTGATATCACTCCTTTTATGTGACAACTTTCAGCTTGTCACTCCTTTCTTCTGGCAACTTCACATCTGCAGGCTGACAGGAAGCAAAGTGCTCAGTTTGACTACCATTCTTGCCAGAGTTCAGTTTAAGTGGAGGAACTGATTGAAGCCTACTGAGAAAATAATGCCATGGGCAAGTAAACTGATTAGCAGTAATATTTCTGGTAATGAGACACCAGAGCGCCAAATCTTTTTTTTCTGGCAAGCTTTTATGTGGCTTACTGCCAAATCTGTAAGTTGCCCCAAGGAGTAATCATTATTTCTATAATAAGCCCACTCTGCTTTCTAAGATGTTGTTTGTGCTCAGTTGCAACAGTTATGCAGAACTGACATACAGAATTGAGGTCATATATCTTTCTTTCCTTCCTTCCTTCCTTCCTTCCTTCCTTCCTTCCTTCCTTCCTTCCTTTTTGTTTTTACTGGGTATTTGCCTTATCTTTTCTAGGTGGCTCATACTGTACCTTGTAAAAACTACATGTGAACTTAAGGGGAGCCTTTCTTTAACTTTCATATTATCTTCAATTTCAAGGGATAAAATATATTTACTCTTTATATGTGGTAAACAGTAATTGACACTTGGAAATATGTATATTAGTCATATTTATATAGGTAAACATTATATAACATTTGAACATTTAATTCTTTTTTTTAAAATTTTTTTATATCTATTTATTTTCCTTTTTGTTGCCCTTGTTGCTTTTTATTATTGTTGTACTTATTATTGTTGTTGTTATTGATATCATTGTTGTTCGATAGGACAGAGAGAAATGGAGAGAGGAGGGGAAGACAGAGGGGGAGAGAAAGACAGATACCTGCAGACCTGCTTCACCGCCTGTGAAGCGACTCCCCTGCAGGTGGGGAGCCTGGGGCTCGAACCGGGAACTTTCTGCCAGTCCTTGAGCTTTGCGCCACATGCGCTTAACCCGCTGCGCCACCACCCGGCTCCCTGAACATTTAATTCTTAAATGCTTAAGTAGATTGCTACACCACGTATAACAAACTTTTTCCTTAATGCAGAGTAAGTCTTTAATTTGTACATCTAGTAATCTTTAAGCTTACTGAAACCTTTCCCATATTTCTTAGACAAACTATAACTTTTTATTAAAAGTTATTGGTTTTTCAATATGCCTTTTTAAAATTTTTATTTATTAAAAGGAAACACTGACAAAAACCATAGGACAAAAGGGGTACAAATCCACACAATTCCCATCACCAGAACTCTGTATCCCATCCCCTCCCCTAATAGCCTTCCTATTTTTTATCCCTCTGGGAGTATGGACCAAGGGACATTATGGGGGTGCAGAAGGTAAAAGGTTTGGCTTCTGTAATTACTTCCCTGCTTACCAGCTTACGGTGGTATTGGGGATCGATTTTGTGACCTTTGGTTCCTCAGACATGAAAGTCTTTTTGCATAAACATTATGCTATCTCCTTAGCTCCCAATTCTCATTTTTTCAGAATATAGTTTTACATATATCCCTTTAAAATAGTGAGTTGGAATGCTACAGATGATGTTTTTTGCTTATTTACCAGAGCACTACTTAGCTCTAGTTTATGGTAGTACTGGGGGATTGAACGGGACCTTGTAGCCTCAGGCATGAGATTTTTTTTTTCTTTTCTTTCTTTATTTTTAAATATTTATTTACTCCCTTTTGTTGCCCTTGTTGTTTTATTGTTGTAGTTATTATTATTGTTGTCACAGCTGTCCTTGTTGTTGGATAGGACAGAGAGAAATGGAGAGAGGAGGGGAAGATAGAGAGGGGGAGAGAAAGATAGATACCTGCAGACCTGCTTCACGGTCTGTGAAGCAACTCCCCTGCAGGTGAGGAGCCGGGGGCTTGAACCGGGATCCTTATGCTGGTCCTTGCGCTTTGTGCCACCTGCGCTTAACCCACTGCGCTACTGCCTGACTCCCTTTTTTGTTTTTTAATAGCCATTATGCTATCTCCTCCTGCCCTCAATATTACAGATTTATGTAGGTTATTTATAATATTTTCCTACCAATATTGATAAACAGAAGTATATTTAATTTTTTTGTCATTTAATAGTGTAATAGGTTAAGCGCACATGACGCTAAGTACAAGGACCCACGCAAGGATCCTGGCTCGAGCCCCCGGCCCCCACCTGCAGGGGGGTGGTTTCACAAGTGGTGAATCAGGTCTGCAGGTGTCTATCTTTCTCCCCTCTCTGACTTCCCTTCCTCTCTCCATTTCTGTCTGTCCTAGCCAACAACAACAACAGCAATAACAACAATAATAATAACACAACGATAAACAACTAGGGCAACAAAAGGGGGGAAAAAAAAGCCTCCAGGAGCAGTGGATTCCTAGTACAGGAACCGAGCCCTAGCAATAACCCTGGAGGTAAAAAAAAAAAAATTACAAGCTAGTAGGAGTATAATTTCACACCATTCCCACTACCTGTGTCCCCATCAGCCTTCAACAGAAACTGCAACAGTTCTCCCATCGTTACAGATATGGATTGACTCTGTATCTGTCTGTATATCTGTGTACATATACATATTATACATATATATTTTCCCTTTTTTTCCTATGGTCCTGCTTTCACTTCCTTTCTAAGTCACACCTACACCAATTACTACTTCCGAGTATCCTTCTTTTTTCCTCTTCCCTCTCAGATAAGTGAAACTGTGCCTGCCTTCCTCTGGTGTTTTCCAGATTTGCTTCCTTTTCACTGATGATATAAAAACAAAATTTCCTGGTGACAAATGTTTTGGGTCCTGGTGGAATTGGGGTTCAAAGCTCTTCTCTGGTCATCTCCTAACCTCCCCTCCCACCCCCGCCTCCCACCTGTATGGAGCAAAATTCTTTTTAGGGAGCAGAAGAAGTTCTGGCTTCTGTAATGGCTTTTCCATTGGATAGTCATTGTTGGCAGGTTGATCCATACCCCCAGCTTATTTCTATCTTTCCCTAGTAGGGCAGAGCTCGGTAGAGTTGAAGTTCTAGGGTATGTTGGTGAGATCATCTGGCCAGGGAGGTCAGGGTGGAATCATAAAGGCATCTGTAACTTGGTGGCTGATAGGAAAAACAAAATGTTTAATAAAGAAGAACCAAAAAATAGGAATAGAGCAGATGAGACAAGGGATGCTAGGATGGGAAAGAAAAAAGCTAGGGTGTCTGTTTTAGGTATGTTCCTAGGGCCCCATGACTTTAGTGAACTTTGTTTGAGCTTGATAGCTAACATGAACAAGGTGGACTAGAAATACTGTCTTGGAAGAAGGTGTCAGAATTGAGAATAGAATTTAAAGCTTCAACAGGGACTTTGTGAATATAGTTGAGATTTAAGATGGGGAGATTATCCTGGATTATCTGTGTGGATATACTACATTGTTATAGAAGATGTCAGAACCAGAAATATGCCATCAAAGAATGATTTTACTGGTTATTGCTGACTTTGAATATGGAGAAATTAACCACAAGCCATAAAATGTGGGCTGTTTCTGGGACCTGGTAAAGCCAATGACGTGGATCTTACTTGAGCCTTCAGAAAGTAACTGACCCTTGGGATAGCTGGGTTTTAATCCTGTGCGGTTCATATCAGACTTGGGATCTATTGAATTTCCAAGTACTAAATGTGTGTTGTTTTAAGCACTATGTTTATGATAATGTGTTACATTAACCAGAAGAAACAAATACATAGAACATGTATTTACCCATACTTTTCATTCACTTAGAATTATTTTTTCTTTCTTGTCTTTGCTTCTATGTGTTTCTGTCCTCAAATTGTACCCTTATTTATGCCCATCAGGTTGGATTTCTCTTCATTTTTTAATTCTTCCAATCAATATTTTTTTTAGTGCCTTCTGCCAGTAAGCATAATAGATCTACCTTTGGAGACTTGCACATGTCCCTGTTCATAAGGAACTTAGTTTAATAAAAAACATTTTACTCATTCACCTCAGTAAATATGTATTCAACACAGTTCTGTGGTAATACTTTAATTATCTGATTAGAAAGTTAATACAATTTATAAAGACATGCATGGAATTGATGGCAATGTGCTCCTGATGGTAACACTGCACTTTTATCACTATTATTATTAAATATTATATATACATGTTGGTATGCTTCAATCCCCCCTGCTTAACACTGTATTCTATTTACATAACCACTGTTAACTAAGCACTGCCCTGCCTGCAGGGCATTGGTTTAATCCCCATTGGTTCATGATGTCTTTTTGCTTCACCCCCTCTCGTAGTACACCCTGATTTGCACCAGTCACTTTTCGCTCCACCCTCTCTACATCACATCCTGTTTCCACCCTACTTGGCGAGTATATATATATAAGGACAGGATTGTGATTATAGATAGTCTAGTTTAGCTTAGATTGCACTGTGTTCCACATGAATAAAGAGATACTGCATACAGCTCAGCCATGAGTCCCTGGTCATCTGTCTCCTGCCCGCGAAGCTAGCCCGGCATAATGGCACCCAAACAGGGACTGGCATATGGCGCCCAACCAACATGGGACCTAAACTGCCCATCCCCCAGATAAGTAATTGGCTACCTATCCAATATGGGCTGCCTTTCTACTTATGAAGAGTTTTCCCAAAGCCTCTACTGTTTCGTCATGAGACAGTTTCTCTGTCTCTGGAACATTTTGCTCTGGGCCATGCCGCGGACCACTCAGTGGACAAGCAGCAGGAGGGTCAGGGGTCTTGAAGGCAACCTCCCAGGTGGGTCAGGAGTCGGCGAGGGAGAACAGATAGACACCACACTCTATTGGAGGGCGAATCTGGACTCGTTTTAATAGTGAAACTGCATTAGCTTTTATACTTTTTTCAGGTTACATTCAGGTTGTCTAAGCAACCAGCTCATAAAGAAGTAACAATAGTCTTGTGACTTTGGCAGGCTACATGTTATTCCCCCATAACTGTAAAGAATGGGTACAATACTTTGTATCGTTCTGTTCCCAGGGGAGGTCATACCCAGAATTGTTTTAGACTTTTGCTGAGGGCTATCTCTACCATTAATCTTCTATGGGGGCGTACAGATCTTTGCCTAGTCGTGGACCACTGCTCATCTAGGTCTGGTCCAGTTTAACTATTAATCTTTCTTTGTTTCAATATGTCAACTTGTACCTGGGAGGCCTCAATCTCTGTATTGTTTCTATGAGGGACAAGTCATAACATGACTTGTTTTGTCTGTCTATGCTGACCCACCTTTTCCACTTTCATAATGTAACTTTCAAATATGCTCCTGTGTAAGGGAGAGGGGGTGCTTTTGACTCTCCATTCCCACCAGGCACTGCCAAAGCATTATTAATCAATTGTGACAGTATAATTGTTTGTAGCAATAACGGGGGGGAGAATGCGTCGACCCATTCCCGTCCTTCTGCCCAGCTTCTTTGAAGTCTGAATGCAGGTCCAGAGGAGATGACTTTGTCAGTCTCTCTGGTGGTCGTGACGGGGCGGCGCAGGGCCACACTTTGGTTCCCTGACCGGGAACTTTGGTTCCTTATGACTGTGATCGTAGAGCTTGGAAGATGCACAGAGATTTCTCCTTGGACTTTCTGGATTCCCTGTCCCATGTTTCCCGAGGAGAAGGACTAAATTTTGCTCTGGGCCACACTTTGGTTTCTTATGACTGTGATCGTAGAGCTTGGGAGATGCGCGAAAATTTCTCCTTGGACTTTCTGGACTTACCTCACATGTTCCCCATGGAGAAGGACTACTCTAACTTGAAAAGCATTCTCCAGTATCCTGGAAGTCCCCAAGAATGGAGACACATGGTTAGTTCTACTCTATTGATTCAATTCTTTCTTCGATGGGAAGACATTTTTAAAAATGGGTGCCTGCAGCAATCCAGCAGGAACCATCAGCAGCACCCTAAATGGAATTTCGAGGAGCTTTTTGGACTAGGACACCCTCCAGGAACTCATGATGCTACATGGTGAGATCTGGATAATCTGGTTCAAGGTGAAAGAAGCAAAAACTGCCTACTGCTTTTCTCTTGATTCCCCCCCTCATTGTTCTCTCTGAATATCTTAAGTTTGCTGTCTGCTTTCAGTTGTGTTTCATAAGAGAGTGATTTGAATGACTGAATTTTTGTATGACACTGACTTAAAAAAAATGCTGGACGCAGCCATGATTTCTAGAGACATCCAGAAACAATCCAAAAAATTGTTTTTTCCTCCTTTGATTTTTTTTTTTTTTTTTTTTATGTCTTGGCATAAATCTGAAAACTGTATGAGTTATGGGCGGGCTAGATAGTGCAATGATTATGTTAATGATTCTCATGCCTAAGGCTTCTAACCATGGTTCTTTTATTGCGTTTAAACTGTTTAAACAACCTTAAAATCATACTAGAAAGGACTTCCAATTATAATGGAGTTATCAATTATAGTAAACTTCTAATCTGCTCTACAACTTTTGTTTGACAAGTAAGTGAATTACAGCTGTCAAGTCGTCACATGAAAAAGCATGTACTCAAATGGAATCCCTGGAAATCCATTTGGACCCCTGTTCTCCGACATCGCCCACAAGATGGCATGACTACAACGCACCCCCTGAAACCAATGATGTGACATGGCATGACCTGAAGAAACAGATTCACAGACTCCAAAGCTCACTCTCTACAGAAAAGCGGAATTCCAGTGGCTGACATTCCCCATCAAGACAGACTTGCAGCATTTCATCCCCTGACATTTCTTCCATGGTCATCTGCTTTGGACTGACACTTCCATCGGACTTACTGGTACACCTCTTGGACACTTTACACAACTTTACAGCAGTTTCTTTTTATGCTGCTGGGTTTCTCAAAAACTGACAGCAGCAGTCCATAGACTGCAGCCAGCTGCCTTCGGACTCTATAGGACATGTCCCCTCACCTGCAGGCCCTGTTCCCAGAGGCAGGAATCTCCCCCTCCTTACTAGGTCATGCCCACAGAGGTAGGAAATGCCCTTTGAGGCATGAAACGCCTCCAGAGGGAAGAGATGCCCACAGAGGCAGGAAATGCCCTTTGAGGCAATAGATGCCCCCAGAGGCAAGAAATGCCATTTAGCCTGCTAGGCCTTGCCCTTTGAAGTAGGAAACACCCCCCTTCAGGCCTCCCCTTGGCATCACACTGGTTCTTGCTCCCCTATTTTGTTTCTCCATGTCTTATGCCAGTTCTTTTGAAAATGCCTGTACGATATAGGTTTCTGTTCACCTCACACTCCTGATGCTATGGCCATTAGTTAAAAAGAAAGGGGGAATTGTTGGTATGCTTCTAAGACCCCTCTGTTTCATTGGTTTAATCCCCCCTGCTTAACACTGTATTCTATTTACATAACCACTGTTAACTGAGCACTACCCTGCCTGCAGGGCATTGGTTTAATCCCCACTGGTTCATGATGTCTTTTTGCTCCTCCCCCTCTCGTAGTACACCCTGATTTGCACCAGTCACTTTTCGCTCCACCCTCTCTATGTCACATCCTGTTTCCACCCTACTTGGCGAGTATATATATATATATGGACAGGATTGTGATTATAGCTAGTTTAGCTTAGCTTAGATTGCGCTGCGTTCCACATGAATAAAGAGATACTGCGTACAGATCAGCCATGAGTCCCTGGTCGTCTGTCTCCCGCCCGCGAAGCTAGCCCAGCATATACATATTATATAATATTATATATTATATATTATATATTATATATTATATATTATATATTATATATTATATATTATATATTATATATTATATATTATATATTATATATTATATATACATATATTTCTGTTATCGAATTGAGGAAGACTGTGAGGAAGGAAAGCCCACCTAGAAAGGAGCTCTGGATAATAAGGTTGATCTCTGGGGATATTCAGCCTAAAGCTTGAGTCTTTGACCCTTGAGCCACAGAAACTAAATTCTACCAACAAATAGAGGAGATTTTAAGATCCACTCAAACCATAGGTCACACTGACACCTGGCTTATAGATTTGCTTGGAACCCTGCTAAGCCATTATCTAATTCTAGACCCAGAGAAAATATGGTAATATATACATATATATATATATATATATGTATATCATGAAATTTACCAGTAGTAACATTTAGTACCCTTGCAATGTTGTGCAGTCTTTACCATTATTTGGTTCTTTACCACTTTGTTTTTAATCACCCAGAAGGAAACCCTTTACCCACTAAGCAGTCATTCCACACTCTACCCTTTCCCTAGCCCCATAATCCTATCTCTGGATCTCTCTTTTACTTAACAATTTATAAACATGTACTATATAACTTATAGCTTTTAGTATTTGATATCTTTGACTTTTTGATGAACTATTTAGTTTAGTACCTTCTGTTTTATTGACACTGTGGGATATGATATGTCACTGTGTGGATATGCCATATTTTATTTATTTATTTATTTATTTATTTATTTATTTATTTATTGTAGTACAGTTAGATTTCTTTTACCTTTTGGTGAAATACTTTTTTACCCCTGGTGTCCCATTTTCAGCACCATAAGTAGTGCTGGCAGGCATTGGTTGGTTATCTGGTATTTCTTTTTCTGTCACTTTCTTTGCATAGTGGGCAAACTTTTTTCACAATTTTCCTCCTTAATAAAGTCTATCAGCAGATGATAGAGGCAGCATCTATAGTTAGCCCTTTCAGCTCTGTTTCTGCAGCTGCCTTCAGTCTCTGAGTGTTCTTGGAAGAATATTCAAATCATAACTGTTTTGCTTCAACTTTAACTTGGAAACCTGAAACTGAAAGCAAGTTTTGAGGAGCTTCAGAGTTGTTTCTGCCTGGTATTGTGAGCCTAGACTAGCTGGACTAACTTGAGTGCATGTGGGAAAAATTATAAAGTGAATTTCTCAGGAGATTTAAGATTTTGTTTTGGGCCTTTTTTTTTTTTTTTTGGAGGGGAAGTGATATTACATTGTAGATTTTTACAGAATTTTGTCTAAGTATATTTAAATAAAAACTTTGAAATGGAGAAATAGAAGTTGGGACAAATATTGAATGGCCTCTCTTTCTTTCTCTCTCTCTTTTTTTTTTTTTAAGTGGGGACATATATCCTAGTGGTTTCTTATTTCACCCACTCACTCATTTTACTATTTGAACTGACTTAGGAAGATTTGAATTATTTTAACTTACACAGTATTTTCTTTCCATTGAATTGTCTTTTAACATTTACTGATGTTTGAACATATAGATTTAAAACTAGGCGTAATCAAAAGTTTATGCTACTGCTAGACTGTTATTATGGGAATTTTGATTTTAATTGCTAAAAATAAGGGCATATTTTTAAAAGGAGTTCTTTTATCTAGACCAGGCAAATGATTGGGAGCCCTGCTGGAAATCTTAGAAGGTTCTCTATATAAGTCACAGTGGTTAATGTTGAGCTTAGGACTGGGTCCAGGAAGCCTGAAATTACTATGTAGCTCTTGGAAAAGTACAGATCACTTAACCTTTATGGGGCTTGTTTTTCTTCTCTTTAAATATACATTTCAGGAAATAGGTATAAATAAACATGGAGTAAAGGCATCTAAATTTTTCTTAAGCTTTCTAAGTAGCATATATAGTGTGCATAATAGTGGGAACTAGAATTTAATGGGAAGTTGATGAATGTGAAAATGTGTAATGTTGTTTGGTTTGGGGAAGGATTTCAGGAATTTGTTGTACCAGTCTGAAGAGAAGGTCAGTGGTTGGCTTTTCAGAGTGGCCTTTGAATGTCATGAAGGATAGCATGGAAGAAGCAGCAATGAGGTTACATAGCATCTTAGTTTTAACAAAAGACTTGCTTATCTAATAATGAGCAAGAGGGAGAGAAGAGAGAACCAGAGCATCACATTGGCATATTCGGTGCTAAAGGTTGAAGTCCAGACCTGACTCTTTCAGGTCCAATGCTTTGTTCACTGTGCCATCCCCAAGCCCTTCTGTAGTTTTTTTTTTTAATTTTTATTTATAAAATGAAAATATTGACAAGACTAGGGTAGGATGAGGTACAATTCCATGCAATTCTCACCACCAGAACTCCTTATCCAATTGCCTCCCTTGATAGCTTCTTTGTTCTTTATCCCTCTGGGAGTATGGACCCAGGATCATTGTGGGGTACAGAAGATGGAAGGTCTGGCTTCTGTAATTGCTTATTCTCTGAACATGGGTGTTGACAGGTCAGTTCATACTCCTAGCCTAACTCTCTCTTTCCCTGGGGAGGCAGGGCTCTAGGACACATTGGTAGGGTCATCTGCGCAGTGAAGTCAGGTTGGCATCTGGAACCTGGTGGCTGAAAAAGGGTTAAGATATAAAGCAGAACAAATTGTTGACTATTCATGAACCTAAAGGCAAGAATATTGCAGATGAAGATTTGGGAGGGGGGTCTCCGTTTTGGCAAAGGCTAGTAGGTCTATTTTAGGTATGACTTTACTAGTTTTTGCCTGAGCATGACAGCTATCATGCAGGTGGACCCAAAGTATTGTCTGGGGAGATGGTGTCATAGTTGGAAAAAGGACTAGAAGGCTGGATCAGGGAAGAGAGTAGCTCCCAAATATGGGGAAAGTATATAAATATTGTTGACTGTAAACCCCATCAATCTGATCTGGGGCCCATATTCAGCACAGGAGCCTATGTAACCTCTGTATCCCTTTTGGTCTGAACTCGCATTCTGTGATCATGGGTAGGAACATTCCAGGCTGCACTAATTTCAGAACCATCTTCCTCAGGTAGTAGGTAGAGTATGTTGTCCAACCTCCCTTCAGAGAATGGAACATTGCCTACTGTTGTTGATCCACATCGAAGGCAAGGTCTATAGGGGCCCACAAAGGCGTCCATTATGTTTTCCTTATGGAGATGACCAGTGACAGTTGAGAGAGGGATTTGTTAGACGTCTGGGCCCATCATGTCTGTGTGAGAATCCCAGACTCCCTGACTAGGGCCCCAGATGATGGGGTGGCCTGGTAGTGACTAAAGAGTCGTCATTAAAGTGTAGCAGTCTCTTGCCCTTATTCAGCTTTTGTAGTCCTTACTGCCTTCTGTATTTTCTTGATTGCTGAAAAAAGGTGGCTGCAAAGCCTACTCTTCTGGAGCTCCAGAAGGAATGGACTTGCAAGATGTGTAGGGAGAGGGAAATGTGGACTCAAATGGGGGTACTACTTTGTCTTATTCAGAACAACCTAGTGTGCTTTAAAAGTTGAATGTAACTTTAATAACTAACTATAGGTTGTAGTTTTTATTTTCAATCTAGTTGTTAGAGATTATCTTGCTAATGTATCCATGTCTGGTATCCTATTCCTGGCCTTAGAAGTGGAGAAATCGGTTTCTTTCTTTTTCATTATATATATTTATTATATATAATATTCATTATATATTATTAATATATTACATTGTATAATTTAAAGCATATTTCTGTTATATATTTTCAAGGGTGAGAAATCCGTTTCTTTTTCATTATATACTTATTTATTTAATGAAAGAGAGATCAGAGAGAAAGACACAAAGACACAGAGCGAGGAATAGAAACCAGGGTACTGTGCAGGTCTGGCTTATGGTGGTGCTGCTGATGGAACCTGGGACTTCAGAGCCTCAGACAAGAAAGTCTTTTGCATACCATTATGCTGTTTCTCCAACCCGGAGAAATCTGTTTCTTAAGGAAGAGGTGAGCTAGTGAAACTTGGATTTAAATCCCAACTTCAGTACTACTTACTACTTACTGGGTGGCAAGGTAGAGTTCTGCATCTGTTTACACCTATATCTGCTAGAAAGTAGTAAGCCCACCTCAGGAAGCTAGTGTCTATGCACTGGTGTTCAGGGGATAGGACACTTGCTGTACTAGAGGATCTTTTGGCTTGCTCAGAGTACCAGACTGGTGTTAGGCAGTCCTCTATCCTCTGAGGCCAGATTGCTTTATTATACTTCTTTCTATTTTTATTTATAAAAAGGAAACACCTACAAAAAACATAGGATAAGAGGGGTATAACTCCACACAATTTCTACCACTAGAACTACTATCTCATCCCCTCC
This sequence comes from Erinaceus europaeus, assembly GCF_950295315.1. Classification (NCBI taxonomy): domain Eukaryota; kingdom Metazoa; phylum Chordata; class Mammalia; order Eulipotyphla; family Erinaceidae; genus Erinaceus; species Erinaceus europaeus. The sequence continues at coordinate 29,849,379 of NC_080165.1, forward strand.
CCTGATAGCTTTCCTATTCTTTAACCCTCTGGGAACATGGACTCAGGGTCATTATGGGGTGCAGAAGGTGGAAGGTCTGGCTTCTGTAATTGCTTCCCTGCTGAACATGGGCCCTGACAGGTCGATCCATACTCCCAGCCTGTTTCTCTTTCTCTAGTGGGGCGGAGCTCTGGGGAAGCAGGGCTCCAGGACACATTGGTGGGGTAATCTGCCCATAAACCGGACTTCTTTCTTTTTCTAGCTAGTCCCATGTGCAGTGGAGCCCTGGGAAAGGGTTGAGCCAGAGGAACCCACTCTCATAGTGGTAGTTGACTTTAGAATCTCTCTATTCACCGCCCCCCACCCCCACACCAATTACACATATTTTCCCCTAGGAAACTGGTGGTTATTATTTACAGAGACCCTGACCACCCCCTTCCATCCCTCACTGTAACTAAGCCCTAATTTACCCCATTTCTCAGACATTGTATGTAGATTCCCCTACCCTCTAGCAAACTAACACTAAAGAGTATGGAGCTAATTCTGGAACAAGAAGAGTTTTCTCTGCAACGCTGCCCAGTTGGTACTGAGGGAGCCAGATGGAAATGCATAACTAATTTTTAACTTTACAGATAATGGGCTTCAGGAACTAAATTGGCTTTCCATTAAGTGCTTGTCCTGTGGGGAAATGGCTTGGAAATTTCACAACAGCAGATCTCATGGAAAGATGTAATAAAGAACTTTTTGTGATTAGTTAGTACCACCACTGCAATGTTTAATTGTCAGTTTGAAGTGATACTGCCCTCTGTAAGGAGTCGTGCTTTCTTGACTGTACTCTACAACAAGTGACTTTTCTTTTTGGCAGAGGGATTCCTCTCAAAACTGGACACTACTCAAAGCAGGGCGTGGATGGGGGCTGGGAATGGTATGAACTGCACAGTGAAGAAAGAGGGAGCTTATAAAAGTAGGAGAGGAAAGGAGGAGAGCTACTGGGCATTGAAAAACTCAGAAGAGTAGTATGGGCTTTGCCAAACCTCTCAACTTTGAAATCATTTTTCCTACAGCAAACAGATGCCTTTAAACCAGTGGTGAGATGTCAAATATTTGATGCCTGGTGACATTTGAGTTAACAGCTTTGCAGCTTATATCCAAAGTCCAACATACAGACAGGTATCTTTCCTTATTTCTCTTTTTAAATTTTATTTGACAGGACAAAGAAATTGAGAGGGGAGTGGAGCTAGGGAGGGAGAAAGATGGATACCTGCAGACTTGCTTGACCACTCATGAAGTTCCTCCATTGCAAATGGGGAGCAGGGGCTTGAACCCTGGTCCTTGTGCATAGTAACATGTGTGCTCAATTGAGTATGCCACCACCTAGCCTGCACCCCCACTTCCTATTTCTCTAGGAAACATTGCTGAAGTTAAAATTTGACTCTGCTGCTCTAGTTGGAGAAGGTGAGAATTGTAAGTTCAGCCTCCCAAAGTGAACACCTCTTAGACCTGGGCCATTCATGAGAGGAAAAATGATTCATGCCGTGACATTGCCTTGCTTTTCTCTTAAGTTCAGGAGAATGCACTGTTCCTGAGTTTCCTAGAAAGGCAACCCAGAGCTGATAAGATGAAGAGATATGGGCATTGCATTTGAATAACTGCAGGTAGCTGAGGGTGATGCAAACCAGAGGGATATGTCCCTGATTTTTTCTCACTTGCTGTGTAACCATTGAGATTGAGCTGGCACTGTAACCTAAGGTGCACCTGTGTAAGGTATCTCTAGTCCAGAGTCTCAAGGAAGCAAATCCAGCCCTGTTCCCTGGGTCCTTCAGATGTGTGGTTAATGTCATTTCACTCACTGCTTTCATTTTGCTGTTTCCTACTAAGTAGGAGACATTTGCACCTCAGGTGTCTAAACAAGGGGGTTGATACATACATACATACATACATACATATATATATATATATATATATATATGTATATTGTATGTTACACAATGACAAGTTAGAGAACCCAATCAAAAAAAACAGTGGGCAACAATCCTGAATGCACACTTATGTAAAGAATACAGATGACCTACTAGCTATCTACAAAACGGAGACCCCCCCAACTCTTCATCTGCACTACTCCAGCCTTTAGGTTCATGGTTAGTCAACTTTTTTGGCTTTATATGTTAATTCTCTTTTTGGCCACCTGGTTCCAGATGCTAGCATGATGCCAACCAGGCTTCCCTGGGCAGACAACCCCACCAATGTGTCCTGGAGCTCTGATTCCCCAGAACCACTAGGGAAAGAGAGAGGCAGCGTGGGAGTATGGATTGACCTGTCAACGCCCATGTTCAGCCGGGAAGCAGTTACAGAAGCCAGACCTTCCACCTTCTGCATTCCACAATGACCTTAGGTCCATACTCCCAGAGGGTTAAAGAATAGGAAAGCTATCAAGGGAGGGGATGGGATGGGATATGGAGTTCTGGTGGTGGGAATTGTGTGGAGTTGTACCCCTCTTATCCTATGGTTTTGTCAGTGTTTCCTTTTTATTAAAAAAAAATACAGATGACCAACAGTCACTTGAAAAAAAATGCTCAGTTTCACTTATTGGTTAGGGAAATGTTAATTGTGACCACAGTGAGATATCACCTCATCCCATTTGTTTTTACTTATATGTGGAATATAAATAACCAAACCAAAGAAAGTAAAGACAAAACTCAACAAAGACAGTAATTCGACTCTGCAAAATATGGAGACTATCAGAAGAAAAAATTAAGAGGTGGAGAAGAATGGATGGAGAGCCTTATTTTGAAAGTGTGATTGCATTGAAATTTTGGTTGTGAATGCAGTGACTCACAGGATTAAGAGATTTGAAGTTGTGCTCCTGAAGTTTAGTAACATTGTAAAAAAAATGGCAAGTCCTTAACATTTGTTAAATAAATAAATAAATAAACCCAAACAAAAACCTATTTATCTAAGAGAACTGCAGTAGTATGACTTGAAGGTGAAATTATTTTTCCCCTTAACAGTTTCCCTATTATTATACATAATAATATATTCTCTGTAGAAAAATAATGGTAGTAGCATAGTAGATAAAACCCTGGACTCTCAAGCATGAGGCCAACAGTTTGATTCCAGGCATTGCATATTCCAGAGTGATGCTGTGGACCTCTCTGTCCCCCCACTCCCCTGTTAGTAAATATTAATCTTTAAAAGTAAAGCGCAGTTGGAAAGTATGTGAAGGTGTACAATATTAGAAAGAGGACTGAGAAGGTGTCTAGTGGGAAACTGCTCTCCTTGCACGCATAAGGCCAAGGGGTTGCACTGCACACTACATATGACAGAGTGCTGGTCTGCACTCTGCACTCCACTCCCCATCATGAAAAAAAAAAATCCATAACCGTACTGCTTAGAGGTTATCACTGGCAGCATTCTTTCTTTTTCACTATTTTGCCCAGATTGTTTTTAAATCTCTTCACTGCTTTGCAGCAAATAGTGCTGCTTCAGATAGGATGTGGATCTTAACATGAATCTGGAATCTTTCCTGGTGCATCTTTAGGATTTACTGAGGACTGATTTGAGTGTAAGGGACTGAGGGAATGTGGGACAATGCAGAGGTGAAAATTCCAGCTTTAAATAAAGTTTTGTTTATTTATGTATGATGGAGACAGCAATTGAGAGGGGAGAAGGAGTGAAAGAGAGGCACCTACAACATTGCTACACATGAGGTTCCCCCCTACCCCCCACAGATGGGGACAAGGGCTTGAAACTGGATCCATGCACACTATAATGTGTGCGCTCAACCAGGTGTGCCACCACCTGGCGCCTGAAAAGTCCAGCTTTAAGAGTTTTCATTATATAGCACATATAAGCCCAACTTCTTGACCCTTGATAGTGCCATATATTTGAGTTCAAATTTTATTCTTTTTACTGTTTTTACATTTCAAGTAAGGTGATGTAATTTAGGGAAATGTATACAGATATAATCAGAGCGCATTAATTTTTGCCATGTTATATGCAAAACTCAAAAAAATCTCCTTTGATGTTAACTGAAGAGAACACAATCCTGATATGTTCATACTCCACTGTAGTTCACCTTTATAGGGAGGTTATTGTTGAAAATAATGTTGGGGTAATTTTCAGGTAACTTAATAAGTGTGTTTATTGGGTGCCATGCCATACTGCACCTTGTTAAGCACACACGTTACAGTTCACAGGGATCTAGGTTCAAGTCCTGTCTTCCAGAGGGGAAGCTTTGTGAGTGGTGAAATAGCACTGTAGTTGCCTCTCCCTCATTTTTTCCCCCTCTTGCTCCTGGATCTCCCCCATCTGTCTTCATTTCTCTTTGTATCTATCCTAAATACATACATATACACATACATAAGGAAAAATTAAACGACTTACTTAAAAAAAGTATGTTTATTTGATGAGAGAGGAATAGATAGGAGAACACATTTTGGCATGTGCAGAGGCAGGCACCAAAGTCAGGTCTTAAGCATACAAGTTCTGGAGTGAACCACCTCTATGATTGCAGTTGACTTTTGTTATTTGTAGACTTTCTAAAATCACCCCATGTACTTACTTTGTTAATATTTAAATTTAATCATAACACATAGTAATGCCAAAATTTAGTTAGGGGCCAAGTGGCGGCACACCTGGTTGAGCGCACATGTTGCACTTGCACTGGTACTCTCTGACTCTGGTTCAAGCCCCCAGTTTCCACCTGCAGTGGTGAAGCAGTACTACAGGTGACTCTCTTTCTCCCTTTCTCTCTCATTCTACCTTCTCAGTTTCTTTTAGTCTTAAACAATACAGTTTAGTTGTGGTTTTATTCTTACAGACAAAATTGTGTGTGAAATATAAGTCTTAGATTCAGTAAATTACCATGATCTCTCAAATCTTAATAACTTTGACACATTCTTTCAGAATTTGCTGTCCATATTCTTAGCCACTACTGCAGAACAGCTTAACTTCACAGGCTTTACAGAGAGATATTTAGAGGGGTGGGGGAGATACAGAAGGAGGAAGAGGAAGAGGAAGAAAAAAAAAAGCGAGAGACAACTATAGTGCTGTTTCACTGCTCACAAAGCTTCCCCTCTGCAAGACAGGACTTGAACCTGGATCCCTGTGAACTGTATGTAATGTTTGTGCTCAACAAGGTGCAGCATGACACCCAATAAACACACTGTTTAAGTTAACTGAAAATTACTCCAACACTATTTTCATTCAATATTTTTACATTATTTCTACTTAAGAACCACTATTCTGAGCCCTAGTCCTGTGCTGAGAAAATTTATAAATTATGTTGTTAGCAAGTGCCCAGAACAGGGTGAGCACTGGAAAGGTTTCTTTTCTTTTTTCTTTTTAATTTTTATTTATAAAAAAGAAACACTGACAAAAACCATAGGATAAGAGGGGTATAACTCCACACAGTTCCTACCATCAGAACTCCATATCCCATCCCCTCCCCTGATAGCTTTTCTATTCTTTATCCCTCTGGGAGTATGGACCCAGGGTCGTTATGGGGTGCAGAAGGTGGAAGGTTTCTTATCCTACGTGCTAGAGATGGCTCCTCTTCACCTAACTGAAGGGTGAGTTTTTATTAGCATTTTTTATTTGCTTTTCTTTTCCTGAAAGTTGGTCTTGTGTTAAAAAACTTTATTTAAAAATATTCGTGGGGTGTTAGTCTTGACTGCTAACTTACCATCTATCCCTTGTTTAATTCATTGTTTTGCATTGATAGCCTTTCTCCATTGTTTTCTTTTAATAGTTTCCTTTTTTCTTTTCTACTTCTGTCTTGCCACCTTATTAATCCCCCCTTTCCAGGTTAGACCTTGTGGCTATGGACCAGTTTGTTATCTGGGGACAGAGTTCACCTGTCAGGAAGTAGGAGTGGAGTAGAGAAGCGTTGACGTCATTGCCCTTCTGGTTGCATTGTAGGCAGCAGTTGTGCTTTAGGGGAGCTTAGAAAGCACACACTAGAATTTTATTTAAATAGTCTTGGAAAGAGCATTAATAATATTTGTTGATCATGGTCCAGGTGAAAGCTGGCTTTTTCTGAAGCCACACCTCTCTTTTCACCCTTGGAATATTTCCTTATTCTGCTCTAAGCTAGGGTTTTGCAATTGTTTTCTTCTAATCTCTAGCTTAATGTGAAATAATTATGTGTGCCTTTCTGTTACTTTTTTTTTTTTAATTGTGACATTGACCATCAGTCTTGATCTACAGCAAACATAAATCTGATGTAAGCTAGAAAATCTCAGCATTAGCAATGACTCATTGAGGGTCAGAGTGAACTGCAGGAGAGCTGTGGAGCATATCCTTCCTACGAGGAGAGTGTAAGTTCAAGGGATAGTTTTTCCGTGTCTTGGTTTTTAATAAAATCAACAGGATAAGCAATGTTAAAATATCTTTTGGCATCTAAAATTGTGTGGATATACCTGTCTTCAGATGACCTTCTTCCCATATTCTTGATCTTATAACTTAGACATAGTTATTGAACCCCAGTCTCAGCTCACCTCTTCTCTTTCTCTCTCCCTTTCTCCCTCCCTTCCTCCCTCCCTTCCTTCCTCCCTTTTTTCCTCCCTTCCTCCCTTTTTTCCTCCCTTCCTCCCTCCCTCCCTCCCTCCCTCCCTCCCTTCCTTCCTTCCTTCCTTCCTTCCTTCCTTCCTTCCTTCCTTCCTTCCTTCCAGTTTTCCAATTAGTTTTTTTAAAAGAGTATTTATTGGATAGAAACAGAGAGGACTTGAGAGGGATGGAGGAGATAAAGAGAGACACCTGCAGCTCTACTTTACCAGTCACAGAGCTTCCCCCCTGCAGAGGGGGACTAGGGTCTTGAATTCGGGTCCTTGTACATTGTAACATGTACACTCAACAAGTTGTGCCACCACTCAGCTCCTCTTTGTTTTTTCTTTTAAAAAGTAATTGATATATTATGAGGTGGGGATTAGATGAGCAAATGCCAAGGACATAGTGCCCAGCACAAAGTAAGTACACATTATTATTATTATTGCTGTTTAACTACTAATCATTCTGAACATTAGTTTAAATTGCCCTAGGATTATTTTCCAGAAGACATGCAATAATTTTGACAGAAATATCTTATCCTCTTCTTTACATGTCCAGACAGTTGTCTTTTTGTGAAAGTGCTTGTTACAAGTCAACAAATGCTATACTTACACATTTTTATTATGTGTTTATTTGGAGACATCAAGTTTGCACACAAATTATTTCTGACCACTGATCTCTTTTGTTTATATATCCATAAACTTGCATGTTAACAGTTAAAAACTACTCAGCTGGTCAAGTAGTGGTACAACTGGCTGAATGTACAAAATCCCATGTGTAAGGACACAGGTTCAAGCCCCTGGTCTTCATTTTTTTTTTCTTTCTTTCTTTTTTTTTTTGGTGGGGGGAAGCTTTATGAGTGGTGAAGCAATACTACAAGTGTCTCTCCCTGTCTCTGTCTCCAGCTTCTATCTTGATTTCTCTGTGTCTCTACCTAGTAAATATAGAAATAATAGTCAACCCCTATCTGTGACCTTGGGAGAATTACTACAGTTTGCAATGAAGGAAATAGGGACACAGAACTCTGGTGGTGGGATTGGTGTGGAATTATACTGTTGTCTCATAATTTTGTAAATCAATATTAAGTCACTAATAATAACAATAAAAAAAAACTTATCTCAAAGAAACTAAGCTATTCAATATACCATTTTTGTATAGTTTTCCTGATAGAAATACCATTGAGGTATTTTAACTGGGAAACAGTTAGCTATAAATTGAAAGTACTTTTCAGCTTCTTTTTTTTTCTTGTTCATATTTCCAAAGCTCTCTGTTTCCTACCTCAGCTGAAAATGTCCAGTGGTCGTTACTATTCAGTGGCTAGTGATCTGCCTTAGAGATCACTGCTGGGGAAAGTGGAACTAGATGAATTACAGAAAACCAGCATCAGCTTCAGTTCCACACAAAGTTGTTAAAAAATCTTTCCTTTTAATTACTCCCTGAATTTTGCTTCACAGCTAAGCTTCTTCAGTCACTGCCCATTTTCCTTTTTCTTCTGACAGTACTTCTGATTGTTCATCTGACAGTACTTGATTACATTCCCATAAAACCCTCTTATCTAAGATCATCAAAGACCTTTCATTGCTAAGTCACTCTAACTTTGGCTCTTGTCTTTCTTGGCATCTGCTGTCACTGTGAGTCACTTTTCTTTACCTTCTTTTTAATGTTCCTTTTCCTTCTGTCTTCCTGCTTTCTCTTTCTCTTTTTTTCCTTTAAAAGCTACAACGTCTTAAGATCCCATTATTTATTGCTCTCATATCTACTCTCCCTGATTCCTGTATCAACAGCTTCAGTTTTCTTGTGGGTCCCAGAGCTCTTTATTTATTTATTTTATTAATGAATTAATATTGATTTTTAAAACTGTAAGATAGCAGGGGTATAGTTGTGTACTGTTTCTACCAGAGTTCTGTATCTCTGTTCCCTCCATTGGAAGCTATAGTAGTTCTCCCACGGTTGCAGATATGTGTTGACTATTATTTCTATAACTGTCTATATTTATATACATTTGCCCGTTCCCCCCCCCCCCCAATGGTCTTTCTGTCTCTTCCTTTCTAAGTAATGCCTGTACCTATTACTGCTTCCAAATGTCCTTCATTTTTTCCTCTTCTTTTTCTGGGTCCAGATGGAGTTGGAGTTCAGAGCCCTCTGGTCATCTTCCCCATCATTTCTACCCCTCTGGAAATATGGACCAAATTCTTTTTGGGATACAGAAGGTGGGAGTTCTGGCTTGTATAATTACTTCTCCGCTGGACAAGGGCATTGGCAGTATTATTTTCAGCGTTACAGGTATTCTTAGCTCTGTCTGAATGGCTTTCCATACCAATTGTGTCCATTGAGCATCTGGAAAGTAGCCATACTATTCAAATGCTCAACTCTCAACCTACTCTGCTCTTTTCAAGCATTACTGGATTTCCTTTTTGTTACTAATTGGTCAGCAATGATCTCTGTTACAGTATTAATTCCTTGTTTTGTTGCCTATCGTCTTCACTTGCCTGTCTTCTCTAAAAGACTAACAAGGCCTCAAGGACTATGCCTCTATTTTGCTCAGTCTCTGTTGTTTAAGTTTATGAGGCATGCCCAGTCATTGTGTAATTAATTAGTGAGTGAATGGAGAAGTTTGGGCAAAGGGTCAGGGACAAATAGAGAGAATGGAATCAGTTGTGGAGGAAGGAAGTAGAAATTTTAGCACCATCTTAAAATTGAGGAATCACCTGTCATAGCACCAGGATGAGCTGAATAATATTTAGGGAGGCTTATATGTGCCAAATGAAATCAGGTCTGCAGTCAATTTAGAAAGAGCGTCAGAGAAAACTGTTGGAAAGCTCCAGAACTCAATTTCAGAGCTTATTACTTCTAGTGACTGCTGGGCTGGTATTCTTTTCTTTCTTTTCTATTTTCCCTCTTTAAAAGTAATTCTTTTACTTATTTCACCACTTAGCTTTGGCATATAGCAGGTGCCCAGGATCAAACTTGGGGCCTCAGGCATGTAAGTTCAGTGTATTCACTTTTATTTATTTTATGTCTGTATTTTTTCTTTATTGAGAGTATTAATGGTTTACAGTTGACAGTAAAATACAGTGGTGGGTACATGTATAACATTTCTCAGTTTTCTGACTAACACTATAACCCCGGGCCACCTAGGTCCTCCTTCACCATCATGTTCCAGGACCTGAACACTTCCCCCACCCAAGTCCTTTACCTTGGTGCAGCACACTAATGGGGAACTACTTTGCTGTATTTTCTAGACTGTACTTTTGGGCAATCTAATTAATAGACTCTAAAATTGAGTCTGATGTGACTGGTAAGTAGGCTGCAAGGAATACCACCCCTGCCCAAATAATAAGTTACTACTTATTAATTGGAAAGGCTACTGTGAAGCTTACTAAAATTTTTAAGTTTTTTTTTCAATTTTTTTCCTTTATTTATTGGATAGAGATTGGGCTGGTATTTCTAATCAAAGCTCTAAAACTGTGACTTTGTGACAGGATGCAAACACTGTCATCACTTGTCAGTGTATCAGAAGCACTTTGTAACTTGGAAACATGCCTTTCTTTGGCTTTGCATTTTTAGAGTAAGTTAGATGAAATCATTGCATAGTTGTTTCTTTTTTCTTTAGAGCATTGCTCAGCTCTGGTTTATGTTGTTGAGGGTGGATTGAACCTGGGACCTCAGAGCCTCAGACATGAAAGTCTCAGCTTAGCCATTATGCATCTCTCTCCATCCTTTAGTTTCTTATCTAAGAAAGCTTGTTCCTTTCAACTTACACTTTTGTTGTTTATTTGTTTTTCTTCACAGTGACCTGGCTGCCTTCTCAAGGAGCAATTGCTAGAGTCTTGCTTACCATATTGACAGTGGCTATTGATTCCTACTCTCCATCCTTCTCCTGTTCCTTTTCTTCCTCCTTTCCTCTTCCCAACCTTCCTCCTCCTCTTGTCCTAGCTGATGCTTTACCACTCTGGGCTGACAGACAGACTTTTCCAAGGAGTTCAGGCCAGAGGAGAGAGAATCCATGGATCCAGAGTTTCTTCCTATGCTGTAGCATTCTCAAATGGTGTCCTGAGGGCTTGGACCTAGATTGTGGGCATGTTAGCAGTTGCCTTCCCAAGTGAACTTTCTCACCAGCACCAATTTTCCCCCCTATTTATACTGTATGACACAATCTAATACTTTTGCTTTTGCTTTTATTTGAAGCTACTATAATGAGTAAGTTTCTAATTCTTTGCCTCATATTGTAATACTTACAAAGGTCACCAGTAAAATATTTTAGGTGATACTATTTTAAGTAATTTAATTGTATTTTTAAGGGGACATACTGAATATATCAGGATAAAATCAATTGAGGTCAAATAGATTGGTAGATTGTGACTTCGAAAGTGAAAAATAAAGGGAATTTCACAGGAAGCCAGGCATAAAGCTGGGAGGTTAACTGCATGCCACAAGGCTGTATCTCTTAGAAGGAAACAGCAGTTTTGTCTTTTTGCTTGATTATAATCAAAGGACAGCAAGGATGCACTAGTGTTTCATGTCTGAGGCTTAGAGGTCCCAGGTTCATTCCCTGGCACTGTCATAGCCAGAGATAAGCAGTGCAATTCCTATCCAAGTTCCATTAATTTCCTTAGGGAATAAAATACATCTTACAAAGTTTATTGGAGAATCACAGAAGAACCAGAATTGTCAAACCAATACTGAGAAAAAAGGACAAAACTGTAAGCATCACATGTCTGACTTCAAACTGTGGTGCAGTTGATTGCGTGGTACTAGAACAACACACACACACAGATCAATGGAACATAGTTTAAGTTGAAAGCACAGAAATAAGCCTTCACACATATGGACACTCAATTTTTTTGTATATTTATTTATTTACTTTCCCTTTTGTTGCCCTTGTTGTTTTTTATCGTTGTTGTAGTTATTGTTGTTATTGATGTCATCATTGTTAGATAGGACAGAGAGAAATGGAGAGAGGAGGGGAAGACAGAGAAGGGGAGAGAAAGACAGACACCTGCAGACCTACTTCACCGCCTGTGAAGTGACTCCCCTGCAGGTGGGGAGTCAGGGGCTTGAATCAGGATCCTTAAGCTGGTTCTTGCGCTTTGCGCCACATGCATTTAACCTGCTGCACTACCGCCCAACTCCCATGGACACTCAATTTAAGACAGACAAAATGAATGGAACTGAAAGTGATTAAATGAAATAAAATAAGAAAGTGGAGGTGGGGGGAAGATAACCTCCCTAGTGGTTTCATTCATATGTGAAATATAGAAAAAACAAGTGAACTTGCAGGAATAAGGAATAATAATAACAAACAGCAACCACCAAACCATACTTGATGATGATGATGATGATGATGATGATTTTTGGATAGAGATAGATATATATGCAAGGCATATAGACCAATGCACTGAAGCTTCCTTCGATGTGGTGGCTGACCTCAAAACATAACCTGGTTCACATGGCAACTAACTGTCTTGTAGACTGTGAAAACTATTGTGGGAATAGGTAGGGTATATGTGCCGGGGGTGGAGGAGGTACCATTTAGTGTGGTGGTCTGAGAACTTTGGTGGTGAATTGTATGCACAGGTATAGATATGGAACTATGCTCCTGAAATCTTGTTAGATTGCAAACAAACATTAAACCGGTAAAAAAAAAAAATTAACAAGAAAAAAATTTTAAGAAAAGGAAGGAAAAAGATGTTCTGCACCTAGAAATCTGCTTTGTGTCTACACTTCTGCCCTGTATTAACCAAAATTCAAAGAGTATTCACAGTCAACTATCTGGATACCGTGCACTGTGGCTAGTCCAGATCCTCCAGTACAGTCAGTGTGACACAGTTCTCTTCACGCATGCTCAAAAGGATACTCTCAGGTTTTTGACACATATTTGCTGGCAGCTATTCTGTTTTGCTTTTTTTTTTTTTAGTTAATTAATTAACTATTATTTTAGATTTTTGTGCTCTCTTGATTAAATTCAATTCCTATGTATTATTTTTTTTAAAGCTCACAAAATAAGAAGCCCTATGTTAAGCATTCTGAAGTTATTTTAAACTAGTCTTAAGTATTTCTAGGTATCACTGTTAGTGTACTAGTTTTGCACATTGTTGACTTTAACAAAAGAGTTTACATGGCAGTAGTTTTTAAAAAGGTCACATTTTCTTGGTCACATACAATTTATAGTGTTTTAAGCATCTCTAGAAATCTGTCAATAAATAATTCAAACTGCTGTGTTTAAACCAGCCTTTGTCAATCTAACAAACACAGAATTCACTTCTATAACTGCTTCTCAGCATTCCCTAACTTGTATTCCACAGAACATACTTTGGGGAAATACTGTACTTTCTGGTAATGTGTGTGCTCCACTGCTTGTGCCACCACCTTGTCTGCCTGTGCTTTTGGTACATCTCTAAGAAATGAAGTTATGGGGACACAGAGCTCTGGTGGTGGGAATGGTGCAGAATTATATCTCTGTTTTCTCATAATTTTGTAAAACAATATTAAATTACTAATAATTAAAAAGATGAAGTTATTACATTTAAGTTATTGTATTTAAGAACACACACATATATATGTTTTAAATTGAAATTATTTTAAAAATAATTACAGGCACTGTCCCCCACCCCACCCCCTCAATCCCCAGGCAAGAGCAGGGCTTGGGCCATATACTCCCAGCAGCAAGGATGGCAGTCCCATGAGTGATTTTTAGAAAATGAAAAAGGACCCCAGGGGCAGGCAGTGGTGCTTCCCCCCCACCCTCCATCAAGATAGGCCAAATTTCAAGGCTTTATATAGAATATATCTCTTGTGTCCCAGGGGGAGGAAAGGGAAACCTGGTAGCATCCTGGACAGAGGTGGGGGTGGGGTGGAGCCCCAAGCCATCCTGCCTCTTCAGCCACTTTATTGGCTCAGACATATTTCCACTACAGGTACCCACTGTCACCGCTACTGCTGCCGTCCTTCCCTGTTACAGTCCAGGCGCCTGGCTGGGCCATCTGTGTCTGGGTCTTCAGTGAACTAAGGACACTGTACCTTAGTTCAGTGTAAATCAAATCCATTTATTACTGACAATAGCTATTAGCTCTATTACCTCAAAAGTTTACTTCAAATCTCTTCAGTCTTTGCTATTTCCTGCTATCATTTTTGTTCAAATATCTATAATTCTTATTTATTTGATTCATTTATAAAATAAAAAATAGAAAATATCAACAAAACCATAGGATAAGAGGGGTACAATTCCACACATTTCCCACCACCAGAGTTCCATATCCCATTCCCTCCACTGGAAGCTTCCCTATTCTTTATCCCTCTGGGAGCGTGGACACAGGATCATTATGGGTGCAGAAGGTGGAAGGTCTGGCTTCTGTAATTGCTTCTCTACTGGACCGCCATAATTCTTTATCCAAACGGTTGCAAACCCTTCTAACTTGTTCCTTGTTTCCACCTCTCTTTTCTTTCTTGTCTTCCTTCTTATGCTTGCTTTCTATGCTCTTTTCATTCTCTCTCTTCTCTCTTTCTTTCTTGAGTACTGATCAGCGTTGGCATATGGTGGTGTGGAGGATTGAACCTGGGATTTTGGAGCCTTAGGCATGGGTCTCTTTGCATAACCGTTATGCTGTCTACCCCCCACCCCCATTTTTTGGCATGCATTCTCCACAGAGCAATTAGGCTACATTTATTTAATTGGAAATAAAACCACAACTTTGATGGGGTAAAATATATTCCCCAAATTCATATGTCAGAGTCCAATCTGCTCTGTACCTTGGGACATAACTATATTTGAAGAGAGGGTTCTTAAAAAAGTTATTGAAGTAAAATTAGGTAATTTGGGTAGACAATAATATAATATGATTTATGTCTACATAAAGAGAGATTAGGGATAAATCAATATTAAATCACTAATAACATTTAAAACATAATAAAAAAGAGGGGGACTAAGGCACATACAGTGAGGAGATCATGTAAAAGAATGATGAATGTGGGGGCCAGGTGGTGACGTACCTGGTTAAACACATACAGTACAGTGTGCATGGACCTGGGTTCAAGCCCCTGGTCCCCAACTGTAGGGGAAAGCTTCATGAGTGGTGAAGCTGGTCTGCAGGTGTCTCTCTTTCTCTCTCTCTGTCTGTTTCTCCCTTCCTCTCAATTTCTGGCTGTCTATCCAATAAATAATATTTTTAAAATGAATGATAAATATCACCATGTATAACACAAAAAGAGAGGCCCTACAAAGAAATCAGTGCTGGCAACATCTTAATACCTGGACTTCTAGCTTGCAGAACTGTGAGAAATAAATTGTTATTAAATCTCTCAATTGTCCTTTGTTATGGCAGCCTTAGCAACTGCACTTTCCCTCTGCTGTTAAGAATTCTTCGGTAATAAAATTGAAATAGCGTGTCCTGGCAGTGAAGCTAATGCATTGTCTGGGCCTCTTTTACCTTGATCTTATCTCTTTTACTGTTTGTCTTGTTTATTCACCTCCAGCAACAGTGACTTTCTTTCAGCATTGAATCAGCTAAGATCTGCCCTGCATCTGTTCATTTTCATTTTGTTTTATCCTCCACCCCCAGTCTAGAAAATTAATTCAAACACTTTTTTGTTTTTATTTTCTTATTCCCACTAGCATTATATAGCATCCTGTATGATGAATCTGCCACTTTTAATCACTACCTCCCACTTTCTTCCCCTCCCTCCTTCCTCCCTCCTTCCTCCCTCTCCTCCTCCCTCCCCTCTCTTTCCCCCTCCTCCCTCCCCTCTCTTCCCTCCTCCTCCCTCTCCTCTCTTCCTTCCTCCTCCCTCCCTCCCTCCCTCCATTCTTCCCTTCCTCCCTCCCTTCTTCCCTTCCTCCCTCCCTTCTTCCCTTCCTCCCTTCCTTCCCTCCTTCCCTCCTTCCCTCTTCCCTCCTTCCCTCCATCCTGGATAGAGAGTGAAGTAATGGGGAGATAAAAAGAGAGAGAGACACTCCTCTACAGGAATTTCTGGACCCATGATTGAATCACATCACACTGGGAAGGAGAGTATTCAAACCTGGAACCTCCTTTCTTTACCACTGGGCTAGCACCCTGCTTTGTTAAAGAGTGCTGCTTCTCTTCCCTTAATGTTCTTTGACAGATGAGAGAAAGCTGTGCTGGTGCTACTTCCATTCACTACCCTTAACCTAAATATGAGCAAAAGCTGAGTCTAAAACCCTGCAAAGACAATGAGAAAACAACTCTTTATACTCAGATCACACTGCCCAATATGTATTTGTATCAAGTACTTTTGGAAGATACTCCTCTTTTAACTTAAAAGGACACAGAACTTCAGTGGTAGGTGTGGTGTGGAACAATACCCTGTCATCGCACAATCTCGTAACTCACTATAAACACAAACACAAAACAAACAAACAAACAAAAAACCCCACAACTCACCCAATTAAACAGATTTTTTTACTTGCATAAGGGAGGATTCACAAGCAGTGGAGCAGTGCTGTGGTTTCTTTTCGTGCTCTGTGTCCCGGCCTTTCACTCTCTGTCTAAAAATGACAAATCTAGAGAAATGACAGGTTGAGACATTAAAAAACTCTTAGGTCTGAGGACACCAAATGTGAAGGGAGGGTGCTGGAAGGGCCTGAGACCCAGTGCCCCATGGAGCAGGGAGAGAGACACATGATGTGAGGGGAGGTGGCACATATTTTAGTGAGATTTGAAATTGTATACCTGCAACAACAACTTGTAGAACAATTCCCCAATAACAAATACAACTATTTAAAAAGTAGAAAACAACAGGCCGGGGATTTATCGTATGAATATGCTACAGACTTTTGTGACTCAGTATCAGGCATCAGACTCTTATGCCTGAGGTTTTTGGTTCAATTCCCAACACTGCATGGACCAGAGTGGTGTCCAGGATTTCCCTCTCTCTCTCCTGTCTCATGTAAAAGTCTATCACATATGTAATCATTAAATAAATATAAAAGCATAATAATAATAAAAAGAAGCCCCAAACATTCAGGGGTGTATTGGTGCAGCCCGTATGAAAAACAGTTTGGTGAGTCCTTATGCAAAATAAATAAATAAATAAATTATTGGATAAATATGAAATATATTAACCTTTGAGACAGAGTAGGGAATTATTCTCAACAGCGATGGTCCCAATTTATATTTGAGTAGCAATGATTAAAGTGCACTAAAATATATTAATGTATTTGCCAGGTGTGTTTTGTTTTTGTAATGCGTCAGTCAATTACCATTCTAGATTTTAGTGGACAGAAAATTAAATCAGAGGAAAGAAATTGAAAGTTACCACGATGTGTATGGGAGACCATTCTCAGGGTTTTAGACCCAACATTCTCTAATACATAGTTTAAGGATAATGTAGGGAAGCACCACCTTTTCAGTGTTCTCTCATTTGCCAGAGACTATTAGGGGAAGAGAGGAAGCAGTTAGCAGTAGAGGTAGACTGGTAGCCCAGTTGGTGAGCTTGTGCCTTGTAATTTGGAGGTCATAGGATCAAATCCCCAAAGAAGAAAGACACTTTTTACATTGTAAATATTTTCAACAAGTGTATAAATTATATAGTGAACAACAACAACAACAACTAAAACCAAAAACAAACAAAAAACCAAATTCACATTCATAATGGGAACATTTTTTAAGCTAAGCCCAGTGAAACTCTCCACATTATTTTTAAATCATTTATTTATCTATTTATTTAGTGTTGGATAGATACAAAGAAAGTAAGAGAAGATGGGGAGATAGGAAAAGAGATAGAGAGACACCTGTGCCCTGCTTCATCACTCATGAAACTTTCCCCTTGCAGGTGGGGACTAGGGGCTTGAATCCATGCCCTTGTGCACTGTAATGGGTACATTTAACCCAGTGTGCCACTGCCTGGCCCCTCTCCATATTATTTAGTGTTGAAACGTTCGAATTTGAGAGTAAATTTGAAGGATAGTTTTTCTGTTTTATTATTATTTTTCTTTTCACCCAGATAGTTCTTTGCTGGAGTAGGGGGTCACCTATGCAGATTAATTCCACTGTACTCAGTCCAGGTGGCTTCTTTTTCTGTCCTAGAACTGAGACCTTCTGGGCAGCTCAAAACCATGGCTCCCTTGGGGAGGTCCCTGATAACTGTGTTGAAGTTTCCTCAGTCTCTGAACCTTGCACTGATAGGACAGTGACAGCTGTTGAATGCCAGGCAGGTAATAATAATCTTTCTATTTGGTCACTCTCCCCTCTACCAACATTGCATTCATCTACCTTCAGAAGGTGGCATCAGTTCAGTTGTGCTGAAGTGAGGTTTCTCTGTACAAATGTTTTGAGGGGCGGAGGGAGGTGGGACCAACATAGGCTAGTAACTAATTCATCATGACCATACCTCTAAAACATATTAGCATTTTCTTGTGCTTTAAACCACTATTTTCTCCCGCCCCTCCCCTCCCTTCTCTATTCCACCCCACCCTACTCTCTCCTTCCTTCCTTCCTTCCTTCCTTCCTTCCTTCCTTCCTTCCCTCCCTCCCTCCCTCCCTCCCTCCCTCCTTTCTTTCTTTCTTTCTTTCTTTCTTTTTTTATCTCTTATCTTTTTCTTTCTCCTCCTTCTCTCCTTCTTCTTCTTTGGAGATCGTCTAGCTTGGGGGAGCTGAGAGATATTTATTTATAAAGAATTGAGAATTGTCCTTTTTCTCCCCCAACTTCTTTTTTCTTTCTTTTACCACTTTATTGGGGGGGGGGACGTGTAAGAGTATAGTTATTGACACATGGATATAATTTCCTATCTCTGTGTGATAGGTGTCTATAGAACAAACTCATCCCAAACTTAGGCCCTTTTTTTTACCATCATGTACCAGGATTCATTTTATTTTGATTCATATTATTTTGATTCAAACTAGCAGTTGTCTTAAGTAAACAATTTATTTATTTAATTTCCAGGGTTATCACTGGGGCTCAGTCCCTGCACTACAAATCCACTGCTCCTAGAAGCCATTTTTCCCATTTTGTTGCACTTGTTGTAGTTGTTATTGTTGTCATAGCTGTTGTTGTTGTTGGATAGGACAGAGAGAAATTGAGAGAGGACGGAAAGACAGAAATGGGGAGAGAAAGATAGACACCTGCAGACCTCCTTCACTGCTTACAAAGCGACCCTCTGCAGATGGGGAGCTGGGGGCTTGAACTGGGATTCTTATACTGGCCCTTGTGCTTTGTGCCATGCGCACTTAACCCACTGCACTACTGCCCAGCCCCCAGGGAGTACAGTTTTTTTTAAAGCTCATTAATTGATTATTGGAGTGGAATTGGTTAGATTTGACAAGCTGACAAATTGACAGAGACAAGCCCCAGAGTAGAGTGGCAGCTAACTCTGTGGAGTTGGGTTCATGGGACACTTAGGTTCTCAATGAGTCTCCATTTTGTCAGGTAGACAAGAAACTGGCTTCAAAAGTCCAAGTTTTGCCTAGTGGAATGTAACTGTAGTAATTTTAGTTTAGACTTCCCAGAAGGATTCTAAGAATCAGAATGTATACCTTCCATTTGGGTCAGTCATGGACACCATATGGGAACATCACAGTTAGCGCCCAGGGAGATGAAGATGGATGGGACCCTTTGATGATGGCACACTGACGCCCTACCTATGTAACATATACAACATGCCTTTAGGCGCTCAGACTACACCTTTAGAAGCATCTCGAAGATGTACAAGAATTTAAATTGCTCAGAACTAAATGTTCTATAGGAGTGTGCTGATATTCTTTCATAATCAGTATTGTGTGATTTGTCTATTATTAGTTTAGGCAGTACTGGGCAAATAACCCAGGATCTCATTCATGTGTGACGCCACTGAGCCATATCCAAAGCCCACATTTCAGTTTGCATTCTTTATCTTTAGAGAAAGAGGGGAAGGAATTGGGTTTGCAGTGCCACTGAAAGATTCTCTGCGAAAGAATAATAAAGTAAAAGACTTACCAGCCATGTGCTATTTATAAACAAAAAATTTTTCTGGCCATTTTACAGCTTCTTTGGAACCTGAGAACATTTATTTTCAGTCAGTTTGCTTGTGAAGCAACTCAAATAATTCTAAAGCCTAATAATTTAGTCTAATTATTTGACTAAAATATTGCTTGCCTTTTCATCTTGGAGAAACGTCAAGCTTTGCTTTTCATTATTTACAGAGAAGCGTAGAGGGAGCTCTTATTTCTTGGCAGGCTTGGGCTTCAATAACTTCATTAAATATTCCTTGAGGAGCCTCTCTGCGCAGGGTCTCAGTGGGGCAGAGAGGAAAAGAGTCAGAGCCACTTTGTCCTCAGAGAGCACACATTCGCTTTGAAATGCACTGAGATTTCAGTTATTCAATATCGAAAGTATTTTACTTGTAACTAGCATTAATAGTAGCAGCTAAAATGGAGTGAGTGCTTATATGTGATAATCCCTATATGGATAGAGATCTTTGTATATTTATTCCTCACAAGGGTGTTGTGACTCTGTAATTACAATCATTTGCAAGATTATTGTAAGGATAGTTTGAAAGCTACTATTTAAACAGGGTTCTTTTTCAAACAGGTAAGAGTCTTTTTCTCTTATCTCACCCCAGTTCAAAAATAAGTGATAAAATTATATGCAACTCCTTTAAAAGTAAACGAACCACAAATACAATCTTTCATTGAATATTAACATATAATTTTAGATGCGTTATGCTACATTATTATATAGATACTTTGTTGTATTATTAGATATTATAGTATAGGGGCTGGTAGATATAGCTCCGTGGTTAGAATGAACTCCTTAGAGTGCATGAGGTCCTGTCTTTGGTCTCTGGCACCACATGGGAGCACACCCAAAGGGAATCTCTGGGTGGTGGAGCAGAACTTTGATGTTATCTCTCCTTCTGTCTACTCTTTATCCTTGTTTCTGTCCACCCGCCTGCCCCCCCCCCCCCCCCCACACACACACTCACACACATACACTTAGTAAGTAGAAAAAGAAGTTGGGCCAAGGCAGTGTCCTGTATGTGTGTGAAGGCTTCTCTTCCCCAGAACAGCACAAAAAATTATATATATATATATATATATAATTTATATATATATTGGTCTGATTCAGTGCCCTAACACATGTGCAGTGTTCTGAGCTTCTTGATATATTAGGGATTGAGGTGAGGGAAATAAATCCAGAGATAAAGGAAATCCAGGAAAGAAAGGGAGATGAGATTTTTTTCTTAATGTTGGGATTGCAGTGATTGGAAGAAAGAGGATGGGAGCAAAGGGGAGAGAGCCAAGTGTGATGTATCTCAGACAGAGCCACTTAGAAGATTTGTAAAATTTTGCTGCTTGGAATTCCAGAAGAGATTGACTTCTGATGATCATGATCTATTTAGACTATGTGTTGCTTTACAGATTGCAACTGTCTACTGGTCAACTCAAGGGTGTCATCTTAGTGGACAGGAGTGGCATTTCTAATCCAAAATCCTCTGTGTAGGTGTGTGTGGTGGATGCCTGTCCATCTGGACCCAGTGAACGATTACATAGGTGTATACTTTGGGTCTCCTAGTTGCATGGGCGTGGGAAGACACAGTAAGAGCTGTGCTCAGTACTGAACTTGGACTTTCAGAATATAGCAGTAGTAGGGGAGGCATCCTGGAGGAGGTGTTACCTGAGTTTTTTTTTTTTTCCTCCCCATGCCCCCTGAGCTTGGTTTCTTTAAAGAGGAGTGGAAATTAGGTAGCAAAGATGAGGGTTGTTGGAGAGATGTAAGCCAGGCACCCTCAGGAGAAAAGGCCAGGCGAGAAAAATCCAGAATAGCCTTCAGCCAATTCAGAGCATTTCAGTGTATTTGGAGAACATGCTAAATATGGTGTGAGATGTGTCATCTTAGTGATTCTGCTTTATTTTTAGAAATACAATTTTTATGTATGACAAGTGATTGTAAGCAGTTCTAAGTGAGGCAGCTCTTAAAATGGTTTATTTTTATGAATGATAGACACACAGGAGAGAGAGAGGAAAAGGGAGAGAGTGAGAAAGAGAAAGAGAGAGAGGAAGAGAGGAAGAGAAGAAGAGAGGAAGAGAAAGGACATCTAAACTATAATCTCAGTTTGGATTTATGGTGGAGCTAAGGACTAAACCTGGGATTTCTGGGCCCTTGGGCATACAAATCCTTAACATGCTGAACTATTTATCTATTACCTTTGCCCTGAATCTGAGGTGTTTTTTTTTTTTCTTTCTTTGACTAAAACTTAGATCTCTTCCCACAGAAAAGTATGAGTGAACCTGCATATTCTCACACAGACACCCATCCATGCTAACACACACTCGTATGCACATGTACACACACCGACATACATGTTTATACACACTCCTCCAAACAATTTGCTGCAGATGTCTATCTCTCCCTCTCTATTTCTCTCTTCTCTTTTAGTTTCTCTGACTTTATCCAAAATAAACACACAAATTTTTTCCAAAAGAAACCACACAAATACAAATAAAAAATAAAGCGAGAGAAAGAGAGAGAGAGACTGACTGAGGAGGAGCATAGGAAACATATCACAGCACCGAAGCTCCCCCCCAGTGCTGTGGGTAATGGACTGGAGACAGAGTTAAGTGCTTGCCAAGTCAGGCATACTCACAAGTGAGTGAATTTACAGACCTTTGAAAATCTTTGACAAATTAGCAGTATGCATTTTATCAAGCTGCTGATTCTAAAACAATTCTGACTGAAGCTTCCTGATGTAGGGAACCTCTCTGTTTATCTCTCATCTTGACATTGAGTTGACTATTTTGTATGTAATAGGAGTATTATAAATATTTGCAGAATTACTGTATGCAATATTCTGTTTGACCCAATCCTCTATGAACAGTGGTAGTTCATTTCTTCTCCACCATTAGCTTGAGTTCTGTCCTCTTGTACCTTTATTTTCTGTACTGACTACTGGCTTTATTTGAAAGGGCTGAGTTGGGGCTGGGCTTCCACATCGAGTAATTTCTCCTTGGTCTTAAAATCTAGCTATTTATTGCTTGTGCAGCTTTAAGTATTACCCCTGAATCTCAGGCTGTTGCTTCTCACTCCTTTCTGAATGCAGGATCTCCTTCCTTTTCTCCCTGGTTGCCCTCCCAGGTTCAGATGTGACAATATTGCTCACATATATATGAAAACAAATGGACAGCCCTTGCATTTAGTGCTCAGATGATCTCCAGGATACCTCTTACCCTCTCAGTGTCCAGAGGTGCTGCCTAATACGGATCCTTGTTCAATGTGGGGTCTTCTTCCCAGGCTGTGACAACACTGGATTGTGGTCCAGGAAGCTTTTCCTGGTCTGCTATTTTTAATTTATTTTTTAAAACTTTACTTGTGCTCCTTCACAATAGAATTATTTTGTGTACCTTTCTAACAATTAATTTGTCATCATTTGCTTTTTTTTTTTAGTGACTTCACATTCAGTATCTCATTTAATTCCCACAGCTCTGACAAGAACAGTATGCTTATTGTTATTTCCACTTAACAAATGAGGAAAATTGAAGCCCTAAAAGCTTCACTGGCCTAAGATCCCACTATTAATAAACGAAAGATTAATGAGCAACAGGGATTAGAATTTAGAGCTGCTTCACTGATGACCATAAATCAAGGGACTCATTGCAAAATATTTTAGACATTCTTGAGTCAGGATGGTGTAATGGCTTTCCTAAGTGATATTTGTTTTCTTATGATGAACTCATGCTTTACATTCTGGTTTTGTGATTTCTAATTCTTTGGACAGAAGTTTGTAGTGAGAGTCTGTCCTCACTTTATTGAATTAAAAAAAAAAATATTGTCCAGCAGGGAATATTTTTAACTTTCCTCTCCCTAAGACATAACGCCATGATAGAGAGGGACAGACGGAGACTCGGAAAGAGATGTTAAGCAGAAAATGACATGAAGAAGAAATGATGAAATTTACATTTGACAGCCTCAGGCATGCAAGTCCTATGCTCCAATGCAGAGCTGTCTCCCTGGTTGTCAAATGCAAATTTTAATTACATAAGGAGCATATGGTAGCTTGTATTATCTCAAAAAAAAAAAAAATGAAGCAAGGAAGTAAGTAGTCTATGGGTAGAGCCTATGTTTTGCTTTAGTGAGGCCCTGACTTTGATTTCTGGCGAGGATGTGATGGAATGTTGCTCTGGTCTCTCTTTTTCACTCAAAATTAAAATTGATATTTGCAGTAATGCTTTTTAGATTTTGTTTATTTGTTTTTATGTCTTTACCTATGTGGCAAAATTCTTCAAAGTCCTGGCTGTTGAATTTTTCACCTAAGTTTGGGAAAAATATAAATGGTTAGCACATTTACTTGTTGCCTACTTAAGTCATAATTGAAAACCTTGAACTCTTAAACATAAGTAGAAAATAACACTCAAGCCATTTAAGGAGTTAGTTGAAATATTGTTTTTTATAATAAAATCCAGATGTTGGGAAATGCTCATGTTGAAGGTAGTGTGATTCTTATTTATCACATCAGAAAATATCACATCTAATCTGCTTCTTAATCAGTTGGATTACAGAGAAATATAATAATACAAGTTCTAAATGAAAAACAAGTAGGCACTATAAATTTAAAATTATTTCTACAGTTACAATATTTTATTTAATTGGGTGAATTATAATTTAACAGGAATGGGCTAAATTATCAAATGTTGAATGTCTATATTTTTAAATGATTAATATACAGAAAATGATAGGAAAGTTGTATTTTTGGAATGTTTCTATAATATGCCTTACAGGAGTGCTTAATTTTAGCTCCTTTGACTTTCTTGAAAAATTAGAAGTGCTACCTTGGTAAATTTGTTTTCAAATATAATAAATTATTTATGGATAATGAAATTTAGAATTCAGTAGCATTTTTTTGGATTCATTTTCACTATTGTCTGTTTCCTGATCCTATATTAAAGGTGAGTTAAAGTATACTGACATGAACATTTTTTTCCCTTTAAATATCATTTGGAAATAAAAATATTGCCAACTTAATTTTTCTTTTCTTTTGAGAGAGGTGTTTTATTAAACTGTGGTGTTTTGGGGCATAACCCTAATTTAAAAAATATGTAGGGCAGATGGAATTATTGAATTTATCTTTTTTTAAGTTTAAAATGGAAATTGTAGAACTGTCATAAGAGTAATTGCAAATGTTATCAGAACATAAGTAAATGTTATTTGCAAATGAATAGCCTCTCAAATATTCTTGCCATAGTTTAAGATTATGTTAGTTATTTCTTCAGGAAATTTTTGTTGAGCATCGATTATTATTTCATTCAACCAATTTTCCAGTGTGTAAGGTTGTAGTTACCCCAACTGAGGCTTACCTAGGTGGATGGACCTGGTCAGCATAGTAACTTGGAGCAGGGGTGCTAATCCAGAACTCAGGCTACCAAACTTTTGCATTTTTATAGTGCCATCTGTGGCAAATAGGAAATACGTCTTTTCTTTCATTTTTTTAAAAAAATTGTGATTAATAGTGGGTTACAAGGTTGTACGATTACAGGGTATAGTTCCACACCACACCTACCACCGAAGTTTTGTGAGGAATATTTCCAAGGCATTCTGTACACATTTGCCAACTATAATAAAGTAATCAAGAATTTTGGTTGATAAGATTTTCAGTAGCTAGGAAATTCATTTATATGAAGCTTCTTATTTCTCTACAGTGTGGAACAGTTGTCTTTTTCTCTGGATATCTGTTTATCTATCTAGTTTATTTACCTAATTTATCTAATCTTTCTATATCAGAACATGTCACCTATTTTGTCTAGTATTCCTTTAGGTGTGTGTGTGTCCATCTTTTTTTTCTTTTTCTTTTTCCATTGTTGTTGTTAGATAGGACAGAGAGAAACTGAGAAAAGAAGGGAAGACAGAGAGGGGAAGAGAAAGATAGACACTTGGCAGGTCTGTTTCATCACTCCCGAAGCAATTTCTCCCTCCCCGGCAGGTGAAGAGCTAGGGGCTTGAACTGGTATCCTTAAGCAGGTCTTTGATCTTTGCACTATGTGCACTTAACCCAGTTCGCTACCACCTGGTCTCCTCAGCTAGGG
This sequence comes from Erinaceus europaeus, assembly GCF_950295315.1. Lineage (NCBI taxonomy): Eukaryota > Metazoa > Chordata > Mammalia > Eulipotyphla > Erinaceidae > Erinaceus > Erinaceus europaeus. The sequence goes on from NC_080165.1 coordinate 29,874,911, forward strand.
TTTTTGGGTCATACTGGGTAAGGAGCATATATCATATTTTTTTATAGAATTCCATCTCTCAACTGGGAAATGTTGTGCATGTGCAAACTATTGTATTTATTGTCAACTGTAAAACAATCTCCTAAGGGGGGAAAAAAAAGAATTCCATCAGTAGTGCCGATCTAGGTAGGTATTTAACTCAGTGAACCCTGGTATTGTTAAGACAACTTAGGAATCTTTCTTAAAACTTATGTTAAACATTGTAGTAATTCAAGATAAAAATTTTCTTTAATTTAAAATTGTTTTAGCTAAATTTGTGCCCCATTTCACCCTCCTATGACCACCCCATCTCCCTGTCCCTGAACCACTTACTCCACTTATAGAGATTTTAATAAATACATATACTTTTGGTAATGATAAATGTAATACAAGCAACACAAGCTTTTCTCAAATTATATTCTTTATGCATGTATTTAAAACACACTATATATACTTTAGGTTTCAACTTGCCTTTTCTCTTGTTGCCCTGACACTTTTAAAAATCTCAGACCACAATTATTTGGTTTCTGCCCATTGAGGAGGTCTTGACTTAAGGATATTTGTCTGTTGTGCAGAAACTGCACCCCCTAGAGGGGGAAGAAGGTCAGTAATTCGTTATAGAGCTGAGGAAAATGTGTTAGAATTGGGAAGGAATGCTTCCTTATCACTCCTCTCTGTCTCCGTATGTATATCAATTTTGGACTCAACATGAGGTTACAGATGCATTTATTTGCCACCTTTGGATATTTAAATCAAAAGCAAAGCACACAGAAACACCATAAGATACTAATCCTTGATATTGTCATCATTTTAAAATAAAAGACAGGAAGTACTTTCAGGAGTAGGACATAAGAAGCCTGACTATTGAGCTGTGAGCTTATCTGACATTATCTTAGTTTTTTTTTTTTAAATTTATTTCTAAAGGAACCTGTACTGCTAAGGAGTTTGGGTATATTATTAACATTTAAGGAGATGGAAAAGTGATGACAGTCGTGGCATGATGGAAGGCATTTCTAGAATCGAGCTAAGGAGATTTAGTTTAGAAGAACCCTGATCTGGTCCTTGGATCAGGGTCACAGGTTCAGGCAGTTATTTGTGTCAGTAGCTACCTCACTGTTACAACCTACTGTGATGGTTTGATCACCTAACCCAAGTCAGACTTATATTTCCTTAAGTAAGGATGATTACAGTGAGTAATTCAAGTCTTTCTATATTGTCTACTCTATAGGGTTTAGAATTCAGCTAGTGATAGCTATTTAACAAACGCATTCAGGCTTTACTATATATATTCTTTTTAAAAGTGTGGGCTCTCAAATTACCACCTCTTTGGCAGGCTATTTTCTCAAGTGCTTTTGTGGATATTTCAAGTGCTCTGAGCCTGGGCTGTGGACTGTTTCCTATAAGCATCTATGATATGTGGGCCGTGGCCAGCACTGCTTTGTTGTGGCTCTCTCAAACAATGGAAATCTCATATGCATATACGATGGTTTAATCACTTAACCCAAGTCAGACTGACATTTCCTTAAGTAAGGACGATTATAGGGAATGGCTCAGGCCTTTCTATATTGCCCACTCTGTAGGGCTTAGAATGGCTACAGCACTCTTGGTAGATCTTTTGTGACTTCAAGATGTGGGTATCAGAAATAATAGCCTTCTTTTTTTTAAGTTTTGATGAGGATTTAATATTTATCCCTATGTAAGGTGGTCACACACCTTGTTAAAATTATTTATTATTATTATTATTTTTCTGGGATACTGCTCAGCTTTGATTAATGGTAATGATGGGGATTGAACTTGGCATCTCAGGGCTTCAGACGTGAAAATCTTTTGCGTAACCATTATTCTATCTTCCCAGACTTCAGCCTTTTTTTCTAACAGCTTTATCATCCATAGAATGATATGGTGAATGTTGATAAGCTAGTCATACTGTTCGGCTCTGATGCTTCTGGTTTTAGAATAGGCCAGATTTTAAAGGTGATAAGATGGCTGCAGTAAATTCCTTGAAGCATCATCTAGTCATTTCTAGTGCTTCCCAGAGGCATAGTGGAACCAACCTTAGGTAGGAACCCAGAATCATAATAGCAAAGGAGGCAAATTTGCTTGGGAAATTCTATTTCATATTTGGCTATCTGTGCTTTTCTTTTTTCTTTTTCTTTTTTTATATTTTATTTATTTATTCCCTTTCGTTGCCCTTGTTGTATTTTTAATTTTTTTTAAATTTTAATTTATAAAGAGGAAACACTGATAAAAACCATAGTTTAAGAGGAGTACAACTCCACATAGTTCCCACCACCAGAACTCTGTATCCCACCCCCTCCCCGATAGCTTTCCTATTCTTTATCCCTCTGGGAGTATGGACCCAGGGTCATTATGGGGTGCAGAAGGTCGAAGGTCTGGCTCCTGTAATTGCTTCCTCACTGAAGATGGGTGTTGGCAGGTCGATCCGTCCATACTCTCAGCCTGTCTCACCAGGGTTCTGGGGAAGTGGGGCTCCAGGACACATTGGTGGGGTCATCTGCCTGGGGAAGTCCAGTTGGCATCATGTTAGCATCTAGAACCTGGTGGCTGAAAAAAGAGTTAACATATAGAGCCCCCCCCCAAAAAAAATTGTTGACTAATCATGAACCTAAAGCTTGGAATAGTTCATACGAAGAGTTGGGGGGGGGTCTCTGTTTTGTAGATAGTTGTTAGTCCTATTTTAGTTATATTCCAAATAGTCCATGACTGTACTAGTTCCCCCCCCCCCCAGCCTGACATCTGATATGTGGGTGGATCCTAGTTATTGTCTGGGGAGATGATGTCTACTTCCTATTATATTTCCCTCACTCACTCCAAAGCTAACCGTATCAAAGTAAGGATTATAAAACCTGAATATGGGCAAGATACTGGCATACTTTAACGATGACTCTTTAGTCACTATCAGGCCACCCCATCAGCTGGGGGCCTAGTCAGGGAGTTCTGAGATTACCAAACAGACATGACGGGCCTAGACCTCAAATAGATCCCTCTCTCCATTGTTACTGGTCATCTCTATCAGGAACAACACAATAGATCCCTTTATGGGTCCCCATAGGACCTTACCCTCAATGTGGATCATTAACGGTAGAGAATGTTCCATCCTCTGAATGGAGGCTGGACAACACACTATTATGTTCCACCTGAGGAAGATGGGTCCTGAAATTGGGGCAGCTTGGAACATTCCTATTCATGACCACAGAATGTGAGCTCAGTTCTATAGGGATGCAGAGGTCACATAGGCTCCTAAGCCGAATATGGGCCCCAGATCAGATCAGATTGATGGGAGTTTACAGTCGACAATACTTATACACCTTTCCCATATTTGGGAGCTACTCTCTTCCCTGATCCAACTTTCTGGTCTTTTTTTCCAGCTGTGTTTTCATTTTTATAATCACTATCCTACCACTAAACCATGAAATGTTTCTTGAAAAGACACTTTTCATGGAAAATTTCTTGAAAAGACAGTTTCAGTCTACTGAAACTGACTTATATCAGTCATAATCTGTAAGAACTTGGCATAGTGTTTGGGTTTTATTCTAATTGAAACTGGAAAGAAAGAAAATGTTTGGGGGCTGGGTGGTAGCACAGCAGGTTAAGCGCACGTGGTACGAAGTGCAAGGATCAGCCTAAGTATCCTGGTTCTAGCCCCTGGTTACCAACCTACAGAGGGTTTGCTTCACAAGTTGTGAAGCAGGTCTGCAGTTGTCTTTCTCTCCCCCTCTGCTCTGTCCTATCCAACAACAACAACAACAATAATAGTAACAACAAAACTTGATAAACAACAAGGGCAACAAAAGGGAAAAAATAGCCTCTGGGAGCAGTGTATTTTTTTCTTTTTTTCTTTTTTTTCTTTAGTTTCCCTTTTGTTGTCCTTATTGCTTTTTATTTTTTATTGTTGTTGGAGTTATTATTGTTGTTATTGATGTCATTGTTGTTAGATAGGACAGAGAGAAATGGAGAGAGGAGGGGAAGACAGAGAGGGGGGAGAGAAAGATAGACACCTGCAGACCTGCTTCACTGCCTGTGAAGGGACTCCCCTGTCAGGGTCTCGAACCGGGGTCCTTAAGCTGGCCCTTTGCGCTTCACGCCATGTACGCTTAACCTGCTGCACTACCACCTGACTCCCGGGAACAATGTATTTGTAGTGCAGGCACCAAGCCCCAGCAATAACCCTGGAGGTGGAAAAAAAAACAACAAAAAAAGAAAGAAATGATGGGAAAATGTTTCACTATAGTAGAAAAATATTCCTCTGATTTGAATCTGTGTGTGTGGGGGCACTGGGACCTTTCACATCTACCATTCCACGTTACCACAGGAATTTTCACTTAAAAAAATTTAGCTAGAGCTGGAAAGGAGAGAGAGAGACAGAGACAGAGGGGGTAGGAGAGAGAGAGAGAGAGAGAGAGAGAGAGAGAGAAGGGGAGGGGAGGGGAGAGGAGGGGAAGGGAAGGGAAGGGAAGGGAAGGGAAGGGAAGAGAAGAGAAGAGAAGAGAAGAGAAGAGAAGAGAAGAGAAGAGAAGAGAAGAGAAGAGAAGAGAAGAGAAGAGAGGAGAAGAGAGGAGAGAATAGTACTTCTTTACCACCTATGGAGTTTCATCCAGTATTGTGGTGTCAGGGTTCCATCTCAGGACCTTGTGCATGGTGAGCTATCTCCTGTCTCTGATTTGAAATACAACAAACCTGTTTTAGCTACTGATGGGAGCTGGACCATAGCAGGCAATAATAGAAGGGAGACCAGTTAGTGTTATATGCTATTAAACCACTCTGTAGACAAAAGAATTGTGATTTGGACTGTTGTTTTCGACGGGTTATGTTGTTTTCGCCGGGCTGGCTTCTCACCAGGCTGGCTTCACGGGCGGGTAACGGACGACCAGGGACTCATGGTTGAGCTGTAGGCAGTATCTCTTTATTCATGCAGGATGCAGCACAATCTAAGACGAGCTAAGTTAAACTCAAAGTACAGTACTCTAAAACTCACAATGCTGTCTTTATATATACTTCCCAAGTAGGGTGGAAACAGGATGTGACATAGAGAGGGTGGAGAGAAAAGTGACTGGTGAAAATCAGAGTGTGACAAAGAGGGGGCAGATTAGGTGAGAATCCTATCACTGAACCACAAATGCCCTGGAGGGAGGGTGGAACTTGTTAACAGTGGTTATGTAAATAGAATGAAGTGGTTATGTAAATAGAATAGTGTTAAGCAGGGGGGATTTAAACCAAATGAAACAGAAGGGGTCTCATGCATACCAACATTGGGCATCATGGGAAAAGGTCAAATTTGAAATATGTTTGGGTGAAGTAAATGTGGAATTTGCTACAGAATTTAATTTAAGGAAGGAGACCTTTCTTTCTCTCCACCTCCCACACCCCTCCCCTTGTTTTCTGGAGAACTACTCAACTCTGGTTTATGGTGGTGCCAGGAATTTAACCTGGATGCTCTTGTGCTTCAGGCATGAGATTCTGTTGTGTAAATTGCCATTCTATCTCTCTGGCACACAGGGGATGGATTTTTCAGTGAGAGAGTTTTATATGCAGCTAATGGAGAATTAAGCAGAGGATGAATAATATAACATTTAAGATCACAGACCAGGGGCCAGGTGGAAGCATAACCAGTTAAGTGTACATGTTACCAGGTGAGAGGATTCCGGTTCAAGCCCCCCGTTCCCCACCTGCAGGGGGCAACTTTATAAGCATCGAGGGAGTGCTGTAGGTGTCACTCTCTCTTTCTTTACCTTTCTATCTCTCCTCCTGTCTCAATTTCTCTCGGTCCTATCAAATAAAAAGAAAACAAAGGAAAAAAATGGCTGCCAGGAGCAGTGGATTTGTCGGGCAGGCAGAAAGCCTCAGTGATAACCCTGGTGGCAAACAAAAGAAACAGAAACAAAAACTGAAGACCATACAGCACAATTTGTCACCTGGTGGCAAACCACACCACACCACACCACACCACACCACACCACACCACACCACACCACACCACACCACACCACACCACACCACACCAACTTCGAGTTGGTTGCTTCAGCTATGCCTCTCATTATCTGTGTGACAGGTTATGCTGTATCTTCACCTTCCTGATTTATGTAGTGGAGATTCTGCCCACTTGGGAGAATTACATGAGTAAAAGTTTTTAGAACAGTGTCAGGTGATACATGTTATGTACTTATTAGTCACTACTATTTCCTTTTGCAAATATCTTATTAGCAAAATCTGATTGTAAACAAACATGAACAATGCTGCAGGTCACTGATTGTCAGAAAAATGCAAATGAAGACAACAATGAGATGCCACTTCATTCCTATGGGAATATTATGCATCAGAATAGGTAGCAACAACAAATTCTGGAGCAGTTGTCCCCACAGCAAAGGAACCCTCCTGCAATGCTGGTGGGAATGTCAATTGGTCCAACCCCTGTGGAGAGCAGTCTGGAGAACTCTCAGAAGGCTGGAAAAGGACCTACTTTATGACCCAGCAATTCCTCTCCTGGGGATATATCCTAAGGAACCATACCATACCCATCCAAAAAGATTTGTGTATATCTATATTCATAACAGCACAGTTTGTAATAGACAAAAACTGGAAGCAACTCAGGTGTCCAACAACAGAGGAGTGCCTGAGCAAGTTGTGGTGTATAAACACAATGGAATACTATTCAGCTATAAAAAATGGTGAATTCACCTTCTTCCCCTCTTCTTGGATAAACCTTGAATGAATCATGTTAAGTGAGATCAGCCAGAAGAAGAATGATGAGTATGGGATGATTTTATTCATGGACAGAAGTTGAAAAAACAAGAACAGAAAGAGGAAACACAAAGTAGAACCTGGACTGCATTCGATGTATTGCAAAGGACTTGCATCAGGAGGGACTGTTCTGGAACAGGTAGAGGAGGACCTAGATGGAGGTGACACATGTACCTACTACTGTATTGTACTATAGACTGTAAACCATTAATCCCCCCAATAAAGAAAGAAAGGAAAACAAAACACACACATAGTGTAGGTTGATTTTTGTTATGGAAATGAATGACCACCATAGCTTCAGGTCTTGTGTAAGTATGTAGTAAACATATAGACACATAGATGGCCCTGACACAACATGATCTAATTGGGAGTGCTGGATACATTGTAGAGCTGATTAATTATATTTCATCATATTTCTGCAGTAGAATAAGAAGGTAGATTATGTGATGATCCCTGGTTTTCTTTAAATTTTCCTTGACTTAAATTTTTTCATTTTATTTGAAAGGGAGACCAGAGTACTACTCAGCTCTGGCATATGGTGATGCTAGAAATTAAACTTGGAACCGATGGGCCCTCAGGTATTGCAAATTTCATGCTGCACTGTCTCCTCAGTCTGATCCCTGGCATTCTAGTCTAAAGACATCAGTACAAAAATTGCCTCTGTCTATAGAAAGCTGACGTAAAGGTGGTAAGGAAACAGTCTTCACCCTGTAGCTTTGGTGATGAGAATTTAATACATGATGTGTAATTGACTCTAAGAGAAAATGATAGGAAGATAAGAACAACCTAAGTTTTTTGTTTTGTTGCTGCCTCACAACTTTCTCTAAGAATTTATATCAAGCAAGTTTGAAAGTTAGATTGTCTAGTGATAGACACTTCAACTTCACCTAAAAGGAATTCACTGAAAACATTTTATCAAAATGCGCCATCATGGAAGAAAGAAAACATGACATATTCCTTGGGGTCCCTAAACTACTTACATTTCCTCATCATACCAGTTAGATGCTGTTTTAAAAAGTTCATTTGAAATTTCATTTTAGAATCAGCCACTTTCTCCAAATCATTGCAGAAAACAGTATAGGGCCACTTTTGAAGTTATTAAAAACAGCTTTGACACATAAAACAAAAAATTGCAGCCTAAATGTCATAATGGTATCCGCACAAGACTTCCACAGTGGGCTCACTGCACTATGTCTAAAGAAACTTGGCATTTTGTCTTAGAATAGTCAATAACAGGAACTCAATCATAAATGGCCTGGTTTCCTGCTAATATAGGATTCTGCTGCTGACTCGCACTGGGCAGGAGCACACAAGTTTAAATAACAGCTGGCAGCAAAATCTGACAGGGAAGGCAGTATTATTTTTTTAAACTGGGGAATTGTTTTTCATAAATTTCTTTTCTTACATATTCTTTTCCAATTTTACCATCCATTTTCATTTTATAATTGAATAAATGTCCTCAAAGTGACAGGTAAGACTACATTGAATCAATAAATGTAACTCCCTTCAGCTCCCCAGTGGCTTCAAATAACTTTGATACATAAGCATCAACCTTTTATTAATTGGACAAGCCTTCAAAAATAAGGAAAAGTAATTTATGTTGGCAATTTGATTAACAGGCTTCCTATGAACACACATTCCTATAAAGTTAACAAGTATGAGCTATTCAAGACACACCAAGAAAAGTTCTTAGAAACCTTTCAAATGAAAATACAGAAGAATACTCATGATAGAAGGTGGTGCACTGCCCCCTTCCAGGTGCCTTTGCTACTTGACTCAGGCTGACTTTCTGCAGAACTTGTCATGTATAAAAAGACCAGGAGGGGTTACTTCTTTGGTACCTTACTCATATTCTGGAATCTTCTTTATTTCCTCCTCTGCTCCAGCATTAACAACCTCACTCATCTTTATTAGAACTAGAGGAATTTCCATTCAGATACCATGCATCTATTGAGATAAGCCACAACAAGCATGGCACCATGTTAAATTCAGTAGTTCTTCTTGGGTCTCAAGTTTAGTCTGGGAGTCTGGACTGTTCTTACTTTACCTAGTTTCCATTTACTAACTCCATTCTCATACATATAACCAAGTCCCTCCAAGTTCAAGGTCACAGAGAAAATTATAAGGAAGTAAGACAGATATTTGAGTTGAAGTCATATATTCAAGCATAATACTTATATCTAACGGGGGTGGGGGGGAGAGCACAACTGAGATTCTAGTCTTAAATGACTATATGAAGTTCATATCTAAGTTTCCCCAAGAAAGCTAGGTGCCACACTGCCACTTTTTTTATCGGTATGCAAGTCTTTTTTTTTTTTTTTTTTTAATAAGAGTACATTGAGTAATGACAGTGATAATTGACATAAATAGTATTGGAAATTGTTCCATATTAGTCACTGAGTTGAGTACAAGCAAACATTATTTTAAAAGTTTTTCTTCTAAGATAAGTTTATAAGACCTAATGGTTAATAAAATCTCTTTTATGCTCAGAATAATTCAGGTTTTTCTGTGCTGCCTCATGTTTTTCTTGTTACCACATCACTGAGATGAGCTGCATGTTAAACAACACATACAAAGGTCTCAGTCAAAACAAACACAACATGAAGCTAAGTTATCTTTTGAGAAATATGTAATTGGATCAAGACAGCTAAATTGTCACAACAAAGTTAGGCTAGATATTGTGAGCACCTGCTTGTCGTTAATAATGAAATCACCGCCAATTAAGATGATTCATGTTCTTTTCAAAATATTAAGTTAAACTATATGAAAGAACCAGTGTTCAGCCATTTAACTCATAAAAATGACATTGATATGCTCAAGGTAAAATTTAGTTTTTTTAAAAAAAGTATTTATTGATTGATTTGATAGAGATGGAGAGAAGTCAAGAGGGAAGGGAGAGGTAGAGAGGGAGAAAAAGTGACACCTGTAGCAAAGCTTTCCTCCTCAGGTGGGGACTGGGAGCCTGAACCTGGGTCCTTTGCACTTTATGTTTTGCTCAACCAGGTGCACCGCCATATCTGGCCACTAGATTTTGTTGTGGTGTTTGTTTGTTTGTTTGTTTTTTTAAATATTATTGCTTGGGCTTCAGCACTCCAGGCTGGCTAACTTTTTCAGACAGAGGCAGGGAAGGAGGGAAAGATGCCATAGCAATGAAGCTTTTTCTAGAAAGTGGGGTCCTGGCTCAAGCCTGGGTTGCATGCATGACAAAGCAGCCACACTATCCAGATGATGTATCTTGCCAGCCCAATGAAAATTAGTCTTAAGATGTTCAGTGTTTGCTACTGTGTTCACCCATTTCTGAGATTATTACTTTAGTGCTGTGGTGTGCCTTGAAATCCTTATAGGGTACAGGGTACCATACCCTTGAATATGAAAGTGGGACTGACCATAATAAGCAGTAGCCTGTGGTTCTGACTTCCTCCAGACTGGGGTTCTTTGCCTAAGCTAACTACATGACCAGTATTCTTTAGAGGTGCCTCTTAGAGAGCTACTTAAGCTATTTCCCACTTCTTCTAGGGGATATTTATTCACTGAGTGAATTCATACATCTTTTTCTGCTGAGTGTGTTTGAAGTTGAATCATTGAATTATTGCTCCTTAAAGAAAGTATTCTGTGTCTTTTCTATGAGGTTACTTGCTTGTCCCTTTGAAATAGGATGTGAAATTAACCCTGATTTGCTGATGCAAATTCTGTAGTCCCTATTTCTTCTTCTTTCATCTGCCAGTCCTTTCTTTCAGTTTCTGATGATGTTTTAATTCAGTAAATTCCTCACATGTTTTCAACATCTGCTAAGTAATGATGAGCCAGAGAGGTGATGTGCATTATTTCCTTGTTTTAGATGGAGACAAGAATAATTGTGCAGCATTTTCCCCAGAGTAAGCTGAATAAATAGGATTTTAAATCCTCACCTTTTTTTTGCCTCTAGATGTCTTGTTATTCTACTGATATGTTTGGCCTTTTATTCATGATTTCTTGAAGAAATGAATGCTATACTGAAATGTAAATTTGCCTGTTGACCCTGCAGTCTGAGAAAAAAACTAAGTGAAGGGTGACATCTTTATAATGTATTTTTCTTTTGACCTTGATGCAGACGCATGTAGCAGTGCCATATGAAAAAGTGTTTGTTCATCATCTCTTATCATTAGGGAAACGTTAATCCAAACAACAGTGATTTAGCACCTTACACCTGTGAAAATGGCTGTCTTCCAAAAGAGAAATGACAAGTATTAGAGGGAGGGACATTTGGATGTAGTATTAGGTGTATGTGTGACTTGGAAAGGAAGAGAAGATGGGACCACAGGAAAAAAAATGGAAAATATAGAAAGATAGTTTTAGAAATAATAGTTAAATTTGTAACTGCAACCTTAAGGGAACTGCTTTAATTTCCAGAGGAGGGACTGGGGATTCAGAACTCTGGTGGTGGGTACAGTGCAGAGTTGTGCCTCAGTTGTCTTGTAATTTTGTAATTCAGTATTAAGTCACTAATAAAGTAAACAAAAACAAGCAAGTGAAACAAACAACAAGCAACTGTTGGGAGAGTTGCTCAAGAGAAGGAAAGTCTTATACAATGTTGGTAGGAAAGCAAATTGGTTCAGCAATTATGGAAGAAAACATGGAAATTCTCCCTAAAATTTAAAAATAGAAATTCCATACAATCCAGTTATCCCACTGATGGATATTTACCACCAGCCCCCCACCCCCAACCAAGCAACACGATTAATTAAAAAAATTTATTATGCCTTCATGTTCTCATGTTTGTTGAAATATTACTTAAAACTACCAAGAACAGCAAATAACTTAAGTGCTAGTAGACCAATGAATGGTTGAAGAAGATATAGGACTGGTAAAATAACTCACTTGGATAGTGTGTTGCTTTGCCATGTGTGCTATCCAGGTTCAGTGCTGTGTTCTGTTTCATTCTTTCTCTACCTCTCTCTCTGTTAAAAAAAAAAAAAAGTTGTATAGAATACCCAATGCAATCTTATGTAACTCTGAAGAAAATGAAATTTAACATGGATGGACCTAGAAAGAATTAGACTAAGTGAAGTAAGGCATATGAGGAAAGACAAACACTATATGATTTCACTTATAAACAAAAAACCAAACAGATGAACTTAATAAGACTATTAATAGTAAGAGTATTAATAAAGACTTAATAAGACTATTAATAAACTTTTGACCAAGTAAAGCAAAAACAATGGCTACTAAAGTGAAGGGAACAAGATTAGGTGGTATGTGTGAGATAAATCAGGATAAAGGGGACACACTTGTTGATTTTTAATAATGCACATTTGAAACCTATATAGTGTTATGAGGCAATGACACTTCAATTAACATGTAAAATGCTGAGATCCCTGTATGTAATGTCAAAAACTTGCAGTGAAAAGATAAATAAAAGTAATGGTATTGTTTCTTTCACAATATTGCTAATTTCATGGTAGCACCCTAAATTAGGAAACGTTGACAGTTAAAGTCTTTGCTATAGTTTTTCTAGGAAGTGGGACCCTTTGATTTGCACTGAGGATAGTGGCCCTTTATATCCTGAATGCATGTTTCCCTTTTTGCTGTATTCACAGCAAAGTCAGAATGTCTCAAACCTTGGTGCAATTCTGTGAACAGCAAATGGTGCAGAACCAGGCAGACCTTTTTATGTGCAACATCGTCAGTTTTATAGATCTGGCCATCGCTGTGGTCAGGTTTAGCAACTTACTCAAGACCACACAGGGAGCTGGAGAAAACAGCTGGAAAAAGAGCCTTCACCTCTCAGCCAAATGGTCTTTTCCTAAAACGATCTACCTTCCTCAGGAAACCAGTCTTTTAATAGCAGCCTGGCCTCCACTGAGAACCTGGGTTGGAAGACGAATAGAAGCATCCTTTGAGAGCTTCCTCTCCATTTATTGTTTCCACTGGGCAAGTTGTGTGGCCTTGAGTCACAGGATGAATCAGGAGCTAGGAACACATTGACATGAAGGCAGAGAAGAGCCTCAGCAGTGTGCTGTGACACCCCCAGTAACATCAGACCTGTGAAGTCATGGTTATAATGTATGTAGAGTTTGCTAATAGCACATCTTCAGTGCTGAGCTTTAGTGACTGTTAAATAGATCACTGAAAGTTCAAGTGAGGAAGTTGCTTCTCCTAGAAAGGATGTGGGGCTACTGCTGGACACAGGTTCACCCATGACCTATTTTTCTATTTAAGAGACTTACATTGTCTGGGTTTTTAACATATATCCTTTTAGAGTTAGGTTTTGTAGGCTCCTCTCCATTATTATCATTAGGGTTGTCATGCCTATTGTCAGGTGCACCACAGCTGCTAGGTATTTTAAAATGAAGGTATTATACTAGGCACATTTTTCTTTCACAGAACAAAAAAAAAATTGAGCCCCAAAGATTCTGTTTAGAAATTCTTTTGACAATTTAATATCTGAAGATCATGAAGATAAATACTCTGCAACTCTCCTCTTGTTGACAGAGTATACCTTTTGTTTAACCTTTCCCCCCATGTTTTCTAGTGGATTTTTGAGCACCTATTGCCACCATGCTGACAGTGTCCCTGTTAGAAGTTAAATTTGCTCTGTCCTGAATTGCCCAGACATCAGGAAGAGGTAAATAAACCACAGGCAAGCTTGCTGTGTGACCTACAGTTCCTTTGAATTTGTTTTGGATTCAATGCTTAGAGTAGGCGTCAAACACTGTTGAAAAGACACAAAAACAACTCTAGAGACCTGTTAGGGTAGATTTTTTTCAGGAGTATGTTTCAGGCTTAGCAACAGTGATTTTTTTTTTTTTTTTTTTTTTTAGTGCTTCTGAGTAAAGTTGTGTTTTGTGACCAACATTGTTACTAAAATTTGGTAAGTGTAAATTCTTTTTGGTCTTTGGCAGTAAGAAAAAAAATCTAGTGTAGGTATTTCAGGGTTTGTGTGTAACACTAGGTGTTTATCAGTGCAGTGAAGGCAATAAACCACCAGGTGGCTCAAGTATATAGCGTCTACTTTTTTTTTTAGTCTGATAGTTGTACTTAAGTTTTGCAGTTACTTTATACTTCAGAGAGAGATTTATAGAGATATTTTACAGAGAGACTTAATAAAAGCCATTATGAAATTCTCTTTTTTTCTACACAGTCTTAGACTGTGAAAGCACAACATTGCCCTTTTGAATTGTTTGAATTTGTGTTAACAGGATTTTACATCAGGATTTTTGATGTGAGAACTTGGGCATGATTTCTCCTTTTGGCTGACGTACCCCCAAATTGTCATCTTTTGACATATGCTTTCCAGTTATGAAAAAAGATTTAGTTTAACTTTTGCAGTTAAAAATTTTTTTTTTATTATTGTAGTTATTATTGATGTCATCATTGTTGGATAGGACAGAGAGACATGGAGAGAGGAGGGGAAGACAGAGGAGAAAGATAGACACCTGCAGACCTGCTTCACCGCTTGTGAAGTGACTCCCCTGCAGGTGAGGAACCGGGGGCTGAACCGGGATCCTTATGCTGGTCTTTGCACTTTGCACCACCTGCTGCGCTTAACCCGCTGTGCTACAGCCTGACTCCCCCCCCCACTTTTGCAGTTTTTATGGTCTCCTTTTTAAGCTCTAGAAAATGAAGATAGATGCAATATTTCAGAAGTCACTGAAAATTTTCGGAGCCTAATAGTTTCCAGGAAAAAAGTTAAAAACTTATTAGATGAGAACGAAGTTGCGCTATAGTTCTCACGTTGAAAAAAAAAATTAAATTCCAGAATATTTCCTTTGTTTTAGACTATGTGTGCAAAAAATTCAAGTAAAATAAACCCTTTCAGTAGACTAATACCTATAATACCTTCCAGTAGACTGACAGAATTTTTTTTTTTTTACATTCCCCAGTTTCCCATTTAACAATACAACCCCCACTATGTCATTTATCATCCTTCATGGACCTGTATTCTCCCCACCCACCCACCCCAGAGTCTTTTACTTTTGTACAATACGCCAATTCCATTTCAGGTTCTACTTGTGTTTTCTTTTCTGATCTTGTATTTCAACTTCTGCCTGAGAGAAGAGATTGTTTTAAAGGTTATTTTACTTTAGGCAGAGAGATAGAGGCTAGTGCACTGCTCAGTTCTGCTTTGGGATTGTGCTGAGATTTGAGAACAGCTCTGCTACATGAGCATGAAAATCTGCTACATGAGCGCTGTGATATTTTTCTAGCTGATACTTTTTTTCCCCTTTTGGCAGGACTCAGATTCTTAATTTTGATCCTCATACCTTTTAATTTTTAGTCACAGATTTCCTGGATTAGAACTTTTTTCTTGGGCGGAGGGTAGATAGCATAATGGTTATGCAAACCGATGCACCTGCCTGAGGCTCCAAAGTCCCAGATTCAATCCTCTGCACCACCATAAGCCAGAGCTGAACAGTGCTCTGGTAAAAAAAAAAAAAAAATTCTTGCAAGTTTAAGGCATATTGGAAAATAAAACACTTCTTCAGAAATGTAATGTTTAATTTCCTGTTTGTGCAGGTCTTTGTTCTTCAAATTTTTTGGATAAAGATTAGATACTTCTGTTTATATGATAGGAAAGGGGAAAGAAGGTAAAAGTTAAATTGCGTTTTTTTTTCTTTGTATGCTATAGTTAAAGCCTTTTGTTGGAGAAAAGGTGAAATGTGGTTTTAAAAACATGTTATAATCACCGTGATTTTATTTACTTTTACTGACTATAAGAAGTATAAACAACTCAGAAGGAAATGTAGGGTCTTTCTTTACTGGTATTTTTCAGGAGGGAGACACTCTGATCAAGCCACTCTATTACTGGTATTTTTCAATACTTTTTTTTTTTGTTGTCTTTCTTAGTGAAGAGAAAGATGGTAATTCCAAAAACTGTTTAAGACTGGTTGTGACTAACAGAATAGTATTTTTTTCACACTGCTCTGTACAGAGCTAGAATCAGTGTCACTGTGTGAAGGTCTTGATGTTTGTTCTGTAACCATGTGGTAACCAAGAGTCTTAAACAATGGATCTTTGTTAAAGTACTAATTTTCATTAAGGAAATTGATGTGATTTTGAAAAAACCCATTACAGGTGTATGAACAGTTTAGAGAAAGCTGTACGCATACGTTTTCCCCTCCTACATTTTTAGAAAAAATAAAATAGCAGAAGTGTATGGAGGACATTTTTAATTTTAATTTTTTATTTACAAAGTTATAACAGGGGAATAATTTCATACCATTCCCACCACCAGAGTTCTGTGTCCCTATTTATCTCCATTGGAAACTGCATTGGTTCTCCCAGGATCACAGATATGGGTTGATTATTACTATAACTATCTATATTTATGTACCTTTCCCATTTTTTTTTCCTATGGTCTTGCCTGCTCTTCCTTCTCAGTCATACTCAACTACTTCTGAGTATATGGAGGACATTTAATCGTAGGTGTTTTTCATCTGTATTGTTGACTTGTTATAGTAAAAGAATTAGAGATGTAAAATGTGTTGAATGATATAGTCAGAAAGTAAAATTGCTGGAAATATTTAAAAATATAGTTTAGTGTTATGCATTTAGATATAGTTATTATTGGTGTTTGGCAACTATATGTATTTGTGATTACAGAAAATCTCATGAGGGACAAACCTTAAAAAGTCATGAAGATTACTTTCTTTGTCTTTTTCCATGCTTATTTATAAGACTTTCAAATGTTTTTATGTTGGGAATATTTTTAATTTTTTTTCTTCCTGCTTTTTAAAATATAGTTTGTATCTTGCTTCAGAAATGAGATTGAATTAAAATTAAGCAATCATATGAAAAGAATTAAGTAGCAAATACAAATTACCCAGGTTAATAGACCCTCCTATCCCCCATACACACATGTGCATAAACTCACACAGCCCAAACTGCAGATTTCCTGAGGTATGGGAACTATCTAGTTTGACTTGCGTCATGCTGAATTGAGAAAGACAGGTTATATTTACATGCCTTGTAGAATAACACTTTCATTATGCTTCCACTACTGGAGGGGTCAGTACAACCATTTCATATGTATTTGATTTATAAAATTTTTAAATTATTTTAAAATTGCCACCAAGGCTATCTCTAGGGTTTGATGAACCCACAGCTTCTGGCAACCATTCTTTTTCTTTTCTCTTTTCTTTTCTTTTTTCTTTTCTTTCCTTTTTTCCTTTCTATTTTGTTTGTAGGACAGAGAAATTGAGAGAGACAGGAGGAGAGAAAGATACTTGTAGTACTGCTCTACCACTGTGTGGCGGGGGAGGAGTGAGGGCTACAGCCCAGGCCCTTGGACCTGGTAATGAGCGCACTCAACTGAGTACACCACCACCTGGCACCTGATTTCTATATAAAATTAAAATGTAAATGATTTAATAAATGTCTTACAAATACTTGTAGATTTTTTAGTCGTGGATTTTATTTCTTTTTTATATTTTACTTATTATTGGATAGAGGCAGAGAACTCAAGAGGAGAGGGGGAGATAGAGAGAGAGAGACAGAGAGATAGATCCATGCCGACCTGCTTCACCACTCATGAAGCTTTACCCCCATAGGTGAGGACCAAGGGCATGAACCTGGGTCCTTGTACACTGTAATGTGAGTGCTTAACCAGGTGTGCCACTGCAGACCCCCACTTAATGGTTTTTCAACTGTTCTTCTAGCATTCCCCGTCTTCTCCCAAGAACCCTTGTTTCCAAGACTCCTGCAGGTTGTTGGGAACATGGACTCCAAGAGAGCTATAGTAAATACCTTCCCAATCACAGCCTTGTTCAGTCAACGACATTGATAGTAGCCCTTTTTTTTTTTTTTTTTGTACAGATAGTAGGAAGCACTGGAAAGCTGAGAACAGGGGCACTGTTTCCTCTCCAAGAGGACTCAAGTGAGTGTGGGCAAAGCACTTATATGTACTGGACCTGAGAGAGTGGGATGACTTAGCATGTACAGAAAATATGTTAACTTCTTCAAAGGTAAATTGCTATCTATTCACTTCTTCCTTACTTTTTTTAAAATTATACTTTTGGTATTTATTTATTTATTGGATAGAGACAGAGAACAATCAAGAGGGAATAGGGAGGTGGGAGGGAGAGACAGAGAGACACCTGCATCCTTGCTTCACCACTCCTGAAGCTCCCCCCTGCAGGTGGGGACCAGGGGCTTGAACCTGGGTCCTTGTGCACTCAACTAGGTGTGTGACCACCACCCAGCCCTTCACTCCCTCCTTGACCCTTGTGAAAGCCTATAAGGTCAGAGTCAAGAGGACACTGCTACCCAAAAAACACAACCCATTACAAGAAGTGAGACCTTGAGCAAAAGCTTATTAAAGACTTGTCTTTTTTGTTTGTAGAAATGAGGATCATGAGATGACCTACATAGGAGCCAGATGGCAGCACACCCAGTGAAGTACACATATCACTATGTTCAAGGACCTGGGTTTTGGCTTCCACTCCCCTACCTGCAGGGGAGAAGCTTCATTAACTGTGAGGCAAGTTTGTAGGTGTCTATCTTTCTCTACTCTTCTCTATTTCTCCTCCACTCTCAATTTCTTTCTGTTCTATCTAATTAAAAAAAAAAAGGAAAGGAAAGGAAAAAGAAAGGAAGGAAGAAAGAAAGGTAGAAATTCCTATATAGTTATAGTAATTAAATGAGAACTGGTTTGAGGAGTCAGGTGTTAGCATAACAGGTTAAGCACACGTGGCACAAAGTGCAAGGACCAGGGTAAGGATACAGGTTCAAGCCCCAGCTCCCCACCTGCAAGGGAGTCACTTCACAGGCAGTGAAGCAGGTCTGCAGGTGTCTGTCTTTCTTTCCCCCTCTCTTTCTTCCCCTCCTCTCTCTATTTCTCTCTTTGTCCTATCCAACAATGATTACAACAATAAAACGACAAAGGCAACAAAAAGGAATAAATAAATAAATAATTTTAAAAAAGAGAGAACTGGTGTGAATAGCCAGGACAACATCTTCTAAGCCATGTGTAAAATATTGTCTTTTACATTTTTTTTTAACAAGAGAGTAGAAACAGGCAATAAATAGGGTTAGGGTTTCTCTAATTATAAACCATGTTTGTTTTTTATCCATATATTTAGAGAATGAAATTATCGTAGTGTTTAATGTCAAGTTTTCATCCCTTACTCCCCACTTCCTTATTATTTTTTTTGTAGCATTAAGAAAAAAATTTGTTTTTTCTATTAGTATAACATTTACAGGTTGAATGTTTTCAGTTGCATAGGCAGTTTTTCTGTGCTTAATAACCTCACCTCTATCTTGAATCTATGGGAAAAAAAGGAGATAGTAGTAGTGGGAGGAATTGTAGTGAGAATGAAGTCCACATTAATGTTTTGAAATCTGAACAAGGCTTACATTTGATTGTGAAGTTGATATCATACACAGTCTTATTGAACTCTACCATCTAAAAAGCAAGGCATTTGCTATAAGTTGTCATCAGTCTAGTAGCCCTTAGAGCCATGCGTTATCTTGGTTACATGATGTTTCAGTAGAATTGATCTTGGGGTGGTAGTGGTTAGTGCTGATAGCTATAAACCACCAGTTATGTTGTAGAACATAGAAGCTATTCTTCACAACCAGTGGAATACAACTGAGAAACTATTATTTTTGTATGTGAAAAATGTGTTTCCAATCTTCTAGAGAGGTGCAGGAGTTTCATGTTCTGCAAATGCTATCAAAGTGCATATGTTCTGGAAGTATACTCAGAACTATAAAGATAGGAGCTTATGAACTGTGAAGTGAGTAGAATGTCACAAGCAGTATTGGCTTGTAAGCACTATAGATTCCAAAGCTCCAGTCAGATCTCCATAGTCAGGATTTCCTATGATGGGGCCTTGGCTTCTTTTTGAATAGGCTCCCCAGTTGATTCTGATAATAATACAGGCTTGGGAATCAACATAATGACACTGAAAATTATCTCTCAAAGATAAAATTAGCCTGCATTTCTGTAGCTATGTATCCATTTGCTGTGTCTACCTGAATTTTCTCCTTAAGTCTCCAAGTTGACACAAGTGTAAAGAAGCATTTGTACTTCTGGCCACACACCACCTATCCACACTCCCTTTTTACCACAACTCCCAATTCTGGTATTAACAAGAGTTGTCTCCCTGTGACCCAGGTTCAAAAATGTCAGTTCCCTTATAACTTCTCTCTCTTTCTCTTTTCCCTCTTTCATTTGCTGTCTTTCATATCTTCTCTCTCAATTTTTAGATGGGTCATTCACCTTTCTTAGCACCCCTGTTCTGTTCATAGCTTCATTAGCCCTCACATGGAATTATATGGTCTTATCGATTTACTGGACTCAGCCTTCTTCTCCAGCTCATGTAAATAAACGGTCCACTATCATAGAGCATTGTGGTAATGTGAGTTAGCTAGCCCGTCCAAAAGTTGTATGTCTTCTGTGCATTGCAGGTTTGGCTGTAAGGGATGCTTGACTGCTCTTTTATACCTTTACCTGTTTAATGTACCCGAACTATAACATTTGCATGGAGCTCTCCATGTTGCTCTTCACTACTTGTTATGACCAAGTGTCAAAGTAAGTAGGGAAGTTTCCCAGTTCCTGCTTTATCAGAGTATGTTTTTGCTCACCCGTGCTAGTAAGCATTAAGTTCCTTGACAGTGCAGGAACTTTGTGCAAACTTTAATACCTCCTCTGAGGAGGTTGAGAAGGACCTAGGGGGTGACCTAGGCTGGGGGTGAGAGTGTTTTTCAGAAAACAGTAATTTTACACATGTACCAACAACTGCATTTACTGTCAACCATTGAGCACCCTCCCAACAACAACAACAAAATAAAAAAAAAAAAGAATGTGGCGAGTTGTCAGCCTACAAAGGGACGAGCCTCTGTGTGTTGGTAATTTGACAGTTGTTAATGGATCTGGCTTAGGTTTCTGGTTGTATCTATATTAAGCTGAGCCTGCCAAGCCTGGAGACTTGACTTCTCTGCTTTCCTTCACAAGCTACTTGTGGATATTGTTTTTTAATGATTTAGAGGCAAGAATTGAATCCAGCGATTCTGGTGTGGGAGTGCTGGTTTAAATCTGTGCTTTCCTACTTTTGAATAATGAGTTGTACTGAAAGCATTTCTAAATAGCAATCCTTTGGACAAAACAATTTCAGGCTGGAAAAAATCATTGCTAGCTGTCCCCTCAGGTGGATGCTATTTTATATTAATATTTATTTTTATTAGTGATTTAATACTGATTTACAAAATTATGAGATAACAGAGGTATAAATCCACACTGTTCCCACCACCAGAGTTCTGTGTGCCCATTCTCTTCATTGGAAACTGCAGTAGTTCTCCCAAGGTTACAGGCATGGACTGAATATTATTTGTATAACTATCCATATTTAATATATATTTACCCATTTTTCCCCCTATGGTCCTGCCTTCTATCCCTTTCTAAGTCACACCTACACCTTTTATTACTTTTGAATGTCCTTCTTTTTTTTTTCTTCTTCTTTCACCAGGGCCTGATGGAATTGGATGTCAAGCCTCTAGTCATCTTCCCTTAACATTTCTCCCTCTCTGGGAGTATGGGCCAGAATTCCTTATGGGGTGGAGAAGTTGGGAGTTCTGGATTCTGTGATTGCTTCTCTGCTGGACATAGGCATTGGATCCATAATCCTAGCCTGTTTCTGTCCTTTCCCTGAGCCTGGTTCTATCTTTCCCTAGTGGAACAGGGCTCTGGAGAGGTAAGGTCCTGTGGTACATTAGTAAGGTTGTCTGCCAAGGGAATTCAGGATGGAATCATGTAACATCTGTAACTTGGTGGCTTAAAAGGTATAAGATGTAAAGCAGGAAAAATATTTAATAAGCAGGAACCAAAGTAGGAATAGAGAAGGTGAGAATAGGGTTGAAAGAATCGAGGAAGTCCATTTTAAGTATGTTCTTAGGGGCCCATGACTTGAGTAATTTTTGCTTTTGCTTGATAGCTAATATGCAGGTGACCTAAAAATATTGTTAGGAAGATATAATCAGAATTGAGAATAGAACTAGAAAGCTGGAATAGGACAGATAGAGTAGCTCCCAAACTTGAAGAAAATATGTAAGTACAATTACCCTGTCAACCCAACCCACGGCCCATGTATATTCATATTTAGCAGAGGAGCCTGTGTGACCTCCAGTTCCTGTCAGTCTGAGCTCGCAGTTCATGGCCACAGGTGGGAACATTCTAGGCTGCACTCATTTCTGGACCAGCCTTCCTAGAGTGGCAGGGTAGGATGACTCAGACTCCCTTGGGAGAATGAGGAGGTCCCTACCATTGCTACTTTATAGTGAGGACAGGGCCCTGGAGAGGCCCACAGGAGGGTTTATGATGATGTTTTTATTTTTGTGTGACTTGTTAGTCCATTTGTTTTGGTCACGTATGTTGTGCATATGAGAGACTATCTGGTTTCTAACTTACTTTCAGTTTCTAACTTAACTTGGTTTTGCATATTCTCCTTAAGTTCCTTCCTTGTCACAAAATGCTAGATTTTATCTTTTCTAAATAACTGAGTTGTACTCCACTGAGTATATATACTATGTCCAGTCATCTGTCCATGAACATTTAGATTCTTTCCATGCTTTGCTACTGTAAAAATGTTGCAAAGAACATAGTAGTGCATATTTCTCTTCAAATTAGTATTTGCATATTCTTCAGACAAATGCCTTGGAATGGTATTTTGCTGCATCATTTTTATGTTTCTAATTATTTTATACTTAAATCTTAGTATTTTCCTTTGGAAGAATGAGAATAGAGACGTTGCTGCCCTCTGGCTTGTAGATGGATGAAATGATGGCTAATAAATGTCGAACACTGTGTTTCTCACAGTACAAGTGCTTTCTATCAGGAACACTGTTAGGAATTTTTGTGCTTCTTCCCTTTGTATTTTGTCTAATAACTTGGTACCTCTCCAAGGAGCAGCTTATGTATACCTGGATGAAAATCAAACTTGTGACTGTGACTAATGAATGGGGTCACAGGTAAGTCAAATCCCCAGATCTGGAACACTTGTTTGGTGATGAATCAAAGAATGAAACTTGTTTCCCAAGCCTTGCTAGTCAGTGTCTTTGTCCCAGACTAATGAGGTGAAATTGAAACTGAATTTGAAGACACTGAAGGGCCCCTCTGGTTCAGAAATATATATATATAATATATTATATCAATATATAATATATATTAATATAATAAATTATGTTAACATATAAACATATAGTATATTAATATATTAACATATACTATATATTAATATATAGTATATATAATATATTATAATTTCTTATAGTTCCCACCATCAAAGTTCTATGTCCCTTCCCCTCCATTGGAAACTTCTTTATTATTCACTCCTCTGGGAATATGGACCAAATTTATTTTTGGGGTGCAGAAAGTGGGAGTTCTGGCTATTATAATTGCTTCTTTGCTGGATATAGATATTTACAGGTCAATCCATACCCCAAGTCTGTTTCTGTCTTTCCATATTGTGTTAGGGCTCTGGAGAAGTGAGGTTCCAGGAAGGATTGGTGTGATCATCTGACAAGGGAAGTTAGAATGGAATCATAGTAGCATCTGCAACTTATGGCTGAAATACAGGAAGATGGGAAGCAAGACAAACTGTTTAATAATCAGGAACCATAAAGTAGGAATAGAGCAGATGAAAGTAGGGACTTTAGGGTGGAAAGAAGCTAGGAAGTTTATTTTAGCAATGTTCCCAGGAGCCTACGTCTTAGTAATCATTGCTTGAGCTTGATAGTTAACATGGGGGTGTAACAGAAATATTGTCTGGGAAGATGGTGTCAGAGTTGAGGGTAAAACTAGGAAGCAGAATTAGTACAGAGAGTTGCTAGCAAACTTGAAGGAAATATATAAATGCAGTGAACTGTTTACCACATTAGTCTAACCTGGAGCCTATATCTAATCATATTTAGCACGGGAGCCTGTACAACCATTGAGTCCCTGTCAGACTGAGTTTACAGTCCATAGTCACAGCTGTGAATATTCTAGGCTGCCCTCACTTTAGAACCCATCTTCCGCGCATGGCAGAGTAGGATGAGCCAGCCTCCTTGCAGAGAGTGGGGCAGTCTGTACCATTGCTTTTTTTATAATGAGGGTATAGTCGACTGTACCAAAGGCCTTATGATGATGTTTCCAGTGGGTGTGACCAGCAGTGGTAGAGAGGGGTCTATCAGAGGTCTAGGTCCATAGTATCCATGGGGCAATCTAAGGATTCCCTGTCTAGGACCCCAGGTATATCCCAGGGTATCCCTATGTTTAATAATAGTCTTCACTCTTTGTTAAAAGGCTCCACTTTATCACAGACAAAGCAAAATCTATAAATATGTGTACATGGATATATATTTATTTCTGAAATGTGGAAAATATCTGAATAAAGACTTAGTTTAGAGACCCATATGGTTTAGAACACCAGTAAGTAAAGAGTATTATCCATTTAGTAGTACTTTCAGTCCTGCACCTTGATTAGCCGTATCTTGATAAAGTAAATCTATGTAGGTGGTTGTGTGGTTTTTAGTCCTTGCTTGACAGAATAATTTTTTTCCCCCTTTAAGTTAGTAAACAAAACTAAACAATGGTCTTCAGTGTCTATTAGAGCAAATGCTTGAAGGCAGCTGGAGGGGACCTCAAATATAGAGCTGAAGTTCTTCTAGCATGCTTAATTTATTATAGGAAGACTAGCTAACACATTGTTTCTGTAGCAGTAACTGTAGGGGCTTGTTACACATTCCCCATTCCATCCAGGTTTTTTTTTTTTTCTTCAGATATTCAAGTACTCTAATGGAAATCTTTAAACAGTGCCCTTGGCCTTATTTTTGGAATTGGCTAAAGTCAATAGATAGGCTGATGCCAGGCTCCTTTAATTGGCACTCATACTACTTTTAAAGGCTATGCTGTTTTCCATTACAATAACAAACAAATTGAGTATTGCACATAATAATATAATAATGTTCTAATAACACTATATAATAAAATATGCTAGTAATCTGTACACATTTTAAAATTGAACAGCTTTTAGCTTCATAATTCTTTTCCTGCTTTTGTTCATATGCACATTTTGTTTATGCACAGTGAAATTCATTAATTATTAATACTGATTTAGCCACATTTGACTCATAGGGTAGTTCTGAATAATGCAAATTTGGTGATTGGAAGCTTAGTTTAGTTTGAGAGTCATGGTAAGGATTTAAAACTGTATTTAACAAAACAGGTTTCTAACAAATACATATATATATATTAATGAACTCAATTTTAGACTCTAATTATCAGAGGGGATAATAACATTATGGGGACTTTTGGGAGAGATGGTGAGTTTGGTTGGAGGAGTGGAAAGAACATGTGTGAGATAGGGCAAGGTGGTGGCACTCCTGGTGGTGTGCTTATGTTACAATGCACAAAGATCCAGGTTTGAACCCTCGGTCCCCAGAAGAAAAGCTTCACCAGTGGTGAAGCAGTACTTACAGGTGTCTCTCTGTCTCTCTATCATCCTCTTCTTCCCTCTCAATTTCTGCCTGTTGTACCCAATAAATGAATAAAGATAATAATATTTTAACCCGCTGCGCTACTGCCTGACCCCCAAGATAATAATATTTAAAAAAAACAAATCCTGCATGGTGAGAAAAACAAAGAGCTTATGTGAGATACTCTTAGACTCTTCAGGATGCAGTCCCAGGTCTGCTAATTCTATAGATGTGGACCTATATATTTGGGCTGGGAATTCAGTGATTAGCTGATGAGGCCTAAGGTAACTGAACTATGTGTTAACATAACATTATCGTGGCCCCTGTTTTCTAAAAATGTCTCTGGAGTAGCAGCTGGACTTTTCTGTTGAGATATTAGTTTTATGTTGGGAGGAATTTTTATTTGGAGAGTGAGGAGAAGCTTGCACATAGGGTAGCATCATACTAGCAGGAGGGATTTAGTATCAACTTGGCACTTTAGTTGTGGAGGAGCATTAAACTGGCTGTTAAAATATCTTTTATCATAGGCTCCAGGGACTAGTTGAAAATGTAAGTTAAGTATAGGGCCATAGCACCCAGAACATGACTGATCTCATCTGAAAACGTAGTTTAATTCTGCCACATTGGTGGACCCTCAGAGTTGATATCTGAATGTGGACACATGTTTAGAAGTAATTATTTTGATAAAATTATTTTATCATTGTGCAATTTTTTAAAATTTATTTATTTATTGCCACTAGAGCTATTGCTCGGCTTGATGCTGGCATCATGAATTCACTGCTCCTAGTGGCCTTTTTTATTTGTTTGTTTGTTTTTTAATTCAATAGGACAAACAGAAATTGAGAGTGGAGGGTGAGATAGAGAAGGATACCTATAAACCTGCTTTACAGTTTGTGAAGTGTCCCACTGTCAGTGGAGAGCAGGGTCTTGAACCTGGGTCCTTGTGCCCTCATTGTATCATATAAAAAGTACAATGATCAGATTACGGAGTACTACCCTGGACTAGGCTTGTGGTCAGGGAGAAAGCTGAGACAACAGACTAGTTCTGGTATATGTCTTTCTTACCAGCATTAAATTCACTCCTGAGTGGTACTTTTTTTGTTGTTATTTTATTATTATTATTTTATTTTACCTGGGTTCTATAGGTCAAGACACTGGTATTCCTCTTTTATTTTCCTGAGAATAGACCCTAGGTATTTTGAAATGTGACTTGAATTTTTCTAATGTCTGGTATGTGTTGATCTTTGCTAGTACCTAGTTTTGCCTCTTCTCTGACTATTATTGGTTCATTCCTGCACCTGCGAATACTCCTAATGTGCTTCTTTGTTGTCATCTAGTCCACTGCTGAAGAGCTGCCTGGTTAATCAAACTGCAGTCCACTTGTACTTCAGTTTGATGAGAAATTGATGAGAAATTTGGTGCTATTATATTTTGGTATGCTCATCCTTAAGGAGGATCAGGTGTGTGCATCAGTATACATTGGTTAATGCATTTATGTCTTTATTACCACCAGAGCTGTCACAGGGGTTCAGTGCTAGCATGATGACTCCATTGTTTCTGGTGGCCTTTTTAGACTGAGAGCAGGAGAGACACCTGCAACACTGTTCAACTGCTTGACTTTTGAGTTCCTTTTTGTCCCCCAACCCCAAGTGAATCATATCTTCACCCCTTTAAATATCTCACTGTGGTTTTATGGTTCCTTTTTTTGCTTTTTTAAAAATTTTAATATTTATTTTACCTTTTGTTGCCCTTGTTTTTTTTATTGTTGTTGTAGTTATTGATGCCATCGTTGTTAGATACAACAGAGAGAAATGGAGAGAGGAAGGGAAGACAGTTCCATCCAAGATGAGCTGAAGAAGGTGAATTCATCATTTTTAATAGCAGAGCAGTAGTTCATTTTATATATAAACCACAACTTTCTTAGACACTCTTCTGTTGTCAGAAGTCTAGGTTACTTCCAGGTTTTGGATATTACAAACTGTGCTGCTGTGAACATAGGTATACACAGATCTTTTTGGCTGGGTATAGGATATATCCCCTATGTACTCTTATGTCTGGGTCTGTGAGGTCCCAGGTTCAAGCCCCTGTACCACCATTAGCCAGAGCTAAACAGCATTCCAGTAAATATCCCCATGAACTGCCAAACCACAGGGTAGGATTATTTATAGTCTTCTGAGAGTTCTCCAGATTGGACCAATTTACATTCCCATTAGCAGTTGCAGGAGGGATCCTTTGCCCCCACAATCTCTCCAGCATTTGTTGTTACTTTCCTTTCTGATATATGACATTGTCACAGGGGTGCAGTGGTAGCTCATTGTTTTCTTTATTTGCATTTCTGTGGCAATCAATGACTTGGAACACTTTTTTCATATGCTTGCTGGCCTTTAGGATATCTTCTTTGGTGAATATTCTATTCTGTTCATATCCTCTCCCTATTTTTGGATTGGGTTGTTTTTTTTTCTTTCAAGTTTGGTGAGCTCTTTATATATTTTGGTTACAGGTCTTTTCTCTGATATATGGCATGTAAAGAAAGATTTTCACCCATTCTGTAAGGGGTCTTTTTGTTTGGCTGGTGGTTTCAATTTGATGTAGTCCCATTGGTTTATTTTTGTTTTAGTCTTCCTCACAATTGGATTTGTATCATTGAAGATGCCTATACAATTTACATGGGATAGAGTTCTGCCAGTATTTTCCTCTAAATTTTTTATAGTTTCTGGCCTAATATTAAAAGTCCTTGATCCATTTGGAGTTTAGTTTTGTGTGAGATGAAATGTTCCGTTTCATACATCTGCATGTTCCAAGCTAATTTTCCCACCACCATTTGTTAAAGAGACTCTTCTTTCTTCATTGAATAGCTTGGACCCCCTGGCAAGAGTTAGATGTCCAAAGGTGTGGAGGCTTATCTCTGGGTTCTCAATTCTATTCCACTGGAGGATCACATATTTTCAAGGTGTCCCCTCTGTCTTGTCCCCTGAATGCTTGTACTCCATCTTCCCCTAATATTAGCCCCTTTTGCAGATCTTCATGGAGCCCTAGTGCTAGGAGGTATCATCTCCTGGTGTAGGGACCTCAGCAGTTGCTTTTAGATAAACTTTTACTTGGTTTACTGAAGTTGCCACTGCTGATCATCTGAAGAGATCATTCATTTTCTTCCATCTCTGTTGCTTTTCTCCTTTTCCCGCCCTAAAAATATAGGAATATCAGTAGGAACATTCCAAGCTGCCCCAGTATCAGGACCCCTCTTCCTCAGGTGAGGATAGAGTATGTTGTCCAGCCTCCCTTCAGAGGATGAAACATTCTCTACCATTGTTGATCAAAGTTGAGGGCAAGGTCCTATGGGGGCCCACAAAGGAGTCTATTTTGTTGTTCCTCAATGGAGAGAGGGATTTATTCAAGGTCTAGGCCCATCATGTCTGTTTGGGAATCTCAGGACTCCCTGAATAGGGCCCCAGCTGATGGGGTGACCTGATAGTGACTAAAGAATTATCATTAAAGTATGCCAGTCTCTTGCCTTTATTCAGCTTTTGCAGTCCTTGTTTTGATAAGGATAGCTTGGGAGTGAGTGAGAGAAGTATAATAGGAAATAGGTGAGGAGGGTATCTTAGTCTAAGTAGACACTATTTCATTATGAACTTCATAATGACTCACTGCAGACTATTGTGTACTTTTGCTTTCAGGTATATATTTTGCCCTAATTTATGGATACATGTGAGCATATGCCCTATCTCATGGGACCTGGTCTATATCTAGTTTTTGGGACTTCGTTAGGAAGTAAACTACCTGGAATGGAATTAGAGAGTCTTATGAAAGGAAAGGTCTCACCTGAATAATGAGGCTGAAGAGTTGACATTCCATGCCTGATGTCTCTGGACACAGTCTGAAGAGAAGCATGCTGAGGTGGTATTTGTTGTGTTGATTAATTTGGGATCAGCAGATGCGATATCATTTGGTATGAATTGAGAGAAGCATGCTGGAAAGTGAGCCCCACTCTAGAGGTTCCAGGACTGGGGGAAATATAGCCTCTCTAGAGGAAGCGGGAGGTTCCTGCTGTATTAGGTTTAAGAAGGCAATAGATAGTTATTGCTATAATCACATTATTTGGCAATTGGGTTAACTTTGAAAAGACTCGGATGGGTGGGGAGAATACAGGTCCATGAAGGATTATAGAGGACATAGTGGGGGTTGTATTGTTATATGGGAAACTGGGGAATGTTATACATGTACAAACTATTGTATTTACTGTTGAATGTAAAACATTAATTCCCCAATAAAGAAATAAAAAAAAGAAAAAGAAAAATCCCTTTGTTAGGATTTTCTGTATCATACACAACATTACCATAATTTATGTCCTTTGATATTATTTGTATATAGCTGTATATAGCTATATTATTTGTATATAGCTGTGGTTGCTTCTGTTCTCCCTGGTCTAAGCTTTTAAGAGGGTCAACATATCAAAGACTCAGCCTATGGTCTGTGCTTTATAAAGATCTGCAGGGATGCAGAGGTCACATAGGCTCCTAAGCTGAATATGGGTCCAAGATCAGATCAAATCTATGGGATTTACAGTTAACAATATTTATATTGGTCCTTTTAAAAATGCCTTTGCAAACCCCCTGTCATGTAATGCTCAGAACTTTTGGAGGTAGATAAAATATTGCTCATATCTTTTTTTAAGAATTAAAAACTCTTAAACCTCAGGGTGAGAGAGATTGAATAATGGTTATGCAAACAGACTCTCATGCCTGAGGCTCCAAGGTACCAGGTTCAAACCTCTAAGCCAGAGTTAAACAGTATTCCAGTAAAATAAATAAATGAAGGAGGAGGGGAAGGAAGAGGAGAGAACTCTTAAACCTCAAGCACCTGTACCCAGATTGGATTAATAACTATTTATTGAATGAGCATATCCAATATCACTTGACTAAAGTTTTCCTGGAGCCCACTGTTGTTTTCACTGGGCTATGTTGTTTTCGCCGGGCTGGCTTCACGGGCGGGTAACAGACGACCAGGGACTCATGGTTGAGCTGTACGCAGTATCTCTTTATTCATGCAGGATGCAGCACAATCTAAGCCGAGCTAAGCTAAACTAACCACTACAAACAACAATCTTGTCCTTATAAATATACTAGCCCAGTAGGGTGGGAACAGGATGCAACGCAGAGAGGGTGGAGATAAAAGTGACTGGTGAAAATCAGTGTGAGACAAGGAGGGGGGGCGGAGCAAAAACATATCATGAACCAGTGGGGATTGAACCAATGCCCTGTAGTGGTTATGTAAATAGAATACAGTGGTTATGTAAATAGAATACAGTGGTTATGTAAATAGAATACAGTGTTAAGCAGGGGGTATTAAACCAATGAAACAGAAGGGGTCTCATGCATACCAACAATTCCCCCTTCCTTTTTAACTAATGGCCATAGTATTAGGAGTGTGGGGTGAACAGAAACCTATATCGTACAGGCGTTTTCAAAAGAACTGGCATAAGACATGGAAAACAAAATAGGTGAGGAGCAATAACCAGTGTGATGCCAAGGGGAACATTTCTTGCCTCAAAGGACAAGGCCTAGCAGGCGAAAGGGCATTTCTTGCTTCTGGGAGCGCTTCATGCCTCTGGGGGCATTTCTTGCCTCAAAGGGCATTTCCTGCCTCTGTGGGCATCTCTTGCCTCTTGGGGCGCTTCATGCCTCTGTGGGCATAACCTAATAAGGAGGGGGAGTTTTTTGCCTCTGGGGTCAGAGCCTGCAGGCGAGGGGACATGGCCTATAAAGTCCCAAGGCTCTGGCTGAAGTTAGTCTTTGAGAAACACAGCAACGTGTACCAGTAAGTCCGATGGAAGTGTCAGTTCAAAGTAGATGACCATGGAAGAAAATGCCAAGGGATGAAACGCTGCATGTCTGTCTCAATGGGGAATGTCGGCCACCAGAATTCTGCTTTTCTGTAGAGAGTGATCTTTGGAGTCTGTGAATCTGTTTCTTCAGGTCGTGCCAGGTCACATCATTGGTTTCCGGGGGTGTGTTGTAGTCATTCCATCTTATAGGTGATGTCAGAGAACAGAGGTCCAAATGGATTTCCAGGAATTCCATTTGAGTAGATGCTTTTTCATGTGAAGACTTGACAGCTGAAATTCACTTACTTGTCAAACAAAACTTGTAGCAGATTAGAAGTTTACTATAATTGATAACTCCATTATAATTGGAAGTCCTTTCTAGTATGATTTTAAGGTTGTTTAAACAGTTTAAACTCAATAAAATGTGGAAAGGTAAACAGAAGAACCATGGTAGAAGCCTCAGGCATGAGAATAATTAACATAATCATTGCACTATCTGCCCCACCCATAACTCATACTGTTTCAGGATTAAACGTTTCAGATTTATGCCAAGACGTAAAAAAGAAATCAAAGGAGGGAAAAAACAATTTTTTGGATTGTTTCTGGATGTCTCTAGAAATCATGGCTGTGTCTAGCATTTTATTTTTTAAGTCAATGTCAAACAAAAATTCAGTCATTCAAATCACTCTCTTATGAAACAGATCTCACCATGTAGCATTAAGAGTCCCTGGAGGGCGTCCTAGTCCAAAAAGGTCCTCGAAATTCCATTTAGGGTGCTTCTGACTGTTCCTGCTGTATTGCTTCAGGCATCTACTTTTAAAAGCGTCTTCCCATTGAAGAAAGAATCCAATGAGGAGAGTAGAACTAACCACGTGTCTCCATTTTTGGGGACTGCCAGGGTACTCGAGAATGTTCCTCAAATTAAAGTAGTCCTTCTCCATGGGAAACATTCGAGAAGAAGTCCAGAAAGTCCCAGGGGAAATCCCCATGCATATCCCAAGGTCTATGATCATGGTCATAAAGAACCAAATTGTGGCCCGGAGCAAAATGCAGTCCTTCTCATCGGGAAACATGGGCGAGGGAATCCAGAAAGTCCAAGGAGAAATCTCAGTGCATCTCCCAAGCTCTATGATTAGGGTCACAAGAAACCAAAGTTCCCGGTCAGGGAAACAAAGTGTGGACCAGAGCAAAATGTTCCAGAGACAGAGTAACTGTCTCATGATGAAACAGTAGAGGCTTTGGCAAACCTCTTCATAAGTAGAAGAGAAGACCATAGTGCATAGGTAGGCAAAATCTTCACTTATCTGGGAGTTGCGCAGGTCCGGTCCCACGTTGTAGCGCCATATGTTGTTTTCGCTGGGCTGGCTTCACGGGCGGGTAACAGACGACCAGGGACTCATAGTTGAGCTGTAGGCAGTAGCTCTTTATTCATGCAGGACGCAGCGCAATCTATATCAAGCTAAACTTAACTAAAGTACCCTAAAACTCACAATGCTGTCTTTATATATACTTGCCAAGTAGGGTGTGAACAGGATGTGACATAGAGAGGGTGGAGAGAAAAGTGACTGGTGAAAATCAGTGTGAGACAAGGAGAGGGGGCGGAGCAAAAACATATCATGAACCAGTGGGGATTGAACCAGTGCCCTGAAGTGGTTATGTAAATAGAATACAGTGGTTATGTAAATAGAATACAGTGGTTATGTAAATAGAATACAGTGTTAAGCAGGGGGTATTAAACCAATGAAACAGAAGGGGTCTCATGCATACCAACAGCTCACATATTAATATGTATTGAGATCTTGGATTGGGACCCCCAACGTGTACCTTTCCTAGTCATATGACCTTTGGCTCTTTCTGTAACTGTTCAGGAATGAACTGGTGATCCTAATATCCCCCTTGTGTTTCTTTGGATGAGAAGTGTGTGACCCTATTCTTGATATACTTAGGTGCTAAGGACTAAGAAGTTTTCCTAAAGCAAATCTAATGGAATAAAGATTCAATGGAAAAAAAAAAGATTCAGTGGATGTGACCATTGTTCATCTAATAATCTTAAAATGTAGAGTTCTTAAAAAAAAAAACTGCTACTGCAGTAGCTCACAAATATGGATATTTTCTTTTCTTTTTTTTTTTTTTTTGAGCTTGCTGGGGACTGAACACATTACCTTACACATGCAAAGTACATGCTTTACTTGTGAGCTTACCTTCCTACTCTTGATTATTAGAACTATTAGTGACTGTATCCTTCATAGGCACTGGGGGAATTCCTTTTTTCTACATAACCGACATAAAATAGAACTTTATATTTGCACTAGATGTATGTATAGCTTTAATTTAAGTCCGCTGAGAATTAACATACACATTAAGATCGATACATATTAAGCTCTCCTCTGTGCCCTCAGAATTTATTTCTTGAACCTTTCTCAACCTTAACTTTCTGCCTTCCTGCCCTCTTTACCTCTAAACCCTGTGAAAATATGAAAACATCTGGCATTAGTTAATTTTATCAATCTATCAGCTCAATGCAGGTGGCCTGAAACTGGTTCATTCTGAAGTGTGTTATCTTAAACTATGGACTTGTGCTTTAACTTCTTTAATTTCTTACTGTGAATGAAAAATCTTTACCCTTCTTTCACTCACCACCCCTCACCCCTATGAAGAAACTAGAAGTATTAGCAAGTAGACAGAAGATTTTTTTAAAATAATAATGAAAAGCTTTAGGCTTATATGCTTTCTTTGGTGTACATCTGATTTTATTTTGTAGATTTTGATAAGTAGTAGTCTTATTATTTTCAAAATGGCCTATAATTACAGATTTAGTTTCCTTTTTGTGTCTTGCATTACTTATTATTCTATTTAATTTTTTCTAATATTTTTTCATTATTTTAAATTGGTTACTACTTTTTTTTTTTTTTTTTTTTTTTAATTTTAGGAGGGGTACAACTCCACACAATTCCCACCGCCCAATCTCCATATCCCACCCCCTCCCCCGATAGCTTTCCCATTCTCTATCCCTCTGGGAGCATGGACCCAGGGTCATTGAGGGTTGCAGAAGGTAGAAGGTCTGGCTTCTGTAATTGCTTCCTCGCTGAACATGGGCGTTGACTGGTCGGTCCATACTCCCAGTCTGCCTCTCTCTTTCCCTAGTAGGATGGGTCTCTGGGGAAGCTGAGCTCCAGGACACATTGGTGGTGTCTTCAATCCAGGGAAGTCTGGCCGGCATCCTGATGACACCTGGAACCTGGTGACTAAAAAGAGAGTTAACATACAAAGCCAAACAAATTGTTGAGCAATCATGGACCCAAAGCTTGGAAAAGTGGAGAGGAAGTATTAGGGAGATACTCACTGCAAACTCTAGTATACTTCTGCTTTCTTACTTTGAAAGTAAGAAATAGAAACAAATAGAACATATATCAAAACACTCTAAAACTCTACAAGAATGGCGTTAAAATATCTTCAATCTTTGATATCAATAAATGTGAATGGCCTGAATTCACCTATTAAAAGACACAGAGTAGGAAGATGGATCAGAAAACACAACCCAACAATATGTTGTCTACAGGAAACTCACCTAACGCAACAAGACAAACACAGACTTAAAGTGAAAGGATGGAAAACTATCATTCAAGCCAATGGCCCACAAAAAAGGGCAGGAACAGCTATTCTCATATCTGACATGATAGACTTTAAAATAGATAAAATTAAAAAAGATAGGAATGGACACTACTTAATGCTCAGAGGATCAGTCAATCAAGAGGACTTAACAATTATTAATATCTATGCACCCAATGAGAAGCCATCTAAATACATCAAACTTCTACTGAAAGAGCTACAGCAATATATTAACAGTAACACAATCATAGTAGGGGACTTCAACACCCCACTATCTCAACTTGACAGATCATCCAGGCAGAAAATCAGTAAAGACATAAGGGAGCTAAATGAAGAGATAGATAAACTAGAACTATTGGACATTTTCAGAGTCATTCATCCCAAGAAACTGGAATACACATTTTACTCAAATCCACATGGATCATTCTCAAGGATAGACCATATGTTAGGCCACAAAGACAGCATCAGCCTATTCAAGAGCACTGAAATCATCCCAAGCATCTTCTCAGACCACAGTGGAATTAAACTAACACTTAACAATCAACCAAAGATTAGTAACAGTGCCAAAATGTGGAAGCTCAACAGTACACTTCTTAACAACTTCTGGGTCAAAGAGGAAATCAAGGAGGAAATCAAAATGTTTCGAGAGTTCAATGAAAATGAAGACACAAGCTATCAAAATATTTGGGACACAGCTAAAGCAGTCCTAAGAGGGAAGTTCATAGCTATACAAGCACACATTAGGAAACAAGAAAAGGCACAAATAAACAGCCTGATTGCACATCTTAAAGACCTAGAAGAAGAACAACAAAGGAACCCTAAAGCAACCAGAAGGACAGAAATTATTAAAGTTAGGGCAGAAATAAATAACATTGAGAATAGGAAAACCATACAAAAGATCAATGAAAGTAAATGTTGGTTCTTCGAAAGAGTAAACAAAATCGACAAACATTTAGCCAGACTCACAAAACAAAAAAGGGAGAAGACCCAAATAAATCGGATAGTAAATGAAAGAGGAGATATCACAACAGACACTGCAGAAATTCAACATATCATGCGAGGCTTCTATGAACAACTATATGCCACCAAGTTAGAGAACCTGGAAGAAATGAATGATTTCCTAGATACCTACCAACTTCCAAAACTAAGTAAAGAGGAAGTGGATAACATGAACAAGCCCATCACAGCTAATGAAATTGAAACAGTTATCAAA
Source organism: Erinaceus europaeus (assembly GCF_950295315.1). NCBI lineage: Eukaryota > Metazoa > Chordata > Mammalia > Eulipotyphla > Erinaceidae > Erinaceus > Erinaceus europaeus. The sequence continues at coordinate 29,910,766 of NC_080165.1, forward strand.
AATCTTCCCAAAAATAAAAGTCCTGGACCAGATGGTTTTACAAATGAATTCTACAAAACTTTCAAAGAAGAACTAATACCTCTACTTTTAAAAGTCTTCCAGAAGATTGAAGACACTGGAATACTCCCTGCCAGCTTCTATGAAGCCAACATCACCCTGATACCAAAAGCAGACAGGGACACAACCAAAAAAGAAAACTACAGACCAATATCTCTGATGAACATAGATGCGAAAATATTGAACAAAATTCTAGCCAACCGGATACAGCAGTATATCAAAAAGATTGTCCATCATGACCAAGTGGGGTTTATCCCAGGCATGCAAGGTTGGTTTAATATACGTAAATCAATCAATGTGATCCACCATATCAACAAAAGCAAGACCAAAAACCACATGGTCATATCAATAGATGCAGAGAAAGCCTTTGACAAAATACAACATCCCTTTATGATCAAAACACTACAAAAAATGGGAATAGATGGAAAATTCCTGAAGATAGTGGAGTCTATATATAGCAAACCTACAGCCAACATCATACTCAATGGTGAAAAACTGGAAGCATTTCCCCTCAGATCAGGTACTAGACAGGGCTGCCCACTATCACCATTACTATTCAACATAGTGTTGGAAGTTCTTGCCATAGCAATCAGGCAGGAGCAAGGAATTAAAGGAATACAGATTGGAAGAGAAGAAGTCAAACTCTCCTTATTTGCAGATGACATGATAGTATACATGGAAAAACCTAAGGAATCTAGCAAGAAGCTTTTGGAAATCATCAGGCAATACAGTAATGTGTCAGGTTATAAAATTAACATTCAAAAGTCAGTGGCATTCCTCTATGCAAACACTAAGTTAGAAGAAATTGAAATCCAGAAATCAGTTCCTTTTTCTATAGCAACAAAAACAATAAAATATCTAGGAATAAACCTAACCAAAGAAGTGAAAGACTTGTATACTGAAAATTATGAGTCACTACTCAAAGAAATTGAAAAAGACACAAAGAAGTGGAAAGATATTCCATGCTCATGGGTTGGAAGAATTAACATCATCAAAATGAATATATTACCCAGAGCCATCTACAAATTTAATGCTATCCCCATCAAGATCCCAAGCACATTTTTAGGAGAATAGAACAAATGCTACAAATGTTTATCTGGAACCAGAAAAGACCTAGAATTGCCAAAACAATCTTGAGAAAAAAGAACAGAACCGGAGGCATCACACTGCCAGATCTCAAACTGTATTATAGGGCCATTGTCATCAAAACTGCTTGGTACTGGAACATGAACAGACACACTGACCAGTGGAATAGAATTGAGAGCCCAGAAATGAGGCCCCACACGTATGGACATCTAATCTTTGATAAAGGGGCCCAGACTATTACATGGGGAAAGCAGAGTCTCTTCAACAAATGGTGTTGGAAACAATGGGTTGAAACATGCAGAAGAATGAAGCTGAATCACTGTATTTCACCAAATACAAAAGTAAATTCCAAGTGGATCAAGGACTTGGATGTTAGACCAGAAACTATCAGATACTTAGAGGAAAATATTGGAAGAACTTTTTTCCGCATAAATTTTAAAGACATTTTCAATGAAACGAATCCAATTACAAGGAAGACTAAGGCAAGTATAAACCTATGGGACTACATCAAATTAAAAAGCTTCTTCACAGCAAAAGAAACCACTACCCAAATCAAGAGACCCCTCACAGAATGGGAGAAGATCTTTACATGCCATACATCAGATAAGAGTTTAATAACCAACATATATAAAGAGCTTACCAGACTCAACAACAAGACAACAAATAACCCCATCCAAAAATGGGGGGAGGAATTGGACAGAATATTCACCACAGAAGAGATCCAAAAGGCTGAGAAACACATGAAAAAATGCTCCAAGTCTCTCATTGTCAGAGAAATGCAAATCAAGACAACAATGAGATATCACTTCACTCCTGTGAGAATGTCACACATCAGAAAAGGTAACAGCAGCAAATGCTGGAGAGGGTGTGGGGTCAAAGGAACCCTCCTGCACTGCTGGTGGGAATGTCAATTGGTCCAACCTCTGTGGAGAACAGTCTGGAGAACTCTTAGAAGGCTAGAAATGGACCTACCCTATGACCCTGCAATTCCCCTCCTGGGGATATATCCTAAGGAACCCAACACATCCATCCAAAAAGATCTGTGTACACATATGTTCTTGGCAGCACAATTTGTAATAGCCAAAACCTGGAAGCAACCCAGGTGTCCAACAACAGATGAGTGGCTGAGCAAGTTGTGGTATATATACACAATGGAATACTACTCAGCTGTAAAAAATGGTGACTTCACTGTTTTCAGCCGATCTTGGATGGACCTTGAAAAAATCATGTTGAGTGAAATAAGTCAGAAACAGAAGGATGAATATGGGATGATCTCACTCTTAGGCCGAAGTTGAAAAACAAGATTAGAAAAGAAAACACAAGTCGAACCTGAAATGGAATTGGAGTATTACACCAAAGTAAAAGACTCTGTGGTGGGTGGGTGGGTGGGGAGAATACAGGTCCATGAAAAATGATGAATGAAATAGTGGGGGTTGTATTGCTAAATGGGAATCTGGGGAATGTTATGCATGTAAAAAAAAAAAAGTAGAAACGAGAAATGGTTACTACTTTTATTACTATGAAAACTGAGGTTATGGTTTTGTGTTAGTTTTTATAAATGTTCTGTGGATAGCTAAAAAGGGGATATTTTTCATATTCAGTTGCTGGTATTTCTATATCTCCATTAGCTTTTATCAGTTACATGATTTCATTTATCTGTGCTTTTCATCCCCCGCCCCAACTCTGTATGTCAAAATGAGAGGTACATACTTTTATTTTTTTTGGCCTCCAGGGTCATTGCTGGGGCTTGGTGCCTCCACTAGGAATTACAAATCTTCTGCTCCTAGAGGCCATTTTTCCCATTTTGTTGCCATTGTTGTTATTTTAAAAAGTTGCCATTGTTGTTGTTGTTGTTGTTGGATAGGACAGAGAGGAATCGATAGAGGGGGAAAGACAGCTGCAGATCTGCTTCACCGCCCATGAAGTGACCCCCCTACAGTTGGTGATCCTGGGGCTCAATATGGGAGCTCCAACCTATATCCTTGCGAAGGCTTCGCACCATATGCACTAAACCTGGTGCACTACCTCCCTACCTCTTAGGGTAGGTACTTTTGTAATGCTGTTAGAATGTGTAGGATCAGTTTTCTATGAACTTTTCATAACTTTTGCCTTTTTCTTTTTATGTAATAATATTTGATGCCTAGAAATTCATGGCTGTTATATCTTACTTATTGCCCACTTAATGCTCTTTTGTCTTTTGACCCAATTTGTCTTCTATTGATAAAGCCATTGCTCTGCTCAATATATGCATGGCCTGATTATTTGGAGAGGTAGTATATTATTATTATTACTTAATCTGAGAGGCTCAGTCTTCAGTAGAATGGAGTTAGATTAATTTGTAATAATAGTTCTAACAGAAGTTTGGATATACTTTTGCTTTTTAAAATTAAGAAAAAAAAATCTGTTCTTACCTTACACAGGGGTTGGGAGGTGTGTTTTTGGGTAGCATTTACTGTCTTTTCATTGATGTCTTCCATATTGTTTGAAAATATCTGATTTTTATCTTTGTTTTTAATAACTTTATCCTTATATTTTATTTTTTTTAAAAAATATTTGTAAATTAAGCAGTTTTAAAAATCTCTTTATTGGGAAATTAATGGTTTATCATCAACAGTATAATACAATCCTTTGTACATGTGTAACATTTCTCAGTTTTCCACATAACAATTCAACCCCCACTAGGCCTTCTTCCACCATCATGTTTCAGGACTTGAACCCTCCTCCCCACCCCAGAGTCTTTTATTTTGGTACAAAACAATTTTTTTTCCTTCTTCTCCCCTACCCTTCCTTTTTCCCTTTCCCTTTCTCTTTCCTTCCTTCCTTCCACCATCACAGCACTACTTAGCTCTTGCTTATGGTAGGGGATCAATGAACTTGGAACCTCAGAGCCTCAGGCATGAGAGTCTTTTTGTATAACCATTATGCTATTTTTCCAGCCCAGTCTTAATCTTACAGTCTGAAAGTATCTAAGATTTTCTAACATTCAGAATGTTTTTATTCCTTTACTGTATGTATCACTCTGCTTTCTGTGAGATTTTAAATTATTTTCTTGCAATTTTAATTTGCCTCCTTATTCACCTTTCTTTTTACTCTATTCTAGTCTCTTTTTTTTAAATATTTATTTTATTTATTTATTCCCTTTTGTTGCCCTTATTTTATTGTTGTAGTTATTATTGTTGTTGTCGTTGTTGGATAGGACAGAGAGAAATGGAGAGAGGAGGGGAAGACAGAGAGGAGGAGAGAAAGATAGACACCTGCAGACCTGCTTCACCGCCTGTGAAGCGACTCCCCTGCAGGTGGGGAGCCGGGGTTCGAACCGGGATCCTTATGCCGGTCCTTATGCTTGGCGCCACCTGCGCTTAACCCGCTGCGCTACAGCCCGACTCCCTCTAGTCTCTTTTTATCATAGCTACTTATGTCCTTATGCCTTAGTGCATCTATTCCATTAACATCTTTTGCATTAAAGCTGAATAAGGGCAAGAGACTGGCATACTTTAACAATGACTCTTTAGTCACTATCAGGCTATTCCACCAGCTGGGGCCCTAATCGGGGAATCCTGAGATTCCCAAACAGACTTGATGGGCTTAGAACTCGAATAAATCTCTCCATTGTTACCGGTCATTTCTATCAGGAACAACACAATAGATCCCTTTGTGGGCCCCCATAGGACCTTGCCCTCAACTTGGATCAACAATGGTAGAGAATGTTCCATTCTCTGAAGGGAGGATGGACAACACACTCTATGCTGCACCTGAGAAAGAAAGATGGGTCCAGATACTGGAGCAGCATGGAATGTTCCTACTCATGACCACAGAATGTGAGCTCAGATCTGTAGGGATGCAGAGATCTCATAGGCTCCTAAGCTGAAGATGGGCCCTAGATCACTTCAGATCAGTGGGGTTTACAGTCAACAATATTTATACACCTTTCCCGTGTTAGGGAGCTACTCTCTTTCCTGATCCAGCTTCCTGGTCCTTTTCCCAGCCATGACATGATCTCCCCAGACAATAACTTAGATCCACTTGCATATCATATTTCAGGCTCACGCAACAAACAAACAAACACACTAGTATAGCTACAGGCCCTTTGAAATATAAATAAAATATGCCTACTAGTTATCTACAAAATGGAGGACCCCCCCAACATTTCATCTGCACTATTTCAGCCTGTAAGTCCATGATTGTTCAACAATTTGTTTGGCTTTGTATGTTAACTCTCTTTTCAGACACCAGGTTCCAGCTGCTAGCAGGATGCAACCAGACTTCCCTGAACAGACAACCCCACCAGTGTGCCTTGGAGCTCCGCTTCCCCAGAGCCCTTCCCCACTAGGGAAAGAGAGAGACAGGCTGGGAGTATGGATCAACCTGTCAACACTCATGTTCAGTGCGGAAGCAATTACAGAAGCCAGACCTTCAACCTTCTGCATCTCACAATGATCTTGGGTCCATACTCCCAGAGGGTTAAAGAATAGGAAAGCTATCAGGGGAGGGGATGGGATATGGAGTTCTGGTTGTGGGAATTGTGCGAATTTGTACGCCTCTTATCCTATGGCTTTGTCAGTGTTTCCTTTTTATAAATAAGAAATTAAAAAAAAAGGACAAAAAAAGATCTTTTGCATTTTAGTTAGAATATTAAAGAATTTTTTTATTACACAATAATAGAAATGCCTACACCATTTCTGGTGGATCCTATTGCACGTTGTTTTAGATGGTGTTTCTAGTCTTTGGGATGATGATTTATTTTCTTTCTCTGTGCTGTTTATCCCTGGACTCTGATCTCTGTGGGAACACTGTTTTGATAGTGTTATTTTCTCTTTATTAGCCCACTGTATTTTTTTGAATGTCTGCTGGAGATACAAAGATAACTCAAACAGATTATGTTCTAAGTTGAAGCCTGGATATTTTTTTTTCTTACTTGAGTTAATTTTATCTACCTTATTGTAAAATTTTTTGCCATTTCCTGGCATTTGTTTATCTTCAGTGGTGATTGTGAATTTTTGTCATTTTCATTTGCCTTCAGAGAGGAGTGAGGAGTTGGGAGAATGTTTCAGGAGTTGACTTTTATCCTTGAAGCCTGATGGGAGAGAACCTGAATGAATTGGAGACCTAGATATTAGACATTCCATGTTTGTTGTAAAAGAAAAGCAGATTAATTTTGTAAGACTAATTAGAGTGGACTTTTGAAAGATCCTATACTTATTCTTCTTTTCTGGAGAGGAGAGAAGGAATCTGCATTGGCTATTTCAGTCTCTGCTGATAGCTGCTGGAGCCAAGAAACATGTCCCCACTTTTGGTGCAGGCATTTCCTGGTATTAATACCTGCTTACCCTCAGGTCTACTACCTTTGTGCTGGTATCTTCTTTACTTGTGTTAAAATGACCAGATAAGATGGTTAAAATTCTGATAAATGGGTTCATTTCCATATTAAGAATCTCGAGGGGGTGATGATTTAAAATATATACTTTAATAAGCACCCTGAATGATTTTACCTTTTATAATGGAATGTCTTGAAGTAAAAAAGTAGTGACAATAGTATTATGAACTTAACATGTCTGTCATGTACCTCCCATCAATCATTATTGTTATTTGATTAATCTTACCTGTTACTACTTTTGTTTCTCTCTGGATTATTTTGAAGTTAATGTGAGAGTCATTTATTTCATTTGTAAACATAGTATATATAAATATCAAAATTCTATTAAAATTCTGTGATTAGTATCTTTTTAAAAATTTTTATTTATAAATTAGAAATATTGACAAGACCATAGGATAAGAGGGGTACAATTCCACACAATTCCTACCCCCAGAACTCAGTATCCCATCTCCTCCCTTGAAAGCCTTCCTGTTCTTTATCCCTCTGGGAGTAGTATATATACCCAGGATCATTATGGGGTGCAGAAGGTGGAAGGTCTGCCTTCTGTAATTGCTTCCCTGCTGAACATGCACATTGGCAGGTCAATCCATACTCCTAGCCTGTCTCTCTCTTTCCTTAGTGTAGTGGGTCTCTGGGGAGGGGCTCCAGGACACATTGGTGGGGTCATCTGCCCCACACTGTTGGTCTCATATGCCCAGGGAAGTCAGGTTGCATCATGGTAGCATCTGGAACATGATGGCTGAAGAAAGAGTTAACATATAAAGCAGAACAAATTGTTTACTAATCATGAACCTACAGGCAAGAATATTGTAGATGAAGATTTGGGGTCTCTGTTTTCGAAAAAGCTAGTAGATTTATTTTCATTGTATTCCAAGGGGCCCATGACTTTACTAGTTTTTTCCTTAGCCTAACAGCTAACATGCAGGTGGACCCAAGGTATTGTCTGGGGAGATGGTGTCATAGTTGGAAAAAAGACTAGAAAGCTTATCAGGGAAGAGAGTAGCTCCCAAATATGGGGAATGTATATAAATATTGTTGACTATAAACCCCATCGATTTGATCTGGGGCCCATATTCAGCACAGGAGCCTATTTAACCTCTGCATCCCTGTAGCTCAGAGCTCTATTCTGTGGTCATGGCTAGGAACAGTCCAGGCTGCACTAATTTCAGGACCCATCTTCCTCAGGTAGTAGGTAGAATATGTTGTCCAAACCTCCCTTCAGAGAGTGGAACAGTCCCAACTATTGTTGATCCACATTGAGGGCAAAGTCCTATAGGGTCCCACAAAGGGGTCTGTTATGTTGTTCCTGATGGGGATGACCAGTGACAGTGGAGAGAGGGATCTGTTAGAGTTCTAGACCCATCATTCTTCTTCTAGCGTTTGCCCTTCTTCCATAGCCAGTCAACAGCGTCAGGTTGAGCCTGATGTAAAGTTTCGAGACCTCCTTTGAATCTGGAGAGGTGGCAGTCGTTGACTATGTGGGTCATAGTCTGTCTGTAGCCGCAGGGGCAGTTTGGGTCGTCTCTGGCTCCCCAGCGATGGAACATAGCGGCGCACCGGCCATGGCCTGTTCGATAGCGATTGAGGAGGGCCCAATCATAACGGGCTAGGTCAAAGCCGGGTTGACGCTTGCAGGGGTCTGTGATGAGGTGTTTGTTCTTGACCTCATCTGACTGCCAACTCTGTTTCCAAGAGTCTGGAACAGAGAAGTTCAGTGTAGGCGTAGGGGACCAGATTGGGTGACGAGACGTCAAGCGTTGGACAGGGTGGGCGAAGATATCCGCGTATCTGATGGGAATCCCAGAACTCCTGGACTAGGGCCCCGGGTGATGGGGTGGCCTGATAGTACCCAAAGAATGATTGAGGGAAATGTAATAGGAGATAGGTGAGGAGGGTATCTAGGTCTAGGGAATTAGTATCTTAATAAGGCCTGGACATAGAGATTGGCTTTTCATTCCTTTTTGTTTGTTGTTTTGTGGAGTTATTTTTTGGTTGAAGAAATCAGATCTATTTCATTATAGGGGGCCCTACTTATGGATTTCACTGAATGCAGTTGTGTGGTGTCATTTAATTTTATCTTTTATTTCATGTAGGTTGGTTGTTAAAGCTAAAGGTTTGATCAGATTTCATTCTCCACTCCCTGCATGTCAAGAAATTTCAAAAGTTGTATTTTTTCATTTTTCTCAGGAGGTACATAATATCTGATCTTCTCTCGTGACTTTTTAACTCACTGATGTTTATTGTTAAGTGTTGCAGGTAAGTGTGTTCTAGTTATGTCATTCATGATTGACTTTCTTCTATAAAAATGAAGCACCCGTGTGAGCTGTTTGCTTACCCTAAGTTATACATTATTTAGGAAAGATTGGATAATGGAATAATGACTTGATTATGTACCTGCCATCAAATTAATGAAGTAGTTTCCAGGTGTATTCATTTGATGAACTGCCATAATAAATGGCACAGATTGGGTGACTTAAGCCAGTTGGGTGGTTTAATTTTTCACATTTCCAGAGACTAGGAGACTGAGATCAAGATGTTGACAGTGTTGATTTCATTCTAAGGTCTTTCTTCTAACTCATAGATAACTATTTTCTCCTTTTGTCTTCCTGTGGTTGTTCCTTGATCTATGCTGTATGTATCCTAATGTCGTCCTATGAAGGCACCAGTCATATAGATTAAGGGCCACCCACACAACTTCATTTTACCTCAATTACATCTTTAATAACCCTGCTCCCCAATCTCTGGTTATATTCAGAGTTAACTGTGATTAGGCCTATGACATATGAATTCTTGGGGTGGACACTTTATACTGTGATGAACACCTTCATGAGTTTTTTTTAATTCATTGCATTTCTTTTCAGTAATGTTCAAATTTAGCATGGGGGGGAGACTTCATAGGTTGCTCCCAAGTCTTCATATACAATCCCAGTATTGTTGGAGAACCTTTTTTTTTTTAATTCTCCTATAATAAGGTGTTTTAATTATGATTTCTCCAGGCTTGCAATCAGCTGTGATGAGACTTTCTTCCAGGCATTTCCAAAGGTCCTGGTTTCTTTTAGCCATACAATTCTAAGTACATCCAACTTGCAGAACTCATGGATTGGCCTTTAAATCACATACAGTAGGAGGCACTATAGGATTATGGATAAGAGTGTGAGCTTTGGAGAGTCATGTTACCCAGATGCAGCCTAACTCCATCATTTACACACATTCTTATTTATTTATTTATTTATTTATTTATTAGTGATTTAATAATTATTGGCAAGATTGTGAGATAAGAGACATACAGTTCCCTACAATTCCCACCACCAGAATTCCATATACCATCCCCTTTATTGGAAGCTTCTCTATTCTTTATCCATCTGGGAGTTTGTACCAAAGATATTTATGGGATGCAGTAGGTGGGAGGTCTGGCTTCTGTAATTGCTTCTCTGCTGAACATGGGTGTTGACAGGTTGATCGATACCCCCAGCCTGTTCCTCTCTTTCCCTAGTGAAGTAGGGCTCTGGAGAGCTGGAGTTCCAGGACACATTGGTGAGATTGTCTACACAAATTCTTTACTTGATGATGAACAGAGTACCTTATTTCTTTGTGCCTTAATTTATCACTATACTCTATCATCTGCTACCTATTTTTTATTTATTTATTGGAGACCGAGAAATTAAGGGAGAGGGAGATAGAGAGGGAAAGAGACAGAGAGACACCTGCAACCCTACTTTACCACTTGTGAAGCTTTCCTCCTACAGGTGGGGACCAGGGGCTTGACCCCAGGTCCCTGTGCACTGTGATGTGTGTGCTGAACCAGGTGTGCTACTGCCTAGCCCTTCTGTTTTCTTTTTAAAGGAGTTAAAAATTTTAAACTTTATTTATTCTATTTGACACATCAGAGAGAAGTTGAGAGGGGATCAAGAGGGAAAGACGGGCAGCTGTGGCACTGCTTCGCCACTTGTGAAGTTATCCCTCTGCAGTTAGGGACAGGAGGCTTGAACCTGCATCTTTGCACATATTAATACTTGCACTTAACCAGGTGACCCATTCCCTGGATCCTGCTATGTAAACATTTTTTTCATAGTTCTAACTTTAGCATCAAAGTAGGACCTAGCACATAATTGCTACTTGATATTTAATGACTAAATCTATAAGAAGAAAATAATTGGAAACTCTCATTAATGAATAATGAGATAATATTTTTGAACTACTCTAGCTGTAAAGGACTATCAGGGGTCAACGATTTTACCATAGTGCCAAACTCTCAAGTTTCATGGGCACTGACAGAAAACAAGACTGTTGGACTATAGGCAAGGGACTTTATAACCTACAATAGTAGCAGTAACCAGAGTGTCACGTTTTCCTACTTTTCTTTTTCTTTTTTTTAAATAGTTGATATTTTATTCTAGTAGCTGTAATTACAGTGTTCGTTTGTCAAACTGAAAACAAGTATAAAAAACAGTTGATTACTAATTATGTACTGAAAGCAGTAAGAGGTTCCAGGACACCAAATCAACCAGTTCTGAGGTTTTTTTTTCCCAAGATATAGTTTTTAAAACAAAACAAAACAAAAACAGCTCCAGCTTCTTCAGTGTTAATCAAACTACAAAAGAAAAAAATAGAGGTTGTCGTTCTTGATGGCATATTTGATCTTTGCAGGCTGAGAGAGTGAAAGCACATGTAGCTGGGTGCCTTGAGGGGTTTGTAGCTCCCGAAGAACTGGTCTTGTTCGCCCACCCTCACTCTTACTGGTGAGATCCCAGTCAGCCCAGGGTAAGTGGGGACAGCAGGACTACTGCTCCTGCCAGAGCTTTTCAGCCAAAGCATCTCACGCTGACACAAGGGAAGTCTAGGATCCTCCCGAGGGGGTTGAGAATGTCTGGCTGTAGCCCCCGGCCCATCTCCAGGGTGGCCATATAAGCACAAATGCTATGGCTATGGGATAACCCGAGTTAGCGCCAAGCACAGGGACCCTGTTGTGACCATGCAGAATGGATCGTTTTCTGTTACTCACGGGTGACAGGACCATACTCAGGCCACTACTACAGAATCTACACTAGGCACATTTCTCCCTTCTGTCTTCAAGTATTCTCCTTATCTTGTATTATTAATTATTTTTTAAAAGAATGCACTGAGTTTGGGTTAAAAACCAACACCAAAATGGATCTCAACAGGTCAAAAAGCCCAGAAGAGGTGCACTGGTTCTATCTGACATAGTAGTTCCTGGAGGCCGTGTGTTTCTAAATCCTTTCTCAGTATTAAACAGTGGGTTGATTCTCTTTTTACAGTAACAAATAAATAAATAAATAAACAAACCGAGTAATACTGCATAGAAGTACTTGAAACTGCCTCATTGGGAACTATTTACATTAAATAAAAACCCAGTTGCAGGCTGCGTATGCACATTTACAGCATGGTGAAGCACACTGTGACCAACCACAGAGACAGCTTCAGGCACTCACACCACAGAGCACACGTTTGCCACATGAGAGCAAAGTGAGGGCGGAGAGGATATGAGAGGGAGAGAGGAGGAGTGCTGGTTCACTTCTGGTTCCGGAGCTGATTGGACAGCCAGTCTAATCCCTCATAGAGCCCACTCCCGCTGGTGGCACAGTGGGCCTGATTGGACCGGTTCCCGTGGAGCAGAGAGTGCAAGCCCAGCTTGTCCATGATCTCGGCTGCGTTCATGGCATTAGGAAGGTTGTATTTATTAGCGAACAAAGCAGAAGGGCATTCCTGAGCTCGTCCTCAGTCAATATCCTCATGAGCTTCTCATGGGCCTCTTTCACACGCTGTCTGTCATTGCTGTCAACCACAAAGATCAGACCTTGTGTGTTCTGGAAGTAGTGGTGCCACAGAGGCCGGATCTTGTCCTGTTCACTCAATCCCATATGATGAACTGATGTTGTTGTACTCCACAGTTTCTACATTGAAGCCTTTAGTGGGAATGGTAGTCACAATTTCACCCAATTTCAGTTTGTACAGGATGGTGGTTCCCTGCAGCATCCAGGCCCAGCATGAGAATGTGTTTTGTTTTCTGCCAAAAAGGCCTTTAAAGGGGTTTGCAAAGATACTACCCATATTTGTAGACTGCTGGGAGCAACAATGGCCAGCGAAACAGGGCTGTGGCTGAGGCAGCGACTGCTGCTGCTCGGAGCCAGGCATTGGTTTAGCTCCCAACTGCTTTATTTTCTGAACCCTGGTTTTCACAGACCAGTATGGAGATGGTAAGGTATATGCAATGACCTAAGTTAGAGGGGTGGAATCTTGATGTTAGGGAACCTGAATATTTTATGTAAGCAAGTATTCTGGAGGGAGACATATTATCTTCTGAACTTGTGCCTGTTTAGTTTAGAATGTACAGCAACAAAGATAAAGAATTTAAAGCAATATTGGTGTAATTAACTTTTCTTACATTATACTGAGAAAAACAGAACCCTCATTTCTGTGATAGATAGCGTACTTACTACACACTAGCCCAGGCAGTAATTTACCATTTAGCATTTTCTATTGAAGATAGGACTGAGATTGTATTTTAGGATGGTGTTCTTCTGGAGGAGAAGTATGAATTAGAAATTTATTTTATTTATTTTTAATTTTTATTTATTTTTTATATTTGTTTATTTTCCCTTTTTGTTTTCCTTGTTGTTTTTCATTGTTGTTGTAGTTATTACTGTTGTTGATGTCCTCATTGTTTGATAGGACAGAGAGAAATGGAGAGAGGAGGGGAAGACAGAGAGGGGGAGAGAAAGACAGACACCTGCAGACCTGCTTCACCGCCTGTGGAGCGACTCCCCTGCAGGTGGGGAGCTGGGGCCTCAAACTAGGATCCTTACACCGGTCCTTGTGCTTTGCACCATGTGCCCGACTCCCTTGAATTAGAAATTTAAAATAAAGAAAGAAAATTAGAAAGAAAGGTGTCCCAGGAAGTGGCGCAGTGGATAAAGCATGGAACTCTCAAATGTAAGGCCCTGAGTTCAGTCCCTGGCAGCACATATATCAGAGTGATGTCTGGATCTTTCTCTTTCTCCTCCTGTCATTTTCATAAATGAATAGCTAAAATCCTTATAAAAAAGAAAAAGTAGAAAGAAAGGAAGAAAAAAAGAAAGAGAGGTAGAAAGAAAGAAAGAAAGAAAGAAAGAAAGGAATGTAGGAAGAAAGGAAGGAATTAAGGAAGGAATTATAGGTCCTAGAGAGCATTTCATGAAAGTAAAGGGAAAATATGTTATTCTCAATGACCTCTCCAAGTTGAAGTTGTTATCATTAGTTTCTTGGTGGCTTTGTTTTCACAGAAGATTTAAAATTACTTCATCCTCCACTTTTGGAAGTGGGGGACTGCCTTGTTACATTAAAGTTTTTTTTTAAAAATGATTTTACTTATTTATTAATGAGAAAGATAGGACTTTTAAATGAGCTATTTGTCGTGAGGGAGTTAAATCTGTTTTCTATACAACTCATTTTTAAAAATACCTTCAACCTCTTAACACTGGTTTATATTTGGTGAATATAAGTACTGATGTTTTCAGTTATCTTAAATATTGTATCTAACAGCTACTGGTTTTGTTTGTTTGTTTTCTCCTTAGAAATAAACAATTTCCCTTTGAGTCTTAGTATCTGTTTAAAATAGTCTTCCTATAACTTAGCAGTTTTAGTCTTCACATGATAATCTTATTCTCTGCATTGTATCGTATCAGTGTAACATATCCAAATAAAGTTATGATGTTAGTTTGTTGACTAAAGGACTAAGACAGGAATGAAATTGAGATGAACTTTTCCCTCTAAATGCTCAGCAATAGAGTTCCATTCAATAATCCTGCCTACAGTGAGTGTTTTCCATTTATATTTGGAAACAAAGTCCTTATTTGGCATCTATTTTGACCCATTTTAAGGGCTTATTAAAAATAATCAGTTGATGTGTTCTGGCTAGTATTTGAAGAATGTAACTGATTCATTCAATGTCAAATGGACATAATAGCAAATAAAAAGCATTGTAGAGATCTAAATTTGTGGTATAGGAAATGAGACATAGGGCTTTCCTAGAGTATCCTTTTTTCTTTTACACAGTATAAACATGTTGCTCATTTAGTGATTATTTTGATTGACATAGGCTAGGAGTGGATGCAGAAGCAACATTTATGTTTTGTAAAATTCTTTGACTGTGCATTCAGAAACTCACATTTTGCTAGCAATGCAGTGACTCTTTGCTTTCCTCCTAATTTCTCTGTTTGTAAGTCTTAGACTTTGACATGATAGAAGGGAAGCTTTCAGGAATGACAGCAATTTTGGTCTTGGATCTATGACAGTAAACAGCAACTTTCATATTCTCCAATCATACAGTGCAATGAGGGAAAGTAGGAGGATCTAGAACAGTAGCATTGCTAATACATCTGTCCATCTTAGGTAGGAAGGGGAAGACAAGGAATTAGGGTAGTGAAAGATAGAAGTGGCACCCTAGAAAAGTTCATTCTGCTCAAAGCAGAGATATGAAACAGTGCCCTATGAAGTCCAGTCTTGCTTTCTGACTTAGCATTGACTAGTATTTATTTTCATATGGGGATTTCCCAGTTGGCTAGACCTCAGCAATGCATCAGTCAAGGTTCGTTTGCCATCTAGTTATGTGTTTGTTGATTTGCGAAGTATCTATTATTGACTACCTGCAATGTGATTCCAGCAGCTCTACTGGCATTGGAGATAAAGGGAAAAATAAAGTAATTTTTTTCACAGAGAATTTATAGACTGAAGATGAAAATTGTATCTATAGTAGAATGGAAGATTGCAATAATATACATGTATGTGACTTTGATGGCATCAAAAGAATGAGCAGCTAGAAGAATCTTTATAGAAGGGATTCTTCAGCTGACTAGCAGGTGGGTAGGCATGTAAGTTTAATATGCTTGCAAAGATATGGAAGAGAGGATATATATTGAGTGGAACACTTTTCAACAGTAAGAAAAGATGAGACTGTATCATTTAGGACTAATTGGGTGAAAACCAAGGTGACTATGCTAAGTGAAATAAGTAGAGGGAAAAGTCAACTTCCAGATGGTTTAACTCATGTGGAATATAGACGACTAAAACAAATAAATTTGCAAAAGCAATAGTAGCTAAAGTTTCTTTTACACTTTGTGAGAGTTCTGGTGGGGAAAGGGCACATAACTTTGGTGGAGAGTGTGGTGGCTTGTACCCAACATGTATGGATTTGAAATTGTACTCCTGAAATCTTGTGTTCCTATGCAACACTGTTAAATCACTACTAAAAGATAAAAAGAAGGTATGGAGAAACTTAATATATGTGAGGACAGGAAGTGGGAATGGCAAGAGTCTCAGTGCAATAATAAGGTCCTTGTATGCCTTCCTGTGGAATTGTGGCTTTGAGTTTTTAGGGGGAGGGTTGCAGAGGAATTGTAAATTTGGAGGAGATTGGCTCTGATCAAATTTGATTTCAGCAATCAATATGGTAGCTTTTAAAAGATCTTTCCTGGAAGCTTATATGTACAGCATTAGAGGGGAGAATGAAATTATTCCCTAGATTATTGTCAATTTAGCTATTTATAGTATGACTATCATTTTAGGGGATTAGAGTCAGATCTGCAGTTGAACTTCAAATAAAGTACCTTGGATGGTTTATTTGAATTCTCTCAATCTGTTTCTTCAGCTCAGTAAATTGAAATTATCTGTTATCTCCTAAGTTAAAACTATAAAAGGTATTTATATTGTAATGTGTCCTTAGTAGAGGGATAGAGATAGAGTTAGCAATATAAACTGGCTGCCAAAAACAGTAAGAAAATGATTATTTTTACTATTAGTCACTGGAAGAGTTGGGACTTCCCCTAAGAATTTGTGTGTTAGGTATAGAGCTTCACTAGGATATAGTATATAGGAATGGGCTTACATATATTTATTCTGTTTGAAATTAGATATGCTATTTCATTCAAAGGACTTCCTTGAGTTTTGGATAATGTTATTCCAGAATTTATTTAAATACTCATTTTCCTTATTTTCTCACTTCTGCTTCCCATGATGCCTACTGAATTTTTGTTGTAGTTATATACTGTATCATTCACATTTCTTATATATTTTCTATCTCTTTATGACTCATTGTGAGTGACTTCTTCCAGTTTGCCCCTTATAAATAATTTTCACCATTGTCAAGCCTACTATGTTATCCATTTTGAGTTAACTTTAATGGCATTATTTTTACTTAAGAAATTTCTGTTTCTGTTCTAAAACTGCTGTTTTTAATTCACTATGCCCTGTTCTCACATCATGAATTTAATTCTTTTATCTCTTAAGATATTTATTTTGAACATTGAATTTAT
This sequence comes from Erinaceus europaeus, assembly GCF_950295315.1. Lineage (NCBI taxonomy): Eukaryota > Metazoa > Chordata > Mammalia > Eulipotyphla > Erinaceidae > Erinaceus > Erinaceus europaeus. The sequence goes on from NC_080165.1 coordinate 29,927,590, forward strand.
TGTTACAGTTCAGGAGCTATTGTTCTTTTGTATTTTTATATTTTTACTAGTGATTTAATAATGATTGACAAGATTGTGGGATAAGAGGGGTACAATTCCTTTCAATTCCCACTACCAGAGTTCCGATCCCATTGCCCTCCATTGGAAGCTTCCCTATTCTTTATCCTGTGGGAGTTTGGTCCAAGAGCTTTATGGGGTACAAAAGGTGGAGGTCTGGCTTCTATAATTACTTCTCCTTTGGACATGGGTATTGACAGGTTGATCCATACCCCCAGCTTGTTTCTATCTTTGCCTAGTGGGTCAGGGCTCTGGAGAGTTGGGGTTCCAGGACACATTGGTGAGGTCGTCTGCCCAGGAGGTCATTTGTTCTGCTTTGTATCTTAATGCTTCTGAGCCACAAAATTGTAGGAGCTAGTGTTCTAAATGACCTATGGTTAACTGAAACATGGACCAAAAAAAAGTGACACAAATGAGACATGTTGGACGTGCCTTGGTAGAATGTAGTGGAAGTTATCCAAAAGCTTAGGAAGAATATAATTTTAGATTAGACTTGTGATTTACCCACTGTGGGATGGTCTGGAAGACTTACCTCCCATCACAACTATGAGACATATAGTTGTAAGAGGAGCCTAAGAAACCTTGAATAGTTTTGTGGTAGCTATTCTGTTTAGGTTTAACCTTATATTGGGTTGTTAGAAAAGTCATGATGCATTGTTGTATTGAAAAACACGAAAAAATATGCCGTGACTTTTGTGTCAATCCAGTAGTAGAAACTGTTGTCACTGAATAAGAGAGCATAAAGGCAACCTTCATAATCATGTGAGCCAACTTCTTATAATAAATATCCATATACAAACATACACTGTTTTATTTGGAGGACCATGACTGATACAATCTATTTAGTGTTTGTCTTTACTGGGCTTCTGCATGATGTGATGACATAGTGGCTAGATTTGGAGGTCTGGCTTCTGAATGGTGAGTCTTTTGCTCAATGAGAGTCAAAGCAGATGACATGATTCATACCCTTCTACTGTATTTTGCCTCCTTTTTCTATTTCTTATTTTTTTAAATTGTCATTTGGTTTCCACACTCATCATTCTACAATTTTATAAACATCCTCTAAGACACAGTGGTAATATTCTTGAATGGACATCTTAAAAGTCTGTCCAAATTCTCAGTATGACAGTTTCACAGTTTAGAGTTGTCTAAATAGATGTACCTTCCTTCCTTCCTTCCTTTTTTTCTTTTGCATGGCAACACACACACACTCTCCTTGAACTATTTCTCTGGCTCAGTGTACAGCTCTTCCTTTTTACTTTTTAATACTTATTATTTTTTTCTTTATTGGAGTGTTCTTTACAGTTGACAGTAAAATACAGTAGTTTGTACATGTGTAACACCTCTTTCATCCTTTATTCCTTCCTTCCTTCTCTCCTTCCTTCCTTCCTTTCTCTCATGTCATATAGCACCTAGGGTGGTAGATGCAGACACCTGGAGTGGTAGGAAGAAGTAAAATTGCAGTTACTGCAGAACTAGAGATGATGAGGTAGGTAGCTGTGTGCCTCCAGGAAGCAGTGAGAGAGAAGGTGAGGTTAGTGGTGGTGGGGGTGGGGAGTGTGTGTTTGTTTGTTAAAGGGGGACAGGAGACATGAATAAACCTCCACTGTTGCTCTTTCTTCTTAACCCAGAGCTACTTCTTTTTATTTACTTATTTATTTAAAAAAGGAGACATTAACAAAACCGTAGGATAGGAGGGGTACAACTCCACACAGTTCCCACCACCAGATCTCTATATCCCATCCCCTCCCCTGATAGCTTTCCCATTCTTTATCCCTCTGGGAGTATGGGCCTAAGGTCATTGTGGGTTGCAGAAGGTAGAAGGTCTGGCTTCTGTAATTGCTTCCCCGCTGAACATGGGCGTTGACTGGTCGGTCCATACTCCCAGTCTGCCTCTCTCTTTCCCTAGTAGGGTGGGTCTCTGGGGAAGCAGCAGAGCTACTTCTTATGCTACTAGTCTAGTGAGTCTCAAATCTCATGACATAACGAAGCACCTCAGTGAAGATAGGTGCGTGTGTGTGTGTGTACATGTGCGTGCACAAGAAAACCATAATTCTCTTATTTGAACCAGGAATAATTTTACTTACAACTATATTGAGTATGAAATTTAAAATGCCAGTCCTGAACCCAGGGGATTTAAAACCATAAAAACAAAACCCACTCTTTTTAGTTAGCTGTCAATTTCTGCTTGCTCATAGAAGACAAGTAGTTTCAGGCCCTAGAGGTATAAGGAAAAAATATATGGGAAAGAACTTTGAGAACAGATGCTTATTATTTGATTTTAGCTACATAAAACCACAGTCTTAATTTGTCGGGTACCGGTGTTTAATAGAAGGAGAATTCGAGAACCACCAAACTTGTCTAATCAGTTCCTTTTCACCAGTTCAAAAACTGCCCTTTGTACGCTGTGACTTACTCAAGACTTCAAGGTCACATAGCTGCAGGCAGAACCATGACTATAGCCCAGGTGTCCACAGGTGAGTCAGTCATACTTCTATCTTTTATTATTATTTTTTTAAAACAGCACTAGAACATATATCCTGGTATGGCTATGTGGCCAATTTATTCTCAAGATTTTGCCTATGAAAGCAGTGACCTTATCAGGCGTAGACAATTTCCTGTGTCATTAAGATGTTCCTTGGCAGAATATTATTTTTCTTGGTGACCGTATTGCGGTATAAAACACACACATAGAGCCAACTCTCTGTTTTTCCTGAGTGAATTAGCTGTATTGTAGCTTATCTGTGGCAAATCTTGCTTTTAAGTTTATTGACAACGACTCCTGTCATTAGTGACTTGCTTGGTTGGGATCTTGGATCTTTTTTTATTCTGACTTTTTAGCATTCTGAATCACAGCCAGGAAATCCTTTTGAAATGAAACCCTTAGACCTTATTTGTTTTAGGAGAGTTTAGAAAGTGGTAACTTTACTTTAAAGGGTGTTTTGGTTTCTCCTTTGAGCCCTGATTTTTTTTTAAGTTTTATTAGTGATTTAATATTGATTTACAAAATTATCAGATAACGGGTATAATTCTACACCGTTCCCACCACCCGAGTTCTGCATCTTTTTACCTCTCTTAAGTACTAGGTTCTTCTTCTTTTAAAAAAATTTTTAATCTTTAGTTATTGGATAGAGACAGCCATAAATCAAGTAGGAAGGGGGGGTAGAGAGGAAGAGAGACACCTGCAGCTCTGCTTCACCACTTGTGAAGCGTCCCCCTGCAGGTGGGGACTGGGGACCCGAACCTGGGTCCTTGCGTACTGTAACATTTGCACTCAACCAGGTGCACCACCACCCAGCTCCTAGATTCTTCTTCTATGCTAAGGAAGTTGCTTCTAGATTCTTAGTAGGGAACTCACTTTTCCCAAACATCTCTGCTCATTGCTTCACAGAAAATATTTGTTATGTTGGAAATGAATTTTCAGGTCCTCAAGCATACACAAATGAAAACAAAAATCCTGAAAGAAACATGTTAAAGCTCCCCAAAGATACTACTCTGTCCTCTCTCTTGTTCATGTCTTGTTTATAATTTGCTTGATATAGCTTATATTAATTAATCCATAGTAAAACTAGTACATACTTACAATTAAAGAGAATACTCTAAAATCATCTTACCATCATAATTTTGACAAAATTTAGTACAAATCTTTCAAGGACAGTTAAAGTATGCTCTTTATTCCAATGGTAATGGCAGCAGAATATATTTAAAGAAGTGATATCTATTAGACTTGAAATTTGTGGGACCCAGGAAGTGGTGCAGTGGATTAAGCACACATGGTGCAAAGTGCTGGGACTGGCATAAGGGTCCCGGTTTGAGCCCCTGGTTCTCCACCTGCAGGCGGGTCGCATCATAGGCGTTGAAGCAGGTCTGCAGGTGTCTCTCTTTCTCTCCCCCTCTCTGTCTTCCCTTCCTCTCTCCATTTCTCTCTGTTCTATCCAATAACAACGACAGCATTAACAACAACAATAATAACAATGATAACGATAAACAACAAGGGCATCAAAAGAGGAAAAAAAATAGAAATTTGTAGTCTGTATTGGCTTAGTAAGTTGAGTTGTCATTTTAGAACCAAAACTAAATATGTCAAAGATAAATTTGGAGTTTGGTATTGGACCTAGGCTTAGTTCTTTCTATCTGAGATAGTTTCTGCCGATTACATGATATCATAATTGAGCTTACTCATTAGGCCTTCCTGAAGATTAAATTAAATTGTGTTACCTGCTTACACAGAACCTTGACATGCTCTGTAAATGTTATCTGCTATTGTCATTCTTTTTCTGGTGAAGAGTTCACTTTTCTCAGAGTCTGGCATTATTTGAAATTCTCAGATTAAAAACAAACAAAAAAAAATCTAAAAAAATAAACCTTAAAAATCTTTGCTCTACTTTTTTAAAAAAATAATTTGCATATATAATTTATAATCTATTTAACATTGTTAATAGTTAGGCTAAAATAGGTTGTAGTTGCCTCTCATTCACTCTAAAGCAATTACCAGTTTCTTGTTGGTTTTCTTGTTTGTTTACACTCTGACATTGTGCTAATTCAATGTTAATTTGAATTCCATATTTGTATTAATTACTTATAAAGATGTTTGAAATAACTTTGAACTTACTTTGAATATGTAGCTGCAGAGTTGGGCTTTGGCTTTACTTAACAGTTGGTAGAGAGACTTTAGTTACATATAGATTTTTCTTTTTTTTTTCTTCAATTTTTAAAAATATTTATTCCCTTTTGTTGCCCTTATTTTTTATTGTTGTAGTAATTATTATTGATGTCATTGATAGGACAGAGAGAAATGGAGAGAGGAGGGAAGACAGAGAGGGGGTGAGAAAGATAGACACCTGCAAACCTACTTCACTGCTTGTGAAGCGACTCCCCTGAAGGTGGAGAGGGAGAGCCAGGGGCTCGAACCAGGATCCTTACACCAGTCCTTGCGCTTTGCGCCACCTGCGCTTAACTCGCTGTGCTACCACTGGACTCCCACATATAGATTTTTCTGTTACTTTCTTTTTAGGATAGAGAAGTTGAGAGTGAAGGGGTTATAGAGGGTAGAGGGAGAGAGAGAGAGAGAGAGAGAGAGAGACAGAGACATCTACAGTACTGCTTTAGTGGCTGTGATGCTTCCCCTCTACAAAGGACTAGGGGCTTGAACCTGGTTCCTTGCACACTATAATTTGTATGCTTAATCAGGTGTGACATTGCCTGCCCCTTAGTTATATTTCTTAGTATTAACAATTCTAAAATATTGAGGGAAAATTCAGTCCATTTTTTTGGAACATGAGATCATAATTGATATCATAAGTACGTATTGTTATTGCTTACCCTGAATATGTAATAATTGATCTTTCTTCCATCTAGTCTCAAATTAAGTGATTTATTCTTGTATAGCATTAACTTTGAAGATGTTTGGTTTAAGTGTCTTTATTTTTCACAAACAAGAAAGGCCCCGCCTTCCAGTAGTAACAGGGGCTTAGTTAAGATGGGCACATTGAGGTCAAGAAGCATCAGCTATGCTAGTGAAGTGGCTATATCTGGACATACTGATTTGAATGAAGCTCAGGGAGAACAGAGGAAAGGTATTTGCTAAGCTCCATCTTTACCTTCTTCCCCAGCAAGATGAAAATCTGGGGAATGTTCTTAGTCATAGTCAAATGGTGAGCAGATTCCCAATGGCAACGTTCACTAACAAGTAACCACCCATGACCTGTGCTCTTACCAAGATTTAGTTAAAATTTTCTGAAACATCACACAAAGCACAAGTTTATTTTGGCATCTCAATGTAATGCATTTGAGGTTGACTGGAATTTTTGCTTTACACTTCTTTATTTTATCTAGAGCAAGCAAAACAAAACATTTAAACATGTTGCAGGACACATTTAAGCTTTACTTCTCCAATTTTATGTCCCCAAAACTTGATTTTCTTGAAGAGAGACAGTGCATATACACTTACCCGAGAGATATTAGAGGACTCCTCAACTCTGGCATATGGTAGTACTGGGGATTGAACCTGGGATCTCTGTGACCTCTGGAGCCTTAATCATGAAAGTTTGTTCACTATTTGACGATTCCTTGGGCCTGTGCTTTGCTTTTGTGTTTTTGATTTCTGTTTTCAGTATGTATGTGTATCTCTCTTTTTTCCTGTGTGTGAGTGTGTGTGTGTGTGTGTTAAACATTATTAGTACTGTTAGAGTAAAATGAAAGTTGGAACCAAGTAGGTGATGAAAAGTTCACTGTGGTGGTTGAACATGAAAGAATAGTGCTTTCGAGAGGGAAAGGCATTGATGTGGTTTGGGGGCTGAGGTTTGTTTTTGTTTCAGCTACCATCATAGAGACAATAGTGAATCAGAACTCTATCAGGCAGGCAGGTTTTAATGCCATTTCCAAAGAGAGATGTCTCTCTTAGATACAAGGAGAAACACTAACATAGACATTCTATTTGTTCTGCTTCTCATTTTACCCTTATGGAATGAAGGAATCCTACTGAACAGTGCCAGCATTAGTTGAGACTGAAATACATAATTGTATTGGGTAATAAAGGAATTTAAAAATTCCTGTGTCTTTTTTCCCCCCTGTGGCTGTCTTTCACAAAATAGGCTAATGGTGAAATACTTTTGCAAGTGGTCCCATTCATCTCTGTCTGATGCAAGATGCCTAGTGGCTTGTGGTTTCCTAATTACTGAAGCCCTAATTTCTTTGGCAAGTCTCTCCTCTGTCTGTAGATTTCCTCTTGGCAGCAAAAATATTTATTCACATGACAAGATGATCCCTGGCATCTGTGGTGGAGGCAACATCTGTGTATTGATTTGCCATAGGCTGGGCGGTCTTTCATATTAGGGCACCAAATTAGCATCTGTGGTCATTGACTTGAGACACCTAGGCTTCTTGCTGCTCGCTTGCTTTCTGGATCACTGGAAATAAACCTGTAACTTCTACCCCACCACTTAAATTACCATATCACAATGCCCGCATTTGGAAGGAAGGCAAAAGAATTTAAATGCATTCAAACACTTGATCATTTGTTTTAGAAGGAGACTTTCTAGAATCTAGTTGCTTACAATGTCCATGATAACCTGTTACCCATACAGAGTGTCTGACCACTGTCTGGTCCTAAAAAAACAGAACTTACGTTTTAACAAGATGTAACATTATTTGTATCTACAGTATGTTTTAGGGGTGCTTTGCTCTAGTAGTTATTTCAATAAAGATAATGCAGGGGGCAGACGGTAACATACTTGGTAGGGCATACATGTTACAATGTGCAAGGACTCAAGTTCAAGCCCCTTGTCCCCACCTGCAGGGGGGAAAGCTTCACAACTAGTGAAGTAATGCTGCAGGTGTTTCTCTTTCTCAATCTCTATTTCCCCCTCCTTTCAAATTTTTCTCTGTGTCTATCCAAAATAAATAAATAAGAATATTAAAAAAAACTCATAACTAAAATCCGTTAACTGTTAAGAAATAAAATAGGACAGGGGTTGATAGCATAATGGTTATGCAAAGAAACGCTCATGCCTGAGGCTTCAGAGTCCCAGGTTCAATCCCCCACACCACCATAAGATATAGTTGAGCAGTGCTCTGATTAAATAAAGAGAGAGAAATAAAATATTAAATAAAGACAATTGGTGTTGTATTGCTGTTATAAATGGAGGTGTTAGTGGGTTTATCACTTATTATTGCACTTTACACAAAATCTATGAACTACAAAAGAATCACTAAATTAATTTATTATTAACTAAAGGAAACAAAATGATATACAGTGTTTATAAAATAAAATTTGAAAATTCAAGAAAAGTTCTGCTTAATTTTATTTTAAAACAAAATTTTTATTAGTGGTTTAATATTGATTTACAAAATTATGAGATGACGGGTATAATTCTATATAAATACATTGTATATATAATACATTATATATAATTCTATATAAATACATTCTATATAAGTAATTGTATATAAATACATTGGTCCCACCACCAGAGTTCTGTGTCCTCATTCCCTCCATTGAAACTGCAGTAGTTCTTCCAAGACCACAGATATGGGTTGACTATTATTTCTGTAAATACCTTTATTTGCAGTTTTTTTCCTACTGTACTACCTTCTCTTTCTAAGTCACACCTACAATTGTTACCACTTCCGAGTGTCCTTTTTTAAATTTAAATTAATTTTATTTTTTATGTCCTTTTTTCCCCCCTCTTTTCTTTCTGGGTAATGATGGAATTGGAATACAGAGCTCTCTGATCATCTTCCCTTAACATTTCTTCCCCTCTGGGAGTATGACCAAAATTCATTATAGTACAAAAGGTGGGAGTTTTGGTTTGTGTAATTGCTTCTCTGCTAGATATGGGCATTGGCAGGTGGGTCCATACCCCAGCCTGTTTCTGTCTTTCCATAGTGGGGTAGGGCTCTGGAGAAGTCAGGTCTCTGGTCACATTAGTGAGGCCTTCTGTTTAATTTGACTATGTTAAGCAGACTGATTTAAATATTTGTCAATCCATTTAATATAAAAACATTATTAAAGGGTCTGGTGGTGGCACACACCTTAGGACACACACATCACCGTGTTCAAAGACTCAAATTCAAGCCCCAGGTCTGCGTCTGTGGGGGAATGGATACTTCATGAATGTTGCAGCAATGTTGAGGTCTCTCCCTGCCTCCTTCTCTCCCTCTCTCTCTCCTATTCTACCTCCCCCGTCCCTTTTGATTTCTCTTTCTCTATTAAAAAAATTGAAAATGGAAACTTAAAAATGGTTAGTTACTCATCATATTTGATTTCAGACATCTAATTTTTTATTTACTTATTTTTCCTTTTGTTGCCCTTGTTGTCTTTTTATTGTTATTGTAGTTATTATTGTTGTTGTTGTTTTCATTGCTGGATAGAAAAGAGAGAAATGGAGAGAGGAGGGGAAGTCAGAGAGAGACAGAGAACGATAGACACCTGCAGACCTGCTTCACCACCTGTGAAGTGACTCTCCTGCAGGTGGGGAGCCAGGGGCTCAAACCAGGATCCCTTTGCTGGTCCATGCACTTTGTGCCACGTGCGCTTAACCCGCTGTGCAACCGCTGGACTCCCCAGATATCTATTTTTTAACTTACACTTGGAAATTCTTTACAACTTGATTAAATAGCACTTTTCAACATAAGTACTCATTCTTAACCTCTGTTATAAAAATGAAAGTATATTTGCTGCAACTGTTGCATAATGATTCTTCTTGTTTGAAAACTCTCCAGTTCTCTGATTTCCTTATCAAGTTAGAGGGGAGGGGGACCATTGTCCTGTTTGTACTTTATCATCTTATTTTGCATTTTATCTGTCAAATGTAATTACTGGGAAGCAGTATAGATAATTTTGACTATGCATACATCTTTAATTGGTAACAATGACTCTGAGTTGAATTCTTCTTCTAGCATTTGCCCTTCTTCCGTAGCCAGTTAACAGCGTCAGGTTGAGCCTGATGTAAAGTTTCGAGACCTCCTTTGAATCTGGAGAGGTGGCAGTCATTGACTATGTGGGTCATAGTCTGTCTGTAGCCGCAGGGGCAGTTCGGGTCGTCTCTGGCTCCCCAGCGATGGAACATAGCGGCACACCGGCCATGGCCTGTTCGATAGCGATTGAGGAGGGCCCAATCATAACGTGCTAGGTCAAAGCCGGGTTGCCGCTTACAGGGGTCTGTGATGAGGTGTTTGTTCTTGACCTCAGCTGACTGCCAACTCTGTTTCCAAGAGTCTGGAACAGAGAAGTTCAGTGTAGGCATAGGGGACCAGATTGGGTGACGAGATGTCAAGCGTTGGACAGGGTGGGTGAAGATATCCGCGTAAATTGGCAGGTCCGGTCGAGCGTAGACGTGGGAAATGAACTTAGATGATGCTGCATCCCGACGAATATCTGGCGGGGCGATGTTGCTAAGAACTGGCAGCCATGGAACCGGGGTGGAACGGATGGTTCCAGAAATTATCCTCATGGAGGAATATAATTTGGAATCGACCAAGTGGACATGGGGGCTACGGAACCATACTGGGGCACAGTATTCTGCAGTGGAATAGCATAATGCCAGAGATGATGATCGTAGTGTGGAAGCGCTCGCGCCCCATGAGGAGCTGGCCAGTCTTGCAATGATGTTATTCCTCGTGCCCACCTTTGCTGCAGTTTTTATGAGATGTTTGTGAAATGACAGAGTGCGATCGAGAGTAACGCCAAGATAGACTGGCTGGGCTTCATGCCGGATTCTCGTATCGCCAAGCTGCACATTAAGCTCACGCGAGGCCGAGGCATGGTGTAGATGGAAAACAGATGATACCGTTTTTGCAGTGCTAGGGATTAGTTGCCATTTTTTACAGTAATCAGATATCAGAGACATGTCTTTCGTGAGTGTTTCCTCGAGGATGTCGAACTTGGATGCCTGAGTTGCACAGCAGATGTCATCGGCGTAGATGAACTTCCTTGAAGAAGTTTCTGGGAGGTCATTGATGTAAATATTAAATAGCGTAGGAGCCAGAACAGAGCCCTGGGGGAGGCCACTTGAGACAAGTCTCCATCTGCTAGACTTGTCACCCAGATGCACCCGGAATCTTCTGTCTTGGAGAAGAAACGATACAGTGTTGGCCACCCATGGAGGCAGGCATCTTGAGATCTTGACTAGGAGACCACGGTGCCAGACCATGTCATAGGCTGCTGTGAGATCAACAAAGACAGCACCCGTCTTTAAATTCTTCTGGAATTCATTTTCAGTGTAAGTTGAGAGGGCCAGGGCTTGTTCGCAGGTAGATCTTCCTGGGCGGAAACCAGCTTGGGCGGGTGATAGGAATTTCTCTGAGTTGAATCATCTGCATTAACTCCTAGTGGGCTTTAAAGTCTCATTTTACATGACTTGTTGTGTTCCTTTTTTAAGTCACTAAAAGTTATCAAGTATGTGTGCCAATATAATGCAAGGACCTGAAGTTAAACATCTGGAGGATGAAAGCCTCACATTTGGTTTTGGCAACTTTAAAAACCAAAGTATGATTATGTATATGGGGAGTTGAGTAAATTTTATCGAAGAATTGATTGAAATAATCATTCTCTTCAAGGCTTTTTTTCTTTTCTTTTTAAAATCTTATTTTGATAGGACAAAGTGCAATTGGGAGGGTCACAGAAATAGAGAGGGATAGACACCTTCAAGTCTGCTTCACCACTTGTGAAGTTTCCCCTCTGCAAGTGGGGAGTGGGGACTTGAACCTGGGTCCTACAAGTGGTAATGTGTGCATTCAGCCGGGTGCATCACCACTGGTCCTCTTTAAGCTTTAATATTAAATTTAACCAGGGGACCTGGCAGTGGCACACCTGGTTAAGCACATACATTAATTACCATGTGCAATAACCAGGATTTGAGCTTCTGGTCCCCACGTCAGTGGGAAAGCTTCAGGAGTGGTAGAGCAGGGCTGCAGGTGTCTCTTTACCTCTCTGTTTCCCCTCCTTCTCAGTTTCTCTGTCTCTGTCTAATAAATAAATAAATAAGTAAATAAATTTTTATCAAAACATTAAATTTAACCATATAAGATAGGTTAAATAAAAACTCTTAGTAAACTCTTGGTTGTAGTTAATCTACTTTGTATTCTACTGTTTTGGTCTACGATAAAAATTTGAAGGCCAGGTGGTGGTGCACCTGGTTGAGTGCACATGTAACAGTGTGCAAGGACCCAGGTTTGAGCCCCTGGTTCCCACACCTGCATAGGGAAAAGTTCACGAGTGGTGAAGCAGCACTGTAGGTGTCTCTCTTCCTCTCTGTCTCCCCCTTTCCTCTTGATTTATGCTAGTCTCTGTCCAATAAATAAATAAAGATAAAAAACTAACAAAAGATTCTGTTCTGCATCTGTGCAATAGAAGATTTATATTCAAGTTGTATTTCTACTACAAATTTCAAAACAAGTTCAGGTCCTCAGTGCTAAATAGTTTGGCGAATGTTAGTTTTCACTGATTATTTATATAATTGAATTTCACACAACTATATATTGAAGTCCATATGTTTATTGATGTGTTCAAATAGTGTAAAACTATAAACTTAGACTTAGTAAAGAATACAAGTTTTGGGTGGCACCAGACAACAAATGTCTGGAAGTTGGATGGCCTGAGCTTAGGTGGAAAGAATCTTTTATTGAATTTGAACTGGAAAAAGAGCTGGTGCATACTTGTGGTCACTGACTTTCTTTCCTACTTCATGTGCCAAAATCACAATTATACATTTTAACCACTTCCCAGTGTCTTAATTTAATTTTGAGTATAAAAGTGCTTTTAGAACATTATTTTGTATATTATTAGTACACAGAATTATTAACAGCAACCTGAAAATTTATTTAATAGGCCTTTTGATATTGAATGGAATTTTTGAAATAGAGGTATAAGATTTCCTAAATAAGATCATTGTATGTATTCACAAACCACTTTTTTTTTTTGAATACTGAAAAATATGAACCAGGTCAACAGTCCAAGAAGAAAAGAGACTAAACATAATACATATTTCTTCCACTTTTTGGTCTAGAAACTACCATGAATTATCACAAATGACCAATAAGTATGGTTTGGATCTGTATGCAGAATTGGGAATAATAGTGAACACTTGCATATAAAAATATAAAAGCTGTCTTAATAAATACGTTCTTGCTTTTTATACAGTGGTATTTCATGGTTAAGGAAAACAGCAAAATAGAGTCTATTTGATCACATTTATGCATTTATTCCTCCCCTCATACAGGTTTTGGAGTATCAGTTCCAAAACACTTTTATGCAATACCAGTACATACCTTTAAAATTTTTTTACAGACAACAAAAAGTTTTCCTTTGTGGTGTTTTGTTTGTTTGTTTTAGTTAGAGACCGAGAGGCAGAAAGTGAAAAAGACCACAGCACTGAAGTTTCTTTCAATATGTTGGGGTTGGGACTTGAGGCTCAGTCACCTGCGTCTCAAAGCAAAAAAGTATCCATATGACTTATTTCACTGGCCAGGATTGCTTTTAATGTAGGACACATTTTGGTATGTGTAGACATTAAATATTTTTGTCATGTTGAAGGTAATTTTCCCTCTACTTTGTTATTGAATTTGATTTGATTTGGCTTTTTTTTTTTTAATTTACCCTAATGGAGGTTTATAATATTGTCATCACATTTTCTATATGATCTGTGGTTTATATTTACTTAATACATTATTGCTTGATGATTATAAATGCATTTATTCATGCATTTTTGACATTTTTAGGATTTCAGTGTTAACATTCATTGTTTCTGAAACTTATTTTGCTACAAGGATAATGGTCGGGCTGTATTTTCCTAAAATGTTATCTTGTAACATTGTTAACTGATCCACTTTTTATCCATTGGTTAAAATGTATCAATTTTACCTTAGATTAGATTCATTCTATATATGTATGTACTGCCTTAAATATTTGCTATATACATTTCTGTATGTATATAGGAATTTATCTGGGTTTTGATAGTATATTTGATGTTGCTATATTTTATCACAATCTCATCATATGTACTTTTCATGACTAACAGGATTTACCCCTCCTTTTAAATTTCAGAATTTCCAGGTTATTCTTGCATGTTTACTTTGTTATGGCATATAATTGTAGCATTTCTATTTAAAAATCTGTAACCTAGCACTGAGAAAAATTTAGATTTATTTGGGTACAGTGGGTGTCTTCATAATACTGAACGCTCTAATCCAAGAGCATGAATTATCTCTTAATATTTTAAGTCCTTCTGTTTATACATACATCTTAGAACTTGAAATTATCTTCATATACTTCTTGTTAATATATTGTTAATTTTATTTTTAATTCCAATTTTGTTAGTGTAAATGAGATATCTCCTCTAGTAAATTATCTTATAAAATCACCTTTAAATTGTAAAACTCTTAAAATGAATAATAATTTTATAAACAATTAACTTCATAGACTCTTGGCTTTTTTTCTTGGTATACAGCTATATCATTTGAAAAAATAATTATTCCTATATTTTCTTTGTTTCTTATCCAACTGCACTAACTAGCAACATGAAGCAATCCTTAGTCTTTGAAATACTTGTATTGTCTAGTAAGATACTTTGAGTACATTTAACTTTATTACATACATTTAACTTTATTAGAAATACTCTTATCATGAAAGTACTCTTGGATTTAGTTTAGATGGCTAAATTTAGAAATAAACTAGTAATAATAAAGATAAATTATAAGGAGATAGAACATGGACCTTGGTCTAAACTTATATTAGTAATACTCTATAGAAAACTTTCGGGGGAGGGGGAGAAAAAAAAAAAAAAGAAAACTTTCTCTGTTTATGGCAGTAACTTGCTAGCTTGTGCGTGGTCCTTCAAGTTAACTGGGCTTCTACCAGAAACTGTGAACTTTGAATACATGAAATGTTTTAAGGAATACAGTTTAAATTAATAGCTATATTCTTACATTAGGAAAGCATGATTGATTTTGTGTTTTTGGTTTTTGCCTATGTTTTATTTGATAAGAATGAGGTTGAGCACTTTGGGACAAAATGGGCAGAGCTTGAGGTGGTTATGCTTAGTGAAGTACGTAAGGAGGTACAGTTACCTACCAAAAGATTTCACTCATATGTAGAATATAGAGAAATGCTACACACAGACTTGAAAAATGAAAAAGTCCAGTTATCTCTAGGAGTTTGTGGGGACTATGTTGATTATTGGGTGTGGAGGGACACCAAACTTTTGTGGCGGGTCTGGTGTGAAACTATTTCCCTGTAATTTTATAATGGTATAAATCATTATTAATTCAATAATAAAAATGTTAACAGAAAAACCTAGTGCATGGCACAAAGCGCAAGGACTGGGGTAAGGATGCCGGTTTGAGCCCCTGGCTCCCCACCTGCAGGGGAGTCACTTCACAGGCAATAAAGCAGGTCTGCAGGTGTCTATCTTTCACTCCCTCTCTCTGTCTTCTCCTCCTCTTTCCATTTCTCTCTGTCCTATCCAACAACAACTACATCAATAACAACAACAATAATAACTATAACAACAAGGGCAACAAAAGAGAAAATAAATAAATAAAAATAAATAAATATTTTAAAAAGAATAAAAAAAAGAAAAAACGAGTGAAAAGCATAATGGAACATTAAAAAAAATGAGGTTAAATAAAGAAAAGTAAAAATGTAGTGAAAATAGAGGGAAAAAATTGTCAGAATGTCCTTAGTGTGAGAGACCAATTGAAATCTGAAAACCCATTATTTAATTTTATTAATTTATTTTAATTTTATTAATGAGAGGGCTAGAAGGAGAGAGAAAGAACCAGATATCATTCTGTTATATGTGCTACAGGGGATGGAACTCAGGACCTCAGGCTTGTGAGTCCAGCAATTTATTCACTGCACCACCTCCTGGACCACTGAAAACCCATTTTTAGATTAGTAGTAATTTGTACTTATTTCTGGATATCCAAAGGCATATTCTGTGTAACTTGTTAATAGCAGTGCTTTAAAAATACTAGTAGAACTTTATTGTGAGTTGTAGATGAATACCATCAGTTTTTATACATTATCTCTTATATTGGTTATAAAAGTTTTTAACTTCCTAATTTAATCTCCAAGAAATGAGGCATCTTACTTGCATAAGATTATGTAACCAGTAAATGACTATGCTGCAGGTTTATTGTAAAGTTTATTTATTTAGAATTAACTAACTCATTTGTATTTTCATAATGAATTATATTTTTGAGACTTACAGGTTACTTTTGAGCATATTCAATAAAAATAATATTAACTTAAACTTAACTTTTCCTTTTAGATAAATTAACAAAAATACATTCCGGTGTGTCATAGTATACTAGTTATAATTCAGGATCTCTAGGAAAATTTGGCAATGTAAAAGCTATCTAATTACATTCATATTGAAAAATTCAAACTAGTTGGAAACTGCCAACTTTACATCTATTATACAAACTGTGGTGGAGTGATATGTCATACAATTATCAAAGGAAACTGGGGAGATAATTCAGAGGTGCACAGAGTCTCTTTTCATGCACTAGGCCCCGGTTCCCGTCCTTGGCACTGCCATCTACCAGAGCTGAACAGTCTATGTGTCTAACTCATAAAAGTTACAAACAAATTTTAAGTGACTATTGAACCATCGAAATTTCTGAGTGATTAGAGCTCAATACGTGATCATAAAATCTGCAGAAATGTTAATTTCACTGACAGTTGTGTGGTTTCATTTATTGTTAAATTCTTTTTAAAAATTTTTTTAAAACTTTATTTTCCCTTTTGTTGCCTTTGTTGTTTTTTTAATTGTTGTTATAGTTATTGTTGTTATTAATGTCACCATTGTTACATAGGATAGTGAGAAATGGAGAGAGGAGGGGAAGAGAAAGATAGACAACTGCAGACCTGCTTCACCGCCTGTGAAGTGACTCCCCTGCAGGTGGGAGCCAGGGCTCAACTGGAATCCTTACACTGGTCCTTGAGCTTCGTGCAATCTGCGCTTAACCTGCTGCACTACCACACGACTCCCTATTGTTAAATTCTTAATGTGAAATAATTGTTTCATATGTGTAAAGGTAATTTAAGATGTTACTTTAGAATTCAAATTCTAATTTTATGGGTGGGAAACTTTAAGCCAGAAGTAGTAAATGATTTTCCTTTGCATCAATTTTTTCTTTCCATCAATGGAAAAGTAGACTTCAGAGCCAGAGGGATTCCACTCAATATAATTATTAATTGATTTCACCTCTTCAGCAAGTTTTGTTGCTGTCCTCTCCAGTTCCAATATTGTTAGTCTTAAAATACCTGTTCTTAAGAGGAAATCACTTGACAGGTATTATTATTAACCATTAATGTGACCTATGTAGAATGAACATTTCAGGGCAGAAATAATAGAATGAAAACTTTAAGAATTCTATGTTATAGGAGTATTTACCCTGAGCATCTTGCTATTAATAAAAAATAAATTTTAGGGATTAATCTTCATAGTAGAGTCACTATTTTTTTCCTCTTGATTTAGTGACACAAGGTAATTTAGAGGCACTTTAACAAAAAAGAAAAGAAAAAGGAAGGGAGGGAGGGGGTGAGAGAGAGAGAGGGAGAGGGAGGGGGAGAGGGAAAAGGAGAGGGAGAGGGGGAGAGAGGGAGAGAGGAAGAGATAGAGAGGGAGAGAGGGAGAGAGAGAGAGAGAGGGAGAGAGGGAGGGAGAGAGAGAGAGAGAGAGAGAGAGAGAGACAACCACCAAACCAGACAACCTTAGGACTCAATTCATACAGCTCTGGTTAGGATCTGCTGTGTGTACTTAATCTCCCCACAGCTTGTAAAGTCAGTTAAATATAGTTGCAGTTAGGTGCTGTGGAACAGCAAATAGGGAAAGCAGAGAAAGTTGGAGTCGTGCTGGTGAAAAAAAAGACACTTCAAAGTAATTTACTTTGATGCTTTTTAAAGGCTTCTTTGTAAATGAACTTTTATTTAAATAGTAGTTCTGTTTCCGTGAATCCACGCAAGAGCACAAAGTAGGCTGAATTCAGGAGAGCTGGCGTGGGAATATTGTCAGCTCTCTTACCACTAGTGTTGGGACAGCTGCTCTTGCCCTGCACTGCAGTGTTTTTAATGGACCAGGATTCGGGTGCCTGAAAAAGCCTTTCTGTGCTACTATATACCCCTTACATAACCTTTGGTGCACATTCATTGTACTTGCCTGCTCATTGAAGTGTAGTGGTGGCTATACTGTCCACCTATTAGGTTTCTATACAGAAGGAAAAATGACCTAGTACTAGGGAATTGTTTGTATAATAAATAAAAAGAAAGCACCTCATTGTCCCTACATCTATACTAGTGATGTCAGCTTAGTTTCTCTCTAACCCAAACTACTAACTCTTCAGTAACATTTGCCATTTAATAATAATAAAAACATTCTGTGTCTTTTCTCTTGTTGGTTAATTATTCTAAGATAAAGCCTATAATGTTAAACTGTCCATGGCAAAAGAAAAACAAAACAAGCAAACAAACAAACAAAAAAGGACAGTTCTTGTTTTGTTTTAATCTTTCTGTACTTTATATTGTCAAGATTTTGGCCTCCTCACTGGTGAAGCAGTTAAACTTAATCGATCCCCAGGGTCCTTTCCAAGCCTCTTTTTTTACGATGCATAACTGTTTCAATGGTGCCATGTAAGAATCCCAGTGTGCCAACAGTACCTTAGGTGTTGCCTCTAAGGGATCCAGTGTAAGCTGCTGGAGCGATTTCTCACCTTCCTTTCTATGGAGCTGTGAAAGCTGTTCCCATGGCCTCATTCAGCTTTAGGCTCTTCATGAAGTGTATCTCCCACCAAGCTCCACCTCTCAAAACTAATGCAGCACAGGGATGTGACAACACATCTTTGGGAAACTCTCCTCCAGGCAGCTAACAACTTCTTAGGCGTGAACACCAATCTAGATCCTCAGGGATCCTCTTATGCTTTTATCCTTGTATTTATACTCTGCTGTCTGATTTCCAAGTGCATGTTGAGTCACTGAATAGATCTATTAACTGGAGGCTTTCACACTAAGAATCAGAATTTACCATGCTTGGCTTAGTCACACCAACATTTAATTTATTTTGGATCAGCTTTTTTTTTTTTTTCCCCTGCGAGAAACGTGAGGTTTTACTGCTCTAAAAATGCTTTTGAAATGTTATTTACCCAGTTGCTCACTCAACATCTGAAAAACAACAACAACAAAAAAAAAGTGCTTCCAGGAATAGTAAAAATGTGTTTCAAAACACTGAACTAAAGCAGAACACTTACTTCCATGTGATCAGTACCCCACTTTGGGAAAGCCTAGTATACAACCTTTATAGAACATTTCACACGGGATTCTTTTAAGTAGGTATTGAATAGTATCATACTTGAAATGTGAGTCAATTTCTAAATATTTTTGTTAAGACATCTTGTCAGCAACACATCTATTTCATTATGCATAAAATTTAACTCCTTTTAGTTTTAAGTTGTTGAATTATCTAATATGCTCAGGGGACTTTCTCTGAATTTAAAGCATTTACTCAGTTGGGTTATGGCTTTAGATTTTTTCAAAAATCAAAGAGAAAATTCTTTTTTCTGCCTTTTCTTTAAAGCATGGTCTGCTTTGTAAACATCTTGGCAAAGACTGAATCTCTGAATAGTACTAGATTGTTGCATTTTTTTGACTTGCTAAATGGTGATGGCATGCATGTATGTAGGGAGAGAGGGATAAATTGATAAATGTTGGGGAGTGCACAGTGATGGCATAGGAGTGAGGCATAGATTCCCAATGTCTTAATGCAGACTAGAGGTAATTAATTTTAGAGTTTCAAAGTTACTATGATCGGATATCTCAGTCTTTACTTTCCCTTTTGGAATATTATCAAAATACCCTAATACTTTTGGACTAAATCACTGGAAACTTCACGTTCAGCATCTCATGCATTTCTTCTGGGCCAGCAACCAATGTCTTGTACCTCGGAAATTTGGGATTCTGTGGGCTGTGTGTGTGTGTGTGTGTGTGTGTGTGTGTGGGTGTGGTGAGAGGTGGGGTGAGGGAGGTTGGTTTTTTAGTCTTGGCAGAGTCTGATGCATCAGAGATGTAAGGATTGTCATTTTGATTTTCTTCACATTTTGTTTCAGAGCACCACACATGCATTTTGACCAACTGGTAACATTTGTAATCTTTATCAGAATGAGAATTTTTTTTATTTATTTGTTTTTCTTACTAATTGTCCTGTTTTTCTTTTCATTCAAAAAATACTGTCTTTGATTCTCTTATAACAAAGAAAATAATCATTGTAAATTTAAGAATCAACCGAACAAGTTTTATATGTCAATATGGAATTTTCTTCTACTGCTATTTAGCCCTGTAGGACAGCTGTGTTCCAGATTTATTAGTGGATCTACTCTCATGTCTGTATACTCTCTATTCTAAGTGTCTCTTCTTTTTCTCTGCTATTAAGTTCCTTTATGTCTTCAAAAGAATGACTCACAGTTCATCTCTGGGGAGATTTGCTTGGTAGATTCTGCATGACTGTTAACTCTCTTTGGAAATAGACTATATGTAGGAAAAGGCAACAGAAATCACCAACCATTTATTTTATGAGCAGTGCTGTAGGAAAGTGTGGTTTTAGGAAAGAAGCCGAACACCATTTTGTACCTGGCAGGAATCTATTGTCTAGTTGAAGATGCAATGTACAAAAACCAGCTGTTGATATTATAAAGAAAGCTTTTACTCTACTAGGGTATGATGACTAAGGAACTTGAAATAGAAAACAAGAGGAAAGAGTTAGTTACAGCAAAATTCTTGAAGGAGTCATGATCCTTGACCTATTCTGATTTTTTTAATATTTCATTTATTTTGTATAGAGACAGAGAAATTGGGAGGGAAGCGGGGAGAAGTTTGAGGGGGAAGGGAGAGACAACTGCAGCACTGTTTCATGACAACCCCCTGGCCCCTACAGTTGGGGACCTGGGGCTTGAACCTGGGCCCTTGCACACTATAATGTGTGTACTTTATCAGCTACATGACTGCCCAGCTCTTTGATTCTTTCATAAACTGTTAGCTCTTTATAGGAGTTACTGGGACCATTTGAGTTTGTGTATATAACCACATATTGTCTGTTGGAGTTGTCTCTCTGCTACTTTTCTGGTTTTCAATCATTTATACTTAGTACTGCTAGATAAAAGTACCACTTTTACATACATGTAAATTTTACTGTTTCACAACTAGATGGAAGCAAAGCCATGATTATAACTTGGATTAAAAATAGGAGAAAATTTCTCCTATCTGTCAGAGACAAATCAGCTCAGAGATGCATTCACTGAAACATAACAGACATTCAAAAATCCTTGCCTCACCATCCTCACCTATGGAATAGAACATAGAACATACAAAATCAGATAGTTTACTGGAGAATTTTATTCTGAAATTGTACTAGCTGTGGCAACATTAGAACTTGTAGATATTTTCTACCCATTGATGGAAGTTTCCATTTTCACTAAAACAAACAAACAAACAAACAAAAAAACAACCCTTGGTCTTCTTAAGGTGAAATGGAAGCGTGAATATAGACTGTACACTGATGCGCTTATGTTTACAGCAGTCCCAACTGAGTCAAGCTGATTTTGACAGCAACTGGCAAACTTCCTTTCCTATCTTGTCTGCTTACTTGGTGATGTTTCCATGTACAAAAATAGAAGCAAAGAAAATTGGATTATTTATCATATCTATTTTTCTTCAAAAAATAAGTTGTTATAAAAATATTATGGGCTACACTCGTTACTCTGATGTTACTTAGGGGTATTATAATGTCTATAGAAATTGTATACCAAGGAAATTATTAGAGGTGAAGGGTCAATATAGCTGCAGCTTACTTTTCTTTTTATTGATTTAATAATTATCAACAAGACCATAAAATAAGAGGAGTACAATTCCACACAGTTCTACCACCAGAGTTCCTCATCTCTTCCCTTCCATTGGAAGTTTTCCTATTTTTTATCCCTCTCGGAGTATGGACTCAGGATCATTATGGGGTGCAGAAGGTGGAAGGTCTGTCTTCTGTAATTGCTTCCCTGCTGGACATGGACATTGGCAGGCTGATCCATACTCCTAGCCTGTCTCTGTTTTTCCCTAGTGGGGCAGGGCCCTGGAAAGGTGGGATTCCAGGACTCACTGGTGAAGTTGTCTGCCCAGGCAAGTCATGTTGGCGTCATGGTAGCATCTGCAACTGATGCAGATGCAACTAATGGAGCTGAAGGGTTGACATCTCATGCCCAGTGTCTCTGGATACCATCCAAAGTGAAACATGTGGAGGTGGTACTGGTTGCATTGATTTGGTTGAGATCAGCAGATGAAGTATCAAATGGTATGGACTGAGAGAGGCATGAAGGAAAACGAGCCATACCCCAAAGCTTCCAGAACTGGGAGAAATAATGGGTTTTATAGAGAATGAGGAAGTTTCCTGCTGTCTTAGAGTTTAAGAAGGCAATAGTTATTGTTATAACCAAATTATTTGGGAGTTTGTTTTTTTTTAACTTTGGAAATCCTATGGTTCGGATTTACTGTACCATACAAGTCTTTATTTCATGATTTGTCATTTAATTGCAGCTTACTTTTAGGTATTCACCGCCCAGCAACAATGGGGAAAAAAGTGAGTGCATGAGTCAAACAATCTGGTAGTTGTCCCTTTATTATTATTAATAGTCTTTCACATCTTATTTCAGCTAACATAATCACTTCTAGTTTTCAGTGAATGAGTAGTATCCCATTGGATATATATCCCATAATGTTTTTTTAAACTTTCTTTATTTTTAGGGAAAGAGAAACAAATAAAGATAAAGAGAGAGAAAGACCTAAACATTGTTCAGTTCTAGTTTATGGTGATGCTGGGGATTGAATTTAGTAGTTCAAGGGATGAAAATTATTTGCAGATTCCCAGAGCTTCTTTATCCAATCACCCGTTGATGGACATTGAGGTTATTTCCATGTTTTGCTGTTGTGAATAGTGCATTATTAATTTATGACTGCATATGTCCATTAGGCTTTCATGTCCTTCTATGAATTTTCCTTAAACTTCCAGGTTCATTGTCATGACCCTATTAGGGCTCCACTTTGCCCCTAGTGTCACTCTTGCTAAACTGGGGATATAGCAACCATGAGAATTAGAGACTGACATTATATAGTTTGGTGTATTGCTCTTATTTTGAATTCTCTGTAGGCTTTGATATTTTTATGTAGTTCCTAAGACATAATGGATAGAGCATATAAAAACATCTATGAAAGAAAAAACTGTACTGAGTTGAATGTTTCTGACAGGGCAGAGGATCTGACAGGTGGTGTAAAAGGAAGGGTTTTGTGAGGAAACTTGTGTTTGAAGGACAGTGGGATATTAGGATGAATAACTGAAGGATGGTGTTGTTAGGAGAATGGGGTAGGAAGGAGCAGCCTGTGTGAAGGTTAGGAAGTATGGGTTATGGAGCTCAAAGAAGGTTAGTGTGTCAATAGCCAAAGTTCTGGAAGAGATGACTTGGTTGGCTTCAAAGCTAGTAAGTAGTTCCTGACCTACCATCAAGTAAACAGGCAAAGAGCAGAAGTTCTTTTTTTCAAATTTTCCCCAGGCCCTGCCTGACCTTTTATTTGCCACTCCTTATTCTTTTGGGTTTTGCATTGCTAGGACTGCCATAACAAAATATCACAGAGACATTTATTGTCTTACAGTTCTGGAAGCTAGATGTCTGAGATCAAGGTGTTGGCAGGGCTAGCTCCTTCTGAAAGCCTCAAGGGAGAATCTGTTTCAGACCTCTCACCTTGTTTCTGGGTTTGATTGGCAATCTTTGGCATCTCTAGGCTTGTATGATCATCATCCTATTTCTGTCTTTGTCTTCACTTGAAGATATACTGTGTCCAAATTTCTGCATTTATAAGGACACCACTCATACTGTATCAGTGTGACTTCATTTTAACTAATTACATCTGCAATGGCTCTCTTTCCAATTAAGGTTACATTCTAAGGTAATAAGTGTCAGGATTTCAATGTGTGCTTTATTTATTTATTTGCCTCCAGGGTCTCGGTGCCTGTACTACGAATCCACTGCTCCTGCAGGCCATTTTTCCCCCCGTTATTGTAATTGCTGTTATTATTGTTGCATAGGACAGAGAGAAATCGAGGGAAGAGGGGAAGACAGAGAGAGGGAGAGAAAGATAGACACCTGCAGACCTGCTTCACTATTTGTGAAGCAACCCCCCTGCAGGTGGGGACTTGAACCTGGATCCTTATGCTGCTCCTTGCCTTATGCAAAACATGGGCTTAACTCAGTGTGCTACCTCCTGGCCCCAGCAATATGTGCATCACCACTCAGAGCCAGTACAGAATTTTCCTCCTGTGAGGTGGGGGTTGGGCTTGAACCTGGGTCGTGCACATGATAATGCTATTGCTCCAGGGGAAAATATTTTAACCTGTAACAGGTATAATTATTTAGTCCCCTTCTTTTCCCCCTTGTTATGTTATTAGAAAATGATTCCTTTATATTTGAGCATGAAGCCTCTCTCCACTTTGTGTCAAGGCTTAGAGACCAAAGCATAAAATTGAAACAGGCCTGTAGTAAACGTGCAGTAACATTTAGATAATAAGGTCTTTGTTCAACTGCCATAATTTGCCTCCACCTTTTAAGAAAATACAAGTGCCCATTGTTGGGCATTTACCTGTTAGACAGTTGCTGCCAAATGGATATTATTAGCCTGAAACCAGTGGGACTCAAACTTATGCTTATAGGGAGGGGATGAGAGAAAGAAATGGAGAAGGAGGGAGAGATAGAGACAGACCACAACCAAAATGAAACCCAGACCTCCTGACATTTAATTAGTGTGTGCAAGGTGTCAAGAGAACACTTGGAAACTGTGATGCCATAGTGTGCGGACAGATGTCCAGTATGTGTAAAGTGACTCCCAGCCAACCTAGTCATCCTTCCTTTCCATCTTGTGGTTTCCTGAGCCCAGAGACCTATTATCAAGTCAAATAAATAGTTTTTATCTGGTGGTAATTTTTCCCCTTCTTTCCCTGTATTCCTGCCTTCTTAGTTTCCATATTCAAGTACAGGTTTACATTAACAGTTTTATGAACACTTGAATTCAGCTGGTGGGCACCCACCTGTAGGCATAAGAACTCGCAATCATTCTGGTGGTTTTGTGTCTGTGCCACACAGATTATTAAATATTTTGAATTTCACTCCTAGTTTAACATATTTTTATTCATTTGTAAGTCCAGCCATGCATGTAGGTGTGACAGATGGATCATGACCAGTCAGGGAATGGGATCCTAGAGTTGAAGGAAGCTCACTGATTTTCTTGAGATAGCTTCCTATCCAGGAATCTTTTTCTGTTCTAGTAGTGTAAATGGTCAGCTAGTCTCCCCAACAGTATCTAAGCTGAGTAGGTGGGTCTACTGCAGATGTTCATGGAAGTTCCATACCACTACCCTTGAGTATTTAAAGAAAAAACTTTATTAAGCTATTTGTAGCTTTCTCTCTGTCCTTTCAACATTTGAAGTTCCTGCTGCTTTGCTTTCCCTTTGAGTATTGTTCTCTGGCATGAACACTTCTTTCATTCTTTTATGCCTTTCCTCATTTGTCACCCTCTGCTGAGTATATCTCATAAAACCTGAATTACTTCCTATAGGTAGTGGTGGTTTCATCAGGCTCCAGTGCATAATACCCATTGTATTGTTAGTTGGGGTGATTCACTCAGAGCATTTAATTTCTCAAAGCATAGTCATCTAGTACCTTGAAGTTATCTGGAATTCAGGTTGTTAGTCCTAGATTTCCTTACCTCTAGTGGTTGCCTTCTTGCAATATTTCTAAAAGCCTTCAAGGATACTATATTATTGTGTGAATGCATGCATACTAGTATGCATGAATCACAGACTCCAGATTATGTTTGGGGTCTAAGATCCCAGACATTATTAATAAAATGTTAGGTCTATCAGATGTTAACATATGTTCTCTTTCACTACTAATTCTTCCTCTCACAGTAGTGGGGGTTCTGTCTTTAGATTTTCAGGCTCTATGTGCATGCTAAAGATCTTTAGAGGTTCTATAGTGACTATTTTAGTTTCCTAAGTCTGTTAGAACAAGCTGCCACACAGTGAATTGCTTAAATCAACAGTTATCTTCTCAAAATATCTAGAGTCCAAACATTGAATCTAGGTACCTTCAATTTGTAATAACCCAAACTTGTGAGCAACTCAAATGCCCAATGACAGATCAGTGACTAAGAATATTGTGGTATATAAATACAATGGAATACTACTTACCTGTTAAAAATGATGAAATCATTTCCTTCACCTCATCTTGGATGGATTTTGAAGGAATCATGTTAAGTGATGTGAAACAAAAAAGAGAAGGATGAATGCAGATGTTATCATTTATAGGTAGAACTTAAGAAATAAAGACAGAGAGGGGGGCCGGGTGGTGGTGCACTTGGTTAAGCTGGTTAAGCGCTCATATTAGAGTGTGCAAGGACCCAGGTTCAAGCCTCCAGTTCCCACTTGCAGGGGGTAAGCTTCACAAGTGGTGAAGCAGGGCTGCAGGTGTCTCTCTCTGTCTCTCTCCCTCTCTATCTCCGCATCCCTCTCAATTTCTGGCTGTCTCTATCCAATAAATAAAGATAATATAAAAAAATTAAAATAAAAAGAAGAAATAAAGACAGAAAGGAAAAGTACTAAATAAAATATGGACTGGGTATAGTATATTTCACCCAAGCAGGGGACTTTTGGGGAAGTAAGGAAAGGGAAGGGGCTAGAGGGGAGGGGCTTTGGAATTTTGATACAGGATGGCTAAGAAGAACTTAAGTTGGGGATGAGAGTGCAGACACTTATTGGGAAGAGGAGAAATTGTACCCATATGTCAGCAATTGTACTATAACTATTAATTTCCCAGTACAATGATTAAAAAGAAAAGAAAAGAAAGGAAAAGTAAAGAGAAGAGAAGAAAAGAAGTCTGTAGCCTGTAAGGTAACACTCCCTTCAGAGGCTCTAGGAGAGTACCTATTCTGTTTGTATCTTCTGCTGTCTGCTGGCATCTCTTGACTTATGGCTACAATTTTCCAATCTTTGCCTGTGGCCACAGAGCCTTTCCTTCTATCCATGATATCTCTCTGTGTTGTTTTCTTTTAAGAACACTTGGATTAGATGTAGGACCAAGCTAAATAACCCAAGATAACCTCCTCACTTAATGATTCTTATATTTAACACATCTGCAGAGCCTGTTTTTATTTTTTTTTTAATTTTTTATTATCTTTATTTATTGGATAGAGACAGCCAGAAATCAAGAAAGGAGAGGGATAGAGGACAGAGACAGAGAGACACCTGCAACACTCTTCACCACTTTCAAAGCTTCCCCCTGCAGGTGGGCACTGGGGACTTGAAACTGGGTCCTTGAGCATTGTAACGTGTGCACTCAACCAAGTGTGCCACCACCTGGCCCTTTAAAAAATTTTTTTAATTGTCTTTATTTATTGGAATGAGACAGCCAGAAATCAAGATGGTAGGTGGAGATAGAGAGGGAGAGAGAAAGTGAGACACCTGCAGCCCTGCTTCGCCACTTGCAAAGCTTTTCCTCAGGAGGCGGGAACCAGGGTCTCAAACCCAGATCCTTGCACATTGTAACAAGTGTGCTCAACCAGGTGCACCACCTCCCAGTCCCAAGTGTTTTTCTTGTGAGATAACAATACTGGATCCCAGAGATTAGGATATGTGTGGTTTTGTCATGAGATAACTAAGCAGCTTCTTTTTCTCTTTTATCCAGTCATGACCAAGTAACACTCTGCCCAGACATCTTTCTTTATTGCTTCAAGTTGCTTTGACATCTAAATACAGCTGTGTGCTTCTGAAGAAAGTTTAAATATGAATTCAGATGTACTATTGTGTCAAAACTCAGATTTTGAAGATTTAATACAAAAAAATTAAAATGTCTTATAAGCAGTTTTCATTGGCATTGATATAACACTTTGGATATATTGTGTTAAACATATTTATATATTTAAATGTATCTATTAATATGTATTTGAATATATTAAAGTATATTTAAAACTTAATTTACTGAAGGAGAAAACCAGATCACCACTTTGGCATATGTGATGTCATTTAACTCAGGATATAATGATATCAAAGCCCAGCACTCTACTGACTGTGCCACCTCCTGGGCCACTAAAATAATCTCATCTATTTCTTACCTTCATAAAATCTGGTGCTTAGAAAATTTAAAATTGGGATTTGGGTGGTAGAGCAGCAGGTTAAGCACACGTGGCACAAAGTGCAAGGACAGGCATAAGGATCCAGCTTTGAGCCCCTGGCTCCCCATCTGCAGAGGAGTCGCTTCACAAGTGGTGAAGCAGGACTGCAGGTGTCTGTCTATCTCTCCCCCTCTGTCTTCCCTCCTCTCTCCATTTCTCTCTGTCCTATCCAACAACGACAACAACAGTAAAACAACAAGGGCAACAAACAGGAATAAATAAATAATTATTAAAAAAAAGAATATTTAAAATTATACACGAGTTTCACAGTATACTTCTACTAGTGACTGTAGGCTTAACATGTCACAAATATACAGTGAATAAATGTGAGCGCTCACATTTATTCACAGTATATTTGTGACGTGTTTTTGGTGAAGTATTTTTGCTTTGATTAAAGTAGAAGTATTGTGGCAATAACACTGTAGTTAGGATTAGACAAATTGATTTCATATTCTGCCAAATTCTGTAACTAGCTCTGTGACCTTGAACAAGGGGTTTAAGCTGTCTGAACTTCAATTTTCTAATCCGGAAAAATGGGGATAACATTCAGCTACCTCACCAGGATGTTAAAAGATATAAATGGAAAAGGATAGCTTAGAATACTTAGCAACCATAAGGAATTATAGAAATATAAGATATTATTATTTTGATAGAAATAATACTAAATGCTTTGAAGAATATATGTGATGTATAAAATATGATTGAATTAATCTCATCTATTAAAAGGTGATAGTTTATCTGGATTTTAAGCTTAGTTCGCTGATGAGAAATGCTCTCAAATTTTCAAAATGTGTTATTCAAATCTATAAAATACAAACAATACCCCCCCAATTATTAATAAACTTTAAGAGAAAGAATAGTTGAGAAACAAAGCAGTAGTTGGAGATTTAAGTATTGTAAGATTAGACAGAAAAAAAATACACAGATGTTTGTGATCAGATTAGACTATGAATTAGAGACACCACCATCCCCACCGTCACCAACAACAAGCAGAAAAACAAAAATAAAATTGAAATATAAACCTCATCTAAGTTCATAGTGCCATCTCCGTATTTGACAAACAGGTCTTGTTCCTCCTCCCCCCTTATCTGGTTAACTATGGAGAAACACACCTGGATTTTGTAAAACTTTAATGCCAGAGCCAAGAGTGAGAGAGTAGTGAGTTCAGTGGAGGCATATGCCAATAAATGCTGATTTCTGTGTCCAATAAAATTACTTTCATCAGCCATTCCTACTCCATATGCCACACCCCAGTGAGACTGACATCACTGTTCATACTAGGTGCTTTGCAATTTACACTTGTCCCTGCACATTATTTTCATTGCTAGGGGTCAGTCCACAGTATTGATTAGCTCTAGTATGTGGTTATGTCAGGGATTACACATGAGATCCTTAGGGCCTAAGAAATGCAAATCTGGAGTGCTATCATTGTGCATTCTCCCTGGTCCAACACTTCATTCTTCTTTGTCCTCTGACTTTATTAATTCTGTGATACACAGCTTTTTGGGCAGTTGCAAATTTTCCACTTATACTTGTGTACATATGTTCGTATTTTATCTGTATATCAAGAATTTCAAATTATTCAAATCACAGATATTATTTTATCTTTCTCCAGTGTGCTGCAATGTCTTCAGGCAGGGACTTCACATTTATAGAACAGATATGAAATGCATCCATGAGTTGGTTAGTGACACATGTATCATAGAATGCAGACACATTAAGAACAGTCTTAACTGGATTGTGTCAATTGACTATAGCTCTGAAAGAAATTGTGTTAAAAAGAGCAATTTGTGCAAAAGTTACATTCTGCTTGTCCCAGTCTATGACATTTTAGTAGCAACATGTTAAATGAATGTGCAGTGAAATGGGGAAAGATTTAGTCATCAGTATATTTCTATCTTTGTAAAAGCTGTAAATAAAAGGACATTTGTTTTTCTTCCTCCCTTAACCAGGGCACAAATTATAAAATGAAATGTACAGGGAAATGCTAATAAATCAGTTACATACTGAGATTTCATAATTCTTTCCTTTTCAGTGCAAAGTTTCTTTTTCCAAATTTAAAGTTTTTCATTAAGAATGACCTTGCACACTGGACAAAGTACTGCACTGTTTTAGTTAAAATACCTGCCTAAAAATCATTTCCTCTATAAATCACTTTATGATTGGATGTAAGCATACATTATACAAAGAAACAGTCTTTAATTGTGTGGACTGTCATTTTGAGAGATAATGAATAAGAATAAAGGAGAGAGAAACTCTTTTCAAAATTTGTGCAGTTTTAAGTATATGTACTATGTTATGTTGTATAAAATGCTACAAAGAGGATATTGAGTATCAAGTTTATGGGTAATTTATTATTAACTTTCTTACAGATCTATACAAATCTTTATCAATGAGTTTGGAGCCCTGTGTTATAACAACTTGCAGTTAGCATATTGTTCTGACCTTGAAAGGAGTTATTCATGTCAGCAGTGAACTGGCCAGTGAGGCAGATCTTTAAAAGGATTTTGACAGGAATATGCTTCTTGTATTTCATCTGTTTCATCTCTTCTTGATTTCATGCTCAAGTGTGGTAATTTATTTCTCCAGGGCACCATGCCATTTCAGTGTAGAAGAGGTTCCTATGGTAGTATTTCATAGCTTTTAATCACATAACATTGCCACCCTGCACTTGTGACTCATGCCTCATCTGGTGTTCCCTGATAGCACAGCCTTTTGATTAACTGTAAGGTTTACCTGCTGTTACATCTCCCCTTTTCATGTGTGAGTTTGCTGATATTTGTGAAGTTTGGTGATCTGAGCCAGTGTTGAAGCATAGTTCTATCTGGGCCAGGAAATGCCTGGCTTCCCAGATACTTCTCAAAGCAATTGGGCAGGGGTTAAATCTCTTATTTCCTTCCTGTCCTCTGGTCCACAACACCTATAGCCTAAGTTGATGTTTGATAGCCACTAATCTGGGCCACATTGCATTGAGGATATATTATAGAGATACCAAATTTTTATGTTAGAGTATCTGTAGGTTCATTATCATGGAGCCACTGGTTCTATTAGTGAAGCAATAGAACAGTTACAGAGGTTTAATATGAAGATTTTTTTTTAGTAAATGAGAAGAGTTCTGACAAGGCTCACCAACATTACTTTCCTATCATTTGTTCTAAGAGTAGGTCATATCAGTACTTTTTTTTTCCTGAAAGATAAAACAATTAGCTTGAGAGTCAAGAAAGGAAAGAGAAAGTCATTCAAAATAAAGCAGCTTCACCTGGGGTTGTGCCTGCTGTCTTGTGTGAACCAGGTTTGAGCCTCGGCCCCCATGGCACTAAGGGAAGCTTTGGTGCGGTGATTCATATATCCCCCACCCCCATCAGAAAAAAGTGAGCCCATAGCAGTGAAATCTCATCATGACAAACAATGAAGACTGCATAATGTGAACAATGAACAATGGGAGTCCTAACAGTGAACAATGGGAGTCCTAACAGTCTATACATTAAGCATGCTTTACACTGGTGCTCTTTCATTCAGGTGTGCTAAGTTTTTCTAGCATCTGAAGCCAAATTTTTCACCTCCTCCCAGTCCTTCTTGTCCTCCTTATCCGACCCCCCCTTACCCCTTTCCTCTTCTCCTCCTCTCTCCCTCCTCCTCCCCCTGTCTTCCTCCTTCTCCCTTCTTCCCCCTTTCCCTTCATTCCCCTCCCCAGTCCCTCCCTTCCTCTTCCCCCCCTTTTAAATTGCCACCAGGGTTATTGCCAGTGCTCAGTGCCTGCATGACAGATAAATCCACCACTTCTAGTGGATACCCCCCCTTTTTTCCCCTTTTTATTTTTTTTAATATTTATTTTATTTATTCCCTTTTGTTGCCCTTGTTGTTTTATTGTTGTAGTTATTATTGTTGTTGTCGTTGTTGGATAGGACAGAGAGAAATGGAGAGAGGAGGGGAAGACAGAGAGGAGGAGAGAAAGATAGACACCTGCAGACCTGCTTCACTGCCTGTGAAGTGACTCCTCTGCAGGTGGGGAGCCGGGGTTTGAACTGGGATCCTTATGCCGGTCTTTGTGCTTTGCGCCACCTGCGCTTAACCCGCTGCGCTACAGCCCGACTCCCTCCCTTTTTATTTTTATTTGACAGGACAGAGAAAAATTGAAAGGGGGGGGGAGCTAGAGAGGGAGAAAGATAAACCCTGCAGACCTACTTCAACACTCATGAAGCTTCCTTCCTGCAGGTGGGGAGTGGGGGCTTGAACCGGGATCCCTTCTCATAGTGATATGTGCGATTATCTACCATGTGAGTAAACGAACCACATGGCAATTAGATGAATTTTTAAATATACATTTACTTATTTTTACATACATAGCGAGAGCAGAAAGAGAGGGAGAGAGAGAGAGAGAAAGAAAGAAATACTGATCCAGGGCACTGCTCAGTTCTGGCATGTGGTGGGTACAGTGATTGAAACTGGGCCTCTAGAATCTTGGGCAAACAAGTCTCATATCCAACCACTATGCATCTACCCAGCTCTTCAGAGAATTTACAAGTCCATGTCAGATGAATTTCTAAAGTCTGACTATCTAGGTGCTCAGCCCAAAATTCTTGTTTTCCTGGTCTTTGTTACATTGCATCCCATAAGGGTCACTAGTATGATATTTCATTTTTGGAAAATAAAAAATAAAACTCAAATGTTTCACCAGAAACATGGAGTACAGGACATTAGTCCTGTACAACACAATATCTCTTTCCATTGTTTTTATTTTGAATTTACATCTTTATTTTTTGAAAATATATATTTGTATTTTGAAACACGGACGGACACGGACACACACACACACACACACACACACACACATACACCAGGAGAAAAGATCTTAGAAAAATCTCTAATGACTTACAAACACAGTGTGCCAGAATATCACAATAATTCCCTAATGACATATAAAGAAAAGTAGGTAGAAATTTAGTTATCACAAACTGGTGTATGTTAGCATATAGAAATGTTTAGGCTAATGGAGTTCATAGTGAAGACTTATTGTAACTTGGACATATTCTAATGCAGTCTGTAGAAGTGTGTTGTGTTGGTGTTTCAAGTAGCATGATACTATCATCTGAAAAGATGAACAGTTGTTGGTAAAAACAAATGAACAAACAAAACAGTACCTCATGTTTTTTCTTAAAACATAAGTTGGATAAGGGCAAGAGACTGGTTTTTTATGATGACTCTTTGGTCACTACCCGGCCACCCCATCACCTGGGCCCCTAGTCCAGGAGTCCTGGGATTCCCACGCAGACATGATGGGTCTAGAACTCTAACAGATCCCTCTCTCCACTGTCAATGGTCATCTCCATCAGGAACAACATAACAGACCCCTTTGTGGGACCCTATAGGACCTTTCCCTCAATGTGGATCAACAACAGTAGGGACTGCTCCATTCTCTGAAGGGAGGTTGGACAATATATTTTCCTACTACCTGAGGAACATGGGTCCTGAAATTAGTACAGCCTGGACTGTTCCTAGCCATAACCACAAAATGTGAGCTCTGACCTACAGGGATGCAGAGGTTACATAGGCTTCTGTGCTGAATATGGGCCCTAGGTCAAATCAATGGGGTTTACAGTCAACAATATTTATATACATTCCCCATATTTGGGAGCTACTCAGTTCCTTGATCCAGCTTTCTAGTCCTTTTTCCAACTATGACACCATCTCCCCAGACAATACCTTGGGTCCACCTGCCTGTGAGCTGTTATGCTCAGGCAAAAACTAGTCAAGTCATGGGCCCCTTGGAATATACCTAAAAGAGATCTACTAGCGTTTTCCAAAACAGAAACCCCAAGTCTTCATTTGCAATGTTCTTGCCTTTAGGTTCATGATTAGTCAGTAATTTATTCTGTTTTATAGCTTAACCATTTTTCAGCCAAGGTTCCAGGTGCGACCATAATGCCAACCTTATGTCCCTGGGTAGATGACCCCGCCAATGTGTCCTGAAGCCCTGCCTCCTCAGAGCCCTGCCCCACTAGGAAAAGAGAGAGACAGACTGGGAGTTTGGATCTACCTGCCAACACGCATGTTCACCAGGGAAGCAATTACAGAAGCCAGACCTTCCACCTTCTGCACCCCATAATGACCCTGGGTCCATACTTGAGGGAGAAAGAATAGGGAAGCTATCAAGGGAGAGGGTTATTAGATACAGCGTTCCGGTGGTGAGAATTGTGTTGAATTGTACCCCTCTTATCCTATAGTTTTGTCAATATTTCCACTTTATAAATAAAAGTTTAAAAAATAAGTAAAGGAGTGTATAGTTTAAAAGGGGACTAACATCAGCAGCATGTAGTGTTCTTTGTGTGTACTTTATGAAAAATGAATAGCAGTATGGACCCTTAATGTATCTACCTGCTGTTGTTATGTACACCCAAACACACATGTAACAGTAAAGTTCTTTTTTGTGACAGCACCTTATATGAGGAAATAGTTTCTTCTTTAGAGATCATGCCAAAGAGAGCTATGTCTGTTTTAAGTAGTGATGGTGTCTTTGACTTCTATATACGCATTAGTTTGTTATCACTCTGCTGATAACTTTCATTGCTGTATTTTTTTCTCTTTTAAAAACTTTTGTAAGTGATTTACAAACTTCTAACATAACAGAGCTGTAGCTCCACACCACACCAACCATCAAATTTCTGTACTTCTATCCTCCCGAAGGTAACCACCACACTTCCCCCAAGTTTTTAAAGACAAGTTGGTTACTTTTTTTCTTTTTTCTCCAAATTCATGGGTTTCAATTGTCAGTATCTCACATATGAGTGAAACAACCCAGTAGTTATCTTTTACTTTGTTACTTACTTCACTAAGTAGTTGCATTCATTTTGTCCTGATGAACACAATAAATTGCCAAGTAGGACTCCACTGAGTATATGTCCCATTACTTCTTTGCTCAATTATGTGTCAGTGGTATTTACTATACTGTATTCTTCTTCTTCACCCTGCTAATGTGTGAGTATGTTATATTTGCCTCTCTCTCTCAACTGTAGACATTAAGATAGTTTCATTTGGAAGTTTGGTGTCTTTCTTTCTTTCTCTTTCTTTCTTTCTTTCTTTCTTTCTTTCTTTCTTTCTTTCTTTCTTTCTTTCTTTCTTTCGGGGGGGACAACTGGAGCCTAATTTTTTTTCATTAAGATAGAGTAACACAGAGGGATAAACAAAGAGAGATATCACCACACCACAACTCGGAACTTCCTTTAGTATCATTGCACCTCTGTTGTGCCAAAGCTTGAATCTCAGCTGCTTACACAGCCAGGCCTGTGCCCTACCAGGTGCTCTACTTTTCTGGTCCCATTTTAGATCTGTCTCAATATTACTCGGTGAAAAATTGTGAGTTCTCAGAGTTGAGAGACTATGTGGGTATGCACACATGCACAAGTTATCTTCTAACTGTATGCTAAACATTTAGTGCTTTTGAATATGTTTCCTGGCCTGTAAAATGAGAGGGATTCATTAATTAACTTTTATGATTTTTTCATTGCGTGAATCTGGTAGAAAATATATGTAAAGGATTTGTTAAAATTATAAATCACATGAAAATAGTTTTCAAATATATTCTGCCTCCGGACTCTTCACATTATAGTGGCCAATCCTCCCACTACAGTGACCAATATTTCCATCAAAAGTTTTCCACCTCCAGTGTATTTTCCCTTTTTGAGTAATGCATGTGCCTACACAAGATCTGAAAAATCTCGGGTACTATGTCCTGTTTCCCTCTTCTGAGCTCTCTGGAGTATTCTAAATTTATAAGATGCCTCTGGGTTTGATTAAAATTGCTTAGTCCATAAAATACCCCAGAATAGAATATTTGGTTTAAAAATGAACTCAATGTGGTCTTTCATCATTTTGTTGGTTATTGACACATTGTGGCTGGTTTTAGATGAAACTAGGATGGTAAGGAGGGAGTTGTTTCCTAGGTGAACATAATAGTCAACTTGAATTCTAGTCTTGGCTTCGTCTGTAGTATTGTGAGAATAGGAAGGTTGGATACTCCTCCTGCCTTAGTTACTCAAATTTCAAGTGACTGTTTCTCTTTCAGGTTTTTTTTTTTTAAAATAAGATAGAAAATATTTCCTTTTTCTTGAAAATATCAAAGCCATGGTGATTACAGAAAACTATATAGTAGTTAATATGAATTGGATATTCTTAACAACCATGCACAAAATCAAATTTTTATTAAGAGTCTCAATTGGGACAATATCCTTCCAATTAAAAATTAATTTTATTTTATAAGGATTGAACTCAGACTAGAATCTGTACCAAGTTAATTGTCTTTATAGTGAATAAATTATAAATTTAGTCCTTCCAGTCCCTTGAATTCTGAAAAGTTAAATGTCAGAATTTAAAGTTGATTTTAGGTTATCAGTTGTCATGGTGTTTTATTTATTAGTCTGACTGAAGTATTCTCTGCATCCTGTTCCTCTGTAGGACACACAGAAACAACTATTCCACTGGCGTGGTGGTTGGATGCCAGCCTGTTTAGATACCATGTATTCCTGTGGAGTCCCCTCAGGGACAGGAGGAACAGGGGAAGAGAGCTGGGTTCTCTGGGCCAGAGACCAGGAGCCCTGAGTCTGCTGCATTTCCCACTTATTGTGCAGCCTGGACCCTATCACTTGAGAGACCTGGCAAGGAAGTGATGAGGAAGTGAGTGCCACTGCTGGTTCAGAATGTTCCAATGTGGTTGGAAAGTTTGAGAAGCAGCCTGGGTGAGAAGAACAAGACCTTATTGACAGGGTTCAGTCCTGGTCAGGGTCTGTTTCGCATCAGCTTTCTACATAATCACAACTCTCACTGCCCCCAAGGATCTTTAGCATTTTCTCTGCTTTTTTTTTTTTTTTTTTTTTACTGTTTCTACAACCATGGGAGAACAACACAAAACATTTTTAACTTTCATCCCCAAAGAAAGGAAAAAATGTTATAATATTTAATGTTGCATATTTCTAAAAGACAACAGCACTAGTAAATCCCAAATAACTTACCTTTCTAGGGTTTTCTAGCCTACTGTCAGTTTTTTTCTTTATTATTATAAATATTTTCTTATTTTAAGCATTATCTAACTGATTAATTTTTAAGATTACTGAGTCTTGATGGTTTATGTAGGTCTACTTGTCCTGGTCTGAAATCTTCCGTCCTCTTATCTTATTTAATTTGATTTGTATTAAGAATGCAAAACTTTTGTAATTTAGTATGTATTGTAAGATTGAGAGAAAAAGGGATATGCCAGTTCATTTCTTGGATTCTCTATAAGAGAGTTATATTTCAAGAAATCAGGAGAATATTCACTAGAAATTTTTGTGAACCCCAGAATGTGTCCCTTGTATACCTTTTTTTAAATTTAAATTTTATTTTATTACTAATTTTTTTTTTTTTTTTTACTAGAGCACTGCTCAGCTCTGGCTTATGGCGGTGTGGGGGATTGAACCTGTGACTTGAGAGCCTCAGGCATGAAAGTCTCTTTGCATAACCATTATGCTATACCCCTACCCTGTATACCTTATTTTAACATCTGAATGAATTGATCCATGACATCTGCATTAATATGGTAAACAGTATTTTTGGGAGCCTTGTCATTTTCAGAACCCATAGTGTTTTCAATTCCAACATTATGTGAAATGACAATCATCAGATTCACATAGTTTTTCTGTTCTCTGAAATACCTGGTAGGAACTATCAAAGTTCAAAGGGAAATTCCAGGCTTTTCCTAAAGAAGAACCCAAAGAAAATTCAAGTATTTTCAACTTCTTTGAATACACAGATCTTCAGTAGCTGGAGTCTCCTGTTTTTACTTAAACCGGGGTGAACTAGAGAAGACCTTCCTTAGCTAAAAGCAGAAGGACAATTTACTGGACTTCCAAAAAGTCTACTGAGCTCACTTTCTCCGTATGGCTGTTGACTTCTTTTTAGTTTCTCTAGAATAATGATTTCTTATTTCAAACTCTTTAATTTTTTCATTAGATGAGTCTCAGGTTGTGCACACATTATTCAGTGATAGTAATACAAAGATGATCATGTTGACACTACCTTTACCAAGTCCTTTCTGTAATGACTTTCCAGAACCCTTGAGTTGTAAGCCCACTTCTACTGGTCTTAAATGACCTCACCTACACTTTTCTCACTTTCTTTGTCTCCACATGGTATCTTTTGTAGTAATGCAAGCTGTCCTGTGTCCTCAGCCTCCTCTTTACCTCCCTGCCTCCTTTCCATAACTTCCATCTTGACCTTTCCCTAGGGATTCATTTTTATTTATTTTATTTTATTTTATTTTATTTTATTTTATTTTATTTTACTACAGCATTGTGGTTTTGGAGCCTCAAGGATGAAAGTCTTTCACATAACCACTATGCTATCTCCCTGGCCCAAGATTCCTTTGTTTATATTTTTTAATAGACCCTCCCACCCCATAGAATTTGATTAATACTTTACATTCCTGGAGAGCCAATGTCTTTGTTGTACAGATTTTGCACATTACATATAGCTAATAAGTGACAAAACCTAATCCCAAATCTATTAGACTCTGAAGCTTTTGTTCTCTGTTTCCCCATCTTCTTCCATGACCTCCAGTTTCTCTGTGACTGACAATTATAGTACTTGCACTCATGTGACTCTCAAATGAGATAGAAAAATGCTTAATGAATAGTGGAATACCATTCTGGGTTTACCATCATTTAAATTGTTTTAAATTTTGAGTACCATGGTCTCTACTTTTAGTTCATAGTCTCTGAAATGCCCCCCCCCCTTTTTTTCCTTCAGAACAATTAGTCTTGTCTGCCTTCAGTCCTAGTTATGATGATTCTGACATCATATTTCCATTTTTCTTCTCTTCCCAGGATGGCTCCTACTTGGCTGAGTTCCTGCTGGAGAAAGGCTATGAGGTGAGTGACTCAGTGAGCAAGCACAGGCAACGGAATCACTCGGACACAGTGGCCTCCTGCTTCCTCTGCTGCCGTCCTCCTGTGTGTGTTTTCCACTGAAACTCTGATAACAAATCAAAATCAGGGGAAGAATGTGCCGCCTGGCTTGTCACCATGCCAGCTCATTGTGCTATTTATCTGCTGGTGAGCACTGGTGGCTTCCCCTGTTCCTCAGTGTGGGACCGCTTTGCACGCTTCCTACATTCACAGATAAAGCAGCAACCCCAGTAAGCTAAGAGCTATAAAGTTATGAGATTTTATTTCTGATGCAGTGCTACACTAAAGCGCTCCACGTACAGTGAGTCACTTAATTTGGAAATTGCACGGAGCAATAAAAAGTAAGCTGATCATTGGCAAGCTTGAATGAAAAATTTACACTTAGTGATTTGTGTTTTCTAAGAGGCATCCATATATTTTATGGAAGCTGAAATTTCTGTCTTTGCTGCTGTCCTCTTCCTAATCTTCACTGCTAACTTCTTTTTCACTCCTTCTTATCCTTTAATATTTTATGCTTAAAAAAATAAAGACATTATAGATTGAATTTGATGTTACTCTATATGTATATCTTATAAATTTTCAAGAAAAGTTGTTGGGTATGAACATCTGTATACGTTTATGCTCTAAAAACCCACCTAGTGTGTATGCTTTGGTCTGATTTTCGAGTGCATGAAATACTTTGGCGTCTCTGTTCATTTCAATTGCAGATGCATCATGTCATATATATGATCTCTGTATAAATAGAAAAGCAACAGCAGTAGATCAGGTGTTTAAGATTTGAAGGAGAGGGAACCATTTTCATTCTATAACTCATAATCTTTTCAGAGAGCCTTGACTTCTAGATTTTAAGAAATAACTGCAGATAACTTCAGCACCTTCTTTATCCCTATCTAATAGCTAGTTTGACTTCTTGTAGTAGCATCAAAATAAGGCAGGTGTAAAGATGAAATAAAGCATATGTGGTTATAATGCACATTTTTTTCATAACTGAGTGATAAATGTCCATTCTTCAGAACAGAGGCATTTAGAGTAGATCTTTTATAATGCAGAATAGTTAGTTTTGGGTAAAACCCAGTATTTGCTCAGGTCAGATTAACTTAATGCCCTAATAAATCAATGGGAAGGTTTGGCAGAGAGATATACTTAATTTCACATAGGGGACCCACTGATAGTTATTTAATGGCTAGAGAGCAGTTAGTGACAAGTAACTGTATCAAATAAACTAAGTGAAAGAACAAATTGAGTAGTAGTTGATAAGGTTGAGGGCCCCAAAATATTCAATTTGCAACTTGACATCTTGAATATTTTTTAAAGATTTTCTTTTTTATTTTAGTTTATTTATTTATTTTCCCTTTTGTTGCCCTTGTTTTTTATTGTTGTCGTAATTATTGTTATTGATGTTGTCGTTGTTGGACAGGACAGAGAAATCGAGAGAGGAGGGGAAGACAGAGGGAGAGAGAAAGATGGACACCTGCAGACCCGCTTCACTACCTGTGAAGTGACACCCCCCCACACACACACACACAGATGAGGAGCCAAGGGCTCAAACCGGGATTCTTAAGCTGGTCCTTGCGATTCGCCCCACCTGTGCTTAACCCGCTGTGCTACCGCCTGACTCCCTAACACCTTGAATATTTTAAGCAGGATTCTGAGAAAATAGCAGAAACAGAAAGGTTATTCTGACCTTCTCACATTCCTTTCTTCTGAAGCAGTCATGAAATCCTGTTAGCAATACCTCCCTAATCCTGGAGAAGAGTATCTTTATCTCTGAAGACAAGGGGAGATTAGGGAAAATTCTATAAAAATCTCTCTGGTACTAGAGGAAAAATTACTTCTGGTTAGGGTACCCAGCTTTATACTTCCTGCCTGTATTGTCCATAGAATTTATTCATGTCAGTTTATGAATCTCACTTCTATCTACATCTCTCTTCTACTGCCACTGTTCAATGATTCATTCTCCCCATCTAACTTATCATTAGCCAAGCAGGCCCTTTATTGTCTTATCAGTTTCAAATCTCATGGGAACCTTCTTGAGTAAATGAAGGTCTGAAGTAACAGTTTCACCTGAGCATTTTGATAAAGTGAGAAACACCAAAACCCTGCTCACCCAGCCATGGTGCTCTACTCATATGTGTCCATGGTACTATCTGTCATGCTTGAATATAGGACCAAGCATCAAACCCAAAGCCTGACATATGGAATCACCAGCCTCTTGGGCCTCTATATGAAAGTTTTAAGATAACAGCTGGAGTATTGCTTCATCTCTGGCCCAGCTTTCATTGAGAAGAGACCTTATTTAAAAGTTTAAGAGAATGCCAGAGCTTCCCTCTGGAATATGAGGTGCTTGAGATCAATTTAAGAATCTCACAATTTCAAACCCTGTATTCTACCTTTGAGCCAGCTCCCTAGCTACTAAAATCACAGTTCTTTTTTAATTGGAGGAGTAATGGTTTACACTAAACAGTAAAATACAGTAATTTGTACATATGTAACATTTCTCGGTTTTTCACATTTCCATTCAACCCCTAGTAGGTCCTCCTCTGCCATCACGTTCCAGGAGCTGGACCCTCCTGCCCCCACCCCAGAGTCTTTTACTTTGGTGCAACACACCAACTACAGTACACGTTCTGCTTGAAGTCACAGTTTTTAATGTTGGGTTTTTGTTTCCATTGTTAGATTTTTCTTAGGATTAAACATTAAGAAGAGTATAGAATATGGTTAAGCACACACACTATATATTGCACAAGTACCCTGGTTCAAGCCCCTGGTCCCCACCTGCAGGGGGAAAGCTTCACGAATGGTGAAACCAGCGCTGCAGGTGTCTCTCTGTCTCTCTCCATCACTATCTCCCTTCTCCCTCAGTTTCTCTCTGTCTTTATCCAATAAAAAATAAAGTTTAAAAAAGACTAGTTTTGTTTATAGAGTATCTATAGATATAATGTCATGATGAGGAAAACCAAAAATTAGACTTTGTCTGCAAGCATCTTCAGATACTTCATCTTATATATTGTGGAAGCACAAAGAACATATATATCCTGTTAAAACTTGGAAGTAAAGAAATCCATCCAGTGTGCTGTAGCAGGAAAGCCAGTGGGTTCAGTGCTGGGAAGCCTCTTTCCTAGTCATCATCTGCTACTTACTGTATTTATGGCTCAACCAAGCCATTGAACCCTGAACACTAAGTTTCATCACTTACAAAATTGGTAGATAGATGCATTGTGTAACTGTATATCAATATTACCATCCTCATTATGTAAGGCAATACATGAGAAACAGGCCAGAGGAATTCTGGGGCATCTGCAGGGCTTATCATGATAGGTATGATATTTTATGTTGACAAGTTCTGGAGCATGGGTTTTGTAGATGATTCCTTAGTCCACTTCATTGATTAGTGTTAGTGCAAGGCAGATAAGTTAGTTACCTTGCTCCTAGACCTACATGCATTCCTTCTAATCATAAAAGTAAACAAAAATCCACCGAAGGGAGGGTTCTGATTAAAGTACATTCTGGTTTCAAGTGCTTTCCATTGTTGTTACTGTATATAAAATAGAGAAAGAAACCAGAAAAGTAAAGCACAAAGTTCAACCTTAAAAACTAATTTGTGAAACAGAAGCTAATTTATTGGGGCTGGATAGTAGCGCATCTGTTTGAGCACACATATTACTGTGTGCAAGGATCCACGTTTGAACTCCAGGTCCTCACCTTTAGGGAGACGCTTCAGGAGTGGTGAAGAGTGCTGCCAAGTGTCTCTGTTTCTTTCTCCTTCTGTCTCCCCTTCTCTTAATTTCTTTCGGTCTCTATCAAAAACAACTAAAAAAACTAATTTGTCTTGGAATGTGTGAAAAATCTGTATTAATAAAACCAGGTAACAATTCAAGATAGCACATCGTTTTTAATTTTTATTATTTTATTTTCCTGAAATTTATTTATTTAACTAGTTGTTGAAGGTTTGGCCATACCAGGATGACATTCCCCCCCCCCCCCAGATATAAAGGGAAGGGATTATGTTTAGTTGCAGCTGGTTGAGCATACAGGTTACCATGCACAGGGATCTGGGTTTAAGTCCCCAGCCCCCCACCTAGAGGGGGAAAGCTTTATGAGTGGTGAAGCAGTACTGTATGTCTCTGTCTATCTACTCCCACCTCTCAATTTTTCTCTGTCCTATCAAATAAAAATAAAATAAAATATATAGCTTAAAAACAAACAAAAATCTACACACAACCCTTCTGTTAAAGAAAAGTCACTGTTCTCAAATTCTTAACTAGAGTATCCATTTCACACACATGGCTTGTCTTAACTTTTGTATTTCACCTGTCTTAGAAGCAGACAGACTCAGCTTTCATTAGTTCTTAGAATAATACTTGCTGTCATGGATTAAGCATTTGGCAGGTCTCTCTTTTCCTGTACACACACATACCAAAAGTGGGCACTGAGGGGAAATTAAAGTACCTTTTTTCATATTAAAAAAGCTCCCAAAGTTAATGCTTAATTCTTTAGGTTAAAAGTCTCACCATTAAGTACTAAGTAATTTATTTGCTATAACAATGTGTCAGTTGTCTAATATTCACAAGAAATCCGTGAGCATCGTTTAATATTTTTGGTCGTGCTCTACACACACACACACACACACACACACACACACACACACACACACACCATGTGTATGTTGTCTTTGCTTTGGACTTTCAGAATATATGTTTTCCCC
The DNA here is from genome assembly GCF_950295315.1 of Erinaceus europaeus. NCBI lineage: Eukaryota > Metazoa > Chordata > Mammalia > Eulipotyphla > Erinaceidae > Erinaceus > Erinaceus europaeus. The sequence continues at coordinate 29,971,037 of NC_080165.1, forward strand.
TAAATTCAAGAATCAAGAGAAAACTAATCTAAATCATAATGCTATTTTAATTGTTAAAGCTAAACTGTAAGTTTTTGTAACATAGGAATTCCTCTAAACATGGAAATAAAGCTGTACTTATAAATCAAAGAAACTTGTATCTCAGGAAAAACCTTTGGTTGCAAACATCAGTTCTGTACTACATTTCTATTTAAATATGATTTTTATTTATTTTTAAGTTTGTGGAGAGGTTCAATTTTACAATTAAATAATGACTTGGAAAATTATAGACCAGGAAGTAGATAGAATAAACTCTAAGCTTAATATGTTATTTTCTCCACTTCCCAATTAAGAAATGGGTATGTATAACCAAATCCCAAGTTAACATTTCCTAGACTTTACTGTTTGCCTCTTAAAATGTCAAGCAGGTTTGTGATCATGTGGCCTTCTTAAAATATTTTCATGTTTACCAAACTTTCTTGTGCTTAATTCTTTTGGAAAATAGTGTGGATGAGTGCTTTTCTTTTTGACTAAAGCAATTAGCCAATGGAGTTATTAACTGTGTGTGTGCTGTATCCTTTGCAGAAGTCAATTGCTCATGTATGCCATATAAAATGACGATGGCATTTCTTTCTACTTGAAAGAAAGTCTGTGTACTTATAGGCTCCATCCTGCATTTGGAATATTTGAGTCATGCAAAGGATTAATTTTGTTTTGAAATAGAAAATGATTGAGTTAAAATCTAAAAGTGTATTCAGCTGCAAATGAAACTACTAACCATTAGAAGGAACACTTCTAAAATAAGTGAAGGATTAAAACTGCCACCAGTAGAACTGGAACTCAGACAGTTGGTAACATAACCTGGTATTAGCACTGGCAGTACAAAAGGAACAATTTTGACACAAGAAGGAAGTGAGACCAGTTCTTGAGTAATTTCTCTTATGTATCAGATACAAGTAATGTTTTCTTTAGTATTAGGCAGGTATGCATTCTTGTTTCAATAGCTTTCCCCCCACTTACTATGGTGAAGTCAAAGATAAAATAAAAAAGTTCACCAGGTAGCATGCATGCCTTATATGAATGAAACTTGGTTAGGAAACCTGCCACCAGGTGAGAACGCCATGGGCAGCACCAGGGAGAGTTCCAGGGATGATGGAGTGGTGTCTGTTCTCTTTGTGTCTCTTTCTTTTTCCTCCCTCTAAGAAAGACCAAATGAAAAAAAAATTGAGCCTAGAAAATAACTCAGGTGGTATCCTGCATGTGTAAGTCCCTGAGTTTATTCTCTGGCATATTAAAAAGAAAAAAAAAAGATTCATTTTGCCCTTTTTTTTCATGTATTACATTTGTAAACATTTCATAAATCTTGGCCCTACCCTACTATTTACCTTTCTGACTTTTCTACACAATTCCATAATAGCAATTGCTCACCAGTAACATTTGGAGATTTGTACATATCTATCTGTCTATTTATATGTATATATGTATATAACATCTATGACTTATGTAATAAACTCATTTGTAGATGTAAATCTTAGAGAATATTGGAGTTACGTAGCACTGGAATCTCTTGGCCTTATGTTTTGCATTAAAGAGGACACATTTTTTAAATGATATGGCCTCACTTGATATATCTTTACTTTCAAACTGAGAGGTATTTTTTTCAGCAGTGGGACAGTGAGGCAGTGTGTGTGTGTGTGTGTGTGTGTGTGTGTGTGTGTGTGTGTGTGCGCGTGCGTGTGTGTGTGTGAAATGACATTTTTTATTAGTGGTATAGTATTGATTTAAAAAATAAGGTAATAGGGGCATAATTATATACTGTAAACACCACCAGAGTTCTGTGTTCCCATTCCTTCTACTGGAAATTGCAGTAGTTCTCCCAAGGTTACAGATATAGGTTGACTTCATATCTGTCACTATCTTTTTTTTTTTTTTGCCCAATTTTTTCCTATTGTCCTGTCTTTATTTCCTTTCTAAGTCACACTTATACCTATTACTATCCCAGAAGTGAAAAGGAGACATTTGATTATCTGCAACTAAGCATTCAGTGTTAATTGACAGAATTATCTGATTATGTTGGGACTGGTAGTAAAAACTGAAAAAAGAGGGTGAGTGGTGGCTGGTGAGTCATCATTGCGAAGAAAGTTAGCAAGGGAAATATTTCTTATAACTAAAGTCATATTCTTAACAATAGTTATGCTTTTCCACAAAGCTAAACATTAGAACAATTACTTCTGAGTTGCTTATTGATTTCCATCACATGCTTACAATTTACTGCTATCTTTTCCCATTATAAATATGCAGGTCCATGGAATTGTGCGGCGATCCAGTTCCTTCAATACAGGTAGAATTGAACATCTGTATAAGAACCCGCAGGCTCATACTGAAGGAAGTAAGCTAATATTTTTTTCTAAAATCTTTTTTAACTTTCTTTATAATAATGGTATTTTCCTTTTTTTTTTTTTTCTCTTAAAGTCTACCAGCTCACAGTTATTCTCCTGTGACTGACCTGCTTTGAGTACTCTGTCCATATTGTTTGCATGTCACAGTGTCATCTTGCTTAGACTGTTACATGGATACTGACCTGCTTTGAATATTCTCCCCACATTGCTTGCATGTCATGGCATGATTTTGGTTACACTTCTACATGGATTTGTGTCAGGTGATGCTTTTTGTTTTAGAGGGTGGGAGTGACATCCTTTGAGCACCTTCATCCAGATGTCCCTCAAGTGAGAATGATTCCAGATTCAGTTCCTCTTTGATTTTTATGTTTGGTTTAATTAAATCAAGTTTTAAAAATCTTGGATATCTTTCTCATTTATTTATTTATTATTGGATATATACTTATTTATAGATAAATTGTGAGGGGAGGAAGAGTTAGGGAGAGAAAGAGAGAGAAAAACAACTCCAGCCTTGGTCCATGGTTTATAAAACTTCTATGCCCCCCACAGGTGGGGACCAGGGGCTTAAACCTGGGACCTTGCATATGGTAATATCTGCATTTAACCAGGTGTCACCACCTGCCCCCCAAATATTTGTATATCAAATTCATTTAAAATTATTGGTGAAGGTTTGTGTGTTTGAAAGAAAAAAAAAGAACAATAAAAAAGATGACAATCAAAAGTATATTCAGATGCTTTTTTTTTTTTTTTGCCTCTGGTCTCTGGGCTCAGTGCCTTCACTATGAATCTACACCCCCCCCTGCTTTTTTTCCTCTTTTTCTTTTCATTCAATAGGATAGAGCGAAATTAAGAGGAGATGAAACGACAGACAGAGGGAGACAGAGATAAACACCTGCAGACCCGTTTCACCACTTTTGAAGCATCCCTTCTGCAGGTGGGGAGGGGGGGCTCGAACACAGGTTCTTGGGTGTATTCTTGCATATAGTTCTATGTGTGCTTAACTGGGTGTGCCACCACCTGGCCCTTATATTCAGATGCTGTACAGGTCATTTACAGGTATTTGCAGTTGTCTTTGTCAATAAGATTGCCTCTATATAACTGGACAATATACATAGCACGGTCTCAGTGTTTTATTCATTTGTTCCTTATTGGGAGTGATATGCAGACATCTGTCACAGAAGGATGAGAAATTGTAACCATGTGACAACAGCTGTCTTTTTTTAAATATTTGTTTATTTTCCCTTTTGTTGCCCTTGTTGATTTTTTTATTGTTGTTGTAGTTATTGATGTCATTGTTGTTAGATAGGACAGAGAGAAATGTAGAGAGGAGGGGAAGACAGAGAGGGGGAGAGAAAGATAGACACCTGCAGACCTACTTCACCACTAATGAAGCGACTACCTTGCAGATGGGAAGCCTGGGGCTCGAACCAGGATCCTTATGCAGGTCCTTGTGCTTCGTGCCACATGCGCTTAACCCACTGTGCTACACCTGACTCCTAACAACAGCTGTTTTATACATCATTGTTTCCATAATAAAACAATAAAGCTTATGAGAGAACCAAATACTGATTACTGTTGCACATAAATATAATCTTGGACTTTTTATGGGTTTTGTGGTCCTGCGATTAATTTCTGCTGATAGAACGTTTTACAAATAAGAGTTGTCAGTAGACATAAGATAAGCTTCTATTACTTGATAGTCTATAATGATTAAAGTGTTAAAGACTATATATGCATCTTTGCTTAATAGAATTTGTCTAATTTCCAAATTGGGAGGTCAGGTGACATTTGGAGGAAAAAAGAATTCATACTATGAGTGAGACCACTTTATAGATGAGAAAATAGGAGGTATGACATTATTGAGGTCACACATTGTGTGAAAGATCAAAATGGTATTAGGGCATACAGTTTCTTTTTTTTTAATATTTATTTTATTTATTCCCTTTTGTTGCCCTTGTTGTTTTATTGTTGTAGTTATTATTATTGTTGTCGTTATTGGATAGGACAGAGAGAAATGGAGAGAGGAGGGGAAGACAGAGAGGAGGAGAGAAAGATAGACACCTGCAGACCTGCTTCACCACCTGTGAAGCGACTCCCCTGCAGGTGAGGAGCCGGGGTTCGAACCGGGATCCTTATGCCGCTCCTTGTGCTTTGCGCCACCTGCGCTTAACCCGCTGCGCTACAGCCCGACTCCCAGGGCATACGGTTTCTAACTCCCAACTACACCTATGTAACTTGCCCAGTCTTTCCAGCTGTCTGGGATGGCCTAGTCAGATTGCACACCTAAGTGATTTTTTTCTTCTGCACCTGTCTTGTGGTCTGTTTTTAAATAAACTTGCACCTGCAGTGACTTTTCACAGAACTGCTATTTGGGATATGACAAAAAGTGATTCCCTTTTTGAGTCTAAGATCATTTCATTGAGGAAATACTGATTTATAGGATTTCTTTTTTGTCACAAGGGTACATTTCCACATTTCCATAAGATCTAAATGATATTTAAAAGAATTTTATTTCCTTAATTAGTTATGGATGTATTTATATGTGTGTGTGTGTGAAAGGCAAGAGAGAAGCAGAGAGAGAGAGACAGAGAAAGACAGAGAGACAGAGAGAGAAGCCCTGGCTTATGGTGATGCCAGAGACTGAATCTGGGATCTCTGGGGTCTCAGACATGCAGATTCCATGTTCTAATACATAGAATTATTATTATTATTATTTTTACCTATTCTATGAGATTTTGTATTCACTCCAGAGCTCCTAAATTTGAAGATTTGGGTTACTTACATAGGTAATGACTTTACTAGAAATATGACCTAGACATCCCAGCAAAGGCATTTCATATTAATATAGAGACTGTTAAGTGTTTCTATTTAGAAATAGCAATAGTCTACCAAAAAAAAAAAAGAAATAGCTTTTTTGGGCAAAATAAAGGATGGTACTTCCATTGGATACATACAGATCAAAGAATATACAAGTAATGGAAATTTCCAAATTGATGTACAGATTCCATTTTGTACTATTTATGTGGTTCTTTTCTTTTTTATATTTATTTATTTGTTTTCCTGTTTGTTGCCCTTGTTGTTTTTAATTGTTGTTCTTGCTGTCATCGTTGTTAGCACAGAGAGAGATGGAGAGAAGAGGGAAAGACAGAGGGGGAGAGAAAGAAAGACATCTGCAGACCTGCTTCACCGCCTGTGAAGCAACTTCCCTGCAGGTGGGGAGCCGGGGGCTGGAATGGAGACCATTACACTGGTCCCCCTGCTGCGCTACCGCCCGACTCCCTATTTATATGGTTCTTGATCACATAAGGCTCATTTGTCTGCATGTTTATACTTTTATGATGATGAGGTCAGTGTATTTAAGATTTGATTTTTACATCAGATATTTCATGGATGGATTGAGGATTGATGTTACACAAATACTTCAAAATTATTAAGTAAAAATATAGGAATACAATTGTCTTTACTATTAACAATGTGTAAAATATTTCCTTAAAAATCTCCTTATTCCTTTGTCTGGATCTTACTCTTACCATATCTTACTACCAACTACCCAAGAACCACAGATACGTGAATGCATTATATCTGTCATTTTAATTTAATTCATTTCTTTTGGTGTCAGGGCCTTGCACAAGTGTAATTTCATTGCTCCTAGGGGGTGTTTTCATCCTTTTTATTTCAGATATAGAAGAGAGAAAGAGGGAGAGAGCCATATAAAGAATATCCTCTTAGCTATGCTTCCCCAACTTGGGTTTGCAGACAGTAGGGTATCTGACAAAATAATTGAAGCAAGAGATGACTGTGCTTAGTGAAATAAGAGGTGAAAGGAAACTATGTTATGTGGAAAACTGAGAAATGTTATGCATGTACAAACTGTTGTATTTACTGTTGACTATAAAACATTAATCACCAAATAAAGGGAAAAAAACCAACTACAGATGGTTTTGCTCGTATGTAAAATGTAGTTAAAGCAAACAGACCTAACTCAGTAAATTATTTTAAAAAGTCACTTAGACTTTCTGAGAATTATGGTGTTGTGTGGGGGGTGCATAGAACTTTGTAGTGTGTGGTAATTTACATACAACATGTATGAGTATAAAATTGTACCTCTGAAATCTTGTAATATTGCAAATGTCTGTTAACCTGCTAATAATAAGAACCATTAGAAATTTAAGAAAATTGAAAACAAGTGAAATAGTTCTTAAAATTTGTTTTATGTTGTTGTCTACTATGTAATGACATCTTTTTTAAATACTGAAGACATGAAGCTGCACTATGGTGATCTCACCGACAGTACTTGCCTTGTGAAGATCATTAATGAAGTAAAGCCTTCAGAGATCTACAACCTTGGAGCCCAGAGCCATGTCAAAGTAAGTAATTTTCATGATTACTGTTTCTCTGGTCATGTTTCTGAGTTGTGCTGTATTTTATTTTTGTCTGTTACTTCTTAGTGCAGCAATCATCTGTCATAGTCCTCATTCTAAACCATCAACATTAATTTGGATACTAATGAATTGTAATAGGAATACTACTATATGTTTAAAGCATATTCTGTTTTATTTAACAATATAATAAATTCCTACTGCTAACATAAAAATAGCAGTATTCCTTTATTTGTGGGTTGATCTTGCATTCATGAACACCCTTTGGATATATGTTCTGCCATTTAAAATTATATTGAGTAAAGTGTTAAAATGATGGAAAATGTAACTCAATAAAACTTGTATTTTAATATTAATTTTGGTAGTATTTATATTATTGACTAAGAAAATAGGGTTTTTTTAGTCCCAGGCTAAGATTAACTAAATTAACTTGTTATTGTGACTAGTAAAAATCACTGGAAGAGAAACTCTTTTTCAGGTTCTGTGCTACCCAGTACAATAATGGTTATTGATTTTTCCCTTTATTCAGACTTCCTTATCATCTGCACACCTGTCTTTTTAGTTTTCCTTTCTGGAACAAATCAAAGTAAACCTGAGAAGTCCTTCCTCAGGTTGTTGCAATATGCTTAGGTCAGGTTTTTGTTGCTGTGCCCTAGTATTCATTTCAGAGATTGAAATCTAAAGTGAAGGGTGATATGAGTTCTGTTGATACTTATTCAGTTGGGATAGTTAGTGAAGTTTATAAAAGCACATGACTTAAAAGAGCAAAAACCAAAAAGCTCAGAAAAATTTATCAGTAGTTTTGGTTAAATCAGTAAATTATACAGAAGTATTTTAGAAGGCAGTTAAGGTATTTGCTATTTCACCATATCCCCCACTTTGGACAGAATGTTAAGTTATGTGCCTATTTTGCATACCTCTCTTAGCTTAGAGAAATTTAAATTATATTAAATAAGGTCATGGTAGAACATGAAACAGTGGTAAATCGTCTTGTAGTGATAGCAAGTTAAAACATTGAGTGTACATCCTCATACTACATTATTCTTTAAAATATTAATCATGACGCATGGCTGTTCTGCATCGATCAGTAAAGATAATTCTTAGCTCTGCTGCTGAGGAAATAATTTTTCTTATCTTTCTTTTTCCTGATTCTGTTCTAAGTCCAGACACAAACCTTGTGCTATGAATGGCCTTTGGCTTGAGGCATAACTTCTTTGCTAAATTATACTATATTTTTTCTCATTTTGAAAGAGTATCATATGTTACTGTGCCTTAAGAGAAATTTACCTCTCTTTCCTGCATGATAGCAATGGTTTTCTGTCTTTTTCTCTTTGTTTCTTTCCTTCTTTTTCCTTCCTTCCTTTCTTCTTCTTTTTCTCCTCCTCCTCCTCTTCCTCCTCCTCCTCCTCCTTCTTCTTCCTCTTCTTCTTTTTAAATCACTCCAGGAGCAAATATTTATCCCTGACTGCAGCAATCAGTTCATCTTTCACATTATAACTTATCTGTTTCTTGGCCTTCCTGAACAACTGGGAGAGTACCTTCCAGACTAAATAGAATGTTTTGGAATGAATGCACTGTTATTCAATTTCCTTTAGATTAAGACATTTCCTTTGTAAGTGTAGATAGTTTATCACCTCCAAAAGCTATAAACTGGCATCACAAAAAGATGCAGGAAATTTTATTAAAGAGTTTTTTATAGAAAGCTTTCCTGCCATCGTTTTAATATTGATAGAATCACCCCCATCCGAAAAAAATCGTGGTTCAAATTATCTGTGACACTTTTTTACACTAAAAATAGCTTAATAACATCCAGTTATTATTCTAGGGTGTTTATACTGTAAATATAGAAAGCTTTGGAGAAATGAGTGGATTTCTTCTAAATTGCTATGTGCAAAACATTTATATGTATTTATTGGGCTTTGCCTGCCTCCCCAAAACTCTGGCTAGTTGGTGGTAATGATGTTTAATTAAATATGAATTTTTGCTTGGATAATCACTTATCTCTTCAACAGATATTGCATGCATTATATTAGTGAATATCTAAAGATGTGTTTAATTCCAGTTCTGTTGTGAATTTCTACTATAATAGACACCCTTCACCCAGGCGGGTGGTAGCCACTCACACAAAGATCTTTGAGTCTTCTGAGGAAAGTTGTATAAAATCTCAGTCTCAGGTAGTTATACTCTCTGCTGAAGAAAGAATTAGAGAGGAACTTTTCAGTTATAGTTAATATAACTGCTATTGGAAATGGAAGTAGTAGCATTAGGCTGTGAGTCACAAGTTTGAAAATGGAACATGCTTACAGCATGAAGAACATCCTAGCCTAGCTGAGCAAAGGTTTATGGAGGACAGATGCTAGGTAAAGTTATTAAGGATGTTAGGTCTGACACATTTGGCAACCTCTGCAAGTTTTTGGATAAGGAAAATATATTTAAAGATAAGTTTTAGAAGTAGGAGTACAGAGGAAGGACTTCAGTAAAAGCTGGACTCATGCATGAAGATCGCAGCATTACAGTGGGAATCAGGAGGTGTGAATATGATTCCTGGTCGAGCTGATGTCTCTGTTGACAAGATATTTGGGAATTTAAGAAGAGGGGATGATGCTGAAGCCCTGGGGACTAGATACTAATGAGACCAGTGGTCAGACACTCATTTAAGGAGGTACTGCTGAGTTAGACAGAAGAAATAAGGAATTCCCTCTTGGACATAATCCACTGATAGTATGTGAATGACATGAAAGTGAAGCAGGTAATGGGCTAACTTAAGATATGTTGTGAGCTCTGAAAGTATTTTGTTGTATAGAGATATAAATTTGATTGGCAAAGGCTGGAGGGGGCAGTCACGAGATGCCAAGGGATGCCTAGGGAAGTCAGATTGGCATCATGGTAGCAACTGCAACATGGTGGCTGAAAAGCATTAAATATAAAGCAGAACAAATTGTTGAATAGTCAGGAACCTAAAGGTAAGAATATAGCAGATGAGATTTGGGATCTCGATTTTGGAAAAAGCTAGGAAGTTTGTTTTAGTTATATTCCAAGGGCCCCATGACTTAACTAATTTACTTGCCTGAGCCAGACAGCTAACATGCAGCTGGTCTAAAAGTATTGTCTGGGAAGATGGTGCCAGAATTGGGAACAGGACTAGAAAGCTGGATCAGGAAAGAGAGTAGCTCCCAGATATGGGGATATAAATACCATATACTATATAAATACCATTAACTATAAACTCTATTGATTTGACTTAGGGCCCATCCATGTCTATTCATATTCAGCACAGGAGCCTGTGTAAAACCTCTGCATCCCTGTCAGTTGGAGCTCACATTCATGGTCGTAGCTAGGAACATTCTAGGCTGCACTCATTGCAGGACCATCTTCCTTAAATTGCAGAGTATGTTGACCCAGCCTCCCTTCGCAGAGTGGGGCGGTTTCTACCATTGTTGTTCCACATTGAGGGCAAGGTCCTATAGAAGCCCACAAGAGGGCATATGATGTTTTCTTGATGGAGATGACCAGTGATGGTGGAGAGAGGCATCTGTTAGAGGTCTTTGCTCATCATATATATGTGGTAATCCCAGAATTCTCTGACTAGGCTCCAGGACGATTGGGTGGCTTGGTAGTGACCAAAAAGACCATCATTAAAGTCTGCTGGTCTCCTGCTTTTATCCAGCTTTTGTAGTCCTTACTTTATCTGACACAGTTGAACTCAGTTTTATGTCTGGAGAATTTTATATTTAGACCAAAATTCTTCGCAATGAGTATTTTTTTCTTCAAATAGTGTATAGTCTATGAGAATTAGTATTTCCTGAGTATTCTTGGTATTTTAGAGAAATAGTGTATTTGAAATCCACTGTCAGAATGCTCTTTCAAAGATTATTTTCTATGCCTCTGTTACTGCTGTGAGTTAATATCGAGTTGATTCTTAGTCATGGAAAGTGTGGGTGTTGGGCAGGGACTGGCTCCATGCTGATGATGACTGAGCTACTGAAGACCAAGGCCAGGTTCCTGGGGGTGGGGGTGGGGGCTTGCTCTATTCCTGACCCCTCCCAGACTCTTTTGCATTAGACCTCATATTATGTTAGTAACTTGTTTTAAATTAGGACAGAAAATAAGTATTTTGTTCTTTCTAATTTATTGTGCCCACGGACAGTTGTTTTTAAACGAAAGTTTTTCTGACAGCAAAATGCTTATAATTAAGGCAAGTTAAGATATATTTCTTATTATTTGGTTTGGAGCTCTTTTGAAAGTTGACTCTAATATTAGCACATTTTGTATTTAGGTTTGGGTCTATGACTTGTAGACCAGGCATTGTTTGTGTTGGCTTCTTTTTGTATAGAGTAAAGTCTTATATCACTCTCACTTCCCGCTAATTTGATGTGGGCCATGGTATGCTAAAAGTAAGGAAAATAAAATAATAGGAAGTTGGTCTGGTTTCCTGCAGGAAACCAATGAAGATGAAATTGGTTCTTGGAATAAACCCACAACAGTCTGGGAAATACTGACTGAAGACATTTTTCTGAATCATAAACAGAAAAATTATGACTCATGAAGTAGGTCATTGAGAGGCTGATTTGATCTTATGTGGGAGAAAGTGAGAGATGACTGAAATGTACTTGTTGTTAAGAGTAGTTAAACCCAGTATGACGACATCATCCAAGTAGGAACAAATTATCCAATATATAGACCTGCCCACTTTATTGGAAAAATGCTTTAGGAGTCTGTTTTATTGTTTAATTAAAGTATACAAATAAAATTTTTCCAGTAATTTCTTTCTTAAATTACTTATCTGTTCAACATTCATTACTACTACTAGGTCAGACTGTTCTTCCACTTCTTCCTCACAGTTCCTTTGACAGTATTACATCACTTGTGATGTCAGTGTTTGACAAGGATATGCTATGGTAAATATAAATCCCTTTCACCTCACAGTGTCATGCTGGAATTGCCTTGATTATTAAATAACTTAATAATTAATTAAATTAAAATAAAATATGCAGTCATTGAATGTGAGAGATGGAAAGAAGGATCTTTAGAAATAATTTTATGCTCTTTTTTATTTTATAAATTAATTTATGTTCTTAACGTCGTAATCTGATCATTGACCAATATAGGACTGAATTTAGATTTCTCTATCCTACCATTTATTTATTTTTTAAATTTATTATTATTTTTTTAAATATTTATATATTTATTCCTTTTTGTTGCCCTTGTTGCTTTATTGTTGTAGTTATTGATGTCGTCGTTGTTTAATAGGACAGAGAGAAATGGGGGGGGGCGAGACAGAGAGGGGAAAAGAAAGACAACTGCAGACCTGCTTCACCGCTTGTGAAATGATTCCGCTGCAGGTGGGGAGCCGGGGGCTCGAACCGGGATCCTTCCTCCAGTCCTTGCGCTTTGCACCACCTGCATTTAACCCGCTGCGCTACTGCACAACTCCCTCCTACCATTTATTTTTAAGACCATCCAAAAAATGATGATTAGTGATATGGTTCTCACTTTCTCTACTCAAATATAATAAATTTCTTCTTCATTTTTTTTTTGCCTCCAGGGTTATTGCTGGGGCCCCCTGCACCATGAATCCACTGCTCCTGGAGGCCATTTCCCCGCCCTTTTGTTGCCCTTGTTGTTGTAGCCTTGTTGTGATTATTGTTGTTGTTGATGTCCTTTTTATTGTTGGATAGGACAGAGAGAAATGGAGAGAGGAGGGGAAGATAGAGAGGGGTAGAGAAAGATAGACACCTGCAGACCTGCCTTCGCCTGTGAAGCGACTTCCCTGCAGGTGGGGAACTAGGTGCTCGAACCTGGATCCTTACGCGGTCCTTGCACTTCATGCAACGTGCGCTTATCCCGCTGCTACTGCCGGACTCCCTAAGTTTCTTCTTTTAATTTTACTTATTTTTATTATTTTATTGTTTCACAGTAGGGCAGTTTGGATGGGTCCCTTCATGCTTTCAGGTTCATAGTGTCCTAAATGGTCACACAGAAATGGAGCAAGAAACTCTGTTGCCAGTTTAGGACACACCCCAGTTTACCTTCCGTGTACTTAGCTGTCATGAAAAAAAATTCAACAAATGGCCTACAGAGAACTGAAAAGGCAAATACTGATAATTATTAAAGAATTAGAAAATAAATGATATCCAAGAGGTAGCTATAGCATTGAACTTTAATATGTAATTTAATAATGTATTTGTATATAAACCATATTTGCTTTCTTTAACATTTACTATATATTTCACTCTGGAAGCATACTTTACTTAGTTTTAAGTTTCTTCATAGGCTCATTTTTTTTCTCGTGTAGAGATAGAAAGTGACTTATTCTTGCTTTTTAGTTATAAAAGGAATTATTAAACCCCTTTTTAGTGTTGAAGTCTTTCACTAGCTTTATCTGATTCAAATTGAGTAACTTGGTACTTTTCCTTCATATATATAGAGAACAAAACACACTTGGACCAATGTGCTCCTTCAGTGTATAATTACAGCATAGGTAGGGGGCAGCCTATTTAACTTCCAGAGTAAACAACCAAGAGTGCTGTTCAGAGCCCTTGCTTATTATTCATTTATTTATTTTGGATCCGGAGAAGCCTGACAGGGATATATAAGTAGAACAGGAAAATAAGTTGTAGGCAGGGGTCTATTGGAAAGGGAACTGTTAGAATATGCTAAAAATGTTGGTGAAGGTCTGGTTCTACATCCCATATAATTGTAAGCCAGAGTGTCTGAGATCCAGTTGAGTATAGCTATCTACTCATCAGCTCTGCCTTCTGCTTCTACAGGTTGGACTAGCATACAAAATACAGGAGGAGGTACACAGGTGCGGAACAAAGCAAGAGCTAGAATTAGGTGACTGTAGAGGAAGCTGGACTTGGTGGGAGTGATTGAGGAAAGTGACATAGGATGTAGGTGAGGAGGGTATCTAGGTCTAAGTAAAAACTATTTGATTAAGTACTGTATGTGGTCTTTTTAAGGCCTTTCTACTTGCTTGTTGCACTCATTGAGGAACTGTTGATGATTGTGCATTTTTACTTTAAGGTATATAGTTTCCCCTAACTTATGGTTACATGGTTGTGTCTTATGCTGACTGTGAGACTTTGGCAGGATGCTCAACTTCTCTAAGCCTTCATTTTCTCACTTATAAATGGTGACCCACCACCTTACGGGGTTGCTGGTCCTGAGGCCTTGCTTCTATATTAGGTTTTTTTGTATTTGTTTGGATTGTAATCTCCCTCAGTCCTTTTACTACTCACAAGCTTTCTTCAAAGGTCAGCTACTTCCTGACCTTTCTGTTTAAACTGGTAACTCCAGAGAATGGGGGCAAGGCCCCTTTCTGATGCGCTAGGGCAGAAAATACAAGCATTAGGAGCAAGGGAGGGACACAGGAAAATGCAAACTAGCTACTATGCCCTGCCTCAGACCCCATGTGCTGTCTACTAAGAATTTTAGCCAAAACAAGGCTGAATTTCCAGAGAAACAAATGTACTGAGGTATAAAGCATTGAGCCTATATGTCTTTCATTGTTGCTACTGCCTTCCCTCTGCTACAGCCACTATTTGGGATCGTGTGCAAGAATGTTTTCCTAATTCACATGACTATTGTTTCTTCACTGAAAGCTTAACTTATTATACCTTGTTGTAAAGGGGGAAATGATGTTTTGGACCCTTTTAATATTTATTAAATGGGCCATAGAATTCAGAGGTGGAAGAGATATTGGTAATGAGCCAACTCAAGCTGTTATTGCACAAAATGCTGCCTTGAACTTACATTTGATAGGCAGCAGAGCCGACTCTCTGGGCTAGTGCCCAGATCTGAAGTCTTTCTGTTTTACTGTCAAACTATTAATCAAACAAGGCAGAGGACCTCTTTAAAGTATGAGAGGAAATAGTACTAGATTCTGACGTTTAAAATTTTACCTCTGTTGTCATTCCCACCAGTTACTGTGCTGAATTAAAATTTTGATGGGTAGGTTTGAGTGAAAAACACTGTTTTTTCCTTGCTAGAAGGAGGAGATTCTAATTAATGCCTTATTGCTAGTATCTGTGTGGCTAGGGAGATCCCCAAATATAGTCTTGTTATCTTGTTAATGATATAAAAATAAAAATAATATGTAAGGGACATGGAAATTCCCAGTACTAATCAGGCATAGGGATGATCTTTTCGGTTATGATAATTCAGTTCAGTGTAAGACATTTATATTGAGGGCCAATACTATGCTGATATGCAAGTAATTTCACATTAATTCTACAGAAGGATAACATTGCCATTTATTGAATTAGAAGAATTAGTACTTTGATAATAAGAATGAGTAATTTTCCTATTTTTATACATAATTTTAAAAAGAAGTTGTCCAGTCAGCTATATGGCTACAGTATTAATTTGTTAGCTAAGATTTAAATAAGTTCATGTGTTACTGTATCATATTACTATATTATAATTTCATATTTGGTCTCTGAATATAATTAAAGGTTAGATATATAAATTGATATGGGCTTATGTTTATGAGGTAGAAAACTAATTCTTAATCGCATATGTATTTATATGTGCTTAGAGCAATATAAAAATCTGTGGTTTGTTAGCAAATTATTAATATTGAAATTATGAAGGTACCTTTTAGTTAGGATTTACTTTTAAAGGGCAGTGAGTGCAGCTTTGAGAACCTGAGGATTAATAATATTTGTTCACATTTAAACTTAATAGCACACATACTGTAGAGTGTCTGTTTCTTGAGAAATGAGGTCCCTGACAGGTGAGAGGAGTAAAGTGATCAGGGCAAAGAATGGATGCTTTTTCTCTCTGTAATAGCAGATTTCTCAAAAAAGTTTCTAAACCCCCATTTCTTTCACGTTGATTTTCTTGCTTTCAGCTGTTGACACAATCCCCATAATATTTAACAAATTTGGTAACCCCTTTCGTTTTGTTACGCGTTAAATTTGCAGTATAAATCCCTTTTCACTTTGTATAAACTCCACTAATGTTAACATGGCCAGTCAGTTCCTATGATTCTTTGGAAAACGTCTATAAAAATATTTTAGTTTATGCTAAACATTGTCTTATATTCATGAGGGCAGGGCAGGAGTATATGCTGCTGGTGGGTCCCTGTGTGTCATCTGGCTCAATTCTTAGAAGCCTGTTATAGATTTGTGCAATTGAATTCAAATCTAAAACCACTTAAAAAGTCTTTTATAGTCCATTAAGAATTTATATGAGAGAAAACACTCAATGAAAGTTCTCCTCTCCTTGTTCAATAAATACAATAAAACAAAACAGATTGTTTTGTTTTATTGTATCAAGGTGGTATTGTAATTTTGATAACAGCTAATAATATTTGGAATTTTGTTTATAATTAGGGGACCACACAAAGTTACGTTTGTTGGGATTTGCACTCTTAATCAGCGTATAATAGTGGTTTATTTACTAAATGTCATTTAAAATATTAACTTTGTAATAATTAAGCTAAAATTAATGCAAATAATTAAATGTACATGTTTTTATTGATATTAACTTATATATAATATATGATGTACTCTAAGTGAAAGTTTTCCCCTTAGGCTTTCATTAGTGGATGAAAACTGTTTTAAGGATTCATAATTAGTTTAGAATATTTTAGGGGCCGGGAGGTGGCACACCCACTTAATCACATATATTACCATACTAAAGACCCAGGTTCGGCTCCTGCTCCCCACCTGCAGGAGGTCCACTTCAAAAGCATTGAAGCAGCTTTGCAGGTTTCTAATTTTCTCCTTCACTATCTTCCTCTCCTCTCTCAATATCTCTGACCTATCTAATAAAAATTAGGGGAAAAAATCAACAAAGAGTGGTATGTTCATAGTGCTGGCACCAAGCCCAGCAATAACCCTGGTGGCTATGTAAAAAAAAAAAAAAAAAATTATGGGTCTGGTGGTAGCGCAGCAAGTTAAGCGCATGTGGCACAAAAGCACAAGGACCAGTTCGAGCTCCCAATCTGCAGGGGAGTCACTTCACAGGCGGTGAAGCAGGTCTGCAGGTGTCTATTTTTCTCTCCCCCTCTCTGTCTCCCCTCCTCTCTCCATTTCTCTCTGTCCAGCGATATCAACAACAACAATAATAACCACAACAAGGCTACAACAAAAGGGGAAAAAATGGCCTCCAGGAGCAGTGGATTCATGGTGCAGGCGTTGAGCCCTAGCAATAACCATGGAGGCAAAAATAAATAAATAAATTACAGAAATTAAGATGTAGAATTAAATAATACCTTATTAATGCCACTGTTAACCTTCCCTCCAAAGAGACTTACATTCAGGAGTTGAAACTAAGCTGTTCTTTTAAAGAACCATATAGAGTGCTAGGTATAAAATATGATTTCTGATTTACTATAAAATTCTTTTTGTTTATGTTTATTTTTTAAGTTGATAGAATAATTATACAATGAAGCATTTTGTCTTTGAAAGGAAATTAGAGAATAATTTATTTTTACTGGAATAATGAGTTAGGTACCTTACCATTGCCAACAAGAAACATATTATGAGAACAGATTCATTTAGATTTTCCATTTTTGAAAAAACATCAAATCCCTGAAAGTATTAGGTATTATAATATCGCTATTTTAGGGCGAGAGGAGATAGCCTAATGGTTATGCAAAAAGAGTTTCCTGTGTGATGTTCCACAGCCCTAGGTTCAATCCCCTGTACCACCATAGACAAAAGCTAAACAGTGCTCTAGTAAAATTTTAAAAGATATATATATGGAGTCGGGCGCTAGCGCACCGCGTTAAGTGCATGCGGCACAAAGCGCAAGGACCAGCATAAGGTCCCTGGCTCCCCACCTGCAGGGGGGTTGTTTCACTGGCAGTTAAGCAGGTCGGCAGGTGTTTGTCTTTCTCTCCCCCTATCTGTCTTCCCCTCCTCTCTCCATTTCTCTCTGTCCTATCCAACAACAACGACATCAAGAACAACGATAAAACAACAAGGGCAACAAAAAGGAATAAATAAATGCCGTGTTGTCTCTCTCCATCTGTCTGTCTCTCTCTCTCTTTCTCAAAAAGATATATATTATATAACTTTTAATAATAAACACATTGTGTTCAATGTGTAAGGGTATTATTTAAAAATTACCTCCCAAAGAAATTAAACATCTGCAAATTCTTCACCATTAAGTTTAATTCCATTACAAATAGAAATTCATGAAGACTTGATTTGAGTTGTTAAAGCATGTTAACTTATTATTACTGAGACTGAAAGTTTCTTACTAAATTAAAATTTTTAAGTGTTGAGTTCAATTGTATATAGTTATAGTGCTGATAATTAAAAGGAAATGTTCAGCAGAGATGAAAAACATTGTGTTGGTTGCAACTATGCAATTATTGTAATGACAAAATGGTAGAGGTGAGGCAGCTAGTCTGAGCTTTTGATTTTTTTGCTATATCAGGATAAAATTGTTTCCTGAGTCTCCTTTCCACTTCTATCCTTATCCATTTTACTGAAGCTATTTTTTAAACAGCAAAAAGTTGCATATGATCTGGAAGATAGAAGTATTGGGAGTGCAACAAACTTCTGTTTATTATTTGTTAGTGATTTACAAAATTACAGAATAACAGGGTTACAATTCCACAACATTGCAACCACCAGAGTTCTGTGTCCCTAGCCCCTCTATTGGAAACTTCCCTGGCTCTCCCAAAATCACAGATAGGGGTTAACTATTATTTGTATATAATTGCACATTTTTTTCCTGTTGTCCTGTCTTCTCTTCCTTTTTAAGTCACATCTACACCTATTAATTCACCCGAATGTCTTCTCTCCTCTTCTCTCTTTGGATTCTGATGGAATTGGGTTTTAGAGCCCTGTAGTCATCTTCCCTTTATAATTCTCTTCCTCTGAGAGTATAGACCAACATTTGGGGGGGGGGGTTGCAGAAGGCGGGAGTTCAGGCTTCTGTAATTGCTTCTTTACTGGACGTGGGCATTGGTAGGTGGATCATAGCTCCAGTTTATTTCTATCTTTCCCTAGTGAGGTAGGGCTCCGAAGAGTGTGGTTCCAGGACATTTTGGTGAGTTCTCTGCCCAGGGAAGTCAGGAGTGTTTCTCTTGTTTGCTTTTTCTGATACTGACATTTGTTGGAGCAATTCAGAATCAGCACAATTCATACTAATGGGAATATAGAGAGGCTTTCTAGTGCCGAGACCTATTTCTCTATCTTCAATAAGAAAGAAGCATTTTGCATTATAAGACAGAATAATCGTTAGCTCTTAGTGTTTGAGCTCTTAGTGGTTTAAATAGTAGTGATTCCTATTGTTAGTATTCTTTTTTTCTTTTTATAATTTTTATTTATAAAATGGAAATATTGAGATGACCATAGAATAAGAGGGGTACACTTCCACAAAATTACCACCACCAAAACTCTGTATTAAACCTCTCCTCCTTGATAGCCTTCCTATTCTTTATCCCTCTGGCAGCATGGACCCACGATCATTATGGGGTGCAGAATGCCATGTCATGCCATGCCATGCCATGGCATGCCAAGCCACGCCATGCCACGCCACGCCACGCCACGCCACACCACACCACACCATACCATACCATACCATACTATTGATAGTATTCTTTAAAAATTTTTTAAATTTCTTTATTGAGGAATTAATGTTCGACAGTATATACAATAGTTTGTACATGTATAACATTTCCATGTTTCCCATACAACCCCCATTAGGTCCTCTGTCATCCTTTTTGGACCTGTATTCTTCCCCTGACCCACGATAGTATTCTTTCTTAATGGTCATTTCATATATCATTTTATGAGATATTTACATAGTAATTTTCCAAAATGTATTCATTTTGTTGTCATTACTTTAAATGACTTAAAACTTCATCTTTTTGTCATATTTTTGCCTTTTTAACTGCAAACATTGCCATATTAGCTAAACTCAACAGTATTGGGATACTATTGATTTTAGGTAATGTTAAGTTAAATTTATCTTCAACTCTTAAGTTTTGAGAAGTTACTCTATAAAGAAATAAGTAGAGTTCTCTGTTAAGCTTTTGAATCTTTGTGAGGAAACACAATATTCCAGAAACTCCAGTCATCCGTTTAGAGAGATTCTTTTTTGGTGCAGGAAAGAATGTTGTGCCCTTTTGTACACATAGATGGCAGCAAAGTGTTACAGACAGCGGAAGTCTGCCCTGTAGCTATAATGAAAGATGAGTGACAGTACAAACTGACTCCTATCAGCTTAGCTATGTCCTGTAGAAAACATAAAATAAGAAAGCCACTATTGATAACACAAGAGTATAGAAGAAGGAAGAAAGCTATGAGAAGCTATAATGTACTGAATTTCTGGACAAATCCCAGGTGGGAAAGCTTAATCTTTTAAGGTATGTCACCCACTCCTGTAAGATGATAGAAATCAGCTATGATAATATGCATGTCAAAATAAATAGACAGCGGAGGGTTGGGGGAGCCATAGGGAAAAAAAGGGAAGTAAAAGAGAAACCATACACAAGTTGCAGCAGCAAGTAATGGCCTGCTGCCTGCGGGTGCTGTCGTTTGGCCTGCATGTCTCCTCCTTAGTTAAGCAAGTTACAAAGAGGAAATGTCAGTGCATGAATTAGGCAAACATTCCATGGGAACATTTGCTCAAATGTCAGCATTTTAGAAAATAGAATTGCAGTCTACTATGGTCTGGTCCCCACACTGTATTTGCCACTAAATACAGAAGTACAAATATATTTGTTCAGAATGCAGTTACAATTAACAAGGCATTTTATGTCTTAATCAGCATTCCAAAATAATGACATAATCGCTATAAAAGATGACAGCCATCATTATAATTATAATTAATATTTAATGTGTCTGCTTCTGAGCACCTTTCTGTGGCTTCCCACAAATTTCCAAGGTCATTTTCAAGTTTTAGAATTGAATTCAGTGAAATCACAGGCATGAGGATCTAATGACATTCAGTCATATTTGTTAAGAAACCCGAGCTCTTGAAGTGAGTTATAAAAAAGCAATTTGTAACATGTCCTTAACTATCACATCAGTATCGTGCTACTTATAAACTATATATGTGCTCCTTGATAAAACCCTAAAACAGGGTAATGTCATTCAGGGAAACATTTTCCCTATCCTGTGTATTTTTCTTGATCTGCTCTCCTGCGATTTAGTACCACAGACTAAATCTCTGTGTCGCAGAATTGATTCCAAAGGTGTGTAAAACAACTTGCTCAAATGCAGTGTCTGGCAAACCTCTTTCATGACAGCAACTGATTTCTCACATACTTATTATTATTTTTAGTAAATTCGATATCTTAACAACTCCTTCCTTCATTTTGGGGGTTCAAAAAGTAACACTTAATATAATTTATTTCTCATACTTAATGAAGACTTATTGAGAGTATGCTGCCGTTCAATCTAGCTGCTGTAAGCAGACAGTTTGGAGGGAATGTGGTTTGCCAGGGTGTGCGGTGGTTTCTAGCCCCATTTGCTTTGCACTGTAATGGGCCTCAATGTTGTTTTAATGAAGCTTAAAACATATTCTGAGTGCTTTTTGTTACTTATTAATGAATGATTCACTAGTACCCTGACATATCTCAGTAGAAAAACAAGATGTATACACATACTGATTTTATGTTTCTATTTTACATAATCTATTATATTAATTTCATCTGAATCAAATGACAGGTCAGTGTTCCTCTATTTTTTTTTAACTAGTGAGAGATAAGCAAACATTAGATCTAAGAAAGTGAGTAAACTAATCACAAAGCAAATTTAATTCTAAATATGTCATTACTTTGTGATTTTTGTGGGCTTTCAACTTAACTAAATGGAATTTCATAATTTTCATACAGTTATTAAAATCAAAGTCTAAGGTACTTGGATTAGTCACAAGTATAATTAACTTTCTTGGTAAACTATCATTGAAATAACAGATATACATAAAGGGTTTAGATGAATATATGCTGTGTAAAATAAACTTTCAATTAGGATATATGCTGTGCAGGTGACTTTTTCTCTTATACTTTTAGTCAGTTCTTACTTTCCACTAGAGTTAGACTATATGCTTACATGGGATAGTGTCATGCAGATTATTTATGTGACGTTTACATTGCCAGAGTTTTCATAAAAAAAAACAGTGTAACATCATTTCCTCTAACTTCTTGTTTTCAGAGTCATGTCTAAAGTGAGAAGATCTAACAGAAGAAAAATGTCAGCTTTTGTTTTTAAAGTAAATGTGTTGTTATTAATATTCAGTTAGTGGAATATCAGTTTCCCTTAAAAATATTGTAATTATTTTTCATAAATAATTAAAATTTTTGAATATTTAACACTTCTTCAATTTCCTTAAAATACTTGAAATAAACTTTAAAAATGCACTATACAAATAAATTTAGATCCATGTTTCCAACAAGAAAATATATTTTATGTGACTTAGTGGTTTTTCAATTTTTTATTAATCTCTTATAACCAGTTTGAATTTGTGAAAGCTGTACTTTTGTAAAATGTAAATGTTATAAAATCTAAGTTGAAAATTTCTACTATTCTAAATGATATTTTAGTAGTACCTATTCTGAGTATTTCTTTTCCTTAGTAGTTAACTTTTATTTAATTACTCCTGTGTTTGGGATTATACAGTCAACATTTTTAAGTTCTTAACTTTTCTTATGCTCACACTTTACCTTTAATAAAATTTTATGTAAATATCCTATATTGAATATTTAAATATGTAAAGTTACTGAAATGATGAGACTATAACCCCAAGATGTATTTCTATATGTTCATTGTTTTCATGAAGCATTAATGGTTAGTGGGAAATAATATAAATGTGTTAATATTCAGTTTTGGCTCCATATTTAACCTTTTGAACACCCTCTTTTTGCTTTTTCACAGATTACGTCTTTAGTTTTGGATTTTATGTTCCATTTCATAGAGGTATTGTCCATAGTTTATATTTTTGGAGGAATGATTTCAAGTAGATTTTACAACCCTATGTTTTGTGGGGGATTACTTTAAATTTCCTTATCCCTCGTTTTCGCTTTTTGAAATTCTTCTTGAGGATACCACTTATTAAGCTGAGCATCTTTTATGATTATGAGTCTTGATGGTGCAAATTTACTGGCCAGAATCCAGAGATTTAGCTTTGAAAGAAATTGCAAATGTCTCCAGAGAATGAAGTATTAACATCTCATTTTTTTCTCAAGCTTTTTCTTTTGGCAGCTTTTTTGAACTTTCTCTACTTTCTTTCTGTCTGTTCTTCCTTCCTTTTTTCCTTCCCTCCCTTCTTTCTTTCTTCGTTCCTTCCTTTCTCTTTCTTTCCTTCATCCTTTCTTCCTTTCTTTCTCTCTTTCTTCTCACTCTTTGATGTGTACTTTCTGTTATATCAATTCTGAAAGAATTTATGGATATATCACTGGAGAAAATATGTATTTTAATTGATTACATTAAATATACCAGTTACACACTTATCTGGTCAGAGACTTTCAACTCCAAGTCAGTAAAACCTTACTCTTCATAATATGACATAAATTACATAATTAAGTAGTGTTTTCATTAAAAACATTTTAGTAAAACTCTTGACATTTGAACACAGTCATTGTTTTGAACAAAATCTCAGTGTTATCGTATGTTCATGAAATATTTAAAAAAATAGAAATACTGCAGGCTAATTTCAACTATCATAATGAAATTACGTTCACAAAGAGTTTGGACATATATCTTTGTGATTTCTTAAATTTTTAAAGAAATAAAATTTAAAAATCTTTTAGTTAAATAAGTCCTCAGATAATAATTGTATTTCTATGCATAAATCAACAATAAAAGTTTAGAGATTTAATGCGTGCTTTAACTTTTCAGAGGCATTTTATTTTCACCACTGTAGTAATCTTCATTCCAGATGTTAGCACATGACATCTGTGTAGTGTTCCAGTCACATTTCCCTTTGATATTTTAAAAATATTACACATATAATATTTTAATTTATTTAAATTTGGATTTTTACTCTCAAATATTGCGAATACTATTTAGATATTTTAAATAAATAAAATTATATACTCATGTTGTTTGCACTATCTTGATTTCTCAGCCCTATGGATTTTGTTGTTGCCATTTACTTTTTATTTGCTTTCATCTGTGTTAGTGAAACTAAAGGCATTTGTTGCCACACAACAAATCTCTTACCAAATAATCCATAGTTTATTTATATTGGAATCTTTAGACCTTTATGGATACAGCTTTATAGATTTAAATCTAATAGTTTTGCATATATTGATATGCTAATTGATGTGACTCTAAAGTTGAAAATACAAATTGTTGGAACATTTAAGACATTAAGAAAACATTTAAATTTGGCTAACATTCAAAGTAAAATACTTCATAGCTTGTTTTTCTCATAGACATTTGTAATAAAAGTAACTACATGTTACCATGCGTGAGGACTTCACACTCACATCCCTCACCTGCTGGAGAGAAAGCTTCATAAGCAGTGAAATAGTGCTGCAGGGGTCTCTTTTCCTCTCATTTTTCTCTACCTCCATTTCCCCTCTCGATTTGATTTCTATCTATCCAGTAAAATAAAAATAAACACTTAACTGAAACTCAGTTTGCTCATCTGCAAAATGGAGTTTTAATTTTAGGAAGTAGCTTGGGGAAATAGGACAACATTATGCTTTCAACTATAAAATTCTGTGATTATATTTGTTTATGCAGTGATATTATGCTTATCAGAATAGTTTATATGTCTTGTCTAAGTATAATGCAAGCATTAATAAAACCTAAATATTTGAGGTTTAAATAATTTCCATACTTTGGGAGGGGTAGTCATTGTAATAGCATTCACAAGAAGTACTTGAAACTGTCATTTAAAATAGGCATACCTTTTAATGACTGAATGCAGAACAGAGCAAAGTTTGGGAGGGAAAAAACATTAAACTCCATTTTGTCCGAAAGTAGTCTAAAGTTGAGTGCTTTGTAAGTCCTTTATCACTCTAAGCACGAGATTATCTTACCTAGAGAAAATTAGTATGTGCATATTATCCTGAAATATAATTATGCATGAATAAAATATTTTGTTTTTCTAAATAATATGCCATACACACACACACACACACACACACACACACACACACACACATATCAACTGATTCTGAGACATATAAACATAGCTAGGTTCAAGTATTCATTTGTTCCTATATTTTGCTTTTATAATTGTGTTCTTATTTCTTAACAATCACAGACAATTGTAGTAGGCTCTATTGTTTCCCATATTTTCTCACCAGGGAATAATAAACAAAAATTTTTATGCCCTAAATATGTTGAATATACAGTTTGTAATTATGAGAACTTACCTTCTCAGTGTTGTACATAACTTTCATTAAAGTACAGCTTTTATAGTTTTTCTACTTAACAAATTGGTAGTGTTCTTTGTTTTTCTGGTAGAAAGGAATTTGCTTGGAGTTGTATGTATGTGGTTGATTTTTAGTATGACAGTTTGTCACTTTAAGCATATTAGAGACTATGAATTAGAGACTAAATTGGAATGTGTAATATTTAAGTTTATATTTATTGGTTTAACTAAAAAATGACTTTAGAAATTAAAAAGTGAAAGTTAAAAGTGCATCTTTGAAAGTTGAGATTATTTTTTACCAACATAACCTAGCCTTATCATCTGGCTGAAAGAAAATAATGAAAGGTGTTATTTTCCAATGTGTTTACTCTTTGTTGATTTTTTAAAATAAGGCATAGGCATTTATTTGTAGGGTTATATAAGTTAGAGAAAATATTACATTGTGATAAAACCGTATTTTATCTTCTTAACCATCACTTAGTTAAGCACATTACCCAATGAAATATTCTAATTTTGCAGCTAGTATAGATTTTATTTTAAGTTATCCAAGTTTCTTTCCCATATGTGGCATTTCCTTTATTCTAGGTAGCAAGTTTTTTAGGTTGGTTTTTTTCAACTTGTTATCAATCTTATTTTAAACCCAATTATGGCATTCCTAAAATATTTGCTCTGAGCTTTTTATAACTTTCTGTATATGACTTGTGGAAATCTTAAAAAGTTTTATGTAGAGATTGCTATTACTGTAACTCAATAGTCATGTAAAAACGAACATTTCCCTCTACTTTTCTTTTATGTAATTGCCATAAAGATTTAAGAATTTGTATGTAAACGAAGTTATAAATTACATACACATTCATAGATTGCTTTGCTATCTGCAATTAAAAAGTTGAAATTTCAAATAAACAACAATTTTGTGGCTAAGTTTTATTATTTTAAAAATAATTAAAAATTTATGCATAATTTTCTTAATATTACCCTAGCTTATTTGGCTTATTCATTAGCTTTCTTTGGTTTTCTCATGTTTTGGCAACTTATTAAAGTTTTTGTTTAAGTTGTGGTAGTAAATTTAGAAAATGGCAACAATTATTATTATTTTTTTTAAGTTCTTTCTTGGTGATGTGCCTATCCTAATCATTTATACATGTGACTGTGTTCTTATAATTGGAGATCATAGTCTTATTCTTGTACTTTCATGTGTTAGATACATTCTCGCTTTTGGTTGTCTCAGACAAAGAGCTAGACTCTTAGGACACAACCAGGATTAGGGTTAAAGCTTTCTTACTCTTGATTCAGATTTTCACTATCCATTGCATCTCACGTTCTTTGTCAAAGTATGACATGGATGGATTGGTTGAAATTCTTTCGAAGCCTTTTTCTGTGTAATAATGATGACAAAGATGTCAAGCACTTGTAGGGGACCATTAATACATGTTGTGGCAGAAGTTTAAGTGGGGGTGGGGGTAGTAGATTTATTACTAATAAAACATTAAAATTATTATATTTAAACTTAAACATAATTTACATTCAGTTTCACCCCTCATTGCTCTGTCTATTTTGATTTAAACTACCACCTTTTTCTCTTCCCTGCCTCATCCATCCTCCCCTAGCCACCCCCCACACCACGAACCTGTTTAACAGATAAGTGGTAAACTTAAGGAATTGTTAAAGGGTTTTGACTAGAACCATCTGCTTTGTTCTCTCTCAGAAACAACAGACCAGACATTAGTCCATGGGGGTTTATACACATTCTTACTTGTAATAATAAAATGTAAAAATATAAATTTTTCAAATACCAAAAATTAAGTGATCTGTAACTTAGCCTCTTTTGGACTACTGGTATTATTGTATTTCTATTGTTTACTTATTACTTGAAAACACATATGATTTAATTTTCATTTTATATAGCACTGTTTTCTTTACTTCTTGCACACTGTAATGACGTTAAGATGAAAATTATTAAGTAAACTCATTGTGTAATATACACATGTTTCTCTTTTGTAATTATTTTTACAATAGAGATAATAGTGAATTATTTTATTCTTAAGCATATGGATATTTTATTATGTGAAACTAGCAATCATCAATTTAAGTGGTCTTTAGTTGTGTGTATACACACAACTAAAAATACTGATAATAACTTAATGCCATGTATTCATTCTAACTTAATTGGGAGTTTAATGAGATAACTGCTGTTTAGAACTATTAGCCATTTTTTTGAATTGGGAACTTCCGAGTTGAGAAAGGATAAAAATCTGGTTTTTACTATTGCTAGGATAGAATTACTTTTCCTCATCTTTTTTTATTACTCTTAGAATTTAGAGCAGTTTTTAGATTGTTTCCCTATACTACTAGGGAAACAATCAGAATGTTTTTTACAAGTAGTAATAGGTTGCTTTTTTCCTTTCTTCTTATATGTTGCTTTTGATGACTTTGAGTTGCACTTGACCTAGTAACAGTTGTTATACAACTTGTCATTTTCCTTAACATGGCAAACCATTGATGTAGTAGTTTCCACTGCATCAGTTAACATTAAGATTTTGCTCTTTGAATCAGTCACAGTGAACATTTTCCTTTACTGAGCTGTGCTTAAAACACTGCTAAAGTTTAAAAGAGTATTGTTTTCTTAAAACATAAACAAATTCAAGTGATAAAAGAAAATTCAAAAGTTAAATAAGTACATTTTTTATCTAGAAGTCACAAATGTTTTATTTCTCTAGACAGCATGCTATTTTAAGATAGCAATTTTTATTTGAAAGCCCACAATTTAGAAAAGTAATTAGGATTACCATTTTAAATAGAAAATGAATATTTCCTTTATAAATAAGTTCAGTTTTTTTAAAATAAGCTTTCTATGTTAATTTGTAACATGTTACCCTTATGTTCTGTGAATAAGGAGGCTGTTATATAATGTCATAGCTATACTCTAAATAATAATTATCCCAAACTCTTTATTAGATTGATAGACATTCTGGTATTTATTTCAGTGAAACCCTTTTTCTTGCTCTTTGTCCACTTAATTCTTTTATCTTCTCTGCTGCGGTTTATAGGAATTTCAGTAAACTTTTAATCAGTTATTTATGTTGCAAATATGTTCTTGTT
Source organism: Erinaceus europaeus (assembly GCF_950295315.1). Lineage (NCBI taxonomy): Eukaryota > Metazoa > Chordata > Mammalia > Eulipotyphla > Erinaceidae > Erinaceus > Erinaceus europaeus. The sequence continues at coordinate 29,999,190 of NC_080165.1, forward strand.
TGTCACTTCTGTGTTCATTCTGTGTGTGATATCATTCACTGAATATAATATTTCTGAGATCAAATACCCTTTGGGGTTGCTTTATGTAAGTGATTTGAGAAATCCTTTTAGCATGATGTCTCCTTCAGTTTTCACAGTTGCTGGAAATCTGGCTTCTTTAAAAGTTGTCATCTTTAAGTATGGTGTTAAAAGGACACAGCAGATTATATTAGACTAAATTTCAAAATTTATTCTAATACTGCAAATCTACATCTTGATTATATTATAGATACGTTATAAACAGGGTGTGTGCACTGTAAAATATGCATCAAGTTTGCACAAAGTACATTTTATATCACTGAATCTGCAGCATCCCTAATTCTGTGTTGCATTGTTATTTACCATTACAAAAGGCTGTGCTTTTCTAATTAAACTGTGACACAATTCTTTCTTACTATTTAAAATTCCTTTAGTTTACACTTATTGAAAAGTTCATTGAGATTTAATGAGAGACTTACATCAAATTTGTGCATGTATAAAAACAAAGGATAGGTGAGATAATTGCTTATTTTGCAAAAAATATATATAAACATTCCTCTAGTGACAAATACCTGCCCAAGTTGATGCTCAGTTTTTATTCCAGTGGGTACTTGGATTACTTTTGATATTGATAACTTTTTTGTTTTAATTTTGAATGATAATATAGCTAAAAGTAAACTATGGAATACCTGTCATACATATTATTGAATAAATAATGACAGCATGTACAGGATGACTTGACTAGCTGTGTACCTGTCTAGGTATTCACAGTCAAAGCACTGTGCCACCAGGAGACCACAGTTGTGTGGTGCTATCAATTTTTTAGATGCTGCCTGATCTCGGATAGTAAAGCATGAAAAATATCATCTGTAGAATCTATGACCCTCAGCACTATGTTTTAAAGTTAGATGCATGGATTTAGTGCTTTTATGGAGTGACTTGGATTTGGCAGTTTGTAGATATTAAAAAATGTTTTATTATATTTATTCATATTTTGAATAGAGGCAGAGAAATTGGGAAGGGAGGGGGTGATAGGGAGGAAGAGAGAGTGAGAGGGACACACACACTAAACACACACACACACACACACACACACACACTCACACACCACTTCACTACTTGTGAAGCTTCCACTCTGCAAACAGGGCCCCAGGAACTGGGATCTTGGTTTTTGCACATGATAATGTAAATTCTTAACCGAGTGTTCCACCACCCAGCCCATTTCAGTTTTCAGTTCACCAGAGGAAGTAACTATTTGTCTTATTTTCTTTAAATGAGACCAGAGCACTACTCTGACACTGGGGACTGAACAGAGTCCTCATGCATGCAGAGCATGCACTGAGCCACCTCCCTATTCCACCTCCCCATTTGAGTAATCTCAGTGAGGAAGAAAACTACATAGAATTCTTACTATGAGGATTGATACTGTTGTGGCTTCTGTACTAGTAGCATAAAAGAAATCTTGGAATATGACTTTTTAAGAGATTTTACTGGTAGTCTTTTTTTTTTTTTTTGCCTCCAGGGTTATTGCTGGTGCTCAGTGCCTGCACTAAGAATCCACTGCTCCTTCAGGTCCCCCTTTTCTATTTTGTTGTTGTTATTGCTGCTGTTGTTGGATAGGACAGACAGAATCGGAGAGAGGAGGGGAAGACAGAGAGGGGGAGAGAGAGACACCTGCACCCCTGTTCCACTGCTTGCTAAGTAAACCCTCTGCAGGTGGGAAGCCAGGGGCTTGAACCAGTCCTTGGATTCACACCTTGTGCGCTTAACCGTGAGCTACCACCTGCCCCTCTGGTAGTTCATTCTTGTCTGTTATGTAGTATAAGAGTATTTCTGAACATCCCCGGACTATTTATGAGATCATTTATGCGTCTGTCTAAACCTTTACCTATAGCTGATTGCTTTTACCAACAGCCCACTCTGAACTGCCTGTTAGAATGGTCTCTACACTGAACCCAAATTTGCTTCTTTCCGGTCCTTGTGTTGTTGATTCAAATTCTCCTAACCCCCAAATACATAATTTTTTTATATAACTTTTTGTTGTAGCCCCAAATCTGCTGTTTTCCCTCTAGTGCTTAGTTTAATTTGAAGTTTAGTTTAGGTCAAATGCCCTCCAGTGTTACAGTGTTCTTCATTTTGTCTACAATCACATTAGCTTTAATGAAATCTATTTATGCTATTGAGTAGCAATTAAAATGCCTATTTTCTCAGATATTTGGCCCATTATCTATGCTTCCTTCTGCCCTCCTTCGTAGTTTGAAGTTTGAGCTTGGGGTGGATCAGCAAGATAGTTCACCTGGATAATTTGTTTGCTTTGCTACGTGAACTACCTAGATTCCAACCCAGCCCCACCTCACAGGAGGAAACTTTGATGAAGTGATGGGGATTTTTTTCTCCTTCGATGTCTCTGTCTGAAGAAAGATCTGAGCATTGAAGTCTCAGCAATGACAAAAAAAATAGTATAAAATAAAATATATCCTGGTGGAATATTTCAGATCTACATTTAATTGCCATCTTATAAATCTTAAATTTTCTGGTTGGTAGTGACTAAAGTTACAAGCCTTGTTGTGTTATACACATACAATACAACCATAATGTTCTCTAGTATTATCACTTTCTAATATGCTCAGCATATTTTCTAAGTGTGTTTTTATTTCACTGATGTGTGCTTATCAGGCTTGAAATGAGAACCCTTTTTGTATCCTGTAGAGTTTTCCTACATACGTACATCAGATTGGTCTTTAGCTCCCTGATTATTTCTTTGTTGTAGATTTTGGTCATCACAAAGTCTTCATTGCTTAGGGATGACTATGTCAAATATAGCAAAGCAAATAAAGGAAGTGGAGGGGAGAAAGGGACAGAAGTGGGGAGACAGAGACACCATAGAACTGAACTGAAGCTTCCTCCAGTGCACTACGGTCTGGGCTTGAATCTGGATTATGTGCAAAACAAATCCAGTGAGCTATTTTGACAGCCCCAGAGTGGTTCATTTCTCAACCAAGAATTTCCTTCCCCTCTCCCCTTCCCCAACTGGAACCTGTATTCCATTATCCTGCCTACAAGAAATATTACGAATCACTCTAATAGGACTTGAGTGGAATTGTCACATTTTCAGAAATATGTTGACTACCTAAAACACTGTTTTTCCATTTCAGCAGTTGTAAAAATTCTTTTAATGGAGTTTTGTTTTAAAATTACGAAGTGACAGCATTAGAGCAAATTTGAAAAATGAAAAAAGTTACCTAAAGTTTTGATATTGGAAATGGTTTTACTATTTTTCCTCATTTTTCTATTTTGATTTGTTTAGAATCATAATATGCGCTCAATCTTATATCATTTTAGAATAAAAAATTATAAATCAGACTCTTTTACATCAAGCAGCATTATAACCACTGTATAATTTTGTGTGAGCCTTTCTATTTAAAAGTAATGTAGAATGTTTTGACTTTAGATTTATATTGAGTATTATAATTACACTTATTTCTTGTGTATGTCTTATTTATTTGTATCCTCTCCCTAATTCCAGTAGGTAATATTATAGAGATGAGGGAATCAGAATGACTTTGTACTGACTACATGAAATTTGGACTTTTTTTGGACATTACTTTTAAAGACAAATGTCATGTTTTTGTTTTCTATTTGCCTTCTTTTTTGTAATAAAAATAGAATACATAATACAGTTTTCTGTTTACTAGTCTTAAGTGTTTTATCTTCTTTTAAGTATGAGTGTTTTCTGATTTTACCAACCTTTTTTAAAATAACATTTTGTAAAAGCCCAGTAGGAATAGTTATCATGATACGTTATTAATTTTTCTTGTTTTGTTTTTAATAATGGTTTACAGAATTAAAAGATTTCAGTACAGATTCATGCATTGCATCCCCCATAAGATAGCCACCATAGTTGTCACAGTCTCTTCCTATCTTTACAAATCAGTATTTAAATTTAATTTTCAATCATTTAGTTGAATCTGAAAGATAGGCTACATTAGAAGTATTCACATTGGTAGTAAGACCATAGGTTTCCTGCATTACTCTCCCAGTTTGGCACATTTCCATGAGCAACTCAAAGTGTCGTCCAGAAAATGGGATAATGAATAATTTCTGCTATATAGATTTCTGTAATCTAATAATAATTAATACTTTTTCTACAATTCCCAACAGCTTTCCAATGTCTTTCCTTATCCTGCAAACATTCTATTTTATTTTTAATATCATTTATGTTGCCACTAACCTAAATATTGTTCTTTTTTTCCCCCCTGAACTGTTTAAAATTTCCAGCTCCTACCATGGAGTTGTGGATAAACCTTTATTTTCCGAACTAGGCAAAGTGCAGTGAATACTGAGTCTTTCTATTTCATTTTAAAGTTATTTCTGTAGTGTTTTATAAAATTCTTTTTCACTGATACTTCAAGTTATGGAACAATATCCATATTCTGGTCTCTATATTTTTTGGAGCTATAGAATCTCAGTTTCTTAAAAGGCAGCTCAACATCTGCTATTTGGTGATTATCTAAATTTTAGCCCACATCTAGAACAGGCTCCATAGATGTCAGGAAAGTTAAAATATGTTTTGATAGTCTCTGTCTTCCATTACCACATTTTAGTTACATATTACAATGAAAGGACACAAAAATTTCTGTGATCTTGCATGAGGGAATGATGAATTCCAAGGATGGAAAGATTTGGAGAACGGGTGTTTTCAGGGAAATTTGCTGAAAGGCAGGGGGGCTACATCTGTGCTCGAATGAGTGAAGATATATTTTGCCAGGTGCTCAAAGAAGGGAACTGGTTTAGAGTTTTTTGCACAAGCTTTGTGTCTACCACTGTTACCTCACAGGACAATCCATTTCATCCTCAGACACTGTTACTTGAAAAATCTACCCCATCCCACCCCTGAACTTCATTTTACATCTGTTGTTTTTAATACTTTCCTTAGGAATTCATGCAGGTGAAATCCACTTCTTTTGTGAGATGTCTACTCTCTAAATTTGAAAAGTATTATCATTTCTCTTTTGACATGCTAACCCTACCTTGTGCACCAACCTTCTCTCCTCATGGATGATATACTATGTTGTTCTTTTCACTAGTCAGGTTCATGGTCCCACAACTATCCTGATTGTTATCTGTCTAACATGTCCTCGTTTTTATTTTTAAGATACTGTATTTATTACTCAATATCTTGCACAAGGCAATGGACAGACTGGTATGGAGAGAACTAAGACTGCATTTTTCTATTAAACCATACTTCTTTATTTCAGACTAAGGTTTTGGTAGCAGTATTCATCTGTCTGATTATTCACACATACTAGATATACTTTCAACTCTACTTGAAGATCATTGAGAACCTGATAGGAGAATGAATTAAAAAGCATAACAAAAACAAAACAAAAAACTAGGAACAATTTGAGAATCTAAGAGTGATAAATGTAAGAACTAAATTCAGTTTCCCCTAAAAATGGTTTAATGTGTTTTGATTGGTTGAACTTGTTAAATGTATGAGGCCATGTATTATACAATTAATGATATTTTGAATGTCCTTTTGTAATGTGTTGGGTTCACATCAATCTAAACATCTGGAGAGTATATTCCAGACCACATTGGGTTTTATATCAGCATACTTTCAAAGTAAGCAGTTCCAGTAAAACATATAAAGTCTTCTATACTATAAACCAAGAAGCAATTTAGCTGGCAACTCAAAGTGGAATGTAGAATGAGAATGAAATTAGATAAATTCCCCCCAGAGGCACTCCACATTGTACACCATAAAGAGATGAATAGTGATATTGTACATAAAGCGTGCTTTTATAAAAGCCTGGGATTTCCAAATATTTATCATGACTGTGTTTTATACCTAAATTGCCTAATGAATATAGTGTCATTTTTCCTTTTAGTTCTGCTAAGTTGATATCTTGAACTAATAAGTGATGGGACCTTGAAATTTTAGCTAAACCCTTTTTTAATACTCTAAAGCATGTATTCCATTTTTATTATAGATGAATATTCAAATTATTTATGCCATTATAAACACATTCAAATATTTTAAAACACATTTTAATTTGAACTAGTATTAGTATAAATCAGAGTACCATTCCAGAAACTTTTGGTATTCATACTGCTACAAAATCAAAAAACAAGGTTTTCCAATTTTGTTGTTTTAATTTGTGATTGAAATTCTTGAAAGTGAAAAAAAAAAGATCATTTTGTAAACTTAAGAGTTTTAAAAATATATTCTTGTGTATTCAGGTTGAATGTTGATTTGAATTTTGTAATTTTTGGTAACTGGCCATACAAAATGATTTCATTCTTAGTGGTAAATAATTTTGTTTATAAATTCAATAGTAGAGAAACTAATCTGAATTTTACAAAATTTTTTTCTAAGTTGGGATTTCTTATATATTTGCTTTTTTTTCTCATTGTCAGAAGAGTTTAAATATTTCCTTTATTGGTCACAATACTCTGTGCATAGAGGCCTGAATTTATTGCTTTGCTCAGTATCCAGAGATACTTTAGGATAGATTATATGCATTAAAATTTCTCTTAAATGCATATAAAAATACAAGATTAAAATATATTTATTATAAATACACTATCAATTGTTGAAGCACTAACAAGATAGCAAGCAGTTAGCAGATCGATATAGGAATATAAAGGGAGGTAATCAACACATTCAGGCTGTTTTAATCCTGAGAGCATCTGCTGATTTTACAAACTGGAACTTCACTTTGCCTGTTTGTTTGTGATGAAAGAGATAGAAAACAAAGGGTACGCCATTAGGTTTAGTGTGAGTTAGATATAAACTAATCCCAAGGGAGGGAGTCTATATCAGTTACTTTGTTAGAGGGGAAATCCTGAGAATAGTGTACTACTAAGATTTCAAACCCGTCTTAATGCAAAGTCACATCACCTGGGAAGTCCAGAAAAATTTAAGCCCAATATTTAAATTGAAGAGTCTGGGAATTTGTTGATCACTTATCTTTCTAATAGAAAGTAGGCAAATTCCATTCTGGAGGAAGTAACACACTTTGAACAGGCGATCATTGCTTTGGAGAAATTAGCTGTGAACCTTATTCATCGCTACATTCTCCAGAATAGAGTTAATTCAGTCCCTTCTCATAATTTTTCAATTAGGTCTCAGATGAGATTGGTCATCTTCAGGGTGGTATGGCCATAGACTTAGTTGGTTTCCTGTGGCAATTCCATTTGGTTTCCTTGATAGCTGACCAAAGCTAAAAACTTAACTCAATATATGAAAGTAGGGTTGATATATTGGGGAAATAGTTGAGACATTTATTAATTCACAACTTGATTATTAAAAATTAAGCCTATCAACTCTTTGAAGAATGATCATCCCTTTAATCTTGTTTTAGTATTGGTACTGGCTCTTCACATAGTGATTGCATATACTTATTATCCAATAAGTGTTCACTGAATGAATTAATGACAGAGAAGGCAGAAAGTTTTGTTAAAAGAAAGAGTGAGTAGTGCCAGGCAGTGGTGCACCTGGATTAGTGCATACATTAAAGTGCTCAAAAAAGCAGGTTCAAGTTCCTTGTCCCCACCTGCAGGGGGAAAGCTTCACAAGCTGTGAAGCAGTGCTGCAGGTTTCTATCTGGCTTTGTCTGTCTGTTTATCCATCTATCTTATCTTTCATTCTCTCATTGACCTCTCAATGTCTCTGTCTCTATCCATAGTAAATAAAAATATTTTAAAAAGAAAAAGTGAGTTATTGGGTAGTTTGAGGATAGTATATAAATAAAAAGAATATGACTTAAGGGACCAGGTGGTTGGTGCACCTGGTTGAGTGCACATGTTACAGTGCGCAAGGACCTGTGTTTGAGCCCCTGGCCCCCATCTGTAGGGGGAAAGCTTCACAAGTGGTGAAGCAGTGCTGCAGGTGTCTCTCTGTCTCTCTCTCTATCACCCCCTTCCCTCTCAATTTCTGACTCTATCCAGGAAATAAATAAAGATAAAAAATTTTTAAAAAAAGATGACTTAGGGAGTAGTAACAGCTGTGTTTCACTCTCCCTGATCAACTAGAAATAGCAAAGAGAACACAACAAGACGGGAGTAGGATTCATTTTGGAACCCCCCAAGCCAGGGGTGAGTACAAACATGTGTGGCTCATAGACTGAGAGGGGTTTAAGGAGTGATTCCTGGGCTAAAAGCCCTTACCTACTCGGGAGTGGCTGGTACAGGTCCAGCAGTTTACTGGTTGACAAACCACCTCTGGTCTGAGTATTATCAACAAAAAGACTGCTGAAGGGAGAAGATCAACTAAATCTCACCAATTTATAACTGTGGGTCTCCATTGATATTGCCCCTGAGGGGCTGGAACAGCAATGGGGAAGCCTTATACTGACATCAGGGGACAGAGAATTGGCTGGGTGACTCAGGAGAAAATCTACACTCTCTGTGGTCTGGAGGTGTATCTATATAGTAGGAGCCTTCTCAGACCACAGTGGAGTTAAATCAACATTTAACAAACAAACAGAAAATCAGTAAAAAGTCCCAAAACACAGAAACTTAACATTACACTACTTACCAACTAATGGGTCAAAGAGGAAATTAAGGAAGAAATCAAAATGTTTCAAGAATTCAATGAACATGAAGACATGAGATATCAAAATATTTGGGACACAGCTAAGGCAGTACTCGGAGGGAAGTTCATAGCCATACAAGCACACATTAAGAATCAGGAATAATCTCAATAAACAACCTGACTGCACACCTTAAAGACTTAAAAGAGGAACAAAGGAACCCTAAAGCAACCAGAAGGACTGAAATAACTAAAACTAGGGCAGAAATAAATAATACTGAAAATAAGAGAGCCATATGAAAAATCAGCAAAGCTAAATGTTGGTTCTTTGAAAGTTAAACAAAATCTACAAACCCTTAGCCAGACTCACAAAACAAAAAAGGGAGAAGACTCAAATAAATCGAGTTGTAAATGAAAGAGGAAATATCGGACACCAAAGAAATCCAGGATATCACTTGAAGCTTCTATGAACAACTAACTGTATGTCACCAAGTTAGAGAGTCTGTAAGAAATGGAAAGTTTCTAGGTACCTAAAAATTTCCAATATTAAAAAAGAGGAACTAGAAAATATGAAAAGGCCAATCACAGCCAAAGAAATTGAAACAGTTATCAAAAACCTTCCCTATCATAAAAGTCCAGGACAAGCTGGTTTCACAAATGAATTCTACAAAACCTTCAAAGAAGAGTTAATACCTCTACTTTTAAAACTCTTCCAAAAGATTGAAGACACAGGACTATTCCTTTCCAGCTTCTATGTAGCCAAAATCACTCTGATACCAAAAGCAGACAAGGATACAACAACAACAAAAAGTGAAAACTACAGACAGGTGTCACTGATGAACATAGATGCTACAATATTGAACAAAATTCTAGTCTACAAATCCAATTACAAAGATGAAAACAAAAACAAATGCTACCACATCTAATTAAAAAGCTTCTGTACAGCAGAAGAAACCACCACCCCAAAAGACCCCTTATTGAATGAGTAAAGATCATTCATTACATGTCAGAATTCTGAGAGGCCTGGTTTATGGAATAGATGCAATTCGATCTCCACTCTCCCCAAAGCAACAAGAGATCGAAGTGGACACATAATCTATAGCTGAAAAATCTACATCCAGGGACATGTCATCTTCCAGACAACAAGTTACAGATGCTTCCATAGCTCCATCCCCACTTCTCTGGGCCGACAACCTTTCCAATGCATCCTGGACCTATGTGTCTCCAGAGGTCTGGTCCACTGGGAAAGATAGGCTGGGGTTATGCATAGACCTGTCAATGACCATGCTCAGTGGAGAAGCAATTACAGAAGCCAGAATACCTACCATCTGCTCCCCCAAAACCACCTTGATCCATACTCCCAGCAGGGGAGAAGTGATAAGATGAAGATAAGAGGGCTCTGAAAGCCAGCTCTATCAGCACCCAGAAAGAGAGGAGGAAAAGGAGAGGGACATACGGAGTTAGTTATGTTGTCATGAGTGGTTTGGAGGGGAAGAGAGGATTGAATTAGAAGAAAAAGGGGCAACTATGTATAAATGTAGATAGACATTTGTAGAGATGATGGTTGGCCCATGTCTACAACATTAGGGGAACTGTGGTGGATTGCAATGGGGAGACTGAATATTCAGAACTCTGCTGGTGAGAATGGTGTGGATTCAAACCCCTGTCAACATGTAGTACTGTAATATAAAAATAAATAATTAAAAAAGAGAAGGAGAGAGAATGAAAAGATCTTTACATGTTATACATCAGATAAGAGGCTAATAACCAAAATACATAAAGAGCTCACCAAACTCAGCAACAACAACAACAAAAAAAATGACCCTAACCAAAAATGGGGAGAGGATAGGAAGAGAATATTAACAAGAGAAGAAATCCAAAAGCTCAACAAACATGAAAAAATGCCCCAAGTCATTGATTGTTAGAGAAATGCAAATAAAGACAACAATGAGATATCACTTCACCCCTGTGAGAATATCATACATCAGAAAAGGTAGCAGCTGTGGTCCGGGAGGTGGCATAGTGGATAAAGCATCGGACTCTCAAGCGTGGGGTCCAGAGTTCAGTCCCTGGCAGCACATGTGTCAAAGTGATATCTGACTCTTTCTCTCTCTTCCTATGTTTCTCATTAATAAATAAATAAAATCTTTAAAAAAAAAAAAGAAAAGGTAGCAGCAGCAATTGCTGGAGAGGTTGTGGGGTCAAAAGAACCCTCCTGCTCTGCTGGTGGGAATGTAAATTAGTCCAACCCCTGTGGAGAGCAGTTTGGAGAACTCTCAGAAGGCTAGAAGTGGACCTACCCTATGACCTTTTAATTCCTCTCCTGGGAATATATACTAAGGAACCAAACACACACATCCAAAAAGATTTATGTATAGCTGTGTTCATAGCAACACAATTTGTAATAGCCAAAACCTAAAAGCAATCCAGGTGTCCAACAACAGATGAGTGGCTGAGAAAGTTGAGGTATATATATATATACATACAACGGAATACTACTCACTATTAAAAATGGTGAATTAGCATTCTCCACCTCATCTTGGATGGAGCTTGAAGAAATCATGTGATGTGAGATAAGTCAGAAACAAAAGGATGAAGATGGATGATCTCTCGCATAGATAGAAGTTGAAAAACAAGAACAGAAGGGAAAACACAAAGAGAACCTGGACTGGAGTTGGTGTATTGCACCAAAGTAAAAGACTCTGGGGTCGAGGTGGGGGTGGGTGGGTGGGTTTCATGTCCTAGATCACGATGGCAGAAGAGGACCTAGTAGGGGTTGAATTGATATTTGGAAAACTAAGAAATGTTATGTATGTACAAACGATTGTGCTTTACTGACAACTTGAAACCATTATCCCCAGAATGAAATTTAAAAAAAAAAACAAAAAAACTGTGCTCATTGGTGATGATTCACAGAGCATTTACCCATGCGTTATTTATCTGTTTGTCTTTATTCCTTTCTTGTTTTTTGTAGTCAAGCAAACTTCTATCCAAACTTCCTTTTTGTAAGTAATTTAAATTGAGTGGAGGTTCTATAATCACACAAGCTTTTGACCTAAGATTTTTATTTACATTGTAGTATACAACCTGTTGGAGTATTTTATTTCCAGTTTAAGGTTTTTGTTTTTGTTACCCCCACAAGAACTGAAAAAGTAGCCTTAAAAATCAACAGTTAATTAGAAGCTTATATACTTTAATTTATTCACATATTTTAGTGGAGGAAATAGAGACCATTCAAAAAAGGTCAAAGTAAGAAGTTGTGATAATAAAATTATTTGATAGATTTAACTTTTCATATGAAATGCTAAGGAAGAAAAAGGTCAAGGGTCTTGGCAAAGTAATAATTGCAGAAATATAAAAAAGTAGTCACAAACAGAATGAGGAATATAGTGTCTAATTAATATCTCTAAAAGTAAACCAAGTAACTCTTACAGAAAGTAAAGTTGTTGACATTTGGCCACAGTTTCTCATCCCCCATGATAAGTGTCTGCAAAACACTCTCACCATCAACTTGGGTCCTTTTCCACTATCATGCACCAGGATCTCCATGCCCCCTCTATCCCTTTCCTATCCACCTTTCCTAGAGATATTTGCTTTGGTGCAGTATACCACATCCAGTCCAAGTTTGGCAATTGCATTTAAAATTTGAAAAGTAAAGAGGTATTTACAAATTAAAATTTATTCTCTTTTCTTGGAGATGAAATATATATGTGTACACACACACACATGATTTTGCTTTTGGGGGGGTAGAAACAGCATTTCTCAGCCTGATGTGGTGCAAGTATTGAATAAAGACCCCGGATTGCTATACCTTACCTTTGTGCAACTTCTTAGACCACTGTTGAAGATTTTCTGTTTCCCTAGTGAAATTTGCTTTAACTGTTTAGAGGGAACCGTCAGGTACTCCAAAATTATTATTATCTTATGTGTTTCTTGGATAGAGACAAAGAAATCCAGAGGGAAGGGGTAGATAGACAGAAAGACACCTGCAGCACTGATTCACCACTGCAAAGCTTTCCCCTGCAGCTTGGGCCCAGGGGCTTGAACCTAGGTCCTTGCACTTTGTAACATGTGCATTCAACCAGGTATGCTACTGCCTAGGTCTGATACCAAAAGTATATTTATCAACTTTAAACTTCACCTCCTCGCCTATAGATAGTTAACTATTACTGATAACTTCTTACAGTTCCAAAGCCAAATCCCCCAGTAGAGGATATATATCCCTTTACAGTTTGGGTGATGAATAGGAGAGAAAATTGCCTATATTTTTCATAAAAAAGATAAATGATTTTCATATTAAATATAATTGTAGGGATTGACAGTTGGTGTATTATATAAATATATTTTCACTTGATTTTAATTACTCACGATACTGCTCTTTTTATATTGTTGGCATCTGTTCTATGAGAACTTCTGAGGATCCCCCAAACTAGTTCATTCTGGCTAGCAGCATCAGTGTTGTGTGTAGAACAATACCAGACATATGCCTGCAGTAGGAATGGAAAAGCCTTTATGAGGAGAAGGCACTCAGATCCTCATAAATTACAGCTGTGGTAATAATTCTATAGTATTTTAGCTCTACATTTCAACAAGTTTTTATGCTAATATTTTATTTGGAGCAATATTGTGATTTTCCAAGTGATTTTTCTTATGGAAACTCTTGAGTCCATGAAGGACACAAAATACTTCAGAGATTTTTTTTTATTACTATTATTGCTACAGACAGCAGCAAACACATGGCAATAATAATGTACTAAAAGAAAAACTGTGATACTGGGCTTGAACGTTTCTTCATCAAATCCTGTCTTTCATAATCTTGAACATAAAGAGACACCACTACTTCTTCATTGTGTTATCCTTTGCCAACTCATAGCCTACGAGAGAATCAGACACACTTTGCCTATACGCACAGGCAGAATAAAGTCTATCAAGTTTTTCTAAAATGTCTAGTAAAGGAATTGCAGAATATGCAAATGTTACAAAGTTAGCTCTCTTCAATCCTGGAAGAAGTTTTTGAGTTCCAGAGGTACCTGCAGAGCTACAACTCTCTGGAGGAAAAACAGTCACTCTATTCACTCTTACTGGGTTATTTTCTCAGGATGTAAATGGAAAACACTGCTTTGTAAGTGTACTTTCAAGAGCCTGAATTTTGGTAAAATATCTCTATTATAAAATGACAGGAACCCATGATATGTGGATCATAAATTTTTGTTTGACATCCATGTGCTTCTTGCGTTAGCTTTGTCTTAGAAAAAGAGAAGTGTTACTCATTACTTAGAGATCCCTTACAGAATGGGAGAAGATCTTTACATGCCATACGTTATCTTTTTTTTTATTTTCTTTCTTTATTTTTTAATTATGATTGGGGTTTGGTGCTAGCATTATGAATTTACTGCTCCTGGTGATGTTTTTGTTTATTTGTTTGGTGGAGTCAGAGACATTAAGAGGGAAGGGGATAGAGAAGGAGAAAGATTGAGAGACATCTACAGCACTGCTTTACTGCTTATGAAGCTTCTCCACTGTGGGTGAGGAGTAAGAGCTTGATCCTGGGTCTTGAGCATGATATTGTATATTCTATCAGGTGTGCCACAAACCCAGGGATAATGTTTTTTTGTTTTTTTTTTCTCTCCAAGTTTATTTCTGGGGCTGGGTGCTAGCACTACCAATCCACTGCCCCTGGATTGAGAGGGAAGGGGGAAGTGGAGAGGGAGAGAGAAAAGTAGACACCTGCACACCTGCTTCACTGTTTGTGACGTGTCCCTGCTTCTGGTGGGAAGGGGGCCTCAAACCCAGGTCCTTGAGCAGGACCTCGCATAGTACTATGAGGCGCTAAAACCAAGTGAACCACCACCTGGCCCTCAAGGGTGATGTTACTTAGATGAAATATTACTCTTTTATTAAGATGAATGTATTTCAGTTAATTATTCTGTTTAGTAAGGAAACCAGCTGGAGAGCTAGGCAGTGGTACACCCAATTGAGCACACTCATTATCATGCATAAGGACCTAGGTTCCAGTCCTTGCTCCTCACCTGCAGGGGGGACTCATCACAAGCAGTGAAGCAAATCTTCTCCCTATCTGACCCCTCCTCCCCAATTTCTCTCTGCTCTATCTAATAAAACAGCAAAACAAAAACCAAAAAAATAATAATAAAGGAGAGGGGACTGGCCATGGAGCAGTGGATTTTTAGTGCTAGCACCCAGCTCTAGCAATAGACTTAGTGGAGAAATATATATTAAAAAGAGCAATATTGACTACAGTTGAAAGGGAAAAATTGAGAGGAATTTGAGAAATAGTATGTTTTATATACCAAGAAAAATACATAAAGGGTTAAGAGATATGGGTGTGGGCTTGAGGTTATCCTAAATATTAATAATAATAATAATATTAATATTTAATATATTTAATAATAATATTAATATTATTAATAAATATATTAAATATTTAATATTAATAATATTAATATTAATTATTTATTAATAATAATTATTAATAAAATATTAATAATATTAATAATATTAAAGTTAAACTAGGCTGTTCTAAGCTTCATTCAATTTCCCTGATATAGTCTTGAATAATGACATGGCAGCTAGATTTGGTAGTGACTAGCCCTGAATTTGATTATGATTTTATATGACTAATTGTAAGGCTGGGTCTTTCACTTTGGTAGTGTTGGAAAGTCTATGAGGAAGAGGATGGGTCTTTCTGCTTTCCACAAACCTTGTAAACCACATTGTTCTGCAGAGTTGAATCCAAGGATTTTATTTGGATTATTTTGCTAAAGTTATATGTTTTGAAATGAAGGGGCATTGACTATTCTAGGATCTGGTAGCAATTTCAGAGATTAGAAAATTGGATCTACATCTGCCACTTAAACAAATAAGCAGCTGCTCGAATGCACATCCATCCAGTTTATTCAAAACCTTGCATTTATAGGATGCTTCTTGTTCACTCATGTATATGCTCTGTACGACTTAGAAAATTTTTCCTTTCCCTGATTCCTCCTACACCCAGAAATGCAGATAGAGGTATAAAGTATGTGCAGGCTTATATGAAAATTCTTTATTAGGATGAAGTAGAAAGCTAAGGCTACATGATTATGTGTAATTTCCTTATCTGACTTGAGATTTCAGCCAGTCAAGAGAAGTAAGTTACCCAGGTTTTCCAAAACTGAGAATAGTTTTAGCATACTATTTTATATCTAGAGGGTTTTAAAGAAGTTATTGTGCTAATTTCATTTTCTCTACACAGAACTGTCTTTGAAGCATATAGTTTTGACTGACTTATGATTCATTATTCCTTGAATATTGTTTATTTAGCATTAGCTATTTCTATTTAAGTTGAAATAAATTCTGTTGTGCAGGACACTGGAATGCCTACCCTCCAATTAACTGAAATGTTTTGGTAAAAATAGGCCTCCATTTGAGTACATCTGTCAAGAGTCAGTAACAAATGAAAAATATGCCGTAATTTAAAGATTACTTGATGATAAGCTTTCCTAATAAACTCTACTTATATTTAAGATTGCTTAAAATGGCAGGAAGATTTATAAGAAATCTGACACCTTATAGTAATATCAAGGCAACATTAGCTTTCTGAATGTGAATAACCCAATGTTAAGCTTCTCACTCTAGACAGGATTGAAGGCGATCTTTCAGAGTGATTAGAGTAACTTTGTATATTAGAAAAGATCCATGGTTAGTAGTCTGAAGTGATAATTCATTTTGAAAATATATTATTTGATTGTTACATACCAAATAGTTCAGCTGGATTTTTTTTTCTCTTTTTGATTGTATAACTTTTGAGAATAACTTAAGGTAGAGCATGTGTGTACACATACTCTCTCTCTCTCTCTCTTTCTTCAAGGGGACCTGTCAGATGCATATACAAAGCCCAGGGACCTATGCTAGGATCCCAGTTCAAGCTCCCACATCCCCACTTGCAGGGGGTCGCTTCACAAGCGGTGCAGTAGGTCTGCAGGTGTATATCTTTCTCTTTCCTATTTCTCCTCTCTATTTCTCTCTGTCCTATCAATAAAATGTTTTTTTCATACACACACTTCACTAGGAGTTACCATACATGGAGTTACAGATTATGGAATAATGGCAGTTTACTTAGATGCTGTTTGTAGATTTTTCTACTGATTTTGGTTATTGATCAACTTAAGGTGGTGGAAAGTTAAAGGAATTATGATTAAAGAAGACAATGGTATTTATTAAGTATCTAACTTTGTGTTGAAGTCTTACATTATATATTGATGAAAAAACAACTATTTTGAACTCTAGTGTGATTTTACCCATAGGTGTCAGATTTGTCAGGTGATTCAGAGTAGCTGCTTGCACCTAGCTCTCTGAAGGATTTGTAAATGCCTGTGATTCATGTTTTAGACAAATGCTAATCTGTAATGGCACCTAAAAATGAATTACAGAAAATGAGATTGTGTTTTTAAAAATGCATTTTATGAAAAGTGAGTAGATTGGATAGTTGCCAATAGTAAGTTACTTATTTATGGATTAATCTTTTAACTATTTGAAAACCTAACTTTACTACTTATTAAATAAGAAAATATATATTAATTTTTTATTCAGAGGGGTGGGGAGAGGTAGAGAGGAAGAGAAGAAAATAGACCCCTGCAGATCTGTTTCACCACCAGTGAAGCGTACCTTCTGCGGAAACTCAAACCCATATCCTTGAGCAGGTCCTTGTACTTTGTGCTATGTGTGCTTAACTGGATGCGCCTGTGCCCAGCCCCCCAAGGATCAATATTTTGAATCATTATTTTCACTATAATGGACAGTTAAATTATATTCCATAAAAATATTTTATGGCTTTATAGTCCAATAGGATTGACTTTATATACTTATACTTTAAAATATGATTGTTTTGTATATGTGTATACTTTGAAAACTAAAGTGTTCCTGAACAATACATGTAATCTTAACGTGTAATAAATCATTTTTGAATGCCATTTTCTTGGGCAGGAGAGATAGTGTAAAAGGTAGGGCATATGCCTTACCATTCATACAAGTCAGGCTTGAGTACCTGCATCATAAGGGAGGACTTCTAACACAAGAGAAATTGCTGGTATTCTGGTGCACCCCCAAGCTTATCTCTCTCTTTCTGAATGAAAAAATGGAACAGAGTAGGGATCTGGTGGTTAAATAAATACCTGGTTGAGTGTACACATTACCTTGAGTGAAAATCCATGTTTAAGCCCATTGGGCCCACTAGCAGAGGGAAAACTTCATGAGCAGTGAAACAGTGCTGCAGGTAACACACACTCTCTCCTCATTCCATTTCAGTTTCTCTCTGTCATTAACCAATAAATAATAAATACAAAAATATTTTATGTGGTATAGAAGAGAAACTACATGTATGCAACTATTCATCTTTGCAAGAAATAAATAAAAGTTAAGTGGTATTCACTAACTTTATTTCAGAATTTAGAGTGATCACATTCCATTTGGAGAACACTGGTTTAGGTACTCTACCTTTTAAATTTTAGGACTTCAATTCAACTTTAGAATTCAGCTTTACAAAAAAAAAAAAAATTCCCTTCAGTGGGATACAAAATTCTGGTAGTGGGAACTGTATGGAATTGTACCCTGTTATCTTACAGTCTGGTTAATAATTATTAAATAACTAATAAAAATATGTTTTGTTTTGTTTTTCAAAAGGAGGAAACAAGCTAGGGGGTATGGATTGACCTGTCAATGCCCAAGTCCACTGGATAAGCAGTTATAGAAGCCAGAAATCCCACCTTCTGCACCTCATAAAGATCTTTGGTCCGAACTCCCAGAGTGATAAAGAATAGGGAACCTTTCAATGGAGGGGATGGGAATCAGAACTCTGGTGGTGAGAATTATATGAAATTGTACCCCTTTTATCCCACAATCTTGTTGATCATTGTTAAATCACGAGTGGGGCAAAAAACTCCCCCTCTTTTTAATCTTTGTCATATTGTGGAGAGGATATATTGTAGGATAAACTGTACCCTGAAGTTATATGTGCAGAACTACAGCTAGACAGACTTCTGGGGCACTGCTTTTGTAGCTGTTTATACCTAGCAGCTGGGCTGCTGGATTCTGAACTATGGATCCTCCTTTTTTGGATTCTCTGTTTCATTCCTTGGAACACAAGTCATCAGAACTCAAGATCCAAGATTAGGATTGCACATTAGTTATAGAAGATAGAAGAATATAGCATATACCTTTATGCTGCCTTTCTTTCCCTGATTTTGAATAGAAAATATTTGGGATGCATTGGAGAAGTGACTAGTGAATGAAAAGTGCCTTTCAGTATTCAGATCCTTGGTTATTATCTGTAATTTCTGCCTGAGTTTGTGGTGTGTGTGTGTGTGTACTCCAGTGCTTGTGTGTATGAAATAATAGACACATATTATGTATCTTATGATCTTATTTTTTTTCATCTTGTATACTATCACACTGTATACTTTTATAAGTAGGATAAAAAGTCGAAATGTGAATAATTGCATTAGACTAAAGAGAATAAAACTCCTGAAATTAGTTGTAGTGGTGAGGCGGAACTGGAGTTGTTTGTTGTTCTACCATAGTCAGCTCAAGTGTTCTCTTGGAGAACAAGCCCTTGGAGAACAAGTGAGCAGTATGACTGAGAGTCCACCACTGTGAACAGATAGGCTTCATTTTGCGAGGGCATAGAGAAAGGAATTCTCAGTAATAGATATTTAACCTTTTGAATTTTGTAAGGTCTTAATGAGAATAGATGGCTACAAGGGGGCACTGACCAGCCCTAAATTTGTCAGTGAACATCTTAAAAATGGTGGCTCCGCTAGGGAGAATGAGCGGGGGTAAATCATGGCTTTGCAGTCATGGCTTGCGCCTTTTGAGGTTGTATTTTCACAAAAAGACAAATACTAGTATGTTGATCTTTGAGGATTCCCAGGTCAGAGGCATGAGAGACAGAATTATTTGATGAATCCAGATGATCATGGTAGGAGAGGGCTGAAGTATGAGGGGAGCGCAGTGCAGAAACACCATGAGACACCATGCAGAGGTCATCTAGAGAAATCAGTTTTTCAGATGCTGATGCCTTGGTGGAGTCCTCAGCAGATTGATTATCAGGACCTTCAGGAGAAAACTATCTTACTGAGGACTATCTTACTGAGCTGTGCAGAGAATGCCCTAGTACTAAGCCCCCCTGGCAGAATACACACTGTTTGCATGAAGGTAGGGATAACAGCATTTATGCAGTTCCTGGAGCATTTTTATTTTTGGTTCAGAATTCTGTCCCATGTGCAAACTTCTTGGCATTTGAAAACTTTCTCAGAGCTTTAAAAAGAGAGGGAGACAGGAGATAGCTCATCTGGTAGAGTGCACACCTTACCATAAGGAGACCTGGGATTCAAGTCCATGGTTACCCCATGAGCACCATGCAGGAGGAAATTTCAAAAGCAGTGCTGTGGTCTCTCTAGAGTTCTCTCTGTCCTTCTCAGTTTCTTACCCTGTATCAGGAAAAAAGGAAAAATAAAAAAAGGGTCCAGTGGAGCAGAGGAGACTTGCAGGTGGGAAACCTCAGTGAAAAAAAACTAATGTCAAAAAAAAAAAGTTTAAAAGTAAGAACATGCATTTCTCATTAAGAATTTGGCACCCATCACACACTAATACACTTTATAAACAAAGCTTCGGGAAAAAGATTGAAATGGTTTCTTTGTGAGACTGCTGTATGTTCTTCCATACGATATTCTTATTTTTAGATTGTCTCATTTTTACATAAAATTAAAGATCCTATTAATTTTGATACATTCAGTTAAGTGCTACAGATTGCCAGTTTGTAGCCCCAAATAGATCCATAGTGGACCAATAACTTATTAAATAATTTAAACTTATTAAATTATCTCAGTAACATTGAATAGTAAATATTTAGAAAGTAGCATTTTAGTCCCCCCCCCCCACCTCTAGGGTCATCATCGGGATTTGTTGCACTATGAATCCACTATTCCTAGTGGCCATTTTTCCATTGTATTAGACAGGACAGAGAGAAATTGAGAGGGGAGGTGGAAATAGAGAGAGAGAAAAAGATAGATGCTTGCAGACCTGCTTTACGAAGTGGACCCCATACAGGGGGAAGTGAGGGCTCCAACTCCGTTCCTTGTGCGGGTCCTTTTGCTTCGTACTATGTGCACTTAACTGGGTGCATCTCCACCCAATCCCTGATTTCTAGTTCTTTAAAGACGCTAAGTCCTACCTTTATTTTCATAGTATTTTTTTTTCTGCTTTCTGGATGGAACTTATCACATTTAAAAACTCACTAAATAAATAGTAGAAAATTCAAGAGTGCTCCATCATGGTACAACACTGGAGAGCAGTGTCTAGATTGGCACAAGAAAATGAAGAAGTAAAGACCACAGGGGATATCGTGCCCAATTTCATTTTTGAGCAAGTGACTATTAAAGTGTCCTTTAAGGTAGGGGCAGGATAACTTCAGTTTTCCAAGGACAATTATTTCTTAGATTACTCATACTAATTGAATGTGAACATATTTAAAGGATTAGAATCTAAAGCAGAATACCATTTCTTAAGTACAAAATACATTTCTTTTCCCTATGTTTGCTAAGTGATTTCTTCCCATCCTGAAGCTGGCGCCCTGCCCCCAGGATACCATGATGATATAACTAAATATGTTTAGAAAAGATGCCTCCCTTCAAGCTCAGAGCTATTCCAGAGATTCTCTGTGTATTCAGGACACAAGTGGCATGTGCAGAAGTTAACATGAGTTGTCGCAGGTGGGAGCTGTATTAATTTTCCCTGTGCACTGACTGTCTAATCTAAACATTCCAATGTTGAAAACAAAACTGATAGTTGATATTTCTAGGGAAGGGTCATTGAACCTCAGATGGATAAAAAGAATATATGCAAAAAGAAAACAATATGTTAGTGCAGAATATCTGAACCCGAGATAGAGAAAGGTCACACACTCATCTAATTTAAGGGGATAGAAATTCACAGATGTATTTGTGATTCTACCAGCTATAGAGATTTCAAATATTGAAATGGCATTTGGAACAGGAAGATAGAATTCAGATTAGAGCACAGTGAATAACAAAGTGAAAATGTTGTTATTCTAGCAGCTTACAGATACTTCATTGTATTTGCTTCTGCTAAATCCTAAAGAAATGATCTGAAAGAGTGATGCCTGTTGTTCTTGGCTTTTATTGATTTTGTTCCATGCAGTGTGAAGGATATGCTGCTTGTCCTAAAGTAATGAAATTGAAAGAAGATTGATTTTGGATGACTTCCAGTATCTTTCCTTAAACTACGATTTGCAGACTTAAAAAACAAAACTTTATCTCCCACAATTCACTCACTCCTGACTGCTACAAACAAAATTTTATCGCTCATGGGCCAGTTAGTTTTGAGAGAATTAGAAATTCCAGCTGATACTGGATCAGCACTTTCCATTTTTAATCAATTCAGTTAGAACTAAATTTACTAGCCTTTTAGAGATAATAAGGACTCTTTGAATATCATGTTTTTCTTCAAATGTCATAAAGGACCCATCTGGAGACTTCAGGGACTTATGACATTAAGGAATATGAGTAGGGAAGACTTTCCCTGCCTCATTTTAGATTTTAAACACCTATTACTGCATATCCCGGTGTGCTACATAGACCTCTCAGGTACATTCTCTTTCACGTGAAATAAACGAACCTTTAAAAATCATGTTTTCCTCAAGATACTCATTCCCTAATGTGTAAAGGAAAACTTAAGTATGCATAAAATATTGATGGCCAAACAGGCATTTAAACACCACACTTCATGTGTGTGCACACAATCACATCCATATTATACACACATGCATACACATTCAACCTGCCTTAGCATGAACCTTCTCATGGGTTCACACAGTCCAAGATGGCTCACATGCTGATTTCTTCAGTAATGAAGAGTTATTCTACACACTGACAGAAGGCTCCTGTCTCATTTTCACTAATTTTTTTTCATTTGAGTCAAAATGTGACATTGGTATTATATGAAACACCAAAAATTACATTAAAAATAAAATACATAGGCATAAGCAATGTAACTGCATTATCTTGAGAGTTGTATTCAGTTTCTTTATTATTATTTTTTTGTCCTTGTCACTGGGGCCTCACTGCTCCAGGCCGACTCAGTATTCAGTTTCTACCATATCACTTGCCATTTTTTTATATGAGATATTCAAAAGAAGACTGTGTAGATAGTTGAAAGGGGTTTGGTATTTGAGGGTTTAAAACTTTGGTTCCTTTTTTTTTTTCAAAGTAAAGTATCCCATATATCATTGTTTTTCATGGCCTTTTCAAGTTCAGTTTGTTACAAAATATGGAATGCTTATTCTTTGTGAGAGATACTGCCTCCGGCACATCTTTAATCTCCTCTGTTTACTTTGCCTTTTGCTCTTTTTTCAAATTCATTCAACATTTATTGAGTTCCTATTATATATGAGACAGCTGTGTGAGATATGTAAATGTATACACATTGTTTTTGGCCTTAAGATCTTCACAGTCAATTTAAAGGAGCTGGATTCAGAGAGCCTCTCTCAGGTCTGCCTCTCCTTCTTATTTATGCTAAAGGAATGGAATGATTCCCTAGGGTTTTATAGTGTACTGTGTCTCAGAAATTTCCAGTTTAACTATTGTAGGGAACTGAATATGTCCTTACAATTTGAGGTTTATAATTCTATCTCTGGCACAGTTAGTATGCAGGATGTGGAGTTTGTGGAGTACACTTGCTAGAAAACCATTTCTAAATAAGTTCATTGAGTAACCTCCCAAACTGCTATTTAGTGCAGTTAAATGTTTTGTATATATGAACAGTGGCTAGAGGAATGTTTTGGAAAAATCTAGTAAGTGGCCTTGACTCCTAGTTGGAAGGAATCTTATGGGGGTAAATGAGTTATTTTTGGAACAAAGGTAGGATAGGCAAGAATAGGAAAATATATATATATATGTGTGTAACTGAGTTATGTGGTAATGGGAGATAAATACCAAGAAAGTAGACAAGAACTTACCAAGCCTGTCTATCAGGCTCAAGTTCTCTGATAACAAGTCATGAGCTTTTGTTTAGAAATCAAAGGAAAAATTAGTAAAAAGGAGAGGAAGAGGAGTACTAGGACATAGAGGAGGAGGTAGAGGTTCTGTCAGGTTTTTATAATTGTTTTAAAATCATAACACCAAGGCAGTTGTCACATGTGTGCAGTATTTATCTCTCCGCACATCTGCATCACCCATCACCAACTGGCATGTTCCTCCAGCATAGTGCATTGGGTTATGTGCTAACTTCCTTTGAGCCTCCTGCCCCTTCAGAGTTCTTGAATCTGCCCTCACAGACCATAGCTACTTGAAGTTTCATCCTGTCTTTTCCCATTCTTTGATTTTTAAGTCTCACTTATAAGTGAGGTCATCCAGTATTTCTCCTCATGGCTTATCTCACTTAGCATGATCCCTTCAAATTCTTTTTTTTTTTACATTTATTTATTTATCCCCTTTTGTTGCCCTTGTTGTTTTATTGTTATAGTTATTATTGTTGTTATTGCTGTCGTTGTTGGATAGGACAGAGAGAAATAGAGAGAGGAGGGGAAGACAGAGAGGGAGAGAGAAAGATAGACACCTGTGAAGCAATTCCCCTGCAGGTGGGGAGCTGGGGGCTCGAACTGGGATCCTTAACACCAGTCCTTGCTCTTTGTGCCACCTGTGCTTAACCCGCAGCACTCCCACCCGACTCCCCCAAATTCTTTATAAGATGTAACAGAAGAGAAGATTTCATCATTTCTTACAGCTAATATGTTTATTAAATATATATGTACATACAAACACAATGATATAAATATATATATGTAAGTAATTGGCATATATATATATATATATATATATATATATATATATTAACAACTCATCTGGGTTCTTCTTTCACTATTAAAAATAGTGCTGCTGGGGCCCAGGAGGTAGCGCAGCAGGATAAGCCCACATGGCATGAGGTGCAAGGACTGGCATTAAAGATCCCAGTTCCAGGCCCTGGATCCCCAAACTGCAGGGCAGTAGCTTCACCAGTGGTGAAACAGGTCTGGTGTCTTATCTCTCCCTTTCTCTGTCTTCCCCATCTCTTTTGATTTCTCTCTGTCCTATCCAACAGCAACTACAACAACAATGACAACAATAACAACAATGATAAACAATATTGGGAACAAAAGGGAAAAAGAAGCCTCCAGGAGCAATGGATTTGTAGTGCAGGCACCAAGCCCAGCGATAACCCTGGAGACAAAAAAGAAAAAGAAAAAAAAGAAAAGAAATAGTGCTGCTATGGACATAGATGTGCATCAGTCTCTTTAGATATGTGTTTTTGTGCACTTGTGATAAATCTTTAGGAGAGGAATTACAGAATCATATGACAGATACATTTCCAGTGTTCTGTGAAATTTTCAAACTGTCTTCCACATGGGCTGAACCAGTTTATATCCCCATCAGCAGTATAGAAGGATTTCTATTACTGCACATCCTCACCGGCACTTGTTTCTGTCATTTTCATGCATGGAATTCCCAGAGTTATGAGGCTTTTTTTTTTCTTCTTTAAAATGCATTTCTCTGGTCATCTCCTCTAGAAAGTTTTTGGAGATTTGAGTCCAACAGCAAGAGCAACAAATACTAAAATAAATCAGTGGGACTACATGAAACTGCATAGGAAAAGAAAATGTCGTGGAAAAGAGAACGTACAGAATGGGAGATGATTTTTATACCTCATGTATCAGACAGTGAAATTATAACCAAAATACAGAATATTACAAACAATAGTCAAGGGATGGTCTGAAATCAAGAGAATTAGGACTGATGCATAGGGAGCTAACTTTTGAGATCATCTGAATTGTGTTGCATGCTTTGTTCCCTCTCTTTGTTAACCTATATCAGAAAATCATTAGAATTAATAATGTTTATAAGCATATGTAAAGTGTATTTTAGTTAGTCTATTTGACTGTGGTGCCAGGACTTGCATGGCAAGACATGGATATGCCCAACCACTGAACTGTCTTTCAGCTCAGGGTTGATGAATTTTTACCCCTGAAAACTTTTTCGTTGCTCACTACATAATAAACATTTACTATGTTTTGAGTGAATTGATTTTATCTACATTATGATGAAATATTTTCACAACCTTGCATCCTACATTGCAGATAGCCTTTGATATTGTTATTTCATTTTTTGGTAGAATTTTTATATGTGCTAAATTTTGCTGTCATAAATTTATTAATAGTCTTCATTCTCGAATAATAGTTTAAATTGCCCTTTTAATACCAAATTTTCTTCCTCACAGATGTATTTTTAATTTATTTATTTATTGGAGAAAAAAATTAAAGGGGAGATAAAGAAGAAGAGAGAAAAATAGATATCTGCAGCACTGCTTCACTTATGAAGACCAGGAGCTTAAACCTGGGTCTTTCTTTGCATGTTGTAACATGAATGCTCAGCTAGTGTGCCATCACCTCACCCATCTCAAATGGATTTTTTTTTTCAAAAGTGCTGAAAAGGATTTGGGCTTTGTGAAATTCATTTAAATCATGGGTAATTGAAGAAATATTGTCACAGGAAATAATTTCACATCTCACCAAACTAAATGCCAGCATGCTTTGCCTACTATCAAACTGCAGACTGCAATGCCTTCATTTTTCACTCTGCCTTTCCCTGTGCTTTATTTCTTAAATACCACCTATGAGAAGAATCCCAAACCTCCTTTCCTACTCTCTTCTTGCCCAGCATGCTCCATGCGCTTGTTTCCTTGATCATGAACTTCTGCTCAGGCTGGATGGGTTCTGAGCACAGATCACTACAAATACCACCCCACCTCCTCCTCCCAATCCAGCTATTAATTCTCTACTTGTGTGGTCTGACATCTTTTTAACTTTTTAAATTGTTATACCACCCTGAAAAGACCAACCTTTGCTGGGTTTTAACACATGGGCTGCTGAACTGCTTTCAAGCCCTGTCTCCCATTTCTTAGATGTGAAAATTGATATAATTATGAATGTCAGGTATCATATTCTCTCTTACTAGTTATAACCCAAAAGTCATTTAAAATTGATTGATTGGCTTATTGATTGAAAAGCTTCCCTGCTTGTTCTGAGACCCAGAGTTGTAACATACTACCACAACTATCTTTTCTCCCATGGCATAGATTTCTCATGAATTTATATATATAGTTTATTTCCCCTAGCTTGTATTTATTATGAAATTATATGGCAAAAATTTACCCTTGTAGGGTTTCTGCTGGGCCTGAGAATCAAATTGACGTAAAATAAGTTTCCATAAGTAACAAGAGAACTCAGAGAAATGAAGATCCAAAGAAGTGTTTAGACCTAAGTGATTATATACTAGATTAAACAAAGAGCGTCAATTGTGGAAAGGTAATTTAAGAACACATGGAGACTCAAGAAAGATAAGAGTTGTTTTAACAGGGTCTCTGTACAGATTTCCCTTGCCCTTCAGTCTCCCATTCTGGTGATAAGAGTATTTCTTTCCTCCTAGTATTTGGTGATGGTATTGGTGGGGAAAGAGGCACATCTTTTATTTGAGTTTTCCTTCTAGTTTCATGAAGAAAAGGAAAGGATAGAATGACTAGCTTATATCTTTTATTTTTGAAGTACATTTAACTCAAAAGAAGTCTGTATCCTGGGGGTCAGGCGGTGGCGCAGTGGGTTAACCACACGTGGCGCAAAGCGCAGGGACCGGTGTAAGGATCCCAGTTCGAGTCCCCGGCTCCCCACCTGCAGTGGAGTCGCTTCACGGGCGGTGAAGCAGGTATGCAGGTGTCTATCTTTCTCTCCTCCTCTCTCTCTGTCTTCCCCTCCTCTCTCCATTTCTCTCTGTCCTATCCAACAACAAAGCAACGTCAACAATGGCAATAATAACCGCAACGAGGCTGCAACAACTAGGGCAACAAAAAGGGAGAAAAAATGGCCTCCAGGAGCGGTGGATTCATGGTGCAGGCACCGAGCCCAGCAATAACCCTGGAGGGAAAAAAAAAGAAGTCTGTATCCTACAATAACATATTTCAGAGTGGCATATTCTGCCACACTTTAGTATAAATTTATAATTAAAGAAATATTGTAGGAATTTTGGCAGATATACCACAAGGGGATATGAAGGCTCTTCTTCCTTTCTATTTGAAAAAGTTGGTCTAGGGTGGTGCAGCTCCCTCAGTGACATAAAAGAAAAATAACTTTAGTTGAAAAATGTTTATATACATGTGTTATGAATTACGCTTTCTTATCTGATTTGCTGCTTCTAGATTCTAAATCAGATTTCGAGGTGGTAGGGTGTAGTGTCTCAGTGTGAGTTAGGTGGCCTCAAACCCTACCCTGCCACTTCTTGGCTTATGTGACCTGCACAAGTCCTTTCATCTCTCTTACCTTTAACACAGAGATAATAATACTACCTATTTCGTAGGGTCACTGTGTGGTTTATAGGCATGTAAGTGAAGTGGTTATAATGATTTCCTCCACTGCCAGTGGGGAGAAAACACTGTAGAAATATAATATTGTAGACTTCCTAAAGAAAGACCCTATATGATTTTTCAGAAACCTGGTGAGCAGGACAAGCTTCTCTCTGCCTATAGCAGCTGCCCTGAGCTTTTGGTTCTTTTCTCTCTCAGGAATTGCTGCAAGATTTTAATATGCAGGCAGCAGTACTGCAGAATGCCATACAGTTGGCTTGAATGAGATGCAAGGGTAAAAGCAGGATAGTTAACTAGAAGAAATTGTGGAAAAGATTGACATGAGTGGGTGGCCGCAAATGCTTGGATCCGAAGAAAAGGGTTCAGACAGACTCCATGACATGTGGACAAAATGTTTTTATCTAACCCCAGGGAGCAAAGTAATAGGAAAAAATTCAGCAAAGAGTTAAAAGAGTTATGCAAGTGTGGTTGGTCAAAGTACATCTTTTTTCCTTTTGCTCCTTCTCCTCACCCTTCTCCCTGACTCCTAGATTTGTGTGGTTTTTTTCCCCTTTATTGTGTTAATTTTATTTTTTTAATTTCAAAAATATTTATTGATAGATACAGAAAGAAAGGATGAAAGTAAGAAAGATCAGAATACTGCTCAGCTATAGCTTATGGTGGCGCTGTAGATTGAACCTAGGACCTCAGCATCTCGGGCATAAAAGTCTTTTGCACAGCAATTATGCAGTCTCCATAGCCCTTTCTGTTTCTTTTCAACCCTTTCTTGATCTTGTTATTCCTTATTCTTATTTCAAAAATGTGATTTCAAAAATACTTTGACAAACTACGAGGTACAGAAATTACATTTATATAATTATAATTATCATCTAACAGCAGTTTATTTTTCATAGTAGAAGTTTACAGTAGTTGCCTAAGCTTGCATTGCCTATTAGTATCAGCTTGATAGATGAAAACATAATTTGTGACAGGATCTACTTTCCAGGTAACGGAAAATATGAGATCTCTTTGTATGTCGAAAAGCATTTCATTAGGTGTCATTGGTTGATGTTATAAGTTTTCTGAGCTATCTTTTCCACATGAACTGTAATTAATTATTTATTCTTGATATCTTTATTTGTAGGTCACTTAGTCATATAACTCAATTTATCTGTCACCTGTGCATGTAACTACACTAGGAGCAGCTGTTTATTTATGATTATTTTTGGCCAATTATGTTAGGGGCATTAATGAGTTTTATTTATTGCTATTCTTTTTAAATTGCTGAGAGTAGTTCTAACCTTCAAACAGCTTTTTCTGACTTGTTCTCTCAGTACATTTAACATACAACAAAAGTGACTTTTGTCTTGTTATGGAAGTGGGCCAAATTGTTTGACATAGTGACAGGTGGAATATTATTTAGGGCTGCAGAAACATTGGGTTCCACGGATGCTTTGTTCTCTCTGGATTGTTTGGACGTGTGTATTTCTGATGGCTGTTGTGGCCTCAGCTTACTTAATTGAATTTGGAACATGACTTCAAGAGCCAGCCTTAGAAACATTCAACTGCGGTGTTAACGCTTTCTTAGCCATTTTATTTTTTTTTAATGTAGTTTGGTTTTATTAGTACTATGGGATTATGTTTGGTACTTACTCCGGCTTTGTTTTGTTTTTCCACTATGGGATACACAATCATTGTGTTTATAATTGTGGATATTTGTGCTTTATAAATCTGAGATTTTTTTTATAAGTTGCAAGTATAGAATGTCTTGGCATGTATTTATTGGCAAATTTTAATTTTTAGATGAGTGAATTTCTCAAGAGACTAAAGATTTTCTGTTTGCTTATTGAATTTTTTTTTTTTTTGCCTCCAGGGTTAATTGCTGTGGCTCGGTGACTGCACCACAAATCCACTGCTCCTGGAGGCCATTTTTCCCATTTTGTTGGCCTTGTTGTCATTATTATTGTTGTTGTTGTTGTTTTTGTTATTTAGATAGGACAGAGAGAAATCCAGAGAAGGGGAGAGAGAGACAGACACCTGCAAACCTGCTTCACTGCCGGTGCAGCGACCCCCCACACACACAAAGGTGGGGAGCTGGGGGCTGGAACTGGGATCTTTATGCTGGCCCTTGTGCTTTGTGTCATGTGTGCTTAACAACTGCGCTACCGCCTGACCCCCACTGAATATCTTTAATAACAGAAATATTCAGTCTATTATAAGAACAAAAGGTAATGCAAATATTTAATGTTTAAGCTAATCCTAACTTTGAGGTATTTTAATGCTGGGCTAGCCTGAGGGTGTTTCTTCCCAGACATGTGCTCTCTGGGTTGGAGAGAACTCTGCTGGAGCCAACCTAGGCTGCTGCCTACTCAGCCACGTGGGAGAGGAACCAGGAGCTCTCGTGGCTGAGCTGGAACTCAATTCCATGCTGGCTTTATTCATCTGCATTTATACTTTCCAGGAAGGAAGTGGTAGGGGGGAAAAGGAAGTACATAAGATAAGGGGGCAGAGTGGAAAAAGAGTTCGAACCAGTGGAGATTAAGCCAATGGGGATTAAACTAATGCCCTGCAGGCAAGGTGGGTCTCAGGCAAAAAAATGATTATGTAAATAGACCATAGCATCAAGCAATGCAGGGGAACAGAAGCAGAATTAGCTAAAGGAGAAATGATGACCAAAATTTTAAAATAATTTTTCTCCCAATTAAAAAACAAACAAACATGCATTCAGTATTTTTCACATTTCAGGCCTTGTGTGCTATATGAGGAGGTAGTGGTGAACTAGTCTGTCCTCAAATTTTGGTCCTAGGCTTTGGATCACAATCTTTTAGTTGTGTTCTTGGCTCATTGGGACAACTACCATATTTATAGGATTTAAACAAAAATCCTATTCTAAAGCAAAATGGTGATGACTGAAATTTGTTGAGAACAAGATGCTTTGTGTGTGACATCTGCAATTCCATAAGTGAGAAGGAGCCTTCGGTTATAGATAAATGAGCTAGACTTGAAAATATGATTAATTTTCCACATATCACAATGCATGTGCTGGGAATTTCAAAGCTTCTGTCTGTTCTTTGCCAGCTTATCTTTTCCATTACCACTCATTATGTCTCAGCTGAGCGTTTAGAAAAATGCTATTAATTTGTGGATAAGATACGATCAAGGTATGCAGTTTAAAGTTTGGTGATTTGGATCATAAACAAGAAAACTGCTCTTCGTTATTTGATTTTCAGTCCTTATATGGATAAAGAATGACTGGATTTAAAATTTAACCAGACACCTATTTTACAATTTAGTGTATGTATACATCCACTAGAGCAAGATTATATTTGATTTGTTCAAATAAGAATGCAGACTGATAAAATCACCATGAGAGTTCTTCTTGGTATTCATGTGACTATTCATGATATTCATGATATCAATATTCAGTGATCCTGAGCATAAAAAAACATTTTTAGTTAATTAGTTAATTAATTGGATGGAGTCGGGCAGTAGCGCAGCGGGTTAAGTGCACGTGGCACAAAGTGCAAGGAACTGCCTAAGGATCTCGGTTCAAGACCCCAGCTCCCCACCTGTAGAGGAGTGGCTTCACAAGCAGTGAAGCAGGTCTGCAGGTGTCTGTCTTTCTCTCCCCCTCTGTCTTCCCCTCCTCTCTCCATTTATCTCTGTCCTATCTAACAACAATGACATCAACAATGGCTATAACAACGATAAAAAAGTAAATAAATAAAAAAATTAATTAATTGGGTAGAGAAATTGAGAGGAACAACTTTTTTTGTTTATATATTTATTTTTGTTTTTTTTTTGCCTCCAGGGTTGTTGCTGGGAATCAGTGCCTACACTACAAATCTACTGCTCCTGGAGACTATTTTTTCCCCTTTTGTTGCCCTTGTTGTTTTATCATTGTTATGGTTATTATTGTTGTTGTTTTTGCTGTCATTGTTGTTGGATAGGACAGAGAGAAATGGAGAGAGGAGGGGAAGACAGAGAGGTGGAGAGAAAGATAGACACCTGTTCACCATTCTTGTGAAACTGCCCCTCTGCAGGTGGGGAGCCCACTGCTCGAACCGGGATCCTTATGTGGGTCCTTGAGCTTCACACCATGTGTGCTTAACCCACTACACTATAGCATGACACTAGGGAGATAGACAACTTTTGTACTGCTTCACTGCTTGTGAAGTTTCCTCCTTGCAGATGGAAACTGGGGATGTGAACTTGGGTCCCTGTACATTTTAGCATATGCTTCCAACTGGGTGAGCCACCCAAAAAAACCTTTTATTCCTCCTGGTTTCTATAAGTAGCAAATGTCCTAGGCCAACAATATGAAACAGTAGACTCCATATTTATAATTTTCTCCCACTTAGGACTAGATGCCTGGTTATGAAATTTCCTAATACAGAGATTATATTTATTGAAGGTAGAAAATGTCCCACTGAGTAGACGTGAGAGTTCAGGTCTTTCATGCTTCCCCATAGGCTCCCACCATTAGGTTTTTCAAGCACATGCTGTGTGGACACTTCCCAGTGCCCTGTGTTCAAGGTACCTGTCTTTGTGAAAAAGCCTTGGGACCAGCTGCAGGGAGCTTTGCTGGCAGAGTGCTTTCTCTGGTTTCCTGTGCTGATCTAAGCCTAATTGTGGTCAAGAAAAGATTGAGTGTATAACATTTAGTTCTCAATTTTAGTCAGCTGCCAAACTCTTAGCACAAGGAAAATAACCCAAGCCCACCACCTTGAACTAGCTTAGAATTTTAGGTGTTAAGTTAAAAATTCATAGCTATAGAAACATTGAAAGTGTTTAATGTTCTGTGAAGATAAAGAATGACTAATGAGACAGAATGCAAGTCAACATATATTTCTTCCTCTGTTCTCTTATCTCCTGTGTTGTGTTTGGAATTATAGTAAGCAGTCATCACAAGCATCTCGTAGACACATTTTCAAATAATGTGCCTTTGAAACTACTTGACATTTTTAATACTGATCAATATTATTTTCACTCTCTATAGAATAACAGCAAACCAGCCTTGAGGACATATTTAGGAAAATGACTAACTACAGAAAAATGTTTTCCTTTATTTCTAAAATGTTCTGATCGATTTCTAATGTGATGACCTTAGACTCACAGATGTGAGATTTGGGGGATCAAAAGTTTGTAAAGGAGTGTGAACAGGTAGTGCGCCACCGTCATTTCCTACTACCTTCTCATCTATCCCAAACTGTCCTTCTTTCTGGTGCTGGATCTGCTATTCATATTTCTCCCAATGCTCCTTCTGATTCCATATGCCCTCCTGACGGGGTTTCCTGATTTTGGGTAGTCCAGATGTCACCTCATTGAGGTATTCTCTTTCCCTGATTAATGTGACATCTGCCCATACATAAAGTCCCTTTTCTGCTTTTGTTTTTCTCCATTGGTGTTATCATTATGAGATACATGAGAGTAGTGATTTCTGTCTCTGTGAACACCTGCTAGAATGGACCAACTGAATGAAGCCTCAGATGACCCAGTATAAGTGCTCAATTACTATACTTTGAATGGCTTAGATGAAGACTTTTAAATTTATTATAGATCTTGGACACTCAATTTATTTTGTCTTAATGTTAACCTTTCACCTGTGTTTATTAATGATAGCAACATAGAAATATTTAGGTGTGCTTCTTCTTGTGTATTTAAAGGGAAGTTATGGTGGAGAATCTCTATGTAGCTTTCATGTTGAGGCAAATGTTATGAACACCTGAGAACAGAGGATGTTGGATCTAGGGTGCAGGTTTTCCAAAATTACTCCTCCTTACTGGCAGAACTGTTTGTATGAGCTTAGTTGTTTTTTTTTTAAGGTTTTTATTTATAAATGGAAACACTGATATGACCGCAGGATAAGGGGTAAAGTTCCCGCCACCGGAACTCCATATCCCATTCCCTCCCCTGATAGCTTTCCTATTCTTTTTGTTTGTTTGTTATCCTTTTTTTCTGTTTTTTGTTGTTGTTGTTCGTTTTTTGTTTTGTTTTGTTTTTTTAATAAGAAAGATAGGAGGAGAGGGAAAGAACCAAATATCATCCTGGTACATGTGCTGCTGGGGCTTGAACTCAGGACCTCATGCTTGAGAGTTCAGTGCTTTATCCACTGAGCCATCTCCCAGACCACAGCTTTCCTATTCTTTAACCCTCTGGGAGCATGGACCCAGGGTCACTATGGGGTGCAGAAAGTGGAAGATCTGCCTTTTGTAATTTCTTGCTCGCTGAACATGGGCATTGACAGGTTGGTCCATACTCACAGCCTGTCTCTCTCTTTCCCTGGTGGAGCTCCAGGACACATTGCCCAGGGAAGTCAGGTTGGTGTTATGGTAGCACCTGCAACTTGGTGGCTGAAAAAGCATTAAGATATAAAGCAGAATAAACTGTATAATAATCAGGATGTTAAAGTTAAGAATATAGCAGATGAGATTTGGGGTCTTCATGTTGGAAGAAGCTAGGAAAGTCTATTTTAGGTTTATTCCAAGGGGCCCATGACTTTACTAATTTTTGCTTGAGCCTGAAGTTAACATGCAAGTGGGCTGAAAGTATTGTCTAGGAAGATGGTGTCAGAGTTGGGAATAGAACTAGAAGGCTGCATCAGGGAAGAGAGTAAGCTCCCAAGTATGAGAAATATATAAATACCATTAACTGTAAACCCCATCAATCTGATCTAGATCCTTGTCTATCCATACTTAGCCCATGTGCCTGTGCAACCTCTGCATCCCCGCTGAACTCAAATTCCATGGTCATAGCTAGGAACATTCTAGGCTTTACTCATTTCAGGACTAGTCTTCCAGGAGTGACAAAGTATGTTGACCCAGCCTCCCTTCAGAGTCTACCATTCTGTCCTTTCACTTTGTACTGTGCATGCTTAATATGGTTGCCACAGCCCGGCCCCAAATCTAAGAAAGTTTTCCTTAAGCTGTTGTTGTCTCACCATTCTTTTTAAACATTCTCTTTCCATGTCATCCTTCCCTTTCATACTTTGAAATATTTCTATGACTTGTATTTCTGGGTCTGCTTTACTGTGTATCACCTTGTTGATAGTTAAATGGTCCATGTTTCTTTCTCTTTGGCATTTCTCTCAGTAACTCTTGCAAGCCATCTCTGTTAATGTCAAACTTCTTTAGTTTTTGTATGTCTGGTACTGGTTTGATTTTTCCTTCATATTTGAATGATAGTTGTTCAGGGTAAAGTATATGTGACGTGTTTTTTTAAATTTTTATTTATTTATTATTGGACAGAGATTGAGAGAAATTGAAAGAGAAGGGGGCACAAAAGGGGAAAGAGACAGAGAACACTTGCAGCTTTACTTCACCAATTGTGAAGCTTTCCCCCTGCAGGTGGGGACCGGCGGCTTGAACCCAGGCCCTTGCGCACTGTATTGCATGTGCTTAACCAGGTGTGCCACCAAGTGGCCCTGTGACTGGTGTTTTTGTATGAAAATCTTGAGTGTACAACTCCACACTCTCCCTGCTTCCAGGGTTCCTTTAAAAAAGTTTCATGCAGTCTGGATGCCTATAAGTCACTTTCTCCTTTTCCCTGGAAGCTTGTAAATTTTTTTTTCTGTCCTTGACTTTATATAATTTCACAGTGATGTGTCTTTGTGTAAGTCTATTTGGTTTTAGGAATTTATGAATTCTCTCTTTCCTTAACATCTACATCCTGAATGAACCCCAGATGTGGAAAATATTTTATTATTACCTCTTTGAATATGGTCTCTATTCTTTTATCTCCTCTTCTTCTGAAACTCCTATAATTTTGTTATTTGTTTATTTAATAGCATCTTCCATCTCTTGAAGAGTTGCTTCATTTTTCCTAAACCTTTTTTATCCTATTTTAAGTCGGAGAGTGTGTTCATTTTGTCTTCTATTTCTGATATTCTCTCTACTACTTTCTTGACTTACTATTTGAGACTAGACTGCATTAAAAAGTCATTCCCACCCTGTAGCTCTAATATTTTCCATTTTCCTGTCCAGTAAAGATAATGGATCTATTTCTTAATCCGTTTCTCCATATTATATTGAGAGATTTGTATTCTCCCAATTTCCTGACCAAGTATTTCCTAAAGTCTTTCTCTTCTGGATTTGCATTACCGAGTGCCTGGCCATCGTGATTTCCCCACATTTGAGGACCTCCTGGTTTTACCTGTCTGTTTTTGTTTCTGTTGTTGTTCTACAGTTGGTGCTGGTTCTGCTTTGTCTGTTAGTTTCAAGTGGAGGAGAGGAGTTTTAAGAAGTGACAGTATTATGGCACCTGAATTAAACAGAAGAACAGAGGAGGATCCTAGATTTCTTTATTCTCTTCCCAGATTGTTTTCTGAAAGTGGGAACTCTGTTGTGAGGCCAGTCTTCTCTTTCCCCACTGCACAGTCTGGCCTTTATCTTCAGTATCTCTGGCAGTAGGACACTTTAGAGTTTGTTCAGTCCTCTTGCTGCAACAAGGGTACAATAATCACTTCTCTGAGTCTGCCAAATGATTTCCAGGGGCTTGTGGCTTCTCTGGCTCTCAACAGTAGTACTGATTCTTCAGCCACTCAGCAACTAGAGGTTCTTCATGGGACCTTAAAGTCTACCACATGGATTGGAAGTGATTTCAAACATGACATCTGGCGGCCATGTTTGCAATGTACCCTGTTTCTGCTCCTTCCTTATTATTCTCCCTTTCTGCTCCTGCTGTTCTCATGTAATCACCAACCCTCAGACAGTGATGTTTCTTCCTTTACCATTAAATGTCAGTTGTTCTGATGGAATTTATTGAGTCATTTTGTGTAATATTTGCTTTTGGGGGTTTGGAGGGAGACCCAACTTCTCAAGGCTATAACTCTACCCGGGAATTCCCAAAAATCAAGCTATACAATATTTAATAATATTTATTCTAGTGATTTTTCATTCTGTCTCAGATTCAAAGAAAACAATGTTTCTAATAAGTTACATATTTCCAACTTTAGCTCCCTATTTGTTCATAAAGAAGCTATCAATGTAGAGCTTGTTTAATGGATCTCATTGCCACCAGTTGAGTTAAGGGTTTAAGAAACAATTTATTATTATAATTTAATTTGGTGCCAGGGGATGAACATAGGACTCTGTACAGATGCATACTACCACTGAATTGCATCTTGACCCTACTTTTTTCTTTGTTTTGTTTTCTTTCTATTTTTAAAATTTTTATTTATAAAATGGAAATACTGACAAGACCATAGTATGAAAGGGGTACAGTTCTACACAGTTCGCACCACCAGAACTCCATATCCAGTCCCCTTCCTTGATATATTTCATATTACTTATCCCTCTAGGAGTATAGACCCAGGATCATTGTGGGGTGCAGAGGGTGGAAGGACTGGCTTCTGTAATTGCTTCCTCACTGAACATGGGCAGGTTGATCTGTTTCTATCTTTCCCTAGTGGGGCAGGGCTCTGGGGAGGCAGGGCTCTGGGACACATTGGTGGGTCATCTGCCCAGGGAAGTCAGGTTGGCATCATGGTAGCATCTGGAACCTGTTGACTGAAAAAGAGTTAAGATATAAAGCCAAACAAATTGTTGACTAGTCATGAACCTAAAGGCAAGAATATTGCAGATGAAGATTTGGGTTCTCCATTTTGGAAAAAGCTGTTTTAGGTATATTCCAAGGGGCCCATGACTTTACTAGTTTTTTCCTTAGTCTAACAGCTAATATGCAGGTGGACCCAAGTTATTGTCTGGGGAGATGGTGTCATAGTTAGAAAAAGTACTAAAAAGCTGGATCAGGGAAGAGAATAGCTCCCAAATATGGGGAATGTATATAAATATTGTTGACTATAAACCCCATCAATTTGACCTGGGACCCATATTCAGCACAGGAGCCTATGTAACCTCTGCATCCCTGTAGATCAGAGCTCATATTTTGTGGTTATGGCAAGGAACATTCCTGGCTGCACTAATTTCAGGACCCATCTTCCTCAGTAGGTAGAATATGTTGTCTAACCTCCCTTCAGAGAATGGAGTAGTCCCTGATATTGTTGATCCACATTGAGGGCAAGGTCCTATAGGGTCCCACAAAGGGGTTCATTATGTTGTTCTTGATGGAGATGACCAGTGACAGTGGTTAGAGGGATCTGTTAGAGGTCTAGGCCCATCATGTCTGTGTGGGGTGCCCTGGTTGTGACTAAAGAATCATCTTTGAAATATGCTGGTCTGTTGCCCTTATTTAACTTTTGTTCCTTACTTTGTCTGGTAAGCTTAGCTTTGGAGTGATTGAGGTAAGTGTAATAGGAGGTAGGTGAAGATTATCTAGGTCTAAGTAGAGGCTATTTGATTAAGTACTGTATGGTGTCTTTTTAGGTCTTTCTACTTGGTTGCTGCATTTATTGACTCAACTGCAAACTGTTTTGTACTTTTTCTTTAAGGTATATATTTTCTCCTAATTTATGGATACATGTGTAGGCCCTATTCTTATTCTGTATTTTTGAGAGAGTGATGAGAGGGAAAAGTAGAAGGACACCGTAGTATTGCTCCACCATTCATTTACACTGCTCTCCCTCTGCCCCCATCTTTCGTGCTGTCATGTGACCCTGATGAATGGTAAGGTTTGTCCACTTTCTGGACTCATATGGTGACTTTAAAACAGTAACCATTCTTTTAAAAAATATTTTATTTACTTATTTTCCTTTTTTGTTGACCTTGTTTTTATCATTGTTGTGGTTATTATTATTGTGTTGTTGATGTTGCTGTTGCCAGATAGGACAGAGATAAATGGAGGAAGAAGGGGAAGACAAAGATGGGGAGAGAAAGATCGATACCTGCAGACCTGCTTCACCACTTGTGAAGCGACCTCCCTGCAGGTGGGGAAACGGGCTCAAATCGGTTTCCTTACACTGGTCCTCGAGTTTTGTGCCATGTGTGCTTAACCCGCTGGGCCACAGCCCAACTCCCAACCGTCACTATTCTTATGGATAGAATTAGTCATGGGATGGATGGATGATCTAGATCTGCATTTTAGATATACAGTTAATTCATGATAATATCATCAAAAATTACATTCTTTTGAGTCTGTGGATATCTTCTCGGACATGCAGGCTTCAGATTTCGTGTTTCTTCTCTGCATCACCCCTCCACATAACACACACACACACGCGCGCACACACACACACACACATACACACACACACACACACACACACACACACATACACACACCTGATCCCTTTATGATGACTGTGTATGTAATAGCTGGGATAGTCTTGAATATCTCTAGTGGTCTGGGACGTTCTTTCAAGACACTCTTCCTACTTTTATACAGATTTCTGAAAAGTTCTTCCAGTGTTTATAATAAATCTGCCCTTTCCCCTGAACATCATGAATATGCAACCTGACTTTTACCCAGATATGGCAGAATAGTTACAATAGAAATGACAGAATCTACCATAATTCCAAATTAATTAGTTACTCCACACTCCCCCCTCCCCCTTTTTAACAGCTCTTCCCATCCATGGCTTTTAACTTATCTTTACCGCCCAGGTCCCTCTCCATGAAACATACTCAGATTGGATCAGGCGTTGCTTTTGATGTGGCCAAATCTAAATCTAATTCCCTGTGCACCTCACTAGTATAGAGGGTGGAGCAGCCATCCTCCCTTGTTTTGGAATTGGTTTCTGTCTATATATAGCTATGATGACACTGGATTCTTTGTTAATGTAATACTTTTGACCTCATAAGCTTCAGTTAATTAAAATCTACTTTGTGTTCTTCTTTCTGTGTGCATACCTGTGAATTCACACCACCATCATCCTGCCTTCATGATTCATTTTGTATTTGTATCTGTGGTTTTGTTTTGGTGTGTTAGTTTCTCAGTCTTCATTATTACATTTGTTATATATAGACTTTAGACTCAGCTTTTAAAATATATTTTCCAAAAATAAAATAAAATAGGTTTTCTGATGATATTATGCCTCCTAGCTTATTAACCTTTCTTTCTAGCCTTTTCTCATTGACAGATTTGACCCACAGGCTTAACAGTATTTTTTTTTATGAGAAAATTAAAATGTACTGTATTTGGGGAGAAAATGGGAAAAGAGCATTGTTCAAGCATATGCAGTACTGGAAATTGACCCTGGGGGTTCAGGCATGGAAAGTTTGTGCTCTATCTACAGAACTAATTCCCAGTGTCTTGCATAGTACTAGCTATGGGTAGGACTTGTTTAGCTGTCACTGTAAGACTGTGGAATGTTTTTCCACTTCCAGTTAGCTTATTATTTCTCCCCCTGACTATGGAATTCTGTGAAATATTGATACTAAATAAAATGATTATTTTTTTCTGATAAGGCAGTAAATTGCTTTTTTTTAAAAAAAAAAAAAAAGGTAAAAACAGGGAGCCGGATGGTGACATTATATTGTCAAGTAAGGTTTTAGCCCCTGCTCCCCTTCTTCAGGGGTTCCACTCATGAGCAGCAAAGCAGGTCTGCTTGAATATATATAAAAACACATATGCCTATAAATGTATATTTAACTGTTTACCACATAGATTGGGCCTGGGCCCCATGTATATTCATAGTACAGGAGCCTGTATAACTCTATATAACTTCTGGGTCCCTGTCAGTCTTAGCTCACAGTTCATGGCCACAGCTGGGGATATTCTAGACATTGTACACATTTGTAGGACTAGTCCTCCTTGAGTGGCAAAGTATGACAATCCAGCCTCCCTTCTGAGAGTGTGGCAGTCCTAATCATTGCTAGTTTATAGTGAGGATAAGGTCCTGGAGACAAACAATTAAAGACTGACTGATATCAATTCATTATATTGTACACCTGAAATTAATATCTTATGTTTAAATACCACCATTAAATAGATATTCGTGCAATAAGAGGACAAAAACTTAATTTAACTTTAATTAAATAATCTTCCAATGCAAATGGTCTTAGCTACCAAATTGGGCAATGCAGATCTAGCTCTCCCCCATATCATTTTTTTTGGGGGGACAGTGTTTTACAGTACACTTGTTGACACATGGGTACATTTTCTCATGTCTCCATGTTAGGTGCATGCGCACAACTCCTACTCTCAGCTTAAGTCCTTCTCTGCCACTGTGCAATGGGAAATATGGGGCCAGGCTATAGCACAACTGGTTAAGTGCGCACATTACATTGCACAAGTCTCAGGTTCAAGCCCACTGGTCCCCACCTGCAGGGGGAAAGCTTCACAAGTGATGAAGTAGGAGTGAAATGTCTATCTCCCCGCTCTCAATTTCTCTCTGTCTCTACCTAATAATAAATAAATAAAAGGAAATAATAAGATTTCTTTGTGTTTTCTAAATAGCAAATTCCATTGCTGATTTGCGTGCCTGTGCATATGCATATACACACACAGCCTCATAACTCACATTTTTTTTATTAGTGATTTAATAATGATCGATAAGATTGTGGAATAAGAGAGGTACAATTCCCACTACCAGAGCTCCATATCCCATCCCCTCCATTGGAAGCTTTAGCCCTCTGGGAGTATAGGCCAGAGATCTTTATGGGGTGCAGAAAGTAGGGGATCTGGCTT
This sequence comes from Erinaceus europaeus, assembly GCF_950295315.1. NCBI lineage: Eukaryota > Metazoa > Chordata > Mammalia > Eulipotyphla > Erinaceidae > Erinaceus > Erinaceus europaeus. The sequence continues at coordinate 30,040,702 of NC_080165.1, forward strand.
CTGTAATTGCTTCTCCTTTGGACAACGCTTCAACATTGACAGGCTGATCCATATTCTTATTCATATATCCATATCCATATTCCAGCTGATCCATAGCTGGTTGGTTCCTCTCCCTCTCTAGTCGGGTAAGGGTCTGGGAAGGTGGGATTCCAGGACACATTGGTGAAGTCTGCCCAGGGATGTCAGGTTGGCATCATGGTAGCATCTGCAATTTAGTGGCTGAAAAGCGTTAAGATACAAAGCAGAACAAATTGTTTAATAATCAAGAACTATAAACAAATAGTAGATGAGATTTGGGGTCTTCATGTTGGAAGAATCTAGAAAGTCTATTTTAGGTATATCCCGAAGGGCCTGTGAGTTTACTAATTTTTGCCTGAGCCCCACAGCTAATATGCTGGTGATAACCTACATTTATTTATTTTTTTGTCCATTGATGCATAATTAGACTTTTTTTTTTCATCTTAGCTATTGCAAATAGTGCTTCAGTAAATATAGAGTTGCATCTACCATTTGCAGTTGTTTCTTCTGTTTTGTTGAAAATGTCATTGGGATATTAATAGGAATTGCATTGGATCTTTAGATTGCTTTGGATCATATATAGACATGCTAGTGGTATTAACTGTTCTGGTGCAAGCACAGAATATCTTTCTATTCTTTTTTGTCTTCAGTTTTAGTCACTACTGTCTTACAATTTTTAACATAGAGGTCTTTCACTTCCTTGTCATTTCACCGAATTGTGTTTATTACTCTGATATTGATTTTATTAGCACCATGAAACTTAAAATGAATGACTTCACACGTATGTGTCTTTAACTTTACTATAGCACATTATTAAAGTGAAGCATTTTATTTGTGGGCATAAAGTAGATTCTAATACAATAGATGTGATTTAATTTCTTTTGAAGTATGAACATGATGTTGATGAAATAAATGAACTTAACAGTTTTGGGGGGAAAGTTGGGTAATAGACATAGATATGAGTACTTCAGTGTTACAGAAAATTAACGTATATGTGGTTTTTGAGTTATAGGTTTACTTGGGAAGAAAAGTAGGAACATTTAAGTTAAATTCCATTCAAAAATATGAACACAGTAGGTTCTTTAATAGCACCATTTTTATTTAACTCAAATTTGTAACAATATTGATGATGAAAACAAAACAACAACCCATAAACAGTTCTAGCCAACAGTCAACCAAAATTATGTTATTTGGCACTTTTATTAAGGTCTTAGTTTAAAAAAAAATTTTTTTTGATAGGACAGAAAGAAATTGAAAGGGGATGAAAAGATAAAGATGGAGAGAAACAGACTGATACCTGCAGCACTGCTTCACCACTTGTGAAGCTTCTTCCCCTCCAGATAGGGACCAAGGGCTTTTACCTAGGTCCTTGGTCCTTGTGCATGGCAACAGGTGCCCTAAACCAGATGTGCCACCTCCCAGCCGATTGAAATCTTAGTTCTTAAGAACCTGTAATTTATGTTAATGAGTACAAAACTGAATATTTAAAACATTGACATAAATGTAAAGAACTGGAGGGAAAGAACATTCATTTTGTTCACTCATTCACTTAGCACTTGTTTAAGTGTCTATTTACATTCTCACCCTGCCATATAGTCCTGGGTAGTGGGGACCATGACTTTTTGTTGATGCACAGATGTTTTATGTTATAGGTATTAAGAATAGTAGAGAATGCAGTGTCATAAAACTTAATTTAAAAAAAGTGGATTTATCCTGCTTGCTGGCCATGGCATGAAGTAACTTTTGGAACATGTCTGTATTCTTGATATTCTGTCTCTGTCAGAATGAGATATTTCTTGATATGTGTAACTTTTAAGCATCTGAAATGATTCAGATAGGTAGTCATGGTTTAAACTATTGTTTCTGCATATAGAATTTTATAATAGTAGTGTGTCTTTTTTTATGAAATTAAATAGTCCTCTTTTTCACTTGACATTTTGCCTGTGCATATTTGAGCCATGCCACAATGTTGAACACTTAAAATTAATGAAAGGGCATAAATCAATTAAAAAAATATGTCCATTACTGTGCAGTGGCTAACACTAGCCAGGCTGCCTGTTTTTGAATCTTGCCAGTTCACCAACTTTGTAACTTTGCCCAACATATTTGACTTTGTGAGCCTTAACTTCCTCAGCTGAAAAAGTAGGGATATTTCATTTAAACAAGTTAATAAATGTTCTGTCTTTCACTAACTCTTAATTATCCAATGTTACCATCTATGAAATGAGGTAGAGGTTTTGGTTCACTCAAGGATGCTATTCCTTTTTGTGTGCTACATAAAAGGCAGAGCTAGCTGACATTGGTGATATGACTCTTTAGTATCTTTCACGAAAGTAATTTATTCTGAATCCTGAAGAGAAGGTATGTGTTTCTTGTAAACAGTAAAGTGTTATTTTAAATACATTTGGTAAGAATTATATTTCAATATATTTGATAAAAATCTATTTGATTTACAAAGGATAAAGTGTTGCTTCTTTTCTGCAAATGAAGTATACAAACTTTGATTACTCACGTTATCATATGGGAAGCATATTACATATAAGTAGCTCACTCCTGAATACTTTGCATGTATAATATAGGAAATGTGAATTTTTTCTTCATAGTTAGTCAAATATTCACTTGACTTATATGCTACCTAATTTGAAGTTCCTATTCATCAACAGATTTTAAAGTTGATTTTTAATAGTTACACAGTTATTTTTTATTTTTTCATATTGAACATTTTTCATTTGAACATTGAGCATTTGAACATTTGTTCATATTGACCATTTTTCATATTTGTTCTTGTGTCTGCGTTCCTAGGACTTACCAAAGTCCTTGGTATTTCAACTTTAATATGACCAGACATGAAAACTTTGTTTTCAAAAATTTTTTTCTGACTTCTTAATGAATATTTATTAACAAGTTCATTTTGAGCACATCCTCTCATTTTTCTAATTAATGATTTAGCATTTATTTACAAAATTGTAACTAGTAGGGGCATAATTCCATATGGTTCCCACCACCAGAGTTGTGTGTCCCATCTCTTCTATTGGAAATTTCAGTAATTATCCTAAGGTCACAGATATGGACTGATTCTTTAATTATCTATCTATAGCTATATCTATAAAGGTATATTTTCTCAATAATCTTAAGAATTATAGAAGTATAAGTATTTTTCTAATTTTTTAAGTTAAAATTTTTAATGTGTTGAACTATGGTGATAGAATTTTATACCAATATTTTAGGAAATAAAAATATATGTATGTATAGCTGGTATCAAAAATTAAGAAGTATGGGATGGGGAGACAGCATAATGATTATGCAAAACCCTTTCTTTTTTATTTTTATTTTATTTATTTATTCCCTTTTGTTGCCCTTGTTGTTTTATTGTTGTAGTTATTATTAATGTCGTTGTTGTTGGATAGGACAGAGAGAAATGGAGAGAGGAGGGGAAGACAGAGAGGGGGAGAGAAAGACAGACACCTGCAGACCTGCTTCACCGCCTGTGAAGGGACCTGCCTGCAGGTGGGGAGCCGGGGGCTCGAACTGGGATCCTGATGCCGGTCCTTGAGCTTAGAGCCACCTGCGCTTAACCCGTTGTGCTACAGCCCGACTCCCGCAAAACCCTTTCAAGCCTGAGGCTCTGAGGTCCCAGGTTCAATCCCCAGCACCACCATAAGCCAGAACTGAGTAGTGTTCTGGTCTCTTTCCCTCTGTATCTACTTTTTCTCATCAAAATAAAATAAATGAATAAAAATATTTAAAGAATTAAGAAGTAGTATTGCAAGATGCATTAGTAGCATGGAGTAGAAAACTCGATTAAAAGTTCCCTGAACAATGAAAAGTCTATAAACTTGCATAACAGGAAATCTGGGCATAGGGCCAGGTTAGTTATGTCAATGTAGACAGAGGTTCCTTCCATCTTTCTGTCCTGACAATCTTATCACGTTAAGTTTTTTCTAGGGCTAGTCCTCTCATTGTCACAAAATGATTGCTATAGCTCCAGACATCAGTTTTTCTTTTTTTATATAAATATATTATTAGAGTGAAGACCTTTTCCTGATGTTTCCACATGTCTTCTTATCCAGGGCAATAGAGTTACCATAATTGGCTTACGTAATTTACCTACTAGGGCTAGACCTTGTGTTTCCTGACCACATGTTAAAGTGAAAACCAGAACAAAATTAGGCCTTTGTCAGCAAGGAAAGGGAACAGAGTGGCGCTACCCCCATGTTTTGAGGTGGACACCATTAGGCCTGTATGGAGACCGTAAGGCCTGTGGAAACCAAACCTTGGATTTCTGAATCTCCTGTGTTGTTCTTCCCATATTTTGAAGAACAGTGAAATAGCTGAATAACTCTGATCTTCATGTCTTGTCAAATCCAAAAATTCTTACACATAAGCATTTCTTTCTCTTTTTTCTCATCTCCATTCCTTTTACTGGAAGAACTTGTATTTATGCTGCTCCATAACTTTTTTATGAGGTCCTTTCATACTTTCTCATTATCTACAATATGAATTTATGAGGATTTTTTGAAAAAAATGAATGCTTTTTCCTTTTTTCTTAAGTTACTTCTTCAATACTTGAGGGTTTTTTTTTTTTTAAGCAGTGAGGAGGAAGCAAGGTGCTTCTTTAACACTTTGCTTAGAAACCCACTCTACTGCAAATTCTGTCTTCCATGAAAGAGTAAAATACGATTTAGACAAGTTTTTTTTTTACCACTTTTTAATAAGGATCATCTTTCCTCTAATTCCTGCACTTCTATTTTAACCCTCACCAGAATCAAGTGCAATGCTCTATAGCTACTGCTAACAGGCAATTAAAAAAATTTTTTTTCTATCTTCTTCCAACTGGAAATGATGGAGTAATTGTGCAGATACTGAGGCCAGGCAATAATCCTTGTGCCCAAATAAACCAATAAATGGATAGTTATAATGATTAAAAAACTATTCAGTGTGGGGCTGTGTAATGGTCCACCTGGTTGAGTGCACATGTTACAGTGCTCAAGGACCAGGGTTCAAGCTGCCAGTCCCCACCTGCAAAGGGAAAACTTCATGAGTGGTGAAGCAGTGCTGCAGGTGTCTCTCTCTCTCTCTCTCTATCTCACTATCTCCCCATTCCTCTCAATTTCTGGTTGCCTCTATCCAATAAATAAATAAAGATATTTTTAAGTATTCAGTGTGATAATCTTATTTGTAAAAATGTTGTGCACAACTTAGATATACTTCAGTTAAAAAATCATGCCAGGTAACTTGCTATTTTAGTGGTCTGCCATGATTAATTTGCTTTATATATAAAATAAAAGGTTTATCTTTAGCCAGAATAGTATTGTTCATGTCCTCATTTTTCCACTTCATTGCTTTATAAAGTTAGATGCTTTGGGTTTACAAGGATGCTGGAAGAGCTTGTGCTCATATTCTAACTCAACTAAAGCTATGCAAGATCATGTAAAGAGAATTGTCAGAGACTTTTCTATAGTGGATCACATCACATATCTGCTACAATTAGATTGTAATCTAGGGTGTGGATTGGGTATTGGTGTTGAGTATTTTCATACTGCTTCTGAATTTTTAGTGTTTGGAATTTATCCAAACATAACTAAGCAGTGAAATTTGTGCTTAGCATAGTCAGAATGTCTATTAAAGTGTGTGTGTGTGTGTGTGTGTGTGTGTGTGTGTATTTATGCTTATGTACTGAATGAACTCATGAGTATACATATGTAGACAATATATTTTCATAACTTCATTGTAGAGAACGTTTTTGCTTGAATGTAAAACTAGTTCCTCAAACTACCATTTACTGTCAAGAATGTAATAGATTTATAGGGGTACTTTTAATATTATAATCACAGTGTGTTTATTTTTTCTTTATTTTTTAGTGGAAGGATTAATGGTTTACAGTCAACAGTAAATACAGCTGTTGGTACATGTGTATATTTCTCAGTTTTCTACAAAACAGTCTAAATCCTCGCCTAGGTTCTCCTCTACCAGTGTGCACCAGGACCTGGGGACCCTCTCCACCCCCATCCCCTAGCACCAACACTACCAAGAGACCTTTAGTTTGGTGCAATATGCCAAACCCAGTCTAAGTTCTCCTTTGTATCTCCCTTTCTGTTCTTATTTCTCAACTTCTGTCTATGACTGAGATCCTCCCATGTTAGTTCTTCTCTTTCTGTCTTACCTTACTCAAGGTGATTCTTTTAAACTCCATCAGTACTAGATGAAGAAGACAGCAGGAAGCTCCTGGAAATTATCAGGCAATATAGTAAGATGTCAGGCTATAAAATTAACATACAAAATTCAGTGCCATTCCTTTATGGAAACATTAAGCCAGAAGAAATCCAGAAATCAGTCTCATTCACTATAGCAGCAAAAATAATAAGGTATATAGGATTAAACCTTACGAAAGAAGTGAAAGACTTGTATACTGAAAATTATGAGTCAATTTAAGGAAATAGAAAAAGACACAAAGAAGTGTAAAGATATTTCATGTTCATGGGTTGGAAGAATTAACATTATCAAAATAAATAGTCTACCCAGGGGGATATACAAATTTAATGTAATTTCCACCAAGGTCCCATCATTTTTTTTAAGAGAATAGAACAAAAGCTGCCAAGTTTATCTGGAACCAGCAATACCTAAATTGCCTATAGCTCTTTATCACTTCCCCTCAAAAGTGTGAAGTGTGTCAGTGAGGTAATAAGAACTTCTTTCTTATATATAATATGACAGGTGATATGAAAAATGGTAAAAGGACTTTCCAAAAATGAAAATCATATAATTATTAAATCAGCTTTAAGAAAGTCTAAGTAGACTTTTAATCAAACTAGAAACAGTGATACTTTTGGTGAAAAATCTCTAAAAATTCCCTCTTTCTAGTTATTTTTACAAGTCTTGTACCAACTAAATGACAGCTTAACTTGAGAGGACACCAATATGGTGAGATTATTCCTAATTGTAAAGACATGAAGACAAATTATAACCTAAGAGATTCATATGGAAAATATCTCTGAAATCATCAACAGACTATTTAATCATGAAAATCTGGAAGTGTTTCACTAAAAAAAGGTCCTTCCTTCATTTACTCTGACTGTATGTGGCAATAAAAACACATCTACTGAAACTTTCTGTCTCTTAGGTCTGTGTCAATCTAAACTAGCACTGTTCCTTAGAAATATGAGTAGCATAGGGGCTGGATAGTGGCCCTCCTGGTTGAACACATGTTTGTTGTTGTTGTTTGTTTTTTTTATTGGATAGGACAGACAGAAATAGGGAGTAGAGGGGGAGATAGGGAGAGAGAGAGAAGGATACACCACACATGTAGACCTACCTCACCACTTGTGTAGTGACATCCCTCCCCTCCATGGGTAAAGACCTGGATTCAGATCTCCTTGCCTCCATCTGCAAGGGGCAAACTTCACAAGTGGTGAAAAGCTGCTGATATCTGTCCATCTCTCTCCCTCTCTATCTCCCCTTTCCTTTCAATTTCTGACTGTCTCTGTCCAATAAATAAAGATAACAAAAAATATTTAAAAGTGTAAGTGGTACATCTAATTTTAAAAACTATAGAAGTCACATAAAAAAATAGAAAACCAGGAAAGTTATTTTTAATAGTATGGTTTATCCTGGATATCAAAAACATTGTCTAGCATATTGTGATAGCCACATTTTTAGTGTTCATGTGCTACATGTGCTTTATGACTATCATTTTGGACATCTCCAGTGTTTGTTATGATACATGATCTACTCTGTAAGTCTGTAGCTTCCATCACTCTGGTTTTAGTTTACAGGTACTCCCTTCAGGTTGTGAGGGTATTAAAACTGCTGTGATAAAATGGGAAATGTAACTCAATGTTCATGAAGAGTACTTTGATAGTTTTCAGTAAGATTCCTTCCATATTTGTAAGAAGTACATTAAGGGGCCAGGTGGTGGTGCAACTGGTTGAGCACACATGTTACAATACGCAAGGACCCAGGTTCCAGTTCCTGGTCCAAGCCTGCAGGGGGAAAGCTTCACAAGTGGTTAAGCAGTGCTGCAGGTGTCTCTCTGTCTCTCTTTCTCTCTGCCCCCCCTTCCCTCTTGATTTCTGGCTGTCTTTATCCAATAAATAAATAAAGATAATAAGAAGTTCATTAACAATAAACAAGTGATTTTTTGGACATCCGCCAACAGTTTTACTTGTGAAACCAGTAAACTCACAGTAGTGGGTAAAAGTTGTTCTTGTGAACCAAGCTCTCTCTGCACCTATGTATTAATGTGTTGGCTGACTGAATTTGTGCTTGATATAATTACATCTTTGTTTTATTTTATTTTACCTTTATTTGTTACTATAGTGAGTTAGAAGATTGTAGGACTATAAGGTATAATTCCACAACATACTCACCACCAAAGTTCTGTGTCCCCACCCTCCTACCTCCCAAGGTAACCATAGTTTTTCACAAGTCTTAAAAAAATTTGCTTGCTTGCTTGTTTTTTTTTTTTTTTCTCCTTTTTTCTTTTCCTTTGCAAGTTCATGCTTAATAAGTTCTCTAGATTCCACATATGAGTGAAACCTTCTGGCAATTGTCCTTACACCTTTTCTTTAGATTGTTTTTGTTTCTCCAAGTCTTGATCAAACTCCAGAGAGCTAAAAATATTCCATCCTCTATAAGGCTAAAATTTATTAGTACTTTGATGAACCAAATGCACATATAAAAAACATTATAACAAAATATAGGCTGGTTTTGATGTGAATATTGTGTTTTTACTCTCTCTGTGAATGTATGTATGTGTTTAGGAGAGTGAATTTTCCATCCTTTGCGTTGTGTCTTAATGTGAGGGAAAGACTCATGTTCAATGCAAATCATATAAACTTACCAGCAGGTTTTGTTAAAAATATTAAATTTCTTATATTTATGATTTTCTTTTAAAATGATCAAGTATTTGGATCTCATAGGGCAGTAGTTTTTAAGTAAGTTCTAAAGACTACCTGCTTCATAATAATCTAGATCCCGTATTCAAAATTCAAGTTCCTAAATTATGTCAGACTGTTGCAATGAGAACTTCAATTAACAGGCCTCATAAACATTTGATTTGTTAAAGATCAAATTTTCCGTGTAATTCTCATGCTGTAGAGATGTGCATTCTGTAAAAAGGAAAGTGCCTGCAGTGTGGAGGATGTGTCCAGGGGATGGAGGCAAGGATTCAGATCAGGTAGGATAGGGAGAAAGGAGAGACACTAGACAGGCCAGTCCAGGAGGGATGATGATAGGTAGGTTAAATATTAGGGATTGAGGACAGGGTTCAGGTAGACTATTCAAAGTGAATAACTTTTTTTAATGTGAAATACTTTAAAGTGTTTACAAATCAAAATAATGATTTACTTACTTCATAAGCAGAAAAATGGCATTCAAACAAATTTGCTTTTTTAAATGTTCATATGAAATTTACCATATTTTCACATATACACATACCCTCAACGCTCCTTGTATTTGTGACTCCACCTTTCCCTGCTTCTTATCTCTTCTGGTCTAAAAATGAGAAGGTGAAAGCCTGCAGTGGGAGCAGCTATTTTGACACGTGTTAGTGGATAATGTTGAAAATTCAATCTTATTTTCTGTAAAATGGTTTCCATGTCAAAATGACTTATAAAAATGCCCCCAAGCAAATAGCTTAATTAAATGGTCTAATATAAACATCACGGATCCCGGTGTTCTTATTTATAGACTTCTGCTTAATGTATATCAGGCTCTTCAGGAAATTAATATAGTCACATCCGCTTGTGTTTCATCTTTTCATTCACCACTTTAATTTTTTTTTTTACTTACATATAGCATTCTTTCAGGTATTTATTTCTCTAGCTTTTTCAGGTCTTGTAGTTGTTAGTAATTCTGTTTGAATATACAGGCACACATGTGTGTATGTGTGTGTGTGTGTGTGTGTGTGTGTACACATTCTAGTATCTAAGTATATATAAACTTGTACAAAATGCAGTGTTTTTTGAGCATTTGTTAGATCTGCAGATTCATAGTACTGTAGATAAAGCTGACATATAGAGCTGGCAAGATAGCTCATCTGGAGAATGTGCCTGCGTTGTCATTTGCATGACCCAGGTTTGAGTCTGCCTTCTACTTCTCTGGAGGAAACTTCAGCACTGTGGTGACCCTCTACTCTATCCAAGAAAATAAAAATTGATTCAGAGCGGTGGCCAAAAACAAATAAACACACATATGAAGGTACCTTCATTCACCACTAAGTCCACCTCTTGGAATGCTTTGTAGATCTTACAGGTTGATAGATTTTACTTTAAAAATCAGTATTAATGTTAGAAGTTAATCGCATTTTGTTAATGCATGTAATATAGAATTATTAATGTGTCTGCAGTCAACAATTGGCATTTTTGATAACAGATAAGTCAAATAGATTATAATGGGTTTCCCCTGTCTCCCTTTTTTTCCCCCCTTGGCACCAGGGCTTTACTGAGGCAGTTCTTTCATTCCTAGTGGGATTATTGTTTTTTGTTTTTGCCTCCAGAGTTATTGCTGGGGCTCCTTGTGAATCCACTGCTCCTGGAGACTATTTCCCCCTTTGTTTCCGTGGTTTTTATTTTATTTTATTTTTATTTATAAAAAGAAAACACTGACAAAACCATAGGATAACAATACCACACAGTTTCCACCACCAGAACTCCATATCCCATCTCCTCCCTTGATAGCTTTCCTATTCTTTAACCCTTGGGAGTATGGACCCAAGGTCATTGTGGAATGCAGAATTTGGAAAGTCTGGCTTCTGTTTTTTTTTTTTTTTAATCGTTGTGGTTATTGTTATTGTTCTTACTGCTGTCGTTGTTGTTGGATAGGACAGAGAGAAATGGAGAGAGCACGGGAAGACAGAGGGGGAGAGAAAGATAGACACCTGCAGAACTGGTTCACCGCTCATGAAGTGACCCCTGCAGGTGGGGAGCCGTGGGCTCAAACTGGGATCCTTAAGCCAGTCCTTGTGCTTTGCTCCATGTGTGCTTAACTTGCTGCACTACTGCCCTGGACTATTGATTTTGTTTTCTTCTGAATAGTGGGTGAAAGACAGAGGAGACCGTGAGAGATGAAAGACACTGTAGCACAGCTACACCAAGTCCTTTTTTTGTGGTGCTTCCATGTGGTGGCTGGGGGTTTAAACCCATATCCTGTTTTTAAATAACATGGCTGTAAAATTATATTTACTTAGGTGCCATTTTCACCAAATTGATGGCATTTGCATGGTTTTATACTAATTAATGTTGATAAATGTATACTTTGGGCCAGCTTTACTGTTGAACCTTTGATTTAAACCTTGTGGGCATGGTATCTGCCGTCAAAAGCTTTGCTTCTCTGTAGGGGAAAGAAACACGTGACCAGTGTGTCCTTTTACTCATGTAGTGAGGAACAATTCATCTCAAAAGGGACATATGTATGGACTCAAGCCATTTGGTCTACAAATTTAAATGAAAGACATGCTCTTGAAGGAAAGTATTCATGATTTTTTGTGTATAATCCAGTCTCCTGTGCTATTGCTTTTAATTTTCAACTCAGTGTTCCAGGATTACTTACATGTTGAAACTCCAAAATAGTCACTTTTTTTTTTAAACTTTAGGTTTCTTGTTAGTGAAACAGGAGACAAATTTATGTTACTGGGCAGTCATAGATCCAATGAACCTATTTCTGTTGGAATGTTCTCATGAATGCTGAACTTCTAGTAGGAGTTTGAAACTGGAAGAACACTTTTTTAAAAAAAGGATATGACGAGCCATTTCTAAGCAGGCTTTGAACATACAGATTTGTCTCCCCCAAATGAATAGGATATTGCTCTGATATATCAAAGACTTGGTCTTGCTTCTCTCTGAAAGAACACTAAAGTGTACGGGCCCAGTGGAGGTTGGGGACATGAGTTCATGCTAAGGATGTAAAATCATCAGCATCCACCAAACAAACCAGCATTTATTCTTGAGAGTGGCTGTTCTGGCAGTCTTTCTAGCTCATGCCAGTGTAGCTCGCTTATCAAAGCACTTTATCGGTGGGAAGGGATGTGGGTTAACCACTTCACTTAGCTTCAGCTTCCCAGCTCACAGTCTGTCAGCAAACAGCTGCTTTTCAACATATACACCCTGTGCTGTGCAGCTGATGTAGGAATAGGGACAAAACCAGCATTGTGTCAGGGGGTGGCTGGATGGGGGAGGGGGTTATGTTCAGTGAAAAGTGGCTGTGCCCAACTTTTCAGGGGTTCTTTGCTGAGACAAGTTTTCCCTCCCTCCTTATTTCAAAGTTTAGAGTCAAATTTAGAAATTTGGCTTTCCAATATATGTAAACTATAGCTATTTTCCTACCAAGTAGAGGGTTAAATATGTATTCTTGTTTGGCATATTGTCCTGCAATGGTAGTTTTGATTGCTTCCTTCCACCCCTCCCTCCTGTCTTTTACTTATTATCTGTCTGTCTGCATTTCATGACTTGAGAAATAATGTTCAAGAGAGCAAAGTTTAGCTCTTAGTAGTAAGGGAAGACCAACCTCAGTGTTTGTAAACACTAGAGAGCAGCAGAACCAAATCCTAATGCTGTCAGAGCCCTTTCTTCTTGTCAGAAAACTCAAGCTCTTTGTCTCATCACAACTTGATTTGTAGAAATTCCTGTTTAACTGTAGTTGACAATAATCTGCCACCACTGTTCACTTTTCTTCTTCTGGCCTCAAGGTAGGCTCAGAGTTTCTGACCATTTGATCACTGACTTTGCTAAAAACCGGTTGCCTTTGCTTTCCACCCCCTCCCTGTCCTACCATTGTTTGTAAGCACTTGTCTAGGTGGGACTTCTGTCTAAGGGTAAAAGATGAGCAGAACCCTCTTCTGTGTGACTGGCCAGGGACCTTCAGTATGGAGAGACATTTTTCAAAGCAAATGTTCAATTTGAAGGTGCTTAAGAGAATATAACAGCTTTTTGACTGATTGCACAGAGTTGGAAATTAATCTGGTTTTCCTACATTGGGGAGAATTTGTAAATCTGCTAAAATTTTCATCTCTCATCTTTTCTTTCTTTCCTTATGTTTGTTTGTTTGTTTATTACAAGAGCCAGTGCCCATATGGTATGTGGGGCAAGGAGTTGGGAGTGGCAAAGAAGACTTATGTGAGAATGACAAGCTAATTAATAAGTGTTGTAACCAGACAGTTTGATTGAATCATTTCTTACCAGGTGTGTGGAAATGCCTTTTATTATCAGAGAACTGTTACTGATAACCTTGATAATCCTAAGGGCTATTTCTTTTTTTACTTCATGAGTTCATGCTGTGACCTCAAATCTCTTTTGTTTCCCAGGCAGAGCAGAAGTAGAAACTTCAGTATCTAGTAAGCATTTATTTGAAACTTTATTTCTCCAGTAGTGCATTTTCTGGCTTAAGATGCCATAAAGTGATCTGCAGTCACATGAATTTGGAGGAACACTGTTTACCTTGCCAGTTTCACAGGAAACATTAACATAGCAAAAGCTCTGAAGCCTTTCCAAAAGGCAGCCTTTTTTGTACAGTTTATTTTTTCCTATAGAAAACGCTTATGAAGATAACTGCTTATCCCCCATATATCCTATATTTATTTCCTGACATTTATAGGAAGAGAATTATCATTAATCAGCATATATGGTTCTATTGTTTAAAATGCTCTTGGCATTTTGCCCGGTTCCCATTTACTTGGAATGGACAAATACTATAATGGATCACTATGGAGTGGCTCTATGACTGGTATGAACAAGTAAAGCTTAGAACACTAGAAGTACTGGGAATCTCTTATGCAGATCTTCCAGGGTTGGACAGTTAACCTGACATTCAACAATAATGCTCTAAAATGCAATGGTTTTCTATCCACTTAGCAAATGCATTAAAGAAATCAACAAGCCAGTTTATTCTCATGTATTTATAAAGACAGCTTCATAATACTGATGTATTTAGATCTTTATCCAGCCAGAACCTGACTTATCAACACCTTATTATCTTAAACACATTACATAGAAGGGTCATAAATCCTCCTTATAAGGGCTTTATTTCACCATTTAATTAAGTCTCCCTGATTTCCTTCATTGACTTTAAAAGGGAGTGAAGGGCTGAGTTGATTTTCATTAAGCACACAAATACATACATCAAATTAAGTCTGGGGTCAAGCTGTCTTTTAACTCTTACCAGCATAATAAAATGAAACCTCTGACTCTCAGCTGGATGAGAGTTCCATAAGACAAGAGGGGCTTTCTGAATACTCTTTCTGTCCTGTGTCTTTTGTTTTCCTGAAGAACTGGATTACGAATAGTAACACTGAGATAGTTGGGGAAATTTTGAACTTTAGTGCAAAGTTCTGTGATAAATATGAAGGGGGATGGTACAGAACAAATGGGATAGTGAAGTAAAACTCTAAGACCTGGAATGTTAGGTGGCTCACATGGTAGAGTGCATATGTTAACATGTAAGAGGATGTAGTTTTGACCCTAGGATGTAGTTTTGACTCCAGGTGACCACATAAGAGCACCTACAGGAGGGAAGCTTCATGAGTGGTGGAATGGTGCTGTGGTCTCTCTCTTTCTCTGTCTTTTCCTGCTTCTCACCTTCTACCTAGGGGTAAGGGGAAAAAAAAAGCTGCCAGGTGTGCAGTGGAGTCATACAGGCCCCGAGAACCTGTAATAACCCTAGTGGCAAACAAGCAATCAAGCAAACAAACAAAACTAAGACAGAAAATGAATAAAATATTGGGCTGTCGGGAAATTCATGGCATGGTTTTGCAACAGAGAATTCTAGCTCATTTTTGGAAATAACTAGTCATTCACATCTATGTTTTTGCTGTGGCATTAGACTGATGATAGTTTTAGCTGCATTAAAAACAACAAGTGATTTGGTTGAGTTTTGGAGATTTTACAATAAGTTGAAGACTTGTAAAAATATTAGAAGACAAAATATGGCGTGTTTTCATCATATTTCACTCTTTTAATTCTGTAAAGGGAAGAACTCTCATCAAACTTGTGAAAAGTTGTGTAAAATTTACAGTGACAGTGCTCTACAAATAATGTCAGTGCCAACTATGGTTCACAAAATTCTTTGCTGGTGATTATGACCTCAACAATGCTTCTCAGTCAGGAAGGCCCACTGAGGTGAATGATGACAAAAATAAAGGCATTGATGGAGTCAAAACCACATTACTTTATAGCCGGAATTGCAGAAGCATTGAACATCCATTATTCTAGCATCCATGACAACCTGAAGAAGCTGGGATATGTAAAGAAGCTCGATATTTGACTTCCTCCTAGACTCAAAGAAATCCATTTGCTGGCACATATAAAAATCTATGATATGCTCATTAAACATGAGGAAAGTGATCCTTTTTAAAAATTTTATTTTATTAATGATTTAATAATGATATACAAGATTGTGGGATAAGAGGGGTACAATTCCACATAATTTCTACCACCAGAGTTTCATATCCCATCCTCTCCACTGGAAGGATCCCTACTCTTTAGCCCTCTGAGAGTATGGAACAAAGATCTTTATAGGGTTCAGAAGGTGGGAGGTCTGGCTTCTATAACTGCCTCTCCTTTAGATATGGGCATTGATAGGATGATCCATACCCCCAGCCTATTCCTATCCCTCCCTAGTGGGGTAGAGCTTAGGGGAGGTGGGGTTCCAGGACACATTGGTGAGGTCATCTGCCCAGGGATGTCAGGTTGGCATCATGGTAGCACCTGCGACTTGGTGGCTAAAATGCTTTAAGATACAAAGCATAACAAATTGTTTAATTATCAGGAACCTAAAGGTTAGAATATAGCAGATGAGATATGGGGTCTCCATTTTGGAAATACCAGGAAGTCTATTTTAGGTATATTCCAAAAGGCTCATGACTTTACTAATTTTTTTCCTGAGCCTGAAGCTAACATGCAGGTGGAATAAAGGTATCATTTGAGGAGATGGTGTCAGAATTCGGAATAGGACTAGAAATCTGGATTGGGGAAAAGAGTAGCTCCCAAATATTGGAAAAGTATATAGCTATAAACCCTATCAGTCTTACCTAGGGCCCATGTCTGTCCATACTTAGCACATGTGCCTATGTAACTTCTGCATCCCTGCCAGTCTGAACACACATTCCATGGTCATAGCTAGGGGCGTTCTAGGCAGCACCCATTTCAGGACCAGTCTTCCTTGAGTGGCATCATTAAATTGTGCTAGTCTCTTGCTCTTATCCAGCCTTTGTAGTCCTTACTTTATGTGACACAGCCTCCTTTTGAAGGGTGGGTCAGTTTCTACCACTGTTGTTCTACATTGAGGGCAAGGTCCTATAGAGGCCCACAAGAGGTTTTATGATGTTGTTCCTGATGGAGATGACCAGTGATGATGGAGGGAGGGATCTGTTAGAGGTCTCGGCCCATCATATCTGTGTGAGAATCCCAGGACTCTTGACTAGGGCCCTGGATAATGGGGTAGCCTGGTAGTGACCAAAAGGCCACCATTAAAGTGTGCTAAGTCTTGCTCTTATACAGCTTTTGTAGTTCTTACTTTATCTGACAAGGACTAGACTTAGAGTGATTGAGGGAAGTGAAAGAGGAAGCAGGTAAGAAGGGTATCTAGGTCCAAGTAGAAATAATTTGATTAAGTACTTGATGTTGTCTTTTTTTTTTAATATTTATTTATTTTCCATTTTGTTGCCCTTGTGTAACGTTGTGCTTATTGATGTCGTTGTTGTTGGATAGGACAGAGAGAAATGGAGAGAGGAGGGGAAGACAGAGAGGGGGAGAGAAAGAGAGACACCTGCAGACCTGCTTCACCGCCTGTGAAGCGACTCTCCTGCAGGTGGGAAGCCGGGGGCTCGAACCAGGATCCTTATGCCGGTCCTTGTGCTTAGTGCTACGTGCGCTTAACCCGCTGCGCCACCCGACTCCCTTGATGTTGTCTTTTTTAGGTCTTTCCACTTGCTGCACCTACAGACTCACTGTAGATTACTGTGCACTTTTACTTCAAGGCACATATTTTCCCCTGATTTATGGGTACATATACACATGCATGTGCTCTAGCTCATTTGCTCTGGTCTATATCTAGGTTCTATGACTCTGCCAGGAGGTGCGTCACCCGAAATGGAACTTAGAAGTCCTATGAGCTAGGAAAGGTGTCACCCGAGTATTAGAGCTGGAGGGATGACATCCTAGGCCTGGTGCCTCTGGACATAGTCTGAAGTGAGACATGTTGAGGTGGCACTGTTTGCATTGATTTGGTTGAGATCAGCAGATGTAGTATCATATGGTATGGGTCAAAACAAGCATGAAGGAAAATGAGCAAAGCCTCAGAGGTTCCCTACAAGACCATACCATGATTTATGTCATTTAATGCTATTTATTTACAAATAACTATGTCATATACTGACAAGATCAGTTGCTTCTGTTCTTCCTGATCAAAGACAACCGTGAGATACCACCTCATTCCTGTGAGAATGTCATACATCTGTAATAGCAGCAACAACAAATGCTGGAGAAGTGATTCTTTTTTGAAGAGACTGATTACTGGTGATGAGAAGTTGATTGTTGGGACCTGGCAGTGGTGTACCAGGTTAAGCGCAAGGACCTATGTGCAAGGAGCAGTGTAAGGATCTTGGTTTGAGCCCCACTCCTCACCTGCAGCAGGGGATGCTTCACATTAGAGTGAGACAAGACCTAGGTTCAAGCCCCCAGTACCCACCTGTACCCACCTGAAGGAGAAAACTTTGCAAGTGGTGAAGCAAGGCTGCAGGTGTCTCTCTGTCTCTCTTCATCTCTATCTTGCCCTTCCCTCTCAATTTCTGTCTGTCTCTTCTAATAAATAAAGATAATTTTTAAAGTGGTAACCATGGTTCTATAATTTCCTAAGTAGTTTTCCAGAATTTCAGAGTCAAAAGTGGAGATGTAAAACATTTAAATTTGAAGATGACTGACAGACTGTTTTCCATGTTCCTTTCATTAATCATTCAACTGATGACTAGTGGAGTTTAACATACAACTAATGCTCTAGCTCTCGTTTTTCTCAACTAGGCTTTGTTCTTTTCCTAAATGACCTCATAGCTTTCTTTTGCATCTTTTGCTCTCCCTCTGTTTCTTCCCCAGCTCCAGTTTCTCTCTGTCCTCTTGAATAAAATGGGGAAGGGAGAGTATATTGTTTACAGCAATGTGGTGTGTAATCTTGGTCCCAAAGTGATGATTTGCCTCCAATGACATCAAAAGTACATACTCATCAGAGAAAAGTTATGCTCTCAGTATGGTGAGATATAAAGGATGTCATGTTTTTCTAGAACCTACCATTAAAGCAAATAATCAATGTGAATGTATACTGTTGGCATTTGGAGAGTTTGAACAAATCCATCATCCAGAAATGTCCAGATTCTTTAACTGTAAAGACGTTGTTTTCCATCACAACAACACGAGACCACATACAAGTCTGATCACCCATCAAAAATTATTGGAGCTCAGATGAGATGTGTTACCATGTCCACAGTACTTGCCTGACCTTGCACCATCAAACTTCTACTTGTTTCTCTCTATTCAAAACTCCTTAGGTAGTATAATGTTCAATTTAGAGAGGGTTGTAACTCAGCACCTCATACAGTTTTTTGTCAATTAAGATAGGTCTTTCATGGGCTGGATGGTGGCACACCCAGTTAAGCGGACCTGGGTTCAAGCCCCAGCCCCTCTATGGGGGGGGGGGGCATCACAACCAAGGAAGCAGATCTATTTTTCTGTCTCTCCTCCCCTCTCAGTTTCTCTCTGTTCTATCCAATAAAAAATGGAAAAAATTCCTGTCAGGGGCAGTGTATTTATTCATAGTGCAAGCATGGAGCCTCAGCAATAAACCTGGAAGCCCAAAAAAAAATAAAATAGGTTGAAGCTCACTGAAAGATTGCAAAAGATTATTAAACAAAGTGAGCAATATATCAGATTGATCTTTGCTCTTTATATATGTAAATGACCTTTGAAAAACAAAAATACATAATGATAACAAAAATACATAATGATCTTTGAAAAACAGAAATACATAATGATAGAAAAACAAAAACACATAATGATAGAGAAGGAGAGAGACACCTGCAACACTACTTCACCACTCCTAAAGCTGTCCCCCTGCAGTTGGGGATGGGGGGCTCAAACCTGGTTTCTTGCAGATTGTAACATGTGCTTAACCAGGGGCACCATCACCCAACCCCTCCAATATATATCTTTTCTAGAGAGTGCATAAAGATTTCCTTGAGTTCTAGGATATACACACCAACCCCCACAGCCACATACCTACCATCAAGTAATATAATAATTTTTGAGAGAAATATTGCTCTAGTTTATCAATTTAAAAAGTAATGTGATATCTGGTAACATCTCATTGAGTACTATTAATATATAATTGGGTTTATGTGTCTTGATTAAATTAATATTCATTTACAAATGAATTAATATTATTAATACAAAATTATTTAGGTAGAGAGAGTGAAAGAAACCACCACGCTGAAACTTCAATGCAGTGCCGGGGTGGACTTTAACCTGTGTTTTGCACATGATAAGGAAACACACTATCCAAGTGAGCTATTTCACCAGCCTTACTAATTGATTATTGCTTCATTTGCCATGTGGTCTGGCTCACATTACAGATGAAGAAAATATCAACGAAAAATCATCCAGTAATGGGAATTACTTGAATTGCAAAGTTCTCAATTTTGTTTTTCTGCATAATAAGTCATCCACCTGATTCTAAGATTTAATATATTACTTCCTTTGAATAAATTACCAGAAAAGTCCTTTCCTCTCCCCTCACTTCCCTTCTGTCCCCTCCCATTTATTTCCCCCACCTGATTTCACCTTCCCTCACCTTTCTTCTCCTTCCCCTGGCTTATGGTATTGTGGGATATTTCTTGAACCTGGCAAATTCAAGCCTTTGTCATGGGAGTCCTTCCTTCTTCCTTCCTTCCTTCCTTCCTTCCTTCCTTCCTTCCTTCCTTCCTTCCTTCCTTCCTTCCTTCCTTCCTTCCTTCCTGCATAACCATTGTGCTGTTTCCATAGCTCACCAGCAACTTACTTAACTACATATTACATGAAATTGACTTTATTTTATATTATTTTATAATTTTTACTGTAGAATTTACAAAAATGAAAATTAGAACACAATCTAAATTTGTATGAGATAGTTTCTTTGCATTTTTGTCTTCTAAAGATAAGTGAATTGTATAGCTCACAAATGAAAGGAACTAGTCCATGTTTCACAACATGAGTTATGTTTCAGATGTTGATATTATATTTCCTGTGACCTAATAGAAGACATTAATTAGCAATGAATGAGCAGTCTTCCAAAGATGAGTAGAGATCTTACTAGTAGTTCTGTTGTTGGTTGTATCAGATTCTTTGTGAGAAACTCACTTTTTACATACATATGTATACACATACAAACACACACACATTATTTGTGATAGCATGAGTCATTTTTGTGTTATTTTTTACATTTTTATAGTTATTTATTTTCCCCTTTGTTGCCCTTGTTGCTTTTTTTTTTGTCATTGTTGTAGTTATTATTGTTGTTATTAATGTCGTTGTTGTAAGATAGGACAGAGAGAAATGGAGAGAGGAGGGGAAGACAAAGAGGGGGAGAGAAAGACAGACACCTGCAGACCTGCTCACCACCTGCAAAGCAACTCCCCTGCAGGCGGGGAGGCGGGGGCTCAAACCAGGATCCTCACACCAGTCCTTTGCACCACATGCGCTACCGGCTGACTCCCTGTTGTGTTTTTTAATATATGCTACAGGACCTAAAATAGTATCTGCCAGATAGTAGGTCTCAAAGTGGTAAATGAACTAATTAATCCCAGACCTTATATTGAAAAGATTTGAAAGAAACATAGGGGCTGTGATTTATATGCAGTATAACAAGAGGGGAATGAATTTAACCTTGGTGAAAAAAGAAACTGAGACAGTGGGAAAGGATAGTTAGCAAAGTAGGAAACTACCACGAATGAATTAGTATACATATGTGAAATTCTGTAGACTTTCTGGAGAAGGGTCATAGATTTGGCTCTGAGATGTCCAGCTGTACAGGATTCTGTATCAGGAAGATAAAAGGCAAGTTAGATTTACTGTCTCTTAAGGTATCCTTGACCTGGGCCATTTTCTTTTAAATGCTTGACATTGATTACAAAGAGACTAAGGGAATAGATGTATGTCTCCAGTATAAACCTATCATCATCACTAGAAAAGCATTTCACCGGATATATCTTCTAAAGAAAGGATGAAGTAGACGCCACAAATTCATAGACGAAGGACAACTGAATATTATCTTATGCTGGAATTTTTTCCCCTCTCTTTGATCATTTAGAAATCCTAACATCTGCACTGGTCCTTCTCAATCTTTGTGTGTGTACATTTATAGGAGTGTGCTTGATTATATAAAGATATTCTCAAATATATATATTTGAATAGTTGAAATCTGATGATGAAAATGGATAACACTTTTTCATAAAACATTTTACTTAAATGTTGCTTGCATATCAGAAATGTTTAAACTGTGGAGAATAGAAAGTGGAAACCAGGGGCCAGGTGGTGGCATACCTGCTTAGAGCATACAGTTTACACATTATAGTGAGACAAGACCTAGGTTCAAGCCCCCAGTACCCACCTGTACCCACCTGAAGGGGAAAACTTTGCAAGTGGTAAAACAAGGCTGCAGGTGTCTCTCTGTCTCTCTTCATCTTGATCTCTCCCTTTCCTCTCAATTTCTGTCTCTTCTAATAAATAAAGATAATTTTTAAAGTGATAACCATGGTTCTATAATTTTCTTTTTTTTTTTTTGCATCTTTTTTTTATTATTATTATTTTTTTCTTTTTTATTTAAGAAAGGATTAATTAACAAAACCATAGGGTAGGAGGGGTACAACCCCACACAATTCCCACCGCCCAATCTCCATATCCCACCCCCTCCCCCGATAGCTTTCCCATTCTCTATCCCTCTGGGAGCATGGACCCAGGGTCATTGTGGGTTGCAGAAGGTAGAAGGTCTGGCTTCTGTAATTGCTTCCCCGCTGAACATGGGCGTTGACTGGTCGGTCCATACTCCCAGTCTGCCTCTCTCTTTCCCTAGTAGGGTGGGGCTCTGGGGAAGCTGAGCTCCAGGACACATTGGTGGGGTCTTCAATCCAGGGAAGTCTGGCCGGCATCCTGATGACACCTGGAACCTGGTGACTGAAAAGAGAGTTAACATACAAAGCCAAACAAATTGTTGAGCAATCATGGACCCAAAGCTTGGAAAAGTGGAGAGGAAGTATTAGGGAGGTACTCACTGCAAACTCTAGTGTACTTCTGCTTTCTTACTTTGGCGCCATACTCCAAACTCAGTCAATTTCTGCTTTGCGTTTCTACTTCTTTTTTTTTTTTACATGCATAACATTCCCCAGATTCCCATTTAACAATACAACCCCCACTATTTCATTCATCATTTTTCATCGACCTGTATTCTCCCCACCCACCCACCCACCCACCCCAGAGTCTTTTACTTTGGTGTAATACTCCAATTCCATTTCAGGTTCGACTTGTGTTTTCTTTTCTAATCTTGTTTTTCAACTTCAGCCTGAGAGTGAGATCATCCCGTATTCATCCTTCTGTTTCTGACTTATTTCACTCAACATGATTTTTTCAAGGTCCATCCAAGATCGGCTGAAAACGGTGAAGTCACCATTTTTTACAGCTGAGTAGTATTCCATTGTGTATATATACCACAACTTGCTAATATATTTTCTAAATATATTAGTTTTCCAGAATTTTAGAGTCAAACATGAAGATGTAAAACATTTAAATTTGAAGATGACTGACAGACTGTTTTTCCATGCTCCTTTCATTAGTCATTCAACTGAATACTAGTGGAGTTTAACATACAACTAATGCTCTAGCCCTCGTTTTTCACAACTAGGCTTTGTTCTTTTCCCAAATGACCTTATAGCTTTCTTTTGCATCTTCTTCAAGGAATTTCATTATTATGTTCTTAGTGCTATATCTAGGCAGCCTACCTCTGGGCCCAGTAGATTACTCAGCAGGAAAAATGCACAGCATGGCACACTGGAGGCCCTGATACTATAGCGATAATCATCAGTGCCAAAGGCGTAGCTATAGGAATAGTGAAACATTGTTGTGGTGTCTTTCCTCTCATTCTGTTTGCCCTTCTTTCTCTCATAAGTGGGAGAATGAAAAAAAATGGTCTCTCCAGAACATTCAGTGGTGGTGTAAGGTATTCATAATGCCCTGGCTTCATTTTGGTGTACCTTGTTTAAAAAAAAAAAAAAAAGTAGACTCAGTATATATGCGTGTAGCCATAGATGCCTCCTCCACTGTGCCTATTTTCATTTTATCCTATTTTGTAAGCATTTAGCACTCACTCATGTGTTTATCTCATTTGGGTGTTTCTTCTTCTGTTGTCGCTTCAAGAAGGCATACATCCTCCCCCCTTTGATCACTACTGTATTTTTGGTGCCTAGAATATCTGGAAAATGGATATGAATGGTATGCTTGTTGAGTAAATTTGTTTCTAGCTTCTTTCGAGAAATCAATCAGCATTGATTTTGGTGGCATTCCTGTGTGTGGACTCATCTGCTGAGGTTAAAGAAAGGAAACGAATAAAGAAAGAATGAAAGAAAACAAAACAAAAATAACTTTTTTTTTTTGCCTTCAATCACTGGGGCTTGGTGCCTGCACAACAAATCTGTTGTTCCTGGCAACCATGTTACTTTTTTCCCTCCATTTTATTTGAAAGGAAAGAGAGAAATTGGTGGTGGAAGGGGAGAGAGAAAAGATGTCTATCTTCCTCTGCTTGTAAAGTCTTCCTGCTGCAGGTCGGGAGTGGGGACTTGAACCCAGATCACTTAACTGGGTACATCACAGCTCATGCCCACCCCCCCAAAAAGAAATTTCTCCCGTTCACTGCTCCTTGACAAAATTGTTAAAATGCAGAATTGAGGGCACAGTGACTGCATTAGTATGTGAACTTTAACAAGTTAAGTTTTTATGTCCTTTGATGTTTGAGAAGCACAAGTTTTTCCCAGTATCACAAAGTAGAGTTCTGTGGGCAGAGTGTAGATAGCATAATTGTTATGCAAAGAGGCTTTCATGCCTGAGACTCCAAAGTCCCTGGTTCAGTTACCTGCACCACCATATAAGCCAGAGGTGAGGAGTGTTCTGGTAAAAAGGGAGAGGGAGAAGGGAAGGCAGAGGGAGAGGGAGAGGGAGAGGGAGAGAGAGAGAGAGAGAGAGAGAGCTCTGCCCAGTGAGGTGGCAATTGGTATTTATATGAAAAAAAAAGAAAGAGCTTTGACCATTTCCATACCCCCCAAATCATTAACAAATAACTCATATGTTAGTACTATACCAAATAACACATATTATCTGATAATAACACATAACATGTACAAACTAATACCACACTAACATGTAGGAAAAGCAGACAACATGACAACTGCACAGCCTGTATCGGGCATTTCTTAGGAATGGAGCTGGAGGGGCCACGGTCACTCTGGTATACTTCTAGTGGGGTCGCAGTAAAACAGACACTGAACATTTTTGTTGCTTTTCACCTTTTGTCATAAATAGACACAAAGTTCTCTTTTTATGGGGGGGTACTAATGAAAATAAGTCTAACAGAAGACTGTCATAAAAGCAAGGAGCAAACTTTTTTTAAAAATTTATTTTAAAAAGGAGACATTAACAAAACCATAGGATAAGAGGGGCACAATTCCACACAATTCCCACCACCAGATCTCCGTATCCCATACCCTCCCCTGATAGCTTTCCTATTCTTTATCCCTCTGGGAGCATGGACCCAAGGTCATTGTGGGATGCAGAAGGTGGAAGGTCTGGCTTCTGTAATTGCTTCCTCGAAGAACATGGGCATTGACTGGTCGATCCATCCTCCCAACCTGTTTCTCTCTTTCCCTAGTGGAGTGGGACTTTGGGGAATCTGAGCTAGAGGACACATAGGTGGGGTCGTCTGTCCAGGGAAGTCTGGTCGGCATCATTCAAGCATCTGGAACTTGGTGGCTGAAAAGAGAGTTTACATACAAGCCAAACATATTGTTGAACAATCATGGACCTAAAGGCTGGAATAGTGCAGATGAAGTGTTGGGGGGTCCTCCACTTTGTAGATAGCTAGTAGGCATACTTTAGCATATTTCAAATGGCCTGTAGCTATACTAGTTTTGTTTTTTTGTTTGTTTGTTTGTTTTTGTTTTTTTTCCTCTGAGCCTAAAATCTGATATGCTGGTGGATCCAAGTTATTCTCTGGGGAGGTGATGTCATGGCTGGAAAAGGGACAGAAAGCTGGATCAGGGAAGAGAGTAGCTCCCTAATATGGGAAAGGGGTATAAATATTGTTAACTATAAACCCCATCGATTTGATTTGGTCTGGGGCCCATATTCAGCTTAGGAGCCTATGTGACCTCTGCATCCCTGTAAATCTGAGCTCAGATTCTGTGGTTATGAGTAGGAATGTTCCAGGGTGCCCCAATATTAACCCATCTTCCTCAGGTGTAGAATAGAGTATGTTGTGCATCCTCCCTTCAGAGGATGGAACATTCTCTACTGTTGTTGATCCAAGTTGATGGCAAGGTCCTATGTAGGGCCCACAAAGGGGTCTGTTTTCTTGTTCCTCATAGAGATGACCAGTAACAATGGATAGAGGGATTTATTTGAGGTCTAGACCCATCATGTCTGTTTGGGAATCTCAGGACTCCCCAACTAGGGCCCCAGTTGATGGGGTGGCCTGATAGTGACTAGACAGTCATCATTAGAGTGTGCCAGTCTCTTGCCCTTATTCAGCTTTTGCAGTCCTTGTTTTTATAAGGTTAGCTTTGGAGTGAGTGAGAGAACTGTAATAGGAAGTAGGTGAGGAGGGTATCTAAGTCTAATTAGATACTATTTCATTATGAACTCACTTCAGAATATTGTGTACTTTTGCTTTCAGGCATATATTTTGCCCTAGTTTATGGATATGTGTGAACAAATGCTCTATCTCATGGGACTTGGTCTATATCTAGGTTTTGGGACTTTGTTAGAAAGTGAACCATCTGGAATGGAATTAGAGAATACTATGAAAGGAAAGGTCTCACCCAAGTAGTGAAGCTGAAGGGTTGCCATTCCACACCTGAAGTCTCTGGACACAGTCTGAAGTGAAGCATGCTGAGGTGGTACTCCTTGCGTTGATTAGGTTGGGATTAGCAGATGCAATATTATTTGGTATGAATTGAGAGAAGCATGCAGGAAAGCACGCCCCACCCTTGAGGTTCTAGGACTGGGGGAAATATAAGCTCTATAGTGGAGATGTGGGGTTCCTGCTGTCTTAGGATTCAAGAAGACAATAGATAGTTATTTTTATAATCACATTGTCTGGTAAGGGTTGACTTTGAAAAATCCCTTTGTTAGGATTTGCTGTATAATACCCAACATCACCATAATTTACGTCCTTTGACATTATTTGTATATAGCTGTGCCACCAGTTGCTTCTGTTCTCCCTGGTCTAGGCTTTTGAGAGAGTCAACATATCAAAGACTCAGCCTATGTATTAAAAAGACTCAGTCTGTGCTTTAAAAATTTTGAGACATACAATCCTTTTTTCCCCCTCATATTAATTAAATAGAGATTTATATGACTACAAATTAATAGGAGTGTATATAAACACCATTCCCACCACCAAAAGACTATGTCTCATCCCACCCTCCCCCCCAACCTCCCCCGCAGCCCTGGAAAGCCGAATATCCACCCTCATCCTCACCCCAGGGTTTTTACTTTGGTGCCCTACTCCAGATTTGGTCAAATCCTGCTTTTAGTTTCCCTTTCTGTTATTCTTTCTCAGCTTCTGTTGATGAGTTGGATCATCCCATACTCATCTTTATCTTCTGACCTAGCTGACTTAACATAATTCCTTCTAGCTCTGTCCAAGATGGGTCAGAGAAGGTGGATTCATTGTGTTTAATAGCTGTGTAGTATTCCATTGTACAATGGAATAATGGTAAGTGCTCCAACAGTGTTTTCCTCTAAGTATTTGATAGTTTCTGTTCTAACATCCAGGTCCTTGATCCATTTGGAGTTGATTTTTGTTTCTGGTGAGATAAGGTGGTTCAGTTTCATTCTTCTGCATGTTTTGACCCAGTTTTCCTAGCACCATTTATTGAAGAGAACCTCCTTCCTCCATTTAATACTTTGGGCACCCTTATCAAAGATTAGATGTCCATAGGTGTGGGAGAGCAAACATTTTTTAAAAAGTTATTCAACCGTCTAGGGAATGGAATAGCATTTCATTACATGCAAGATTTAATCAGTTAACATTTTTTAACCTAAGCCTATTACAGAATAATATCTCCACTTTATTTAAAAAAAAAAAAAAAAACCTCTTCAAATTAAATTAGCCAATGCTTAGTGCTGCCACCTTGTCCTAGTGGGGAGGAGGGAGCAAAAAAGAAAAAAAAAATTCTAAATCTGATTTTTCTAACTTAAACTCTTGAAAAGTGGGGCCTCCCTAATTATGTAAATTCACAATAGCCTGCACCTGACCATTTCATTTACTTACATGGCATGCTTGCCCTGTAGCCATTTCAATTTGTGACCCTGGTACAGAAAGTAATATGATCATTTTTACATGTGGGAGAGTTGACATGGTAATAATTGATTTTACTGATAACGAATTGAAATAAAGTCTTGCTATTGTATAACTATTGACTCACAGGCTAATACTCATATTCTAGAATTTTCACATTTTTTAGAAACTTATGCTGTATACCACTGTTTCCATGCCATATACTTTGACTTAAAATATGTCCCCATTTTAGTGAAGCACTTTGCAACAGTTTTTACTGTATTTGTTTAATGCACACTGCCTCTTTTGGAGCCAGTAGTACTACTGGCTACTTAAAAAAAATATATATCTATTACTTTCTCCATCAGAAAGTAATAGTTCCAAGGGAACTGTTATAGTGAGTCTTATAAATTCTTCTTTGCACACATGTCATTGATCCCCAGATAGTCTTTGGGACTTATTGTGGTCAAGTCTGGTCTACAAACCCTGCTTGCTGCAAATCCTTAGGGAGAGATTTTGATAACACAGCATTTTATATATGGAGCAGGGTCAATATAAAGAAAATTTGGGGTAACAGTTGAAGATGCTTGTCCTTTCTTAACCTCTCCTTACCAGGACTCAGATGCTAAAATGAAACAGCAAAATACCTTTTGGTGCTATGCAAGCATATTTAAGTTTGCCTTATACATCCTTTTTTAAACTTCCCATTTTCACAAATTTGATACACATTTTCCTGGGTACCATCTTCCATACTTTAAGACAATGTGGACACACATTTACCTTTTTAATTTTAATTTTAATCTTAATCTTTTGACACCAGTTATCTCTGCGACTCAGTTCCTATAGGACTCCACTGCTTGAGGCAGCCTTTTTCTTTTTTTTTCTTTTTTTTTCATTTTATAGACAGTAAGATAGTGAGAGGAGAGACATTGCAGCACTGCTTGTTTATTCATGAAGCTTCTTCCCTTTAAGCACTCCATATGATTCCACAGAGGTCAAATCCAGTTCCTTGGGCATAGTTATGTCTGCTCTCATACTTTTATTTTATTTTATTTTATTTTATTTTATTTTATTTTTAGAGAGAGATACAAAGATAGGGAAGGAGAGGGAGATATCATAGTCCTGCTCAGCTTTGGCCTGTGGTGGTGCTGGGCTTGGACCTGGGACCATGGAGCCTCAGGCATGGCAGTCTCTTTACAGAACTATTATGCTATCTCCTCAGCCCTCATACATTTATTGTCTCTTTAAAAAAATCTAAGACGGGAGTCGGGCTGTAGCGCAGCGGGTTAAGCGCAGGTGGCGCAAAGCACAAGGACCGGCATAAGGATTCCGGTTTGAACCCCGGCTCCCCACCTGCAGGGGAGTCGCTTCACAGGTGGTGAAGCAGGTCTGCAGGTGTCTATCTTTCTCTCCTCCTCTCTGTCTTCCCCTCCTCTCTCCATTTCTCTCTGTCCTATCCAACAACAACAATAATAACTACAACAATAAAACAACAAGGGCAACAAAAGGGAATAAATAAATAAAATAAATATTAAAAAAAAATCTAAGACAAGAGGACTGGCTCTAGTGGAAGAGACAGAAAGTGACCAATAGTATCAGGACCTCGAGCCTGGTGCACAGCTTGTGCAGTAGGGTGTAATGAGGAATTTGTCGCATCCTGTGTGGACACCCCATTTCCCTACCCCTTCAATCTGTCTACCTCTCTTGGACTGTCTTTATAAATTTTATTATTTCTTGGAGAGGAACAGAGCTTAACAGTTCAATAAAATGCATGAGGTCTGGTTTTTTTTTTTTTTAACAAAGGAGACATTAACAAAACCATAGAGTAAGAGGGGTACAATTCTGCATAATTCCCATAACCCGATCTCCATATCCCATCCCCTAGGTCTGTTTTATAGTAGAGGTTTGACAGGGACCAAATTAAAGCTATGAAGGCACCAGAAGTGTTGAGTATTATGTTTCACACTCCCTCCTGTACAACCCAAAATGTAATCCAAAATGACACAATATATTTAATTTTTTTCTTTCATTAATAACTGCTTTGTAGCTTTCTTTCTTTCTTTCTTTCTTTCTTTCTTTCTTTCTTTCTTTTTTGGTGGCACCTGAGGCCTTGTGCATGCATGATTCTTCTACTCATTCTTCTTATTTTTAAGTTGAGAAAGAAAAAAACGGAGAAAGAGAGTCTGCCAATACTGTTGCATCATCTGTGGAGCCTCCCCTAGTGTCATGATACTCACATGTGATACAGGGATCTAGGGGCCTTGTGCATGGTAATGTCTGGACTCTCGAAGGTGAGTTATCTCCTACCTCCTGAGATTGTGACGTTAAAATTCTAGGTAAATTTACTGAAAATAAATTTTTCTACTTTTGGGGAAGGGGAGAGAGCATAATAAGTATACAGAAGACTTTGATACCTGAAGTTCTGAGCTCCCAGGTTTAATCTCTAGCATCACCACAAGCCAGAGCTGAGCAGTACTCTGCTGTGTGTGTCTTCACAATAAAAGAAATAAAATGCTTTTTAAAAAGATTTTTTAAAAAATAAATATATATTTATTTAGTTTAATGTATAATTCAGAGGGCCAGCTTCAGATTTTCCTCCAAAATGTGGTCACGAATACACAAAATTGAAATCATGTTTGACACAAATCTTGAAGAATGTGCAGAGTTTTCGGGTCATGAAATTTGCTTTTTCACCATCATGCACAAGCACCGAAGTTGAAAGTGAGAGCGTTCTGTAGAGAGCTATCACTGGAAGATGAGAAACTGCATTCAGATGTTAACAACAGTGCTATAAACCATTACCCTTCCCCGATGAAGTGATTTAAAAATTGCTACCAATTTAAAAAAATGAAAAAAGGGGCTGGGTGGTGGTGCACCAGGTTGAGTGCACATGTTGTTACGTGCAAGGACCCAGGTTTAAGCTGCAGGAAGAAAGCTCTGCAAGTGGTGAAGCAGTGTTGCAGATGTCTCTCTGTCTCCCATCGCTATTACCCCCTTCCCTCTCGATATCTGGCCTTCTCTATCCAATAAATAAATAATTAAGAAAAAATTCCACCTAAGTGGTATAGAAAGGTTTGGTTTATGCAATTTATAATCTAATCTTCCTTCATCATTAAGACAGATTTCAAAGATCAACAATACCTTGGACAGGTTATAATGCTTTTTTTTTCCCAGATAGGTAATCTATCTGTACCCAAGGATTATCTGTAGATGTTGAGAGTATGAGGGTATCAGAGAAAGAGCGGATATAACTGAATAACTGGATATTCTTCTGCTGAATAGCAAAGGGTTGTGATTTACGTTATTATAGTTTAAAAAACATCTGATTAGGATGTGTATGTGTGTGAGAGAGAGGCGTGGAAGAAGCTTAAAGGTGATAGCCCAGACTTAATATAAGCTACTAGTTGTTAGAATATTGAATACATTTATTTATTTTCTTTCTTTCTTCCTTTCCTTTTTTTTTTGCCTCTAGGCTTATTGCTGGGGCTCGGTGCCTGCACTAGTAATCCACTGCTCCTGGAGGCCATTTTTGTTGCCCTTGTTGTTTATCGGTGTTGTTGTTACTATTATTGTTGTCGTTGTTTGATAGGACAGAGAGAAATTGAGGGAGGACGGGAAGACAGAGATAGGGAGAGAAAGATAGACACCTGCAGACCTGCTTCACAGCCTGTGAAGCGACCCCTGCAGGTGGGAAGCTGGGGGCTCAAACCGGGATCCTTATGCCGGTCATTGCACTTTGTGGTTCGTGCGCTTAACCTGCTGCACTACAGGCTGGCCCCCTATTTTCTGTCTTGAAGATCAAATTTGAACAAAATACTTTCCAGTTCTTAAACATTTTCAATAAAGTTAATTTTTAAGTTATAGTAAAGATCTTAGATATCCCCACCGTCCCATCCCCTCGGGTTAAAAATAAAAGTCACATCGCACCACCATCTATCTTGTGTAGTTATCCTCATAAACTTCTAAAGTATGCTTCTCTCCCAAGACATTATTGGCGTTGATCCTGGCATACAGTCATCACATCAGTAATTACAGCTCTTAACTGGAATATAGTCATCAGTATTTACTAGCCTCTATTATGAACACATAAATCATTTAATAAAACGGTGAGTGGACACATTATTTGTTGTGTTTATGTTAAGACATTCTCTGCAGGTAGTCTACATGAAAGTTGAAGCACTGTGTAGCTCTTTTTGTAGACCTTGCTTATCATTAATAGAAAGCAGCATGTGTGCATCCTGCAAGCCCATTTCCTTATTTAAAGTGGGCATCCTTCCTTTACTGAGATGTGCTTCCTCTTTTATTATAGGACTGAAGACCAAGCCTTTGTAAACCCTTAAAGCACATCCCTTCCAAATGACCTTTTGTCCTGAGCAGCTAAGATGTATTGTTTAGTCCTCTCAGAATTACATGTGGTGTCCTAGGAATCTTTGTTTTGGTTAATTAAATTTGGAAATGTGTCATTTTTTTCCCCTATTATAAAGCATAAATGAAAGTTTAGTGAAATTGATTTTGGAGTTCTGGTAGTTGAGATAATTACAGAAGTTAAATGATTTAGGGTTTTAAAATGCCTGTACCTTTTCTCCACTCAGAGAACTTGAACCAAAATTAACTTCAGTTTGAGTTATCCTCTTATCTGTGCTTCTTTTCTTTCTAAGGATACCTTAAAGTATGCTAGTCAAACTTACTCATGCTAATATAATAAAATGAGACTCCTCTTGAATGAGAATTTTTCATTTTATACTTAATGAATCATTTTATACTTAAATATATTTGTTAGAGGAGGATATTGTACTGATGTGCAGCAGAATTTATTAAATCTGTAAGTTTTTTTTTTTTTTTTTTTACAAATTAGACCTCTTTAACGTTAGTATCTTTAAGGGGTTCGCTTTGGCAAGAATTCTGTTTTTTCTTTAAATATCCTGAATTTTTTTAAAACCTTTGTTCAAGGAGCTGTGAACAACAGGATTTATTTTAAGTCTTAAGAGTTTAAATGAAGAGGAAGCTATGTTCATTATTAGTTTACTAATGATATTATTATAAAATCAATTCATTTATAAATCTACTTTTAGTAAAAATGACTTTCACGAATTTTTTAAACAAAAATTTTCCCCTCTTTTATAGCAAATACCATGTATTCCTCTGTCCTCTAATTTTATTCCATTTGTCTCTGGAAAAATCTTTTGTCTTTCTTTTGCTATTCCAATATCAATATCAATACCAGTATGCCAAATATACTTATTCTGATTTTGATTATTCCTATTCTTATTTCAGACCCTAAACTTCCTTCCTGGACCTTATCTTTTTGAAAATCTCCCTTTCTTTCTGCATATCTTATGTATCTAAACAGAAATGAAAAGAGAAATTCAATCTCTTAAAGAAAAATCACCTCAAAATCAAAAGAAGAGGAAAGAATGGCTTTCTCAGCTTTCTATCTATTAATCTGTCTTCACTAGGCTCTGCATTTACTCCTCTCTACACCATCTCTTTTCTCCTCATACAGCCACTGGACCCCAATAAACTTCTTACTCAAGATTTTTCCACTCCTTCCTCAGTCTTGCTTGGAGACCCAATTCTAAACCAAATACCTCTTTTTTCGTTATAACCTGAGTCAGAACTTCTCATTTTGAAATAACCAAGGACCAGCTGCTCATAAAGCCATTTTAAATGAAATTCTCTAGATACCATATTCTTAGATAACAGCTCCTAGTTTAACAGGCTACTTTTGCTTATATGTGTGCCAATATTTACTCCAGTTTCTGGGAATGTAGGTAGATCTGTTTTCTTTAACCTTCTCTTGCTTGGTTTCATATTCTTCATTGGAAAATATATTTATTCATTCCCTGTACAATTTTAATTTTAATATAAAACTTGTTCATAGTCAGTATTCAGTAAAATACGGAGGATGTAACTTTCATCTTTTATAGTAGCTAATTTGCACTTGATTAATATGCACTGTCATCTCACCCAATCTAGTGGTCAAGTACCAGGGCTGTTTCATTTGCTAACACTGGGTTCAGGGAAGCTTCACTTTTCAGTAGTCAAAGTTTACTTTGCATAGTCATCATCCAAACTAGTTAATGTAAAGAATTCCTATGAAATAGTAAGACTGGCAGTGAGGAGTTTAGGAAATGTTACTGCTCAAATTAATTACTTTGTTTCTAACTTGTACAAGTCAAACAAAGGAGAAAAGTAACTTTCTCAAGAAGGTTGTAACTGTTGTCAGTAATAAAATGAAAATTAGTACTGTAGATGCTAGTGGCTTTGAATTACACATTCTTGGTTGCCAAGAAAAATGGTCTGTGTATTAATATTCTTTATTTTCATGTATAAATTGCAGTGATCTTTCATATGATTTTGTGTTTGAAAAAGTTCTTATTATCCTATTTTCCACTTCATTAAGCTGATGATTTTTATTGAAAATTGAAAATGTAGAGGAACTAGAGGAGTATCAGCAATCAGCAGAACAAATGTGTGTGCTTGGGAATCAATGTGAACTGACAGACGCTGGAGTTATTCTACATTCTGAGATAGAGAGCCATATGACCAGAGTCCAGGGGGTCTATGGCTCAGGACCAGGTGGTAGCCCTTTGACCTCCTTTTGCCTTTTGAACACTGCTGCTTTTTTGGCAGCTAAGTAGTGCTAATTGAACTTAAGAGATTGGTGTAAGGACCAAAAATTCATTAAAAAGAAAAAAGCAATAATAGTAAAACTTAAACATTTAGGGCTAGCAAAATAGCTTACCTGGATAGTAATCTGCCTTATCTGGCTAGATTCAATTTCAAGTGTAATCCTTATTGCATTGGAGGAAGTTTTAGTGTTGTAGTATCTGTCTCTCTGTGAGCCTGAAGTGGTGAAGCCCACTGTGTCTAAATAAATAAATAATAAATGTTGAACATTTTTGAGAAAAATGTGCAATCTTAATTTTGGCCTTTCCCTCCTTCATGAAAAAAAAAACAACTAAATGTCTAAAAACTTGTTAATTTTACATATCACTGATGCTGGCAAAATCCTCTTCACATAACATCCTTTCAAACAAAAATTCCTTATTGTATAGTTTTGCTTGCTTTAAGTATTTTCCAGGGCCAGGTGGGTGGCACAACCCAGTAGAGTGCTTACGCTTCAGTGTACAAAGACCTGGGTCCAACTTCCCTAGTTCCTACCTATAGGACAGAAGCTTCACAAATGGTGAAGCTCTGCTAAGGTGTCTTTCTCTCTCCCTTTCGGTCCTCCTATTTCCTATCAATTTCTGTCTCTACCAAAAATAAATAAGTAAAATTTAAAAAGGAGAAGGAGAAGGAGGAGGAGAAAAAGATTATGAGGAAGAGGAGGAGGAGGAGGAGAAAAGAAAGATTTCTTCAACTATTTTTATAAAAGGGCTTAACTGGGTCAGAAAATGTGATGTACTAGCCTTGCCTTCCTTTTTGCCTGGAGCTGAGCCTCCGTTCCAAATGGGGGTGCCATGACATTAGAGGAAGGAGTTCTGGTGTTATCGTGTCTCTCTCTAAATCTGAAATTACAAAAATGAAAAAGTTGACTGGAGAGCCTTGAAGTTGTACATGGGTAAGACCCTGCTGCTGCCACACAAAAAAAGAAATAATACACCTTGTTTTGTTTTTCTAAATACTGACTTCAACTTGAAGCATATAGTCAGGCTGCAAGAGATCATCTTGATCTGGCAGTTGTTTGCAAGGAATAAATTTTTATTCCTTTTGAATGATCATTCATTTACAGATCTCAAGGTACAAAGTTAAAAGTGCTGATGGGCCAGGCTAGTCATTGTTCATTCAGTATCTTAGCTGAATTTACTTGACTAGTAAAAACATGAAGTTAAGTAAATGCTTCATTTGAGTTTTCTCAAGTACAGAAGGAAGAAATTTTTCTCTGTATGGGTCTGTCCTTACTTAAAATTCAAAATATTTATTTTTAATAGAATCTACGATTCCTAAGTGTTTTATCCTGTTCATTTAATAGACACTCATTAAATATAAAACACACAATTTTATTCCTGTATAAAAGTGTATTTTATAGCTAATAGCTTCAAGTTTTAGATTTCTTCAACTACTTTTATGTGGACATAGTGGAAATAATTTTGTTTCCAAAATGAAAACAGAAACACATTTATTAAATTCTGCTTTGGGGGGCTATTTTGTTCTATTTCTTCATCTATCGATTGTAAGTTCATTTTAGTCTTTATTTTTTTCTAAATGGTTACATTTTTGAATTTCCCCACAAAATATTAAAACTTCTCCCTATCATATCTTTTAGTGCAAGGTTTCACCATTATGTCGTATTCATACTTCCTTATTGATGCTAATAGTTTTAAAGCAAAAATTAAAAAGTAATGTAAGTGGTTCAAACCCCTGGTTCCCACCTGTATGGGGAAAGTTTCAAGAGCAGTGAGGCAGTGCTACAAGTGTCTCTCTTTCTGTCTCGCCGTTCCCTCTCATTTTCTGTTGTTACTCAATAAACAGTAAGTAAGATAGTAAGAAGTAAAAGTAGCTTTATTCTAAAGATGAAGTTAAATGAGTTTAATTTGACAGTGTGAGTGCATATGTAATTGTTACTGCTTTTAAAACATTTGCATAAGTCATCTATGAGTCAGTGTATAGTTTTTCATGTAATTTATAGTGCAGTTCGAATCAGTTATTTGAAAAATTCTTCAGACATCTCTGGGAAGATAGTTTGACAACTATTCACCTTAATTCTAGAACCTACATCAATATTATATGACTTGGGCCCAGGATTTATGTACTTAAAGAAATAAATTATAGGTCAATCATAAACAGTTTTAAAACCCTACAAATTAGATGTCAAGAACACAATTCTTAAAAAGATATACCCATGAATAATTTTATTAGTCCTTGGGTATAGTTTGGGGGTTCTCTTAGTGTGTTCTATAGCTTCAAAGTTTCTTACTTAGGATGGTTTCTAATTGGCTGGCTTTCCAATTACTTACATAGAAAGTAAAATCTTTGTACTGAAATGCTGTTCTCATGTATACATAATTTAGTTTAAAGAGAAATTAAAAGATACAAATTTCAGTCCAAAGTTTTTTTTAATATGCATTAACAACTACTCTATATATTATTTTGTAGCTAACAAGTTTGGTCTTATTTATTCAACTTTGTTGAATGTTGTGGTGATTTTTGTGTAACCTGCAGAATTGCTAGAAAATTTAACATGTGATCTGATTTTTCATTTCCTTCCTTTTTCTCTCCTTTTCTTTTCTTTTTTTTTTAACTTTTGCCACCAGTTATCCAGGCTCCTGGTGGCCATTCCCCACCCCCCTTTGCTCTACATAAAGGATGAGAGAGAAAGATGAGAAACCCCATAGCACCATTCCACCATTTGTGAAGATGTTCTCCCTTTCCCAGCAAGCACTTACATGGGGTAGCCCAGCTTGAACCAAGGTTCTTGCATATGCTAACTTGTGCATTCTATTGAGCCACCTGCCCCCTCCCAATTAAAATTTAAAAATGATTGAAGCTTTTTATTATTTATTTATTGCGGAGTCAGAACCTCACGCATGTCTGATTTCCCTACTCCTGGCAGTCTTTTTTTATTTGGATGGGCAGGTTGAGGAGTGGGGTGCAGTGGCGTGGGAGTGGGGGATCACACATTGGGACTTTCCCTGGTTCAGTGATTTTCCTTTGTGGTTTTGGAGTTTAAACCTGGGTCACTAGTATAGTAAGAGACACATGCTACTGAGAAAATAACCTCTCAGATCATTGTATTCTTTTAAATAATGTATTTATTACATATAAATGATGATATAACTATACTTCTAAATCTCACCAGTGCTAAAAAAAATATATCAGAACAATCCTGCAAAATTATCACTTGACTTTCAGAATATGAGCTGTTGTAAATTAGAGATCAGGAATATTTTCTTTGTCTATCCATCATTATGCTGTATATCTTTGTCCCCTTGTTGAGCCCATGATGCTATAAATTGAAAGGAAACAAACAACCCCAGGTTTCAATGCAAAGCATTCCCTCAATCTCACAACTCGCTTTTCTCATCATTTGGCTTAATAGGAGTACACAAAGACCATTTGATGTTGTACCTGCTGTGTTAGCAGTTAAATGATGCTGAGAAAGAGATAGTGGCCAAGTCTTAATGAGACTTTGCCATTTCACAACTTCTAAATAAAGAGGATACAGGGGAGGAAGTCTGACTCCTCACCACCCTACCAGCTGGATGGTATATGTATTGTCAATATCACTTACAGCCTGCCTTGAGCTCCTGAGTGCAGGCAGTCTGGTGTGTGATTTTTGGCAAGCTATTGCCAAGAAGGATGAGGATGGGGACATTTCTGAACCCTTGTCATCAATGGATTTAATTGTTATATTCTGCCATTCAAGCTATTTTGTTATATTCAATCATCTGAGTTGCTAAAATTGCCAATAGTTTATATGTAGAACTAGAATTTTAGACATTGATGTTGAGAAAACAACTGGAGACTAAAAATTAAATAGCCTACTTACTATTTTCATTTTGGGCTTTTACTTTATGTTTTTAATTCTGCATTTACTGTTTTCAATAACTGAGTCCTTGAAACTTTTGATAACATTGTGCTGTCATGTATGATGGTTTGCTTATTTTTGTTTATTCTCCCACCCCTTATTTCATGTCTCCTGCTTGTTAGCAAAATTACGCTTCAGTCATTTGACCCCCTAATTTAATATTTTAATGATCTTATGACTATTAGTACTATCTAAGCTGCTGGTTATTATTGCTTTTATTTTAGCTAGTAGGTAATACTCCATTCTTTTCTGTTGTAGTCCTAAATTTTAGGTTAAGTGGATAAAGAGGATCAGCATTTGGCTCCTTGGAGTTGCTGGTTATAAATAGACCGGAAAATAGCAACAAGCTGGGCTGCTGCTTCACTAATGGCCTTCCAAATACTTAAAAGCAAATGATTCATCAAATAGAATCACTAAAAGCAGAAACCTGCCAATTTGTAGAATTTGACTCCTCCTAATCAGAGTAAGGCAACAGGATGTTGAGTTCCTGCTCTGCACCTGATTAAAGCCAAATGCACAAGGAACAGCTGGGTAAAGGAAGAAGCACAAGACCATCTCAGCTGGGGGTAGAGGGGGCTAAAGGAATTTAGAGGAAAAATGATTTGTAAAACTTCCTACATTTGTTTTACTTTTCCAGATATACTTGATATACTTAATGGATAAACATATTAAATCTCAGCCTTTAATCTTTTAAAGCAACATTTATTTTATTTATTTAAGGAAATTTTTGATTTAAGGCAAAATCTTTTTCTGTGTGAATAGTGTGCTGTTTTCACATCATTCTCCTATTCAATTTGTTTTCCTTTCTGGAAATTATTGTAGCTATTAAAATACTATTCTTCACTTACATTAATACTGATTTTTTTATTAAGGAGTTTTCAAATTTAAGAACTCAGATTATTATGATTTAAAAAAAAAAGTGCATTGTGGTCCGGGAGGTGATGTAGTGGATAGAGCATTGGATTCTCAACCATGAGGTCCTGAATTCAATCCCCGGCAGCACATGTACCCGAGTGATGCCTGGTTCTTTCTCTCTTCCTATATTTCTCATGAATAAATAAATAAATTCTTTTTAAAAATAATATGCATCTAAATTCATTGTAGCATTAATATATTGGAAAGCATATACTACATCTTTGTTTCAATGAGTATATCAAATTGACACTCCTCTTTCTTACAACTAAATTTAATATTGGAATAGT
The DNA here is from genome assembly GCF_950295315.1 of Erinaceus europaeus. Taxonomy (NCBI): domain Eukaryota; kingdom Metazoa; phylum Chordata; class Mammalia; order Eulipotyphla; family Erinaceidae; genus Erinaceus; species Erinaceus europaeus. The sequence goes on from NC_080165.1 coordinate 30,080,005, forward strand.
CTGCATCATCTAACTTAAATAGTAGAGCTAAGAACATATTAAAAATAGATTATTCCACACTATTGCTTGAGTTTCATTGAATATTTTTCTGTATTTTTATCTGACAGTTGTGTGTATGTATGTTGATATATAAATATGTAGTATTTGCTCCTAATTAAAACTTTGAAGCAGTCATACTGAGTGTTGTCATATATAACAGCTTATATGTATTGCAGCAAAGCAAAAGTCTCTAGTATGGGGCAGGAGTGGATAAGAGATGGGATATGGAGAGAGGACATTGGGTATGCAGGACAGACGGTGATAGAGACAGGTTGGCAGCTGGGAGCTTTGTGCAGACACCATCACAAAGAAATAAGAAATTATTCTCATGTGTCAACATCAACAATTGTCCCATATATCATTATTTCCCTCAGTTAATGATTTAGGAGAAAACAAGAAGCAAGGAAAGAAATGGAAAACATAAGGTGAAACTTGAACTAGGTGTGCTATATTGCACAAAATCAAAGGACTAGGAAAGGAGAAAATGGAAACTGGTAAAAGGGCTTTGAGACCCACTGAATGGTGGCAGAGAACATTCTTAAATAGGGAGTGGGAGTGGGGTTCAGTCATCTATCATAGGGAGATAAGAAATTGTACCTTGTGTTAATAATTGTATTGTAAACCATTACTTCCCCCACCCATAAAATTATTGGGAATAAAAGAGGTCTATAAATGTAGTCTGTTAAATTTAAATCTTTATAAAATCTGACAAATTTTTTTTGTTTGTGTAACTGCATCATTCTCAAGGGGAACTTCTTGTATTCTGAAATCATTTTCTTGTAAAAACTATTGAGAATATACAAAGCATCAGTCAGATAAATACCTAAGACTATTAGAAGTTTTCTGGACTTCTTCCAGTTAAGAATTTAATTGAAGTAGACCAGAAAAAATAGCTCATTTGTATAGTACACTGCTTTGTCATGTTCATGGATCAAGTTCAAGTTCACAGACCCCCCCCCCCTCATTTTGGACGAAGCATTAAAGCTGTGGTTCTTCCTCTTCTTTCTTCCTTTTTTCTTCTTTCTCTCCTCCTTCTTCTTTCCCTCCTCCTCCTCCTACTTCTTTGTCTCTGTATTTCTGAAAAAATCTTCCTGCAGTGGTGAAGCTCTACTGATGACAAGGTGTGTGTGTGTGGGGGGTGGGGGGCGGACAACAACAAAACTTGTTTGAAGCATGTAATTTAGAATAACAAGAACCAAAACGTGTTTTGGAAGAAAATATATGGCAATATTTCTTTTAAATAGATACAAAAATCTTTGAGGAAAAAAACCCTCTGAAGGATTGTACACTATGACCAAGAGGTATTTACTGTAGGAATGCAGAGTTAAACATACAAAATTAGATTATAATTAAGGAGCCTATTGGTAGAATAAAGGACAAAACCTTACAAAACCACCTCAAAGTCAAAGAGAAAAGCTGGTGCTTGAAAAACTCAACTAACTCAACAAGCTAGAAACAGAGAATATGTCAATCTGAATATTCAAAAAGCCTCTAGCTAAAGTATGTCTAATAGTGAAAGACTGGATGCTTATTTAAGATGAGGAATAAGACAAGAATACGGACTCTTGACTTCTATTCAGTATTGTACTGGGGGGTCTAGCCAGAGTAATTAAACATGAAAAAAGAAGTTTAAGGTGCCCAGATTGAAAGCAAAATTATCTCTGTTGGAAGATGATATGATCTTGTTTTGCATATGTACAGAGTCCTGAGGACCACAATACAGAATTACTAGAGCTAATAAAAGAGTTTAGAGAAGATTCAAGACACAAGATGAATATGCAGGTACCATTTGTATTTCAACACATTGTCATTATCTAATAAGCATGTGAAAGTAGCACTAACTTTCATGGAAATGCACATATAAACCAGAATGAAATTCTACTTGAAACCATTAGGATGTCCTTAATCAAAAAAGACAAATAAGGGGACATATGGTGGCACACCCAGTTGAGTGCACATTTTACCAATACATGATACAAGTACCCAGGTTCAAGTCCCTAGACTCCACCTGCTAGAGAGCGCTAGGGGGAGGTTCACCAGCAGTGAAGCAGGTCTGCAGATGTCTCTCTCTCTCTCCTTCCCTATTTCTCTCTCCCATCTCAATTTCTCTCTATCTTATCAAATTAAAAAAAGAGACATAATATTAATCTTAATGAGAGTGTGGAGAAATTGAAACCCATGTGCACTGCTAGAAGCAAAATGCACTGTAGCAATTTTTATCTTTTGTGGCTTTGGTGTTTTGGTAAGAACCTTTTTATTCTCCACATATTTCAATTGTGCAATATAGAGTTACCAACTGTAACCAATGCATCATACAATAAACTATCAGGTCTTATTAATCTTTTTAATTTTTGCTTCCATGGTTATTGCTGGGGCTTGTTGCCTGCACTACAAATCCACTGCTCCTGGAGGCTGTTTTTCCCATTTTGTTGCCCTTGTTGTGCTTGTTGTAGTTGTTATTGTTGTCATAGCTGTTGTTGTTGTTGGATAGGACAGAGAGAAGTGGAGA